>NC_066579.1:20719000-21919000 GCF_024323335.1 Lathyrus oleraceus
CACTATTTTATGAGAGTTTCTATGATAGAAGAAGACACTTGGAAGCGAGGAGAAAATAGAGCACATAGAATTGTCAGACGATCGAGAATTACAAAGATGAAGGAATTCGGAGAGCGAAACAAATTGAAGATCAAAGTCATCCAATTACTTGTAATGTGTATTTTTTATTCAGAATCTGTTTTGAACAATATGAGTAGCAAAACCTCCCAATGCTAGGGGTGTGTCACTGATTTAGATCTGTAATAACTTTGAGTTTACGATTACATTAATAATACTATTTTTTATGGTAATCTTTTGATGTGTTTAATGCTTTCTCTTTCAGACCAATTGAGATTGTTGTCTGATTATCAATTAGGCTAGACCGCCATTGGGAAGGTTTTCAAAAGATTACTCTGCAGTAGATATCACCTAGAACCAGGGATAGCATGTATGAACCTGAGCATTCTTGATATAATAAGGCTTAATTTCAACGATAATTTCCTATGGACATAGAAATTGGGGTTGAATCATTAAAGGTTTTCTCACCAAGGACTTGGGAGAAAATACCCTTGGAACTAGTAGTAATTGATATTTGTTGCCCTTGGAACTAGTAGTAATTGATATTTGTTGATGCAATAGTGACTCAGAGTTGTTACAGAGGCAAATTATACACATTCCCTGACATTGTTCCTCTTCCCTTGCAAACCCTTATTTTACAATATTATTTTATTTGCCTTTATTTTTATAAGCTTGAATTCAAAAACCCCAACAGTAGTTTTTGTTTAATTGAACGATGATTTGAACTCGATATTAACTTACAATCCTTGAGATCCACATTTGGGTAATTTCCCCTTTATTACTACAAAAGGCAAAATAACACACTTGTTATTTTTCCGATCAAGTTTTTGGCGTCATTGTCGAGGACTGCCAAAATATAAAGTTTAATGTTAGTTAAATTAAAATTGTGTTGCTCTACAATAAAATTATTTTTATGTCATTTATATAATTTTATTTACTAATCTATGTATGCGAGGAGATCCCTCAGCTGAATTTCTTTTTGATGTAGAAATCGAATCAAATTATATGCCGTCATAGTGTTCAGAGTAAGATCATTACTGATAATGGATCTAACTTGAACAATAATATGGTGGAAGCTCTTTGTAAAGACTTCAAGAATTCACATCATAATTCTTCTCCCTACAGACCCAAGATGAATGGGGTTGCTGAAGCTGCAAACAAGAACATTAAGAAGATCATTCAGAAGATGGTTGTGACATACAAGGATTGGCATGAGACGCTCCTATTTTCTTTTCACCGGTATCGTACATCCATCTGCACTTCAACAGGGGTCTCCCCTTTATCACTTGTTTATGGCATGGAAGTTGTGCTCCCAATAGAGGTTGAGATCCCATCATTGCATGTGCTGATGGGAGCCAAGTTGACAAAAGATGAATGGTGTCAGACCAGGTATGATCAGTTGAATTTAATTGAAGAGAAGAGGTTGACTTCCATGTGTCATGGACAGTTATATCAGTAGAGAATGAAGAAAGTGTTTGATAAGAAGGTCAGACCTCGAGTGTTCAGAGAAGGTGATCTTGTGATCAAGAAGATCCTATCTTTTAAACCAGATTCTAAGGGCAAATAGACTCCTAATTATGAAGGCCCATATGTTGTTAAGAGAGCTTTTTCAGGCGGTGCTTTGATCCTTACAACTATGGATGGTGAAGAGTTAACTCGACCTCTGAATGCCGATGCGGTCAAGAAATACTTTGCCTAAAAAGAAAAGAATAGCTCGCTAAGTTGAAAACCCAAAAGGGAGGCTTAGGCAAAAATGAGCGTCTCGGTGGATTGAAAACCCGAAAGGGCGATCAGGCAAAAATTAGAGACATAAAACAGAAAATTCATCCCGATAAATTGGGTACCCCACCTTGGGGAAATTTATGAAAAATTAGGGATTATGGCAAGTAACTGCATCCTGTTGATCTTCAATTGTGAAGACATTCTAGAGAAATTCAGTCAATTTTGATTCGTCATTCTCAGCCGAAGCCAAAGAGCACAGTGGATATTGAAGTTGGTAGAAGGATTAGTAATCATTGTATTCAATGTAGCCCTTTTCCATGTAAATTACCAGTTTTCAACTTGTGTAAAGATATATGAAATCTTGTTATTTACAGACTACCATTCTATTAAATAAAGTTGAGCTTTTTACCCAATTGTTTCTACTCTTATTTATCTTTCAGCCAAATAGAATTAAATTTTATGAGGATCATTTTGAAATTGAATTTAAAAAAATCAAAAATCATGTTTTCTTAAATAATAAAAAACAGTTACTCTTTAAAGAGCAATCGATTTCATTTAAGGAATATCAACAACGGTATGAGAATGGGTGAGCCCTAAAAAGAGAAGCATTGTTGGTTTTCCCCAAGCAGTTGATGTGATCTTTGTTTCATCCCCGACAGCATTTCAGCATCTCCACCCGAGTTTTATTGGTTTCCCCAACTGAGTTTGTAATTGCCTCCTTTGATTTGTAGGTGCATTTTCTCAGCAATTTGCTTAGATCCAGCATAAGATTTTGTTTCCCCTCAAGTCGCCAATGGATTTCATTCAGCAATGACTCTAGAGCAATATGTATGATCCTCTGTAAGGTTGTCTCCTATTTGATATGATGTTGACCTAAAATTCCCCGCAGAGTTGATGGTGCAGATCCTTGGCAGATCTTTTCCTTTTCCTCATCCATGGTTAGGCCTTTGAGATAGATTATTTGCGTTTATCCTTCACCTCTCCTTCTCCAGTTTATTCCCTCCTGTTGAGATTGGCTGAGTGTTGTATTGATTATTCAGACCTTTGACATTTCTATCTTTTGAGATCGTTTTGTCAACAAAATCGTCATATATATATATATATATATATATACACATATACATTCATAGGTTGCATTACTACATTACTTTCTCACTTTATGATTCATTATTTCTCTAATTCTCTGCTATTGGGGTATCCTTTCCTCCCGCATAGATTCGGTATGTTTGTCCTATTTCAATTGTAGAGTGTCATCCTCTTAAGCAGAAAGAATTTAACCTTTCTCATTCCCAAATGAGTTATTTCCTCATGGATGATTATTATTTCAGTTTCCTCCCCAGTTGATTATCTGGATGGAACCACTCCCTCTGAGCTATATCCTCATTGGGTTGAGTCTTTCATTGACCTTTTCTTTCTAGGTTGTTACCTAGATAGATGATTTTGGTCCCCTGAGAGTCTATTACCCAGTAACTGGTAATATTCTTCTCGATTTGTGAGTATTTTACTTTTGCCCAATACCCGGTAAAAGTAATCTCTTTCCTTTTTTCCCCAGCGGATTCGTTTTCACGTTTCCCTAGGAAGTCTATCCTTGATATGTTCATCCTAACCGATGACGGATATTTTCTTCCCCTTCTTGGAGTCTATCCTTGATATGTTCACCTTAACCGGTGACAGATATTCTCTTTTCGGTTTTCTATCTAGTAGCTGATAAATATAATTCCTATTTTTTCCCCTCGGAGTCTATCCTTGATATGTTCATCCTAACCGATGACAGATATTCTCTCTTTGGTATTCTATCCGGTAACTGATAGATGTAATTCCTATTTTTTTCTGGAAGTTTATCCTTGATATGTTCATCTTAATTAATTACAGATATTCTTCCCTTTGAGTCTATCCTTGATATGTTCACTTTAATCAGTGATGGATATTCTCTCTCTTTTGTCTTCTACCCAGTAACCGGTAGCTGTAAACCATATTTGGTATTTTCCCTAGAAAGTTATTCTTACCCAGTAATTGGTAATGAATACACCTCCTGGTTGCCCTCAGCGAGTCATCCTTGATATGCTTACCCTAATCGGTAATGAATGTCCTCTCTGTCAGATTTTGTTATCCCCTTACCCAGTAACCGGTAATGGATAATACATTTTTATTACTCCTGTGTTGAAGTTCATTTCTTCCCCAGTTGAGTTTGAGTGCGTATTTCCTCAGTGAAATCTCAATTTCCTGCTTGGTTCAAGTATTTTAGCTTTGTTCTAATCTACCCGTTTCCCCTGCAGATTTGCCACTTTTTCCCCGGCTGAGTCTTTCCATTGAATTATTTTCATGGAGCCCCTCGTGTCCCCCAGCAGTTTTAAGTCGTAGCCTGGCCTATGCACAATATTTTATTCCCCACGGTCTCTGTCTCCCAAGTAAGTTTTCCTTATGAAATGCATTATGCTCATGCGGATTTTTGATATCTCCGGATTCTTTTCCTTTATGGCAACATTTTCCCCACAGAGATTATTTTTAACATTTCACATCATATGCATCATGAGGTCTCTAAGGGACCAAAATTTGTTTCTATATGTTGTTATTTAAGTCCATTCTACTGAGTCAATACAAAGGTTTTAACCTTCATCTCCTCAGTTAGAACGTCCTTAAATAGGGGCAACTGTGAGATCCCAATTTCGACCCCAAGATCCTGCACGTTATCTTATCATATGTATTAGCATTGGGATCACATCTTGACATCCTCCTTACCCTAATTCTTTGGGTTTGCATTTGGATAGATCACCAAGCACATTTTGATTGTATCATACTTTGTTTTTTCTTTGTTTACTAACCAAAATACCCAAAATATGTCAATGTATAGTTTGTTGCTTTTGCAGGTAGTTCGTATGATCACTTATACTCTATCAAGCTCCCATATACGTTTGAGACCCTTAATGCAAGGAGATCAATAAATAATTGGTATACATTGGCTCTAAGTATCATATATGGATCCCCATGTTCTTCACATGTTATCTTGATCAAGAAATCATCAAGAGTTTGGAGTTGGTTTTCCTTGGAAACCTTAATTCATCTAGGTATCTTGTGTGACTTCTTCAACAAGTTTCTTCAACAATTGACAAAATATTTCAAAGGATACTTCACATTACATCATATTATGCATATATGATCCTCCATGAGTCCCAAAAGTCAAGATAATGTCAAGCTAGCAAGATGGTTCATGGTGGTTGACTAGAGGAAGTCAACTAGTCAAAATTGGGGTTCCCTAGACCCTATCTCCTACAAAGTTTGTCATATGAAAATAATTCCAAGAGAAACGTTACTTAAAATGACATTCCAAACAACTTTCATATTGAGGTCAAGAGCTAGTTTTGCTTGGAAATTCATTTTTCATGGTGAAAGATTATAGGTCATTTTGTATGAACCCTAGTTTGGAGGTCAACTTCCCAAGACCATAACGTACTCAATTTTTATGAGATTAAATCCATTCAAATTCCATGATCAAATTCAAGATGTCTAATTCAACTTTTATGTTTATAGTAAGTGCAAATTCAACTTGCAAATGCATGTGCCAAGAGGAAACATTATAGGTCATTTTAGGCCAGTACCATTGAACAAGTGATTTTCCTCAACTTCTAAATTGCATAACTCCTTCATGCCAAATTCAAATGAGTTCAAATTGGTGACCAATATGAATAGGTTTGAAATATCCACAACTTTAATGAAGGAACGTTTCTCATTTGAAGTCCATAGAAAAAGTTATTCAAGGTGGAAGAAGTGAACATTTGACTTAGGACTTAGAGAAATTTCAAATATGTTTGATTTCCCAAACGTCCATCTCAAAATTCATCATGATCCAAGCTTCAAATGAAAAATTATTCAACATGAGAGTTGTTCCTCTTGATCCCACCTTTCCAAAACGTCCAAGATCTTCATTTGGATTAAAATTGAGGGACTTGCGCATGGGTGTAAGTTAAAGAACCATTTGGATAATTTTAAGTTCCACTTTTCATATACATTTGTATGAGCTTCTAACATGATTTCAGCATGAAGTACATTGAACTTTGGATCAGAAGGCATCACCTCATGGGTCTAATGCACGCCCATGCATCCATGCAAGGGAGTATTTGAAAATTTTCCAAATTTGGAAGTGTGCAAATATCATTCACATTGGCTATAAATAAGACCCTTCATGATCAGAAATGGGATCCCTCTTGCACAAGCTTCGACCTTCTTCTTCCCCAAACACAATTGAAAGGATAATCTTGAAGGTTTCTTGAGAAACCTAGTTTCAATTCTTCTTCTGTTTTAGAATTGAAACTCCAAGAGTCCAAGATTTCTAACCATCCAAATCATCTTCTGCAAGCTTCTAGAGTCAAGCCAAGCCAAATTGGAAGCAAGATCAAGCTAATCTGAAGCTCCTCGAAGGTGAGATTTCATAAAGTTTTCTTCTTCGGTTCTCCCACATTTGTCATCCATTTTGACTGATTATTGGTTTGCTGAAGTCCTACCAATGTAGGCAACAAGATTGAGTTGCTTTGAGGTCAAATCGAAGTAACTCAGTTCATGATCCTCAAAATTTAAATCCCTGTATCTTTTCATATACTTGGAATTGGACAAAATTGAGGCCAAATTCGAGCTCCTAAGCATTTTTTTTAAATCCATGTCTTGCTTTTTCATTTGGTGATGGTTGATGGTGGACCAGTCTGGTGAGGTCCACCGGAGAAGAAGGCCGGAGCTATGGCTCCGGTGACGTGTTGTCACACATCTCAGCCACATGATATATTTAAAATGTTTTAATCTCAACTTTTGGTTCTGATTACCATTGTTGCAGCGCGCTTGACTTGGTGTATGGTGGATCGCGCGCGCTTGGCCATCAGATCTGCCACCTCAATTAATGAGGGAGATCTGATGACCCTTATTTTTTTGAATTTTATTTTAATTTCTGATTTTATGTTTAATCGATTTATTTTCATTACTTTATATTAATTTCATTATTAATCCAAAAAATATGGGACTTTCACCAAAAAAATTCAAATATTTTTCTCTTTCATTTTCTGAATTAAAATTATTTTTTGGATTAATATTGATATTTTTCATGATTTAATTGTTTTTGTGCATATGTTTAACTGTTTGACCTAGGATAAATCTCTTGGCCATTTATTTTGTGTTTTGAAGAGGTTTTAGGTTTTTGATCAAACATATTTTAATTTAAATGCATTTTAAATTGATTTTTAATTGTTTAATTATGCATAAATTATGTTGAGCCATTTTTATTGACTTGTGAAGTTTGACTATGTGTTTGGGCCTTGGTCAATATTGATTTGACTTTTGTTGGATTAAAACCATTGGATTTAGGGGATTGATGAAATGTATATTTCATCTCCCAAAATGAATGAATAATTTTAATTTGATAAAATTCCTCCCATGACCAATTTGTGTTTGTCTCATTTCCCCTCCATCTTCATCTTCAATCCCATTCTATCCCACCTCTTTCATTGATCAATGAAGTCTCAATATCCTAAGGCTAATTGGTTCATCAATAACTTACAGTTAGATGAACCAATACAAGTATGGATGAGATTAGGTCCACCCTTTGATCCTTTTATTTTTGTGTGTGGTATGTTTTAGGAGTATGACTCATTATACCATATCTCTAACATGCATTAACACAAAAAAAATTATTGCCCGACCTTAGATAGTTGTGACTTCTACATAACTCCAATTACGATTGCTTAACATAGAGCTAAATTCTAACACAAAGGCATATCATTCTAGTAAGTGAGATTGTAAGTCTCTCCCCTTTCATGGTATTGTGTGGAAACTTGGCCTTTTTTCCTTCCTTTGGAAGATGTCTTGGTTCAAGGATCCATGCTTGTGAATAGAGGGTTGAGTGTTCTCCAAAGAATGACTTAAACAATTAAAAAGCAAAACTTCACTAACATCTAATCAACTAATAATTTGACTAACTTTTAATTTCAAGTCATTTACTTTATGCACTTTAAAATCAAGCCATTTATCATTTGCCATTATACATATCATTTAACTTGTTTATTTTAATGTCATTTTCACTTTGCTCACTTGAACCATATATTGTGATTGTATATATTTGTTTGTGTATCTTGTTTGTGTTTGTGGTCTTAGGACCTTAAAATACTTAATAAACAACAAAAACCCCCTAAAAAATATTCGCGTGGACTGTTGGATTTGATCTGAGCTTTGGACTTGAATTAGGCAACATTCCCTATGCAAAAGGACTTGGCCAATGCCAACATTTCTGAAACCAAGTTCTTGTGATTTGAATTTTCATATGATGCAAGTATTGGGATCCACTTGAGTTCATCTACTACAAGGTCTTGATGCAAATGTTATTTTGAACCCGTGTCTAATGCATTATTTTGAGCCATTCAAGGAGTATGTCATTTGATACATGGAAAGTTTAAGAAGAAGACTATGAAGTTGCTTGCTTGAATGTGGATATCTTTATTTGATGCCTTGCTCTTCACTTTGCTACATGTGTATTGATATTGCTTGATTTAAAGTCCAAAGGAAAAGTGGATTTCTATATGACATTCTTGTCTATTGGATTGCATCCCATTGGTCAGATCTTTTCAACTCTTAACTTTTAAATTTTTGCTTAGGATTAGTCTCTTCATCTCCTCCCACTTCTTAAATTTCAAATATCTCCCTCTTTTCAAAATATTCTTTTCTTGTGATTTCTAAACTTAGACTTTATTGCAAACTAGAAACTTTGGCCTTATGTTATTGCTTTTTTAAAACTCTTTTCTTAAATAAAACTTGTAAATGAATCTAACCATATTGACTTAAAATTTCAAAACACAAAAATAACTAACATTCATTCAAACTCTTTTAGGCCCTTTGTGCCTCTTTTAAAATTAAACTTTTGTTAAAAGCAACCCACTCACTTTGAAATTGATACCACGAACTACGAGGTTTTGATCCCTCATTTTTATGTTGGTACGTAGGCACAAGCCCGAAGGTCTTGTCAAACACAAAAATATAATTCATGAATTCTTTTCTCATCCCCACACTATATTTATTGCAAACATCATTTTATACCAAAACACATACACATATAAAAAAGGGCTCCCTAGGAGTACCTATGACACTTTGGGTGCTAACACCTTCCTTTTGTGTAACCAACCCCCTTACGTGTAATCTCTTGCATTTTATTAGTTTTGATTTGAAAACTTCTTATTTTTGGGTTTTGTTCATACTTTCCCCTTTTCCTTTATAAACAATAAAAACGCGGTGGCGACTCTGATTTTATTGACGTTAAGTTTATCCATAGCTTAATGGTCAGGAATTTACCGCTACACTAGTGACTTTGGTCCTTTCTTTTATCTTCGGCTTCCCGGTTTGGGGGTTGACTATGGCACCTAAGTGGTTTAAGCCCCCTCCTAAATCATAATCGCGGGGGATCAGACTCTAGTCCTCCCTATCAAGTTTAGTGCCAAATACCACTAAACTAACTACGATTGGTATTTGTAATTTAAGTCTTAACATATTTCATTCAATATCATATTTACTCTTTGGACCAAACACTTATTTGCATCAATCTCCTACGTAAAGCATGACCAAGATTGTGCTGACCGCTTGAACTATTTCATTAGGTAAGGATACAAGGTTTTTGATATAATGAATATTCAAATTAATTTGCATGTTTATTAGACTCAAGGCATTAAACCGATACCGTCTATGTTTTTACTATTTATTACTTTAGTTTACAAGAGTAATTTTTAGATACTATATTTTATTTTTCAGAAGAAAAGGAATATCATTTGAATCTAATCAATAAATTTTATATATTATTTTTTAAAGAAATAGTTACTATTTATAAAAAATAATACTGTATTTCATTATATCAAAAGGCTTCACTTTTAACATTGATTTTAGACTCCATTATAAAGTAGACTCTCATTGTGATCACCCTGTCCCATGAATATTTATTTGAATAAATGTTGGCAGTTAAATAAATAAATAAATTTAAATATATAATAAAAGTGAAAATTAAAGCAGAGAATTTTTTTTGGGTTAATAATCATTCTATCATGACATTATAATACATTTATTATTTTATAGGAATTTTACATATTCAACTTCAAGTAACATTTAAACTTATAATTTATAGTTTTCTTTTCTACAATTTTACATTCGATTACTTCAGTTTTAAAAACATCATATATTTTATTATTTGTTTATTAATGACATATAGCAACTTCCACATGTAAAAGAGAGATTAGGATTCTTGTAACAGTTGAGGAATGACACAATCACATTGTCAGTTTGTTGTAAACCATTTGATTAATATCATATGATTTTATGCTGCTTTTCTTCATGCTTGAAATACATTGTAGTGCATTGATTTTTTTATCTATTTCCTCATGAATTATGGTTAAAAATGTTATAATGTTAGCAAAATTCTTGTTGTGTGTCATCGTTATATTTGCATCTCTATTTTTTATTTGAGTGGTGGTACATCATTTTATCGACTTGCTAGAGTACACGCGTGTGCAGCATTTCGAAAGCATCAAAGACATATGTCACGTAATCGTGTCAATTTTGTAGCAACTCAAGAGTATTTTTATTAAATTGTATCCTTCATTTTTCATATTTGTGTTGTATTAATTGACATAAGGTGTGGCAATTATGTTCTATTATTGCTATATATGCTAACATTTATGTTTAAGCATTCTTTTGCGATATGAAAATCATTCTATGTGAGTGATATTGTATTGATATTCTTATCTTTGTAATTGCCTCTGTATTGTATATTGATTATGTGATACTGCTAATAGTGTGCTTTGTCTCTTTTTTATGTTCTCAAAGGGGGAGAAGTATATGAAGTTATAATGCACGCATTCAGGGGGAGCTTTTCATGAAAAAGTGCACCGTCTCAATTTTTTCCATCATAAAAAATTGGGAGCATGTGAGTAAAACTTTCCGTTTAGATATGTTCTGCATGATGTCAAAACCATGAGAAACTTTAGCGTTTTTGTATATTGAACGGTATCAACTGACTCTATGTGTGCATGCATTTTAGATTTAGGAAGCATGTCAACATGTTTGGAAATGTTTTAGAAAGGATTCATGCAACAAGAGAAGACTTTTATGCATCTAGAATTGTGTTTTTGTGTGAAAAACATTGTATAGGTCGACACATACGACTTTAGGTCGACCTATAGAAGATTTTCTTCAGCATAGGTCGACACATACGACTTTAGGTCAATCTATATAATATTATCTTCAGTATAGGTCGACACATATATTGCATAGGTCAACACACATGCTTCAAGATTGAAGTCAGTAGCCAATGTCCATGTGCTACCTCTGATAGGTCGACGTAAGACCTCTATAGGTTGACACATTGCTTTTATAAGTCGACCTATAGACCTAAAATCTTAAAATTTTGCATTCTTTTCCTTTCCTTTTGCAAGTCACTTGCTTCATACTTGCATCCATATATATACTTGATACATGCATCATTTCCAGTAAAGTTTCTAGAGTGAGTAAAACCTACATGAATCCAGGATTTCAAAATGTTCACATCATCTTCATCTCCATCTATGCATACACACAATCAAACTACACATAATTATTTTTTGATCGGGTGCCATCTAGATCATGGTTGATAATGTCCAATTAGGTTGTTGTACCGAGAATATTGGGTTGAGAACTTTGAGGGATTCAAAACAAAAACCAGATTTGGGGTTTTCCTTTAAGATCTCTTAGGGTTTGAAGGTTTTGGACAAGATTGTGCAATTCAGATTCGGTCGAGTGAAAGCCCTGGGACAAGGGGTGCCTTGCAAGGGAGTAGCGTATGACGGTGGATCGTATTGACAAATCTTGGGTTTTAACAAGTGTGCACTTGTGATTAATTTGACACAGTGAAAACCTTGAGACAATGAGTGTCTTGCAAGGTATTGGCAAGAACTAGTGAATTTAAGTGGCGTTGTTGGTTACTCGATCAATCTTTGATCAAGGGTTTTTGAGGTGGTAGTGTCAACATCAAACCTAGGATTTGTAGGGTTCGATTTCTTCATTTCTTGTATACACACATTTGCAAAGTAAGATATAATATAATATCTCAATTCGAATTCGAATTAAGGACAAACATACTCATATCGAGGTCGATTATGGAACTGTCTAAACAAATCCTTGTGCACTCTCTCTCTCTCTCTCTCTCCTCTCTCTCTCTCTCTCTCTCTATATATATATATATATATATATATATATATATATATATATATATATATATATATATATATATATATATATATATATATATCTTTTGTTTTTCGGTTTGCAAATTGTCGATTGATCAATAATGTTTGGATCATAATTTTCAATGCGTTTTGAAATTTGTATTGTTGTGTAGGTCACAAACCATTTGGATATTATATTTTATTTTTCAGAAAAAGTATATATCATTTGAATCTAATCATTACATTTTTTTTTGTTAAGATATAGTTACTTTTTACAAAAATAATACTGCATGTCATTACATCAAAAGGCTTCATTTTTAACATTAATTTTAGACTTCCGTAGACATGCCATTGTGATCACCCTATACCATGAATATGTATTTGAATAAATGTTGGCAGTTAAATAATAGATAAAATTTAATATATAATAAAAGTGAAAGTTAAAGCAAATAATTTATTTTAATAGTCATTCTATCATGATATTATAATATTTTTGCATATTCTACTACAAGTAACATTTAAAGTTATAACCTTTTATTTTTTACAATTTTAAATTCGATTATTTTAGTTTTAAAAAAATCATTATAAACATCATATATTTTATTATTTATCTATTGGGACATTTAGTAATACCTATTGTAAAAAGAAGGATTAGGATTCTTGCAACAATTGAGAAATGACACCGTCACACTTAGGGGTGTCCAAAAAAACGAGTTCATAAGAACCATTTTTAAAAATATGGTGCACCAATTTTAAAAACTCACATTATTTGGTTTGAAAACTAACCCAGGTCCATTTTATTAAATCCACAAAAAATCAATATCCACTTTTTAAAATCAATATATGAAAGGTTAGTCCACTTTTCAAATATAATATGTTTTGCTTTTTCTTTATTTTTGATTCATAAATGACAATTAAAATAATGTATATTTAATAAATAAAAAAGTCATAAACATTGTTTTTTATGATAAGATAAAAAAATACAAATTAATTATATTTTCTTGAATAGAGCTTTGTGTTTAAACTCATTGTCTCAAAATAATGTGCTTAGTCTCTGCTCCCACATTCAACATAATATAGTAAGTACTTTTTGGTAAATTGAAATTATATGATTACTAGTCTCTTTCCTTAAATTAGTTCATTCATTAGACTCATGTTTATTTTAAAAAATTTCTTCCACTTTTTAAAAATAAAAGTGAAGATGAATGAAGTCATGAAAATGATAACTATAAAATACTATATAAAGAGAGAGCAATTTTTTGAGAAGGTGAAACAAAAGGGAATTCTGTATATATGAGAGAGAATTATATATATATATATATATATATATATATATATATATATATATATATATATATATATATATATATATATATATATATATATATATATATATATATATATATATATATATATATATATATATATTAGGGGTGTTCAAAACCAAACCAACCCAATATAAAATCGCAAACCAAACCAAGCCAAACCGAAACCGCAAAAAATCGCATTTGGTTCGGATTCGTTTGGGTCATTTTTTAATAAAACCGCACGGTTTAGTTTGGTTTGCGGTTTGTATTTTGCAAACCGAACTAAACAAACCAAACCGCATTATGTTACAACCCAAATTTTACTTATCCCACATCCAACCAAAACATCAAACCTAGTATGCTTTAACCTTACAATTACAAACAATTTTCTCTTACTCACGCTTAGGGTTTCAATTTCAACCTTCTTAAATCTCTCATAGTAGTATCACACATTCTTCTCGTCTTCTTTTCCATGTAGGTTTCGCCTATTCTACTCTAATAAGTCATCTCTTATGTTCTTTCTTTTTCATCTTTTATGTTACATTTTCTCTTTTAATTATATTTTTATCACACCTTTCTTCTCAATCTCGCATCTCTTATGTTCTTTTTTTCATCTTCTCTAATCTCCCATCTCATATATTTTTTATGTTTTATTATAATGTCTTCGATATTATTTTATGCTACAATTTATATATATTTTTTATTCCACTTTTGTATAATCTAAGTTTTTGTATATTGAATGAAACATTTTTGTCTAAATATGATGAGTTTTGATATTATTTAGTCATGTATGAATGACTAAATACAAAGTTATGTTGTTCTCTACAGGTGTATGTATGACACAATAAAAATATTATAAAAAACCGAACCAACCGAACCAACCCAAACCGCATTGGTTTGGTTTGGTTTAGTTTGGTTTTATTTCTAAAAGCCAACCAAACCAAACCAAACCGCATGCTTTTTTCTCTTGCGGTTCGGATGATTTTTATCGCCAAAACCGCCAAAACCGCACCGCGAACACCCCTAATATATATATATATATATATATATATATATATATATATATATATATATATATATATATATATATATATATATATATATATATATATATATATATATATATATATATATATATATATATATATATATATATATATATATATATATATATATATAGAGAGAGAGAGAGAGAGAGAGAGAGAGAGAGAGAGAGAGAGATGTAATTACTCAATTTTGATTTTTCAAATTGAAATTTAAAAATATTTGGTTTACAGTTTCTTGGCATGTCTTCTTTGCCAACGAATAGTGATTGATTTCAAAAGCAATTTGATAGAGTTAGGAAGTTGTTGAAATGAAAACTAAATTTGAGAGAAATTTGATTTTAAAATTGATCCAAACAAAAACTAATTTTTTTAGTGCAAACCGGTTATTAACCAAGCCGATCCAAACATAAACCGATTTTAAAAAAATAAACTGGTTTTATCAAATTGATTTTAAAAACCAACTTAATCCATATATTTGGTTCAATTCAGTTTGGGTTTTGAACCATGCACACCCCTAGTCACACTATTAGTTTGTTGTGAACCATTTGATTAATATCATATGAGGTAGATTTAACACTTATAAGTAAATTAAAACTTAATAACATAGATTAATGACTTTAGGGATCTATTTTCATAAAAGAGGAAGTTAGATTTCCTAAATTCAAGCTCCCTCACTTTTAGTTAAAGCCCTTATCAAAGGATTTCATCTACCCTATACAATATTTGAACACATTAGACTCTAACCCCTCTTGATAAAATTTACACCAAAAATAAAAATAAAAGTTGCATTCAATTATAGAGAATTGTGGGACAAGAAAATGAAACACAAAAAATTAAGCTAGCTTGCATGCAAGTTTCATTTGTTTGTGTTTCGGGCCCGCTTGCCAAACGTGTGAAACAATCCCAATAATGACTTTCGAAGAAAAATTCATTTATAATAGGTGGACATCATCCCTACCGAGGACACACAATCACACCATCCATCACATCTCTCACTGTTGGATCCAATTGAATGGAAACTGATATAAGGCGCCGAATGACATGTGGATGGTCTTAACTACTTGTACTATATGAGTATCAATTCACGTGATTTCAGGTGTTCAATTCATTCTCACTTTCAAACTACTTTTCACTCATTCATTGACGTGGACGTTGGACTGCTAATCTTTCAAGGTCATCTCATCTTCACCGCCCCGAAATTTTGATCCACTAAACTAGAAGTCTGATTCGTCGCATATGAGTTTTATTACATCACTCCATCACAAATCTCTAGTTCTGGAGAGGAACAACGGTTCCGTTTGTGGGAATCGACTGATGGTTCATATTATTTTAAATAAAAATCCATCGTATCTTCATTGAAGATTTAGATCACATATATTCTTCTTACGTAATACCGATTTGTATCTCAAATGGGTCAGATAGCGAGCTCACAAATCCATGGTGAAATCAAAGATTACTCTACTCACCATTCAACGTCACATCGTTTAGGGCTGACCATCTACGGGCGCAAGATGCCCTGTAGCGTCGAGCTACAAAATTCTAAAGACCTATTTTTTTTAATTACTTATTTAAGAACAAAAATTAAAATCGTGTTATAATAAAAAAAAATTATTTATTCTTCTTTATTCCTAAACGGCTTGGCTTACAACATACACGAAGACGAAACAACACAAACGAAAAACGAAACGATGTTTTGTTGTTGAATGAAACAAAAGAATGTAAGGTAACAAAACCACTGTTAACCATAAGTAAACAACTACGTCTACGGAGACACCACAAAATTGACATAATAACGATACTGTGTCGGTGTACACTACAAATGCAATCAGTGGTTGCTTAATGTTAATCGTAACAATGGATAAGTTGATATATTGTGATTCATGTAAGTCCTTTTGATTGTTGTTGTAACCCTTTTAGAATCCTTGTGATTGGTATTTGGTGAATGAAAATCATGGTGTATATTCAATTTGTTTAATTTTATTCTTCTACATGGTTCTTTGATTTTGACATTGTATGTGTGTATGTATGTATTCTTAAGGGAATTGAAGAAAGAAAGTAGTAAAAAGAAAATGAAAAAGAAAAGATAATATATAGAAATTTTTCGTGAATATCTGGTCTAAAAATAAAATGTCTTGGTAATAATTTTTTATAATTTATTGTAGGAACACAATTCCACAATCAGACTACTAATAGATCGCTTGTTGGTAAATATTACGGAGTCGGTCATCAGCAAACATAGTAGACATATTGAAAAATTCTAGTTTTTTTTTATTATGTCTCCTAAGATGCCTTCTAAGAATAAAAAGTATGAATTTGGAAATGATAAACGTAAGAAAAAGAAAATAATTAAGAGTTAATTCAAGTACGGGTAACACTTCTTATGCTTATTTTCTTAATGGATTTGGTTTTTCAAAGAAAAAAACTTTTTCAAAGGTACACAAGCGTTTCCAAGAAAATATTATCCACGAAAGAAAAGACATGTGGTTTCCTCTTTTTTTTTCTAGGAAAGACATCTTAGGAACCAAAAACGCATTGCTTGTCCTTTGTTTTTTCTAAAAAGGACATCTAAGAAACCACAAACATTTGGTCAACACCATTTTTTCCAAAAAAAAACTTATTCTTGGGAAACTCTACTACGTGATCTATAAACTTTGTTTTGAAAAATAGTTTTTAGGAATATTTTTTAATTATATAACATAAATTTATCAGAAATGGTTATTTATCTAAGAGTTACAAACCCTTGAAAAACAAATTTGTAGTTAGAATATGTTGGATCACTATTAAAGTTTACTTTGTCTCCATTTTTTTAAATTCAAAGATCAATGTTTATTTATTAAAGTATGAATTTGTATATTTATTTAATACTACTTTTTTATAATAATAAATATTTTTTTTCTAATGAGATATAATTTGAAATTATATAATCTCTCTCTCTCTCTCATACACATTTAAATTTAAAATCCATTAATCTCTCTCTCTCTCTCTCTCTCTCACACACACACACACACACCCATTTAAATTTTTGATTTATATCATAATTTTAATAATTTGATTATTTTAATTTTATGTTTTAAACAAAATTATTCTAATTTATATTAAGTGAAGAAGTTCTTTTTAGTTAATCATGGTATGTATAATATTGAAAGGTTATTTTATTACAAAAAAGAATTACAGTGATATAATTTAGAGTGGTGAGGAGAGGGGCACATTCTTGTCCTTTCTATTTTCCTGAATAGCCTTTGCAATGGTTTGAGCGCCCCCATTTTGGTTCAAGCGCCCTTTGTCCAAATGTGTCGCATGAATCTCTAGTTTTCTTGTCCATAACGAGTGATCATGCATAAGTATACTGGATCAAGAAATGTTATATAGGAAGTCATGGGATTTAAGGGATTCAGCAACCCATACCTAAGAGTGGTTGCTAAATTATAGGGGACTCGGTTTAGACCTCTGGGATATAAATGCATCACCCCACTGAAGGGGTAACCAATAACATAAAGAAATACACATATATAGGAGCTTATCACCTCACGTGATCTAGCTCTTCATACCCAAATTATATTAAAGCCTTTGACAACACTTATCTACAAGGAGTTATCACTAATATTGTACTTTTATCTTGTACAATTGACACACCTCTTAGGGTTCTGTTAAAACTGACCGAGGCCACCCTCACTATATTCAACTTGAGAATTTTTTTTATGATCATCCCATATTATGGTGAAAAATAAGACAACTACTATGGCTAGTGAATATTCGGATGATGAGGAGTGTATCATAGCAGAAATGCATGCCACTATGGACAAACCTCGTCATCAGAACCAATCTTTGGAATATAACCCTCATTATATCTAATAATGCTAGAAAGTGACCTATATAATGGATGAACTAGAAGTATTAGATCCCATGCCTCTGTCAAATGAAATATGGGAGGCTCCCATTCTAGATAACTTTAAGCAGTCTTCATTGGCCAATTTTGATGAATGTAGTGACCCATTTAAGCAAATGGCCTCCATCAACACACTATTATCCATTATCAGAGCACCTGGCTCTCTAAAGTGCAAGATCTTGTCAGGAACCTTTAGATATGCAACCTTGAGATGATATATGGGCCTCCTTAGGCTCTTTGTCACCAACTATCAAGACTTAGTGACGAAACTTGTCCATTAATTTTCCATAAGCAGGAACCTGAAGTTGACCATTACAAGTCTGTTCAACATATATCAGGGTCTATCAGAGTCATTAATGGAGTATCTCACACACTTCAATCAAGTGACCATAAAGGGGGTCTGTAACACCCTAAATCCCAAATAATAGATTTTAAATAAAAATATCAGGAAAAGGATGTTACTCCAACATAGATACTTCATAAATCATAAAACAACAAATGTTGCACAGTGCAAATTTATTTAGAAACACCACAAAACATGTCTGAATAAAACTGAATAAATACACCATAATCAAAATTTCATAATAGTTGATTGCAAATAAATCAAAGTAATGTAAATGAACGCTTTTATTCCCAGTGTAAAAGATCATAACATTCTTATTCGAAAACTAGAATATACAAAAGATAAAAGTCTACATAGAGGCAATAGCCATCTCACTGCGACAACGAACCTTAGTCCTACTAATCACCTATGCAAAGCACACCACAAAACTAAGCAAACAAGAAAAGGGTGATAAATAAATACATATAGTAATGGTGAAAGTTTCGGCAAATAGTATGATAGTTGAGAAACGGTAATTCACTCAAAACATGAGTGATAATTATGCAATCACAAACACAAAGCACAATATCGAAACAACCATTCATTACAAGACACATCAATGTATGCAAGACTAATATTCACCAACTTCATCACCTAAATGCATGTGGTTCCAAAGTTTTGTTAACATCCATACTACTTCATCTTCAACCTTTATGAAAATCATCCATTTTTTTCAAACATCAAGACATCCTACGTTATTTAACATTCATGAAAATCATGGTTTAAGTTCAATTTCAAATTATCCATCTCAACAAGGTTAGTGAGTTTGGTTTGGTCACTCAAGCATCCTTCAATTTTAGCTCAAGGTTCCATTTGTGTGTTGTGTTCTTCACCCAAAGATTTCAAGATTTTGAAAGTTTGGTTTTTGTTTGGACTGCTATGGATTTAGACAACTACGGATTTCAAAAGTTTCATTTACTCAATGCCTCAACAGTTTGTGTCTTCTAAGATCACTAAGAAGCGATTTTCGGTTTCAAAACAACCTTGCAGTGAATCTTATGCAGATGGTCAAGCGACATACTTGAGTGTTAAACTTCATAAAGTTCAAAACTTGATTCTATATCGACTTCAACAAACTTTTGGCGAGACATTTTACTCAAAGGTTCTCTCAGGTCCAAATTGTATCTCCAAAGCTGCTGCAACTAAACCAGGTTTGAACTTTTTTGAGATTTTTGAAAAGCATAGGTTAGAAACACATCTTTGTTTATTGCTTAAATTCAATGTTCATCATGTGAGAGATTTCTATTATTGTGTTATTCCGATTGAAGATGGCTCTGGTTTGTCTTCTGAGTTTAAAAATTAGGTTATCGGCTTCACTGTTGAGGATTTCAAAACTGTGTTAGGTTTGGAAAATATTGGTTATGAGTTCTCTGCAAGAAGAAGTTTAATTGGGTTAAGTTCATCATCTATATGATTATGGAGTTTAAAATGAGTGTATCAAAATTGTTGTACTTTCCATCCTTTGTACAACTCATTTTGAATCGTGTTGGAATTACATCTACTCTTAAGGATCTGGCAGATAAGACAACATTGTTTAGTGATGCCACATTGCATAAGTGCAAATATCATTATGACTTCTGCAGACAAGAATGGTATTTTAAAACTTCATTCTCTCACTCTTATGATAATTCTTTTTTGAACACCAAAAGTGCTCCTCCTGATTATATTCCTAAAACTGCTTCTCTTCCTTCCGGTAATTCTTTTTCAGCTGCCCATGGCTCTGCAATTGTTACTAGAGCTGACCTTGATCGTTGGGGTAAACATATTTTGTCGGACCTAAGGGCACTTTTTGTTGAACACAATGCCAAGTTCGATCACATTCTTGCTCAACTTGCAGCTCATAACATTGGTCAAACCAACGCTTCTGAAGATCCTGAAGATTTTGAGATGGAGGATTCTTAAACCATCATATTGCATATTGCATCATTTTGAATTTTGGGTTTATTTTGGAAAACTTTGTGTTTATTATGTATGCTTGAACCATGCCATTTAGCTTTTTCGTAATATCTTCTTCCCTGAAATTGCCTATCATTTGAGATATTCTATCATGCGCATTGAGTTTTTTATGCTGGATTCTGCTTTGGTTATTGTTTATGTGTTATCATAAATTTCTTTTCTTTCGTTTTTGTCACTCATTCCTTTTCTATTTTGTCAAAGGGGGAGAAAGGAATCCCGTTTGGAAATCGTATTTCGTGTGATTAAGTCTTTTACGCAGGGGAAGCATGGCTCTGTGTAACTCAAAATAGGAAGAAGAGGGAAATGGGAAGAAAAGACAAATGGGAAGAAATAGAAAGAAAAGAGAAAATGGTTTGAAAACAAAAATAATTATTAAAATCGAAATAAGCTTCAAGAAATTCTCCTGCAATTAATGTTTGTCACCATCTTTTTTTTAAAATAAATCATACAAAAGAATTATTTTATTACGTATTTTCTTATTAAGTGTGATTTCTTTAATAATCTCGACATCTTTATTTTTTTAAAGATGATACAAACTTTTAATGTAAATACCATTTTCTAGCATCCTTTCAATTTAATTTTAAAAACTAATATTCTCACCATTCTCAAATAGTATAAATATTCTAAATAAATATAAGGTAATCCGTTTATGTTTTTACTATTTGCTACTTTAGTTTACAAGAGTAATTTTTAGATACTATATTTTATTTCTCAGAAGAAAAAAATATCATTTAAATCTAATCAATATATTTTATATATTATTTATTAAAGAAATAATTACTTTTTACAAAAAATAATATTGTATTTCATTACATCAAAAGGCTTCACTTTTAACTTCGATTTTAGACTCAATTATAAAGTAGACTTGCCATTGTGATCCCCCTATCCCATGGGTCTTTATTTGAATAAATGTTGGTCGTTAAATAAATAAACAAATTTAAATATATAATAAAAGGGAAAATTAAAGCAAAGACTTTTTTTTTGTTAAAAGTCATTCTATCATGACATTATAATATATTTATCGTTTTATAGGAATTCTTCATATTCTACTTCAAGTAACATTTAAAGTTATAATTTATAGTTTTCATTTTTACAATTTTACATTCGATTACTTCAGTTTTAAAACTAAACAACCGCGTCTACGGAGACAACAGATAATTGACATAATAACGATAGTGTGTCGGTGTACACTACAAATGCAATCAGTGGTTGCTTAATGTTAATCGTAACAATGGATAAGTTGATATATTGTGATTCATATAAGTCCTTTCGATTGTTGTTGTAACCCTTTTTGAATCCTTGTGATTGGTATTTGGTGAATGAAAATCATGGTGTATATTCAATTTGTTTAATTTTATTCTTCTGCATGGTTCTTTGATTTTGAAACTATATGTCTGTATGTATGTATTCTTAAGGAAATTGAAGAAAGAAAGTAGTAAAAAGAAAATGAAAAAAAAGATAATATATAGAAATTTTTCGCGAATATCTGGTCTAAAAATAAAATGTCTTGGTAATAATTTTTTATAATTTATTGTAGGAACACAATTCCACAACCGGACTACCAATAGACCGCTTGTTGGTAAATATTAGGGAATTGGTCATCAGCAAACATAGTAGACATATTGAAAAATTCTAATTTTTTTACTATGTCTCCTAAGATGCCTTCTAAGAATAAAAAGTATGAATGTGGAAATGATAAGCATAAGAAAAAGAAAATAATTAAGAGTTAATTCAAGTACGGGTAGCACTTCTTATGCTTATTTTCTTAATGGATTTGGTTTTTCAAAGAAAAAACCTTTATAAAAAGTACACAAGCGTTTCCAAGAAAATATGAGTTATAATCATGCAATCACAAACACAAAACACAATATCGAAACAACCATTCATTACAAGACACATCAATGTATGCAACACTAATACTCACCAACTTTATCACCTAAATGCATGTGGTTCGAACGTTTTGTTAACATCCATACTACTTCATCTTCAACCTTTATGAAAATCATCCATTTTTTTCAAACATCATGGGATCCTACATTATTTAAAGTTCATGAAAATCTTGGTTTAATTTCAATTTCAAATTTTCCATCTCAACAACGTTAGTGAGTTTGGTTTGGTCACTCAAGCATCCTTCAGTTTTAGCTCAAGGTTCCATTTGTGTGTTGTGTTCTTCACCCAAAGATTTTAAGATTTTGAAAGTTTAGTTTTTGTTTGGACTGCTATGGATTTAGACAACTACGGATTTCAAAAGTTTCATTTACTCAATGCCTCAACAGTTTGTGTCTTCTAAATTCACTAAGAAGCGATTTTCGGTTTCAAAACAACCTCACAGTGAATCTTATGCAGGTGGTCAAGCAACATACTTGAGTGTTAAACTTCATAAAGTTCAAAACTTGATTCTATATCGACTTCAACAAACTTTTGGCGAGACATTTTACTCAAAGGTTCTCTTAGGTCCAAATTGTATCTCCAAAGCTGCTGCAACTAAACCAGGTTTGAACTTTTTTGAGATTTTTGAAAAGCATAGGTTAGAAACACATCTTTGTTTATTGCTTAAGTTCAATGGTCATCATGTGAGAGATTTCTATTGTTGTGTTATTCCAATTGAAGATGGCTCTGGTTTGTCTTCTGATTTTAAAAATTAGGTTATCAGCTTCATTGTTGAGGATTTCAAAACTGTGTTAGGTTTGGTAAATATTGGTTATGAGTTCTCTGCAAGAAGAAGTTTAATTGGGTTAAGTTCATCATCTATATGATTATGGAGTTTAAAATGAGTGTATCAAAATTGTTGTACTTTCCTTCCTTTGTACAACTCATTTTGAATCGTGTTGGAATTACATCTACTCTTAAGGATCTGGCAGATAAGACGACATTGTTTAGTGATGCCACATTGCATCAGTGCAAATATCATTATGACTTCTGCAGACAAGAATGGTATTTTAAAACTTCATTCTCTCACTCTTATGATAATTCTTTTTTGAACACCAAAAGCACTCCTCCTGATTATAATCCTAAAACTGCTTCTCTTCCTTCCGGTGATTCTCTTTCAGCTGCCCATGGTTTTGCAATTGTTACTGGAGCTGACCTTGATCGTTGGGGTAAACATATTTTGTTAGACCTAAGGGCACTTTTTGTTGAACACAATGCCAAGTTCGATCACATTCTTGCTCAACTTGCAGCTCATGACATTGGTCAAACCAACGCTTCTAAAGATCCTGAAGATTTTGAGATGGAGGATTCTTAAACCATCATATTGCATATTGCATCATTTTGAATTTTGGGTTTATTTTGGATAACTTTGTGTTTATTATGTATGCTTGAACCATGCCATTTAGCTTTTTCGTAATATCTTCTTCCCTGAAATTGCCTATCATTTGATATATTCTATCATGCGCATTGAGTTTTTTATGCTGGATTCTGCTTTGGTTATTGTTTATGTGTTATCATAAATTTCTTTTCTTTCGTTTTTGTCACTCATTCCTTTTCTATTTTATCAAAGGGGGAGAAAGGAATCCCGTTTGGAAATCGTATTTCGTGTGATTAAGTCTTTTACGCAGGGGAAGCATGGCTCTGTGTAACTCAAAATAGGAAGAAGAGGGAAATGGGAAGAAAAGACAAATGGGAAGAAATAGAAAGAAAAGAGAAAATGGTTTGGAAACAAAAATAATTATTAAAATCGAAATAAGCTTCAAGAAATTCTCCTGCAATTAATGTTTGTCACCATCTTTTTTTTAAAATAAATAATACAAAAGAATTATTTTATTACGTATTTTCTTATTAAGTGTGATTTCTTTAATAATCTCGACATCTTTATTTTTTTAAAGATGATACAAAGTTTTAATGTAAATACCATTTTCTAGCATCCTTTCAATTTAATTTTAAATAAATATTCTCACCATTCTCAAATAGTATAAATATTCTAAATAAATATAAGGTAATCCGTTTATGTTTTTACTATTTGCTACTTTAGTTTACAAGAGTAATTTTTAGATACTATATTTTATTTCTCAGAAGAAAAAAATATCATTTAAATCTAATCAATATATTTTATATATTATGTATTAAAGAAATAATTACTTTTTACAAAAAATAATATTGTATTTCATTACATCAAAAGGCTTCACTTTTAACTTCGATTTTAGACTCAATTATAAGGTAGACTTGCCATTGTGATCCCCCTATCCCATGGGTCTTTATTTGAATAAATGTTGGTCGTTAAATAAATAAACAAATTTAAATATATAATAAAAGGGAAAATTAAAGCAAAGACTTTTTTTTGTTAAAAGTCATTCTATCATGACATTATAATATATTTACCGTTTTATAGGAATTTTTCATATTCTACTTCAAGTAACATTTAAAGTTATAATTTATAGTTTTCATTTTTATAATTTTACATTCGATTACTTCAGTTTTAAAACTAAACAACCGCGTCTACGGAGACAACAGATAATTGACATAATAATGATAGTGTGTCGGTGTACACTACAAATGCAATCAGTGGTTGCTTAATGTTAATCGTAACAATGGATAAGTTGATATATTGTGATTCATATAAGTCCTTTCGATTTTTGTTGTAACCCTTTTAGAATCCTTGTGATTGGTATTTGGTGAATGAAAATCAATGTGTATATTCAATTTGTTTAATTTTATTCTTCTGCATGGTTCTTTGATTTTGACACTGTATGTCTGTATGTCTATATTCTTAAGGAAATTGAAGAAAGAAAGTAGTAAAAAGAAAATGAAAAAAAAGAGAATATATAGAAATTTTTCGCGAATGTCTGGTCTAAAAATAAAATGTCTTGGTAATAATTTTTTTATAATTTATTGTAGGAACACAATTCCACAACCAAACTACTAATAGACCGCTTGTTGGTAAATATTAGGGAATTGGTCATCAGCAAACATAGTAGACATATTGAAAAATTCTAATTTTTTTTACTATGTCTCCTAAGATGCCTTCTAAGAATAAAAAGTATGAATGTGGCAATGATAAGTGTAAGAAAAACAAAATAATTCAGAGTTACTTCAAGTACGGGTAGCACTTCTTATGCTTATTTTCTTAATGGATTTGGTTTTTCAAAGAAAAAACCTTTTTAAAAAGTACACAAGCGTTTCCAAGAAAATATGAGTGAGAATCATGCAATCACAAACACAAAACACAATATCGAAACAACCATTCATTACAAGACACATCAATGTATGCAACACTAATACTCACCAACTTTATCACCTAAATGCATGTGGTTCGAGCGTTTTGTTAACATCCATACTACTTCATCTTCAACCTTTATTAAAATCATCCATTTTTTTCAAACATCATGTGTGTTGTGTTCTTCACCCAAAGATTTTAAGATTTTGAAAGTTTGGTTTTTGTTTGGACTGCTATGGATTTAGACAACTACGGATTTCAAAAGTTTCATTTACTCAATGCCTCAACAGTTTGTGTCTTCTAAGATCACTAAGAAGCGATTTTCGGTTTCAAAACAACCTCGCAGTGAATCTTATGCAGGTGGTCAAGCAACATACTTGAGTGTTAAACTTCATAAAGTTCAAAACTTGATTCTATATCGACTTCAACAAACTTTTGGCGAGACATTTTACTCAAAGGTTCTCTTAGGTCCAAATTGTATCTCCAAAGCTGCTGCAACTAAACCAGGTTTGAACTTTTTTGAGATTTTTGAAAAGCATAGGTTAGAAACACATCTTTGTTTATTGCTTAAGTTCAATGGTCATCATGTGAGAGATTTCTATTGTTGTGTTATTCCGATTGAAGATGGCTCTGGTTTGTCTTCTGAGTTTAAAAATTAGGTTATCAGCTTCAATGTTGAGGATTTCAAAACTGTGTTAGGTTTGGTAAATATTGGTTATGAGTTCTCTGCAAGAAGAAGTTTAATTGGGTTAAGTTCATCATCTATATGATTATGGAGTTTAAAATGAGTGTATCAAAATTGTTGTACTTTCCTTCCTTTGTACAACTCATTTTGAATCGTGTTGGAATTACATCTACTCTTAAGGATCTGGCAGATAAGACGACATTGTTTAGTGATGCCACATTGCATCAGTGCAAATATCATTATGACTTCTGCAGACAAGAATGGTATTTTAAAACTTCATTCTCTCACTCTTATGATAATTCTTTTTTGAACACCAAAAGCGCTCCTCCTGATTATAATCCTAAAACTGCTTGTCTTCCTTCCGGTGATTCTTTTTCAGCTGCCCATGGCTCTGCAATTGTTACTAGAGCTGACCTTGATCGTTGGGGTAAACATATTTTGTCAGACCTAAGGGCAATTTTTGTTGAACACAATGCCAAGTTCGATCACATTCTTGCTCAACTTGCAGCTCATAACATTGGTCAAACCAACGCTTCTGAAGATCCTGAAGATTTTGAGATGGAAGATTCTTAAACCATCATATTACATATTGCATCATTTTGAATTTTGGGTTTATTTTGGAAAACTTTGTGTTTATTATGTATGCTTGAACCATGCCATTTAGCTTTTTCTTAATATCTTCTTCCCTGAAATTTCCTATCATTTGAGATATTCTATCATGCGCATTGAGTTTTTTATGCTGGATTCTGCTTTGGTTATTGTTTATGTGTTATCATCAATTTCTTTTCTTTTGTTTTTGTCACTCATTACTTTTCTATTTTGTCAAAGGGGGAGAAAGGAATCCCGTTTGGAAATCGTATTTTGTGTGATTAAGTCTTTTACACAGGGGAAGCATGGCTCTGTGTAACTCAAAATAGGAAGAAGAGGGAAATGGGAAGAAAAGACAAATGGGAAGAAATAGAAAGAAAAGAGAAAATGGTTTGAAAACAAAAATAATTATTAAAATCGAAATCAACTTCAAGAAATTCTCCTGCAATTAATGTTTGTCACCATCTGTTTTTTAAAATAAATCATACAAAAGAATTATTTTATTACGTATTTTCTTATTAAGGGTGATTTCTTTAATAATCTCGACATCTTTTTTTTTAAAGATGATACAAAGTTTTAATGTAAATACCATTTTCTAGCATCCTTTCAATTTAATTTTAAATAAATATTCTCACCATTCTCAAATAGTATAAATATTCTAAATAAATATAAGGTAATCCGTTTATGTTTTTACTATTTGGTACTTTAGTTAACAAGAGTAATTTTTAGATACTATATTTTATTTCTCAGAAGAAAAAAATATCATTTAAATCTAATCAATATATTTTATATATTATTTATTAAAGAAATAATTACTTTTTACAAAAAATAATATTGTATTTCATTACATCAAAAGGCTTCACTTTTAACATCAATTTTAGACTCAATTATAAGGTAGACTTGCCATTGTGATCCCCCTATCCCATGGGTCTTTATTTGAATAAATGTTGGTCGTTAAATAAATAAACAAATTTAAATATATAATAAAAGGGAAAATTAAAGCAAAGATTTTTTTTTTGTTAAAAGTCATTCTATCATGACATTATAATACATTTACTGTTTTATAGGAATTTTTCATATTCTACTTCAAGTAACATTTAAAGTTATAATTTATAGTTTTCATTTTTACAATTTTACATTCGATTACTTCTGTTTTAAAAATAAACAACCGCGTCTACGGAGACAACAGATAATTGACATAATAACGATAGTGTGTCGGTGTACACTACAAATGCAATCAGTGGTTGCTTAATGTTAATCGTAACAATGGATAAGTTGATATATTGTGATTCATATAAGTCCTTTCGATTTTTGTTGTAACCCTTTTAAAATCCTTGTGATTGGTATTTGGTGAATGAAAATCAATGTGTATATTCAATTTGTTTAATTTTATTCTTCTGCATGGTTCTTTGATTTTGACACTGTATGTCTGTATGTATGTATTCTTAAGGAAATTGAAGAAAGAAAGTAGTAAAAAGAAAATGAACAAAAAGAGAATATATAGAAATTTTTCGCGAATGTCTGGTCTAAAAATAAAATGTCTTGGTAATAATTTTTTATAATTTATTGTAGGAACACAATTCCACAACCGGACTACTAATAGACCGCTTGTTGGTAAATATTAGGGAATTGGTCATCAGCAAACATAGTAGACATATTGAAAAATTCTAATTTTTTTTACTATGTCTCCTAAGATGCCTTCTAAGAATAAAAAGTATGAATGTGGCAATGATAAGTGTAAGAAAAATAAAATAATTAAGAGTTAATTCAAGTACGGGTAGCACTTCTTATGCTTATTTTCTTAATGGATTTGGTTTTTCAAAAAAAAAAACTTTTTATAAAGTACACAAGCGTTTCCAAGAAAATATTGTCCACGAAACAAAAGACACATGGTTTCCTCTATTTTTTTTTAGGAAAGACATCTTAGGAACCAAAAACGGATGGCTTGTCCCTTTTTATTTTATTTTAAAAAGCACATCTAAGAAACCACTAACATTTGGTCAACACCATTTTTTCCAAAAAAAAACGTATTTTTGGGAAACTCTACTACGTGATCTATAAACTTTGTTCTGAGAAATGGTTTTTAGGAATATTTTTTAATTATATAACATAAATTTATTAAAAATGTTTATTTATCTAAGAGTTACAAACCCTTGAAAAACAAATTTGTAGTTAGAATATGTTGGATCAGTATTAAAGATTACTTTGTCTCCATTTTTTTAATTCAAAGATTAATGTTTATTCATTAAAGTATGAATTTGTATATTCATTTAATACTATTTATTTATAATAATAATTATATTTTTTCTAATGAGATATAATTTGAAATTAATTAATATCTCTCTCTCTCTCTCATACACATTTAAATTTTTAATTTATATAATTTGATTGTTTTAATTTTATGTTTTAAACAAAATTATTCTAATTTATATTAAGTGAAGAAGTTCTTTTTAGTTAATCATGGTATGTATAATATTGAAAGGTTATTTTATTACAAAAAAGAATTATAGTGATATAATTTAGAGTGGTGAGGAGAGGGGCACATTCTTTGCCTTTCTATTTTCCTGAATAGCCTTTGCAATGGTTTGAGCGCCCCCATTTTGGTTTAAGCGCCCTTTGTCCAAATGTGTTGCATGAATCTCTAGTTTTCCTGTCCATAACGAGCAATCATGCATAAGTATATTGGATCAAGAAATGTTATATAGGAAGTCATGGGACTTAACCACATCTCTTGGATTTAAGGGATTCAACAACCCATACCTAAGATTGGTAGTTAAATTATAGGGGACTCGGTTCAGACCTCTGGGATATAAATGCATCATCACACTAAAGGGGTAACCAATAACATAAAGAAATACTCATATATAGGAGCTTATCACCTCACGTGAGCTAGCTCTTCATACCCAAATTACCTTAAAGCCTTTGACAACACTTATCTACAAGGAGTTATCACTAATATTGTACTTTTATCTTGTACAATTGACACACCTCTTAGGGTCCCGTTAAAACTGACTGAGGCCACCCTCACTATATTCAACTTGAGAATTGTTTTTATGATCATCCCACATTATGGTGAAAAATAAGACAACTATTATGGCTAGTGAATATTCAGATGATGAGGAGTGTATCATAACATAAATGCATGCCACTATGGACAAACCTCGTCATCATAACCAATCTTTGGAATATAACGCTCATCATATCTAATAATGCTAGAAAGTGACCTATATAGTGGATGAACTGGAAGCATTGGATCCCATACCTTTGTCAAATGAAATATGGGAGGCGCCCATTCTAGATAACTTTAAGCAGTCTTCATTGGCCAATATTGATGAATGCAGTGACCCATTTAAGCAAATGGCCTCCATCAACACACTACTATCCATTATCAGAGCACCTGGATCTTTAAAGTGCAAGATCTTGTCCAGAACCTTTATTGATGAAACCTTGAGCTGATATATGGGCCTCCTTATGCTCTTTGTCATCAATTATCAAGACTTGGTGAAGAAACTTGTCCATCAATTTTCCCCAAGCAGGAACCTGAAGCTGACTATTACAAGTCTATTCAACATATGTCAGGGTCTATCAGAGTCATTAATGGAGTATCTCACACACTTCAATCAAGTGACCATAAAGGGGGTCTGTAACACCCTAAATCCCAAATAATAGATTTTAAATAAAAATAACAGGAAAATGATGTGACTCCAACATAAATACTTCATAAATCAAAAAACAACAGATGTTGCACATTGCAAATTTATTTAGAAACACCATAAAACATGTCTGAATAAAACTGAATAAATACATCATAATCAAAATCTCATAATAGTTGATTGCAAATAAATCAAAGTAATGCAAATGAACACTTTTATTCCCAGTGCTACAGATCAGAGCATTCTTATTCGAAAGCTAGAAAATACAAAAGATAAAAGTCTAGTAAGAGGCAATAGCCATCTCACTACGACAACGAACCTCAGTCCTACTAATCACCTATGCAAAGCACACCACAAAACTAAGCGAACAAGAAAAGGGTGATAATATAATTACATATAGTAATGGTGAAAGTTTCGGCAAATAGTATGATAGTCGAGAAATGGTAATTCACTCAAAACATGAGTGATAATCATGCAATCACAAACACAAAACACAATATCGAAACAACCATTCATTACAAGACACATCAATGTATGCAACACTAATACTCACCAACTTTATCACCAAAATGCATGTGGTTCGAACATTTTGTTAACGTCCATACTACTTCATCTTCAACCTTTATTAAAATCATCCATTTTTTTCAAACATCATGGCATCCTACATTATTTAAAATTCATGAAAATCATGGTTTAAGTTCAATTTCAAATTTTCTATCTCAACAAGGTTAGTGAGTTTGGTTTGGTCACTCAAGCATCCTTCAGTTTTGGCTCAAGGTTCCATTTGTGTATTGTGTTCTTCAACCAAAGATTTCAAGATTTCGAAAGTTTGGTTTTTGTTTAGACTGCTATGGATTTAGACAGCTACGGATTTCAAAAGTTTCATTTACTCAATGCCTCAACAGTTTGTCTCTTCTAAGAATACTAAGAAGCGATCTTCGGTTTCAAAACAACCTCGCAGTGAATCTTATGCAGGTGGTCAAGCGACATACTTGAGTGTTAAACTTCATAAAGTTCAAAACTAGATTCTATATCGACTTCAATAAACTTTTGGCGAGACATTTTACTCAAAGGTTCTCTCAGGTCCAAATTGTATTGCTAAAGCTGCTGCAACTAAACCAAGTTTGAACTTTTTTGAGATTTTCGAAAATCATAGGTTAGAAACATATCTTGGTTTATTTCTTAAGTTCAATGTTCATCATGTGAGAGATTTCTATTATTGTGTTGTTCCGATTGAAGATGGCTCTGGTTTGTCTTCTGAGTTTAAAAATTACGTTATCAACTTCACTGCTGAGGATTTCAAAACTGTGTTAGGTTTGGAAAATATTGGTTATGAGTTCTCTGCAAGAAGAAGGTTGTAAGACCCCAATTTTGACCCTAAGATCCCTCATGCATTTCCATCATAAGCATTAGCATTGGGATCATACCTTGGCATCCTCCTTACCCCTTTTCATTGGGTTTGTTTTGGGAGAGATAACCAAGCACTTTGTGATTATATCATACTTGTATATTATCATTTTTACTAACCAAAATACCAAAAATATGTCTTTGTATTTGCCTAACTCTTTTGTAGGTAGGGCATGATCTCCTTGATTCATCAAGATCACATCTAGGGTTTGAGACCCTCATGAACAAAGAGCACAACCAAGAATTGATTCAAGAATGGTTATGAACATCATATATGAGTCCCAATGTTCTCTATATTTTATATTGATCAAGTTTTCTTCAAGAGTTTGAGGGTGATTTGCCTTGGAAACCATAGTTTGACTGGGTATCTTGAGTAACTTCTCCAACAAGATATCTCACCAATTGATCAAATTTCTCAAGGGAAACTTCAAGTTTCATCATATTATGCATATATGATCTACCATGAGCCAAGAAAGTCAAGATAAATGAAGATTAGCAAGTTGGTTGATGGTGGTTGGCTAGATGAATTCATTTGATCAAAACTGGGTCTCCCTAGACCCTATCTCCTACAATTTTCACCATATGAAAAATGAATCCTAGAGAAAACTTACTTTAAATGACATTATGAACAACTTTCATGTTTAGACCTAGAGCTAGTTTTTCTTGGAAAATCATTTTCTATGTTGAAACATTATAGGTCATTTTGTCTAAACCCTATTTTGAAAGTTTCAAACTCAAATTCATTGTGTATACTTCAACTTTTATGTTTTGAGTGGGAGCTAATTAAACTTTTTTGAGCACGTGATATGAGGCTACATCATAGGTCACTTTTGACCTATACCATTGATCAATTGATTTTTCCAAACTTCAAAAATGCATAACTCTATCATTTCAAATCCAAATGACATGAAATTGGTGACTATTTTGAATGTATTTGAGAGATATACAACTTTTTTTAAGACAATTTTCTCATTTCAAGCTCCCATAAAAAGTTAAGCAAGGTGGAATATTGAGACATATGGCTTGACACTTAGAAAAATTTTGATATGTCAAAAATTTCCAAACTTCCACCTCAAATTTCTCCAAGTTCCAAGCTCCAAATGAAAAAGTGTTCAACATCAAACTTGTTTTTATTGATCTCACCTTTCCAAAGAGCTTAAATTCATTCATTTTGGACTTGAAATGCATAGGCTGCACATGGCTTAAACAGGGTGACGTCACTTGGCAAGGATCAAGCTTCAAACATCAATGTGCATTTGCCTTGCAATCCAAGCTTACTTCAAACCATCTGATATTCAATTATGGACCTCAAGTTATGATTTCATGGGCCTATGCGCGCCCATACACCATTGCATCATTATTTGCCAAAATTGGAAAGTGAAAGTGAGTGTGCAATTATCAACCAATTCAACTATAAATAAAGCTTCAATTGCTCAGAATTGGATACACATTGGCACCAACTTTGATCCCCCATTACAAACCCTCAATTCTAAAAGGATAAGCCTGATAAATTCTTTTGAATTTGAGCTTGAATCTCCACTGTTTTGGAATTCAATTCTCCAGGAATCCATTGCTTTCTAACCATTCAATCCTTCTCTTGCAAGCAAGTGGAGTGAGTCTAAGCACAAGCAAGATCAAGATCCATCAAATTCAGACCTCCATTGAAGGTATTTTCCAGAAATTTTAAACTCTTCGATTCTCTTAAATTCTTGCTCAATTCTGTTGATTCTTTGGTTGCCTGAAGTCCTACCAATGTAGGCAAGAAGATTGAGTTGTTTTGAGGTCAAATCGAAGCAACTGAGTTAATGTACCTCAAATTTCAATTGCACATATCTCTCAATATATTTGGAATTGGAGTGAATGGAGGTCAGATTCGAGCTCAGTGCCATTTTTTCTTTAAGATCATGTCCTTGTTTTTCATTATGGTGATGGTTCATGGTGGACCAGTCCGGTGAGGTCCACCGGAGAAGATGACCGGAGCTCTGGCTCCGGCGATGACTTGGCAAGGCTGAGAACCACATGATTCATATGTTTTGTTTTAATCTCGTGCATTGGTTTTAAATACCACATTTGCCACGTGCTGACTAAGGAACATGGTGGAATGCGCGCTAGGGACCATCAGATCTGCCACCTCAATTAATGAGGGAGATTTGATGGTCCACGTATTTTTGATTTTTCTGAATTTTTGTTTTATTTGCATTTTCTTCAATAATTCATATTAAATTCAATATTGATCCAAAAAATATGGGACTTTCACCAAAAAATTCAAATATTTTTCTCTTTCATATTCTGAATTAAAATTATTTTTTTGATCATTATAAATATTTTTCATGAATTAATTGATATTGCATTTGTTTTTAATTGTTTAAAAATATTTTTAAGTGTCCAAAAATTATGAAATTTTTTCTCCAAGGTCTTTTGACCTTGTTGGACGTATGATAAATCTCATGGCCATTTCTTTGATGTTTTGATGAGATTTTAGGAATTGGACAAAACATATTTGATTTTAATGCACTATTTTAGTATTTTTAATTGAATAAATGTCAATTAAATTTTGTTGACCACTTGTATTGACTTGTTTGAATTTGCTTGTTTGTTGTTGGGTCTTGGTCAAGGTTGATTTGACATTGTCAAGTTAATATCATTGGATTTAGGGGATTGATGGAATGTACATTCCATCTCGCAAATTGAATGAATGATATTAATTTGGTAAAATTCCTTCTTTGACAAATTTGTGATCTCATTCATCCCCTTCCCACTTCATCTCATTCCTCTTCTTCATTCATTCATTTCCATTTGGCCTATGACATCTCAAAGTCCTAATGCTAGTTGATTGAAATATTAACATGAGTATGGATGAGATTAGTCCACATCTTTTGCATATTTTGTGTGTGAGGTATGTTTCATGAGCATAGTTCATAATACTATGTCTCCAACATGCATTAACACCAAAAGTCTATTACCCGGCCTCAAATAGTTGTGACTTCTACATAAGTCCAATTACGATTTATTAACATAGTGCTAAATTTGTGACATAAAAGGCATAAGCATTCTAGTTAGTGAGATTGTAAGTCTCCCCTCTTTCATGGAAATGTGTGGAAACTTGGCCTTCTTTCCTTCCTTTGGAAGATGTTTTGGTTCAAGGATCCATGCTTATGATAAGTGGGTTGAGTGTTCTCCAAAGAATGTCTTGAAATGAAAAGCAAAAACAAAACAAAACAAACTTCTAACTTACTAACTACTAACTTTTAATTCTAAGCTTTTACTTTAATGCAATTTACTTTCAGTACTCTATTTCATTTGCCATTGTTCATATCGTTCTAATTGTTTATCTTAATGCAATTTTCACTTTGTCCATTTGGAGCATCTTGTGTGATATATTTTGTTTGTGTATACTTTGCTTGTTTGTATGGTCTTTGACCATTAATGCACATAATAATAACAAAAACCCTAAAAAAAATTTGTGTGGACCGTTGGCTTGATCTTGGACAAATGGACTTAGAATCTAGGCAACACTTCTATGCTAATGGACTTGGCCAATGACAACTTGTTGAAGAACCAAGTACTTGCAATCTAAAATTCATCTGATACATCTTTGAAGATCTCTCTAAGATTCATCTGCAACATGATCATGGTGTAGCTGTTATTTTGAACCTGTGACTTGTGGAATTCATCTGTTACATGGGCTATTTTGAAGTAGATCATGAAGTGGATAAGCTTGGATGAGGCCATCTTTATTTGATGCCTTGCTCTTCAGGATAATATAATTGTGCATTTGTGTGTTGTTTGACTCTAAAAGTCCAAGAGAATTCTGGGTTTCTATTGGCATACTTGTCTCTTGGATTGTTACCCATTTGGTCAGATCTTTTCAACTCTAAACTTTTAATTTTTGTGCATAGGATAGTCTCTTCATCTTCTCCTCATTTCTTTAATTTCAAAATCTCTCCCTATATTTTTTCAAAACCTTCTTTGTGTGAACTACTTTTTGTTCTAAACTTTGACCACTTTTGCAAAAAAAGATAGAAACTTTGGCCTTATGCCATTGCATTTTCAAACTTCTTTTCTTAAATCAAACTTGTCAATAAAATTTACTATACTTGACTTAAAATTTCAAAAAGCCAAAAAGAACTAACTCATTCAAATCATTTTCAGGCCTTTGTGCCTTTCAAACTTAAAATTTTGTTAAAATCAATGCTTAATAATAAAACGCTTTTTCTTTATTAAGTTTGTTTAACAAAGTCCCTAGAATAGCTAGTCCATTTAATGTATCAAGTATGACTTAATCATGAGATCACATTAAACATAAGGACAATATTCTTAAAGTATCCGTAGTCAAGCTTTATTGTGAAGTGGGATAACATTGAAGCATGAAGACTATTATGTTTGTAGACTGATGATCACATCTCATGGATCATGGATAAAGAGTTATCAAGTCTTAAAAATAGGTATGAATATTAAGAGTAATATTTATACTTGATTGACCCACTATAAGAATACTATATATAATGTTATGCAAAGTGTCATAAGTTATTCTCATGGTGATAATGGTGTATACCACTCTTCGACCTGAAACCACTATGGACCCTAGATGTAGAGTCGAGTGCTTTATTGTTGATCCAACGTTGTCCGTAACTGGATAACCATAAAGACAGTTGATGGGTACTCCATAAAGCATGCTAAGGGACATGAGTGACCTAGATGGAATTTGCCCATCCTGCGTAACAGGATAAATGTCCATGGGCCCAATATTGAACTGGACAAGGATGACACAGTAATTATACACATAATTATTATCACAGAAGGATTTTTCAGATCACATGACATTTTTGTGTCTTGGGTAGCAGTGATGTGTTGCTAGAAACCGCTCACTGTTTATTATGTTAAATGCGTGATTTAATTAATTTCCAACGTCGCAAAAACCTACAGGGTCACACACAAAGGACGGATTGATGAGAGATAGAGTAACTAAGAAACACCGTAAGGTACGATGTACTTAAGTGGAATACGAAATATGGTAAGGTACCACACGCTTAAGTGATTTTGGGCATATTATAAGATATGGGCCAAAATACACTTAACTGGGATTTTTAGCTTAAAGCCCACACAAGTGGTTCCATAAATAGAACCCTTGTGCAGAAGCATTTACAAGAGAACTCTTGCATTTCATTTCTCTCTCTCACTCAAAGCCTTCATTCATAGCAGCTAGCACTGAGATTGAAGGAATCCGTTCGTGTGGACTAAGTAGAGGCGTTGTCATCGTTCAACGTTCGTGATCGCCACAAGAGGTAACGATGCTATCACTGATCATGCCCATTCGTAAGGATCATTAAAGGTGAAATTTTTAAAATTCCGCTGCGTTTTGGATCGCTATTCTCCTTCAGTGGTATCAGAGCCACTTAAGAAACCATGAATCTGATGTCTGTTTATTTTCTGTATTAATACAATTAAAGACAGAATGAATCAAAGATTAAATCGAGATCGATCAAGTTATATATATGATATAAGTAATCCTGATGCAAAATACATTATATATGATATAGTGTTCGTGTTTCATTCATTCAAACACTTAATGGTTGTTTTCCTTTGAGCGATCAATGGTCGTTTGCTTCTTGATCCGACATTAGTATGGTGAAGCAATGACATGTTGATCAATCATACTGAATCAACAATCGAGATGTGTTTGACGTTCTGAAATTGGTGCATCAGGGTTAGTGACGGCACAAGGGTTGTGTTGTTAGAGAGTTATGCGATTGGGGTTGTGACTGCACAAGAGTTGTTCTTTCTAACAAATTTTCGTACAATGTTAACCGGTTAACGCAAGACGGAATACAGTTTTCTAATAGTTTTTTCAATAGTGTTAACTGGTTAACGTATTTGGTTAACCGGTTAACGCAAAACAGAATACAAATTATGAATAGATTTTCAAACAGTGTTAACCGGTTAACGCATATGGTTAACCGGTTAACGCAAGGCAAAATTCACCCGTTCGGCTAACTCTGCGTAATATGATCGATCGTCGACATTTAATTTGGTTTTAATTGATTAAAAGAATTAAAATTGATAATAATAATAATAATAATAATAATAATGTGTTTATTATTGTCTTGTGGTGATCGGTTATGACCTTAGTTTTCCTTTATTTTATTTTGGGTTTTAAAATACGACCTACGTGTCGTGTCTCTCTTTTAATCTCTCAATGTAACTTATTTTCTCATCCCACTCCCTCGTATGTAAAACGAGTTTATTTATGTAATGTAATGTTATGAAGAAAGCAAAGAAGTCAGTGCCAAAGGAGGACAACCTTGAAGATCTTGCTTGGAGAAGCTTAGATCGTTATTAGGTTAGCTTAGGTTCTCTCACTGGCCTGGGAGAACAATTGCGCTATGGGCCATAACTGTTTCATTATATATGTATGTTGATGCATGTGAGAGACGATTTATATGATAAATAAGCCGATGAGATCAGAATAATTGCAAATTCCCTCAAATTAAATATTAAGTTTATGCTTTCCAAGTTTTTAACACTCATCAAGACTAGTATCGGATAATGTAGGTTTCGCCTACGCGAGGTGCATGTTCTATATTAGTAAGGTGCGATGGGATAATTGTAATATCCAACTGTTAAAACAATGGGTCAAACTTAACTAAACAAATTATAATAATATTATATATGTTTGCTTTCCAAGTTTTAGCACTCATCAAGACTAGTATCGGATAATGCAGGTTTCGCCTACGCGAGGTGCATGTTCTATATTAGTAAGATGCGTTGGGATAATTGTAATATCCAACTGCTAAAACAATGGGTCAAACTTAATTATAATAATATTATATATATTTAGAAGCAAGAGTTGGGAATGATCCATATGATGGATTGGAATAAGGAGTTATTCACCCAACTGAAATTTTCGAGAGTTGTATGAGATACAATTGGAAGGAGTTCCTACCTAAATAACCTAGTTTTGTGTAATCTGCCTACGCGGACTTAGAACGAAGTGAAATATGGATCTCGACCCACTAGAAAGTCTTACAACGGGATTTTTCGAATCAAATGATCAGGGTCATTTGTTTTGAGTAAAATAGTGGGAGCATATTTAATAAAAGGCCTAATTAAATATGTCAATGATACTTATATTTTCATTAATCTCAACAAACACCTCTAACAAACATCTTGTGATCAATCCTTGACAAGGAAAAATTGTCTAGGATAAATTTTCTAGATTGGCACCGAAACCTGAGGATTGTCCTCAAACATAATAGAAAGTTGTATGTCTTGGAGACACTTGTTCCTGAACAGGAACCTCCTAGTTCTGCACCTAAGGCAGAAAGAGATGCTTATAAGAAGCATGTCGATGATGCCAATGAAACTGCTTGTCTCATGCTGGATGTCATGAACTCAGAGTTGCAAAAGTAAAATGAGAACATGACAGCGTTCGATATGATCGAACACCTGAAGATGCTCTATCAAGAGCAAGCAAGGCATGAAAGGTTTGAAGTTTCAAAACCCCTTTTTTCAAGGCAAGTTAGCTGAGGGAGCCCTTGTAGGTCCCAATGTGCTCAAGATGATTGGGTACGTGGAAAACCTTGAAAGTTTGGGTTTTCCCTCGGAAAGGAACTTGCGACTGATTTGATCCTGCAATCGTTGCCAGATGGATTTAGTCAATTTGTCCTAAATTTAAATATGAATGATATGGACAAATCTCTTCATGAACTGCTAGCCATGTTAAGAATTGCTAAGCAGAATCTGAAGACAAAAGGGGAAGTCCATTATGATGATCAGAAATGAAAGAGACAGAACAAAAGGCACACCAAGCAGGGCGATAAAGGGAAGGGCAAGGAAGTTGCCAAACCCAAACCCACTGTTGCTGCTTTGAAGCCTAGTGGAGGCATAGCAAAGGCAGGCACCTGCTTCCATTGCGGTAAGACCGGACACTAGAAGAGAAACTGCCCAAAGTACTTGGAAGATGACAAAATCTCCATTCACAAGAAAAGGTGAAAGAGCTAATGATCTTTTGGACCTCATACATACTGATGTATGTGGACCACTGAACATACCAGCCAGAGGAGGTTTTCAGTACTTCATCACATTTACTGACGATTTCAGTAGATATGGTTATGTGTATTTAATGAAACACAAATCAGAATCCTTTGAAAAGTTCAAGGAATTCAAGAATGAAGTACAAAACTAACTAAGTAAGAATATTAAAACTCTTCGATCAGATCGAGGTGGTTAATATTTAAGCCTAGAGTTTGATGACCATCTGAAAGAGTGTGGGATCCTATCCCAACTTACTCCTCCTGGAACACCCCAATGGAATGGTGTATCTGAGAGAAGAAATCGAACCCTATTAGACATGGTCCGATCCATGATGAGTCACACCGATCTTCCAAACTCCTTTTGGGGACATGCACTATTGACAACAGCTTACACACTTAACCGTGTTCCATCCAAAAAGGTTGAGAAGACACCATATGAGATATGGAGTGGTAAGAAACCACATATGTCTTACATGAAGATTTGGGGTTGCGAAGTTTATGTGAAACGATAAATTTCAACTAAGCTTGAGCCCAAATCTGACAAATGCTTATTTGTGGGGTATCCTAAAGAAACAAGAGGGTATTACTTCTACAATCCTTCAGAGGGCAAAGTGTTTGTCGCTCAAACTGGAGTTTTCCTAGAAAAGGATTTTATTTCCAAAGGAATCAGTGGGAGGAAAGTAGAGCTTGAAGAAATTCAAGAATCACAAAGCATCGATACACCTATGGAGGAATTAGAGCAGGAAACACAAGTAGTTGTGGAAGAGCAACCTGCTCAAGTAGAACAAGACCAGCGTAGGTCAAGCAGGATACGTCACCTACCTGAGAGATATGGATATCTCATAACAGATCAATGTGATGTATTACTCATGGATAAAGATGAGTCTGTGACCTACCAAGAGGCCATAACTGGTCCCGAGTCTGAGAAGTGGCTAGAAGCCATGAAATCTGAAATGGATTCCATGTACACAAACCAAGTTTGGACCTTGGTAGATCCTCCTGTAGGAGTTAACCCTATAGGATGCAAGTGGGTCTCCAAAAGGAAGACTGACATGGATGGTAAGGTACATACCTATAAGGCAAGACTGGTTGCAAAAGGATATAAACAAATTAATGGGGTTAACTATGATGAAACCTTTTCACCAGTTCCAATGCTTAAATTTGTTCGGATTTTACTTGCTATCGCTGCATATCATGATTATGAAATATGGAAGATGGATGTCAAAACTGCTTTCCTTAATGGGAATCTTCTTGAGGATGTGTACATGACACAACCTGAAGGATTTGACATACTAGAAGAAGCCCAAAAGATATATAAGTTACAAAGGTCAATCTATGGATTGAAGCAAGCTTTTAGAAGCTGGAATCTTCGTTTTGATGAAACAGTATAACAATATGGATTCATCAAGAACGAAGATGAGCCTTGTGTCTACAAGAAGGTTAGTGGGAGCATGATCGTGTTCCTGGTATTATATGTAGATGACATATTACTCATTGGAAACGATGTCCCTACCCTACAACAAGTAAAGTCTTGGTTGGGGAAATGCTTTTCTATAAAGGACCTAGGTGAAGCAGCCTATATATTAGGAATCAGAATCTATAGAGATAGATCACAAAAACTGCTTGGCCTAAGTCAGAGTACATACATAGACAAAGTGCTGAGACGCTTTAACATGCATGATTCCAAGAAAGGATTCATACCTATGCAAAATGGCCTGTGTCTATCAAAAACACAATCCCCTTCAACTAAGGAAGAAAGGGATTGCATGAATAAGATTCCATATGCATCTGCAATAGGATCTATCATGTATGCCATGTTATGTACTTGACCAGATGTCTCGTATGCTATAAGTGCAACGAGTAGGTACCAATCTGATCCTGGTGATGCCCATTGGGTAGCTGTCAAGACTATCCTTAAGTACTTGAGAAGGACTAAGGACTCATTCTTGATATATGGAGGTCAAGAAGAGTTGGCTGTAATTGGATACACCGATGCCAGCTTCCAGACAGATAAGGATGACTTTAGATTGCAATCTGGTTATGTGTTTTGCTTAAACGGTGGCGCTGTGAGCTGGAAAAGTTCAAAGCAAGATACAGTTGCTAATTCTACAATCGAGGTCGAGTATATTGCTGCCTCAAGTGCAGCAAAGGAAGTTGTTTGGATCAAAAAGTTCATTAGTGAACTTGACATAGTTCCTAGCATTGTGGATCCCATTGGTCTCTATTGTGATAACAATGGTGCTATCGCACAAGCTAAGGAGCCTAGATCTCACCAACGATCCAAACACATACTTAGGCGTTATCACCTCATTCGAGAGATAATAGATAGAGGAGATGTGAAAATATGCAGAGTACCTACCCTTGACAATATTGCTGACCCACTGACAAAGCCTCTTGCGCAGCAGAAGCATGATGGCCATACTAGATCTATGGGCATTAGAGGTATGCCTAATTGGCTCTAGTGCTAGTGGGAGATTGTTGGTGTAAGCCCTATAGCCAATACTTTTGGTACTTGTATCGAATTATTTATTAATAATAAAAGGCTTTTTCTTTATTAAGTTTGTTTAATAAAGTCCCTAGAATAGCTAGTCCGTTTAATGTATCAAGTATGACTTAATCATGAGATCACATTAAACATAAGGACACTATTCTTAAAGTATCTGTAGTCAAGCTTTATTGTGAAGTGGGATAACATTGAAGCATGAAGACTATTATGTTTGTGGACCGATGATCACATCTCATGGATCATGGATAAAGAGTTATCAAGTCTTAAACATAGGTATGAATATTAAGAGTAATATTTATACTGGATTGACCAGCTATGAGAATACTATATAGAATGTTATGCAAAGTGTCATAAGTTATTCTCATGGTTGTCCGTAACTGGATAACCATAAAGACAGTTGATGGGTACTCCACAAAGCATGCTAAGAGACATGAGTGACCTAGATGGAATTTGCCCATCCGGCATAATAGGATAAATGTCTATGGGCCCAAATATTGAACTGGACAAGGATGACACGGTCTATGCCTTGTGTTCAATATAGACATAAGGGCAAAAGGGTAATTATACACATAATTATTATCACAAAAGGATTTGTCAGATCACATGACATTTTCGTGTCTTGGGTAGCAGTGATGTGTTGCTAGAGACCGCTCACTGTTTATTATGTTAAATGCGTGATTTAATATAATTGCCAATGTCGCGAAAAGCTACAGGGTCACACACAAAGGACAGATTGATGAGAGATAGAGTAACTAAGGAACACCGTAAGGTACGGTGTACTTAAGGGGAATATGAAATATGGTAAGGTACCACACACTTAAGTGATTTTGGGCATATTATAAGATATGGGCCAAAATACACTTAAGTGGGCTTTTTAGCTTAAAGCCCACACAAGTGGTTCTATAAATAGAACCCTTGTGCAGAAGCATTTACAAGAGAACTCTTGCATTTCGTTTCTCTCTCTCTCTCACTCAAAGCCTTCATTCATAGCACCTAGCACTGAGATTGAAGGAATCCGTTTGTGTGGACTGAGTAGAGGCGTTGTCATCATTCAACGTTCGTGATCGCCACAAGAGGTAACGATTCTATCACTGATCATGCCCATTCGTAAGGATCATTAAAGGAGAAATTTTTTAAATTCCGCTGCATTTTGGATCGCTATTCTCCTTCAGTCCTCGAGATCGATACTCGGGATAACTCCCTTTTTATTACTACATTGGTGCAAATAGTACACTTGCTATTTTACCAATCAATGTGCAATCTTGAACTCGCTACACATCTCTTTCATCATCTTGTTGTTCAAGTTAGATCCATTATCGGTAATGATCTTATATGGATCACCGTATCGGCATATGAGTTGATTCTTGATAAACTTCACAACCACCTGCCTGGTCACATTCGCTTTTGGCTCTATCATGCCAATCATGTCAATAGCTACGAGAATAAAACGGTGACCGTTTGACGCCTTTGGCTTTATCATGCCAATCATGTCAATTCCCCACATGGAGAAAGGCCATGGTGAGGAAATAACATTCAGAAGTCTCGGGGGAATATATGAATCTTATCCGCATAAATTTGACACTTGTGGAATTTCTTCACGTATTTGCAGCAATCAGACTCCATTGTCATCCAATAGTAGCTTGCTCTCAACATCTTCTTTGTCATGGCCTTCAGTCATCAATAGGTCTGCTTCGTGTCTATCCACGCATCTGAGCAGAACCATGTCGAAATTCCTCTTATAAAGCACATCACCATTGAGGTAGAAACTGCCAGATAACCTCCTCAAAATCTTCTTATCTTTAACAAATGCCCCATGTAGCACCTCAAATTTGCACCCCCCACTTGTACATTCATTTCATTTTTAGGTCATTAACATTGCATAGTACCTTGCATTTCATCAGTGTCAAGGAGCCAAGCATTTCCATGAGATAAAGGCCCTATGGTTGTTCTAGAGAGCTTATGTGAACCCAAGGTTCATTTTGAAACAACTTGACCAAGTGTTAGAGGTTCAAAGTCCACAGTGTAGTTTCAGGTCATCTAGGGCCCATAAAAGTCAACTGCAGGTCAACTGAGGGCTAAGAGATGGAGAAATGGTTTGAGACACTTCATTCATGTCCCAAAGAGGTTTAATCAACATGTCAAACATCTACCTTGAAGATTTTGAAGCCAGATCAAAAATTTCCCAAAATGGAAAGTGACCTGTAATTTCAAGTTTCCAAAAATGGCAAGTTTTTGGACCAACTTCAACTTGAATTTCCAACATCAAAGAAGCTTCAAATGAAATTTTGTCCAACATAAAAGTTGAAGATCTTTCTCTCTTATTTCCAAAAAGTCCAAGATCTTGAGCATATGATGCATGGTTGAGGAGATATGATCAAATCATTGCCAAGTGTGCATGGAACTTCAATAGGGCATAACTTTTGACTCATAACTCCAAATTGAGTGCTCCTTTTTGCAAAATTCTTCTCATGACATGAACTTTCCAAATCATTCATCACATTGCATGAAATTTTATCATATGGTCATTTGTGCATACATGTGATTTTTGGAGGGAAAATCATGAATTCAAAATGGGTGCATCATATGGACTTTTTAACCATTCCAACATGTTCATAAGAGGATTTTAAGTGAAAATGCATGGCCATTGTTACTGTTCACGTGGGATTGCATGCATGGGGTGAAAAAACCAAATTTTGCATAACACCTCTTTTCTCATTATAATTTAATTAGCCAAGCCTAAGCATGATTAGGAAATGGATTAACATGTCATATTAGTAACTAATCATAACAGAATTTTCAGAATACACAATTCTAGATCTAGATTGAAAATTTCCCTCCAAAATTTCTCTTCTTCCAAATTCAAAAATTCTTCAAAGGACATTTGATTTTTATTGCATATTTGTGTTCTTGGATCATTATTCAGTATAGATCAAGCCATTGATTGCAGAATTTGGTGAAGAATTGAGCACATGAAGATCAAGAACATGATAATGGAGATTCAAATCTAAGCTAGATCCAAGCCATCTCAAGCTTCAATTTCAACTTCAGAAGTCATTACAAGGTTGATAGAAGGGATTTGGATGCTTGCCAAGCCTTGAATCTACCACTGCCATTGTTGAAGCTTCAAGAAGGTCAGAATTTTGCACCTCCTAATTCTTGTTTTTACTGCCATATACTTGTAGTGCATTGCTTGCTGATTCCACTGGTATAAAGAACATGAAAAATGGCGCAATATTGAGGAAGATACATGAGATTAAAGTTTGAATGTTCATTTTTATTTTCTTCGATTTGCATGATTCTTTAGGAATTAGGATAAAACAATGGTGGATTTGGAACCTACATGTCATAAGCTTTTTATTGATGTCATTTTTACGAAAATCTGGAAAAAAAAATATGTGAGCTTGTTGTTGCTCCGCCGTCTTCGCGAGGAAGACGGTTGTTTCCTCCCTGCTCCACTACTAGCGCCTCCATCTGCAATTGATGAGGTGGCCTAGGGTTTTGTCCATGTTCATGTCCACGCAAGCGCTTGTATGTCCAAACGATTGGCTCTGATTAGTTGACCGAAGCCACATAGGCCTTGAACGCTGATGTAAGCGCGCCAGCTCATTTAATTAAACTCAGCGTTTTGGCCTTGTACACAGTTCGATTCTGCCTGAAGCATATTTTTCAAATTAATCTCCATTTCTTCATTTCCCTCCATAATTACATGTGCATGTTACATTTTATTTCAACATATTTTTCTTCACATTCAAAAATTCATATCAAATTGAAAAATGATCCAATTAATTCCAGGTTTTTTGCTACATGATCCTTGAAATGTCTAGAATTTTATGGTTTTGATTTTATGATTTTACCATTTCTGGATTTTGAATTGTGGTTGACTATGTTAACATGTGTGCATTTGTGACATTGCTCCATTCTTCCTATCATAAAATGCTCATACATGATCCAAATGCCATGAAATTTTGCCTGATGATTCTTAACATGTTGATGGATTTGTGTGATTTTATTTGGCATTTTTTGCTATTGTCTTCACTGTTTGGGACACATGTACTTTAGGTGTGACAATTTGTGTCACACAATTGGATGTCTTGCTTATGCATTTTCATTCCTAACTCAAATGATCTCTGATGATTTTGATTTTTGGCATGATGATTGTGTTTGATGTGTTGAATGCTCATGAAAATTTCCATATTTGTTTGAGTCATTTCTGTTTTGATGTGGAATTTTCATCCTTGATGATCAATTGTGAGCTTTGGATTTGCCTTTGCCTTCTCTTGCACATGAAATGGTGTTGCTTGATGATTTAGACTTGGTACTTTTTAGGACATGTTCTTACTTGTTTAAACATGCTTCTTGTGAAATATTGGTTGTTGTTTTGACTTTTTGTCTAACTTTTGACCCTAGCCTTGGTGCTAGTGGTTGGTACTCACATTTTGAATTGTGCATTTCAGGTGCAAGCAATAAGTCTTGATGGTTGATGTTGATCTCATGAATTGAGATGCAAAATGCTTTGTTCCACTAACATTTGTTGTGTTGTAGGTTCCTTGGAGAGGAATTCACTTGATTGTCTGCCACTTGTTGGCTTGACTTTTTGTGAATAATTAGTTGTCTGACTATTGTTGTCTATTGACTGTTGGTCTGAATACCATACTGATGGGTTGGTTGTTTACACAGGTACTTTAGTAGCTATAACTCATTGCTTGAGTTGCTTTGATTTGCTTGTGGTTGGCATACCACTTAGGTAACTTCCTATTCTCCATGTAGTCTGGAAGACCTGTCATGTTCTTTTGGCAGGCACCTGTCCGAAGCCCTCCTTAAGAGGCAATGTTTGTGGTTGTTTATCTTTGTGCCTTGTACATTCAAAGACCTCCTAAGTGAAGAGGCATTGGCAGATAGAAGGGATGTGCAATCCATCCCCTGCTATTCAGTTGAGTCTTTCATCTTGCTCGCACTATATGCTGATGCATTTTGAATAAACACCCAAGATCCTTGTACATAGAGTCAGTCATGTGGAGTAGAGTTCCCTATTCTGGACTCCCACACTTTCATTGTTTCAATCTCTCCCAGGCCAGGGATAAGAGCTATGAGGTCTTACCCTCGTTACCTTTTCATCTGCTCACCCTGACGGTCAATGTCAGTGGTTAAGAGCCCTCAGATACCCATTCCAGTTGGCTTGTTTGTCGAGGTTGACATGACCCCTTGACTAAAGCCCAGCCTTGTATGAGCCACTTGTTTGCATATAATGTGTGTGCTTGATCTCTTGTGCTTGTGTTTGCTTACTTAATGCTTAGGCTAGCTTGCTTCCTGTGCGAGTTAGGTTCTGATTAGAGACCTCAACCTAGGGATCGTATGCATGACAACTTCTAGGCTCGAGTCGTAGTCTCCCTAGTAGTCTGTTATCTCCATAGTCTCTAGATAGGATAGAAGTTTTTTCCCTGTTAAGGGGAACTACGTCGCCCTGATCCTCATGCCAGATGAGGTACGTAGGCAGGAGATTGAGCTGATCTCTCCGGGCAACCTTTTTGTTGTGTGTGATTGTTTGTTTGGAGTCTGACGTAAGTCCAGCGATTGGCAGTCGGTTTCCTATGTGCGTCTGTTTGTTGGAGTCTGACGTAAGTCCAGCGATTGGCAGTCGGTTTCCTGTTTATGTTTGTTTGGCGTGCGTTAGCCGAGCTACGAGTGCTCTGATTCTTTCTCTGGTTAGAGAAGATACGTATGCATAGGACGCGACATCCTAGCGAGCACGTTTCCCGTATCCCCGAACTACGTCGACTCTGATGTTTGTGTCTAACAAACTACGTAGGACCAGGATGCGACATCCTGCCGAGTTACCTTCTTCCGTCTTTCATCTGTGTTTCTATTTCAGTGTGCAGTTTTGAGCAGTTATTTAGCAACCTTTCGTCTATTCTTTTGAGCGTGGATCCCGTCGAGTACGACGGATGTGAGGGGTGCTAATACCTTCCCTTTGCGTAACCGACTCCCGTACCTTTTAATCTCCGGTCGTAAGACCATTTCCTTTCCAGGTTTACTTCGAGCGTTTCCTTTCCCTCCTTTGGGATAAATAACGCACGGTGGCGGCTCTGTTTCTTTTTCCCGCCGGTTTTTGGCGTAATGCGACTGCTGGCGACTCTGCTGGGGACTACAGAAGTTGACCTCCTACTGGTCCATCTTCCCTAAGCGAGTCAATCCTAGCGCTCTCTAGGATAGGTTGTGGTTGCTTTACTGCTTTATTTATTGCATTTATGGTTATGATGTGATTGTATATATGTGCATTATGTGTTTGCATGCATCATATTATCATTGTGCTGGCTGTGTATCTGTTTCTCTGTTGGGTGGGAGTTACATGAGGTAAAAGGCCCAATACCCAGGCTATGAGTGAACTTTAGGACACCTAGGAATAGAGTGATTCATGGGAAGCGGGTGGTATAACGCCACTTAGCGGAACATGATATCACGAGTAGTTCAGATTCTGATGGGGTATTATCGTTGCATACATCTGGTGTGTACATGATGATATTCTTGAAAGGGTTGTTTATCCTGCGTTTCTCTTGACCTTACCCTGGCCTAGATGACACCCGTGAGTGGGGAGGGAATGAATCATTTACAGGTACTATTGGTGACTTGATCTCTTGGTGACCGTATCCTGTTGGTGACTCTTGGTTCTTGTTGGTGACTTGGTTCAGAAGTATGGGTTCCAGATGACTTTGGGTTTCAGATGACTTTGATCCGTGGTTTCCGGTTCCGAATTCAGGCCGAAGCTCTGAACCTGTGCCTCGTGATACACAGCCAACCAGTCATAGTTGCATCATCTGCATCATAGCATGTTTATTTTCAAAAAAAATATAATGCAATAAAAAAAATGAAAAAAGAAAAGAGAAAAGAAAAAGCTAATCTGCTCATGCATATCATTTCTCAGGTTCATTCAGGAGTCTGTTCACTGTGAGAGGTGGCAGCCATTCCAGAGTTGAAGAGGAAGACTTGCACCTACAATTTTCACCGTGAGCCATTGACATCTTTGGTAGAGCTGAGCAATCTTGTGACCGGGGGTAATCAGAAGGTGTTTGATGATAAGTATGGAGATATTCTGGCACTGTGGAAGATGGTGGTTGACCCAGTACCTCTGCAGACTCTCCTATAGTTTTATGATCCAGAGTTCCGTTGCTTCACCTTTCAGGATTATCAGTTAGCTCCCACTCTTGAAGAGTATTCCATCCTGATGAATGTCCCGATCAAGAATCAGGTACCCTTCCTGGATGTGCCAAAGGAGGTTGATTTTAGGGTTGTTGCTAAAGCTCTTTATTTGGGTATCAAAGAAGTGAGTGACAATTGTAGATGAAGTGGTGATGTTGTGGGTTTGCCTTTGAAGTATCTGATGAGGATGGCTAAGGAAGAAGCCAAGAAGGGAAATTGGGAAGCTTTCAACGCTCAGTTGGCTATCATGACCTATGGAGTTGTCTTGTTCCTGAGTATGCCTAATTTTATGGATCTTGCAGCAATCATTATTTTCATTGGAGGAAACCCAGTTCCTACCTTGTTAGCTGACACTTATTATGCTATACACAGCAGGCATGGTAAGGGTGGAGCTATCAGGTGTTGTCTCCCTTTGTTACTCAGATGGTTCTTGTCTTTCCTGCCAACCAGTGGACCTTTTGTGGATACTTAGAGCACTCATAAGTGGACTCAGAGGATCATGTCCCTTACATCCTATGATATTAAGTGGCAAGCTTACAGGCTTAATGTGCGTAATGTCATTATGAGTTATGGAGAGTTTCGTAATGTTCCACTCATAGGGACTAAGGGTTGCATCAATTATAACCCGGTTCTTTCTCTCCGTCAGTTGGGATTTGTTATGAATGAAAGCCCACTAGATGCTGAGATAGCTGAGAGTGTGTACTTTGAGAGGCGGAGTGACCCAGTTAGATTGGAGCAAGTGGGAAAGGCTTGGAAGAACATTGGTGACAAAGATGGATCTATTCTAGGGAAGAAGTTTGCAGTTGCTATGCCTGCTTACCTTGATTGGGTCAAGAAGAGAGTTGAGACTTTGTTGTTGCCCTATGATATGATGGAGCCATTGCAAGAGCAACCACCTTTGATACATTCTGAGAATGTGCCTGCTGAGTATTACAAACGAGCCTTAATGGAGAATCGCCTGTTGAAAGAAAAGGAACAAGATATCCAGATGGAGCTTTACAAAGCCAAAGCAGATAAGTTAGACTTGGCTCATAAACTCAAAGGAGTGCAAGGTGAAGATGCTAGCAGATCGAAGAGAAAGAAGAGGTCCTATGAGGAGATGGAGATAATGCTGAATAAAGAACACCATGAATGCTTGAGGTTGCAAAAAGCGGAAGCCAATTACCAAAAGAAGATACGAGACTTGGAAAAACAGCTTAGGGACAAAGATGTTCAGTTGAAGAAAGAAGTGGACCTAAGACATGCGTCAGAGAGCCAACTAAGAGGAGAAGTTATAGAACTCAGGGAGCAACTGAAGGAGAAGCTCACTCCTTTGCCTGAGTGTTCAGAGTGTGACTTGTTGATTGATCAGTGCCAGTACTTGAAGACTCTTATTCCCGGAGGACGATTTTCTTAGTTCATCTTGTTGTTTATGTTGAGAATCACCTCCAGGATTGTTGGATGGGATTTATTGTTGTACTCTGATCATTTGGATTTTTGCTTGAACCATGTTGTATAGTCCTTATAGCTCATGTTTATAGATGAGATTGTTGATGTTTCACCTTGTGCTCATCATCTTGTGTAGGTTGCTTCTTTGTTGTTTATGTTGCAGGTTGCCATTTTTCAAAGGATGGATAAGACTCTTGGATGTCTGAGAAATGAACATATCATATGCATCATACGCATCATATGCATCATAAGCATCATATACATATCATTCTTGCATTACAGGTGTTCTTGAACGAGACTTCTCACTCTGGTTCCTGTTTTAGGCAGGATTGCTGATCGTCGTCCGCATCGCTACGCTACGAGACTGAATCAACAGAGAAGTATGGACCAAGTTCAAGATGAGTTGGCAGAGATGAGGGCTAATATGGCCCAATTCATGACCATGATGCAAGGAGTTGTGAAAGGGCAAGAGGAGCTGCGTGTCTTAGCCCAGAGGCAGGAAGCTATGATTCCACCGGTCAACCGTGCCTCACCGGAAGGAATCCCTGTTAATGACAATGTTGCTGCTGCTAATATTCCCGTCAACCACTATGCTGTGGGTGATGAGTTGAGGGGTATCAGGATCAATGGACAGCCTCTTGATGCTGAGACTGTTAATGTCAGAGCAACCCGTGCTCCAGTTCGCCATCCTGCTCCACTGGTAGACAGATAGGAGGACATGTTTACTCTCCTCAGTGAGGATGATGAAGTTGTGAGAACTGAAGAGAGGGATAGGAAGGTTGATGCCCTAGCTGAGAAGATCCGGGCCATGGAGTGTCAGAACACTTTGGGTTTTGATGTGACCAACATGGGATTGGTTGATGCGCTGAGAATTCCTTACAAATTCAAGGCGCCATCCTTTGAAAAATATAATGGCACTTCTTGTCCTCGCACCCATGTGCAGGCTTACTACAGAAAGATCTCTGCATACACGGATGATGAGAAGATGTGGATGTACTTTTTCCAGGACAGCTTGTCTGGAGCTTCCTTGGACTGGTACATGGAGCTGAAGAGAGAGTCTGTTAGAAGCTGGAAAGATCTGGGTGAAGCCTTCTTGAGACAGTATAAGCACAACATGGATATGGCTCCGAGCAGAACCCAACTGCAGAGTCTGTTCCAGAAGTCAGGTGAAAGTTTCAAGGAGTACGCCCAGAGGTGGCGTGAGTTAGCTGCAAGGGTGCAACCTCCTATGTTGGAGAGAGAGCTGACTGACATGTTTATTGGAACATTGCAGGGTGTGTTCATGGACCAGATGGGGAGTTTCCCGTTAGGTAGTTTCTCTGATGTGGTTATATGTGGGGAAAGGACTGAGAGTCTCATTAAAGCAGGGAAGATTCAAGATTCTGGTTCTTCATCTTCCAGTTCGAAAAAGCCATTCTCTGGGGCTCCCCGAAGGAGAGAGGGTGAAACCAATGCTGTGCAACATAGAAGGAATACAAATAGAGGACAGTATTGTCAGGTTGCTGCTGTGACCATCCCTACTCAACCTCAGCAACAACAACAAAGAGCTCCACAACAACACCAACAACAACAGCAACGCCCGTTTCAACCAAGACAGAGAATGCCCGAACGACATTTTGATCTGTTGCCCATGACGTATGCTGAATTGCTTCCTGAATTGCTCAGGTTGAAATTTGTTGAGCTTCGCACCATGGCTCCGTTGACAAGAATTCCTGCTGGGTATGATGCCAATGTCCATTGTGACTTCCATTCCGGTGCTCCGGGGCATCATATTGAGAACTGTCGGGCTTTTCACCATAAGGTCCAGGATTTGATTGATGCTAAGACAATCAATTTCGCTCCTGTGCCGAATGTTGTGAATAACCCTATGCCTCAACATGGTGGGCCCAGGGTGAACAATGTGGAAGGTGAGGATGCTGTAGACTTGGTGGTCAATGTTGATGAGATTCAGACGTCGCTGATTGTGGTAAAGGAATGTCTGTTGAAAGGGGGAGTGTTCCCGGGTTGTGATGAGGGTTGTTCAGGCTGTGATGAACGAGAGAATGGTTGTGTCAAGCTAAGGAGAGGTATCCAGGGTCTGATGGATGATGGTTGCCTACAGTTTAGTCGGGCTGTAAAAGAACGTGGGGTGGTGTCAACTGTCACCATTTACTTTAAACCGTCCGAGGGTTCTGGACGTGCTCCGAGAAATGTTAGTGCACCCGTAACTGTTGGTACTCCAGTGACCATATCTGCACCAGTAACGGTCGGTACTCCTGCTACTATTGTTGCTTCTAATAGAAGACCTGTTGAGAACAGTAGGGTCGTTCCTTGGAAATATGACAATGCTTACTGTAATAACAGAAGGCCAGAAAGTCAAACCAGACCAGTGAATCAGACTCTAGTGACAATTGGTGTGCCAAACAAAGCTCCAGTGACTGTTGGTCCGGCTGTGGACAATGTGGGAGGACCTGGAGGGTTTACAAGAAGTGGTTGTCTGTTTGCACCACAAACTCTGAGAGACAACAATGCTGAAGCTCTTGCCAAAGCAAAAGGTAAGCAAGTTGTGGTTGAAGAAGGACCTGTGTAGAAGGAGGTGTCTGAAGGGTCTTTTGAAAAGGATGTCGAGGAGTTCATGAAAATCATTAAGAAGAGTGACTATAAGATTGTGGACCAACTGAATCAAACTCCGCCTAAAATCTCTATCTTCTCATTGCTATTGTGCTCTGAGGCACACCGTAATGCCTTGCTGAAGATGTTGAATCTGACTTAAGTGCCTCAAGAGATTTCTGTCAACCAGTTGGAGGGTGTTATTGCGAATGTGAGCACGAGACACAGTTTGGGGTTCACAGACCTGGATTTGACGCCTGAGGGTCGCAACCATAACAGAGCTCTACATATCACCATGGAATGCAAGGGCGCAGTATTGTCGCATGGACAATGTGGGAGGACCTGGAGGGTTTACAAGAAGTGGTCGTCTGTTTGCACCACAAACTCTGAGAGACAACAATGCTGAAGCTCTTGCCAAAGCAAAAGGTAAGCAAGCTGTGGTTGAAGAAGGACCTATGTAGAAGGAGGTGCCTGAAGGGTCTTTTGAAAAGGATGTGGAGGAGTTCATGAAAATCATTAAGAAGAGTGACTATAAGATTGTGGACCAACTGAATCAGACTCCGTCCAAAATCTCTATCCTCTCATTGCTATTGTGCTCTGAGGCACACCGTAATGCCTTGTTGAAGACGTTGAATCTGGATTAAGTGCCTCAAGAGATTTCTGTCAACCAGTTGGAGGGTGTTATTGCGAATGTGAGCACGAGACACGGTTTGGGGTTCACAGACCTGGATTTGACGCCTGAGGGTCGCAACCATAACAGAGCTCTACATATCACCATGGAATGCAAGGGCGCAGTATTGTCGCATGTGTTGGTGGATACTGGCTCTTCGTTTAATGTGTTGCCCAAGAAGGTTTTGAGCAAACTCGATGTTGAAGGGGTTGTCCTCACTCCGAGTGATCTCATTGTCCGAGCTTTCGATGGATCTAAGCGGTCTGTTTTCGGTGAAGTCACCTTGCCCGTGAAGATTGGCCCGGAGGTGTTTGACATTGTCTTCTATGTGATGGATATTCAGCCAGCATATAGTTGTCTATTAGGGCGTCCCTGGATACATGGGGCTGGGGCAGTTTCGTCAACTCTCCATCAGAAGCTGAGGTACGTATGGAATGGTCAGGTTGTGTCTGTATGCGGCGAGGAGGACATTCTTGTGAGTCATCTATCTTCCTTCAAGTATGTGGAGATGGATGGCGAGATTCATGAAACGTTGTGCTAGGATTTCGAGACCATTGCTATTGAGAAGGTGGCTTTCGTCGAGTAGAAGAAGCCAGGTGTCTCGATTGCATCCTACAAGCAAGCTTTGGAGGTTGTCAACTCAGGCAATGCAGAAGGCTGGGGCAAGATGGTTGACCTGCCCGTCAAAGAAGACAAATTTGGTATTGGTTACCAGCCTCTTCAGGCAGAGCAGGGTGTTCAGAAAGGGCCGAGTACCTTCACCAGCGCTGGGTTGATGAATCATGGAGACGTCTTTGCAGCCAGTAGTGAGGATGGTGACAGTGATTGTGATATGGACAACTGGGTGCGCCCGTGTACTCCAGGGGAGATGGTGAATAATTGGACAGCCGAAGAAGTGGTCCAAGTTACTCTTCAGACAGAGTAATTTTCTTTTGTTTTTCATTTTGCACAAAAACCCTACGCTCTGCCCGGGGCGTAGTGGTTCATTGTAGGGCCACATCATGTTTTCAATGATTATCATTAATAAAGGACGTTTTGCAAACAAATTGGTGCTCACTGTCTTTCTGTTTTTATTTTTATTTTTTAAGACAATAAAAATGGCAATGTTTTTGTTTTTGTGACTTTCTTGAACTCTTTTCTAAAATAAAGCATTAAAACATGCAGAATCGATCTCGCGGACTCCACTAAAAACAGTTCTGTTATGGCTCAGTATGATTTCAATAATCCCATTTACCAAGCCAAAGAGGAGAGTGAGGAAGATTGTGAACTCCCCAAAGAACTGGTCAGATTATTGAAGCAGGAGGAAAGGGTCATCCAACCTCATCAGGAAGAGTTGGAAGTCGTTAACCTTGGTACTGAGGACGCCAGGAAAGAGATCAAGATCGGGGCTGCTTTGGAGGAATCTGTCAAGAGACGGCTGACTGAGATGCTGAGAGAATATGTGGAGATATTCGTATGGTCGTATCAAGATATGCATGGGTTAGATACAGATATTGTGGTGCACAGGCTACCTCTCAGAGAAGATTGTCCTTCGTTAAAGCAGAAGCTTCGCAGAATTAGTCCTGATATGGCTGTCAAGATCAAAGAGGAAGTTTAGAAGCAGTTGGATGCGGGTTTCCTGGCAGTTACCAATTATCCCCCGTGGGTGGCCAACATCGTACTCGTGCCGAAGAAGGATGGTAAAGTCAGGATGTGTGTCGATTACCGGGATTTAAACAGAGCCAGTCCGAAAGATGACTTCCCATTACCTCACATTGATGTATTGGTTGATAACACTGCTCAATCCTCGGTTTTCTCTTTCATGGATGGTTTTTCTGGCTATAATCAGATCAAGATGGCGCCAGAAGACATGGAAAAGACGACATTCATTACACCTTGGGGCACGTTCTGCTATAAGGTGATGCCATTTGGGCTGAAGAATGCCGATGCTACCTATCAGAGGGCTATGACGACTCTCTTTCATGACATGATGCACAAAGAGATTGAAGTGTACGTGGATGATATGATTGCGAAGTCTCAGACAGAAGAGGAGCACTTGGTAAACTTGCAGAAGTTATTTGAAAGGCTGAGAAAATTCAAACTGAGGCTGAATCCAAACAAGTGTACGTTTGGAGTGAGATCCGGTAAGCTGTTGGGCTTCATTGTCAGTGAGAAAGGGATTGAGGTTGATCCAGCGAAAGTAAAAGCTATTCAAGAAATGCCTGAACCAAGAACTGAAAAGCAGGTTCGTGGGTTTTTAGGGAGGTTGAATTACATTGCACGGTTTGTATCTCACCTAACTGCCACGTGTGAACCGATATTCAAATTGCTAAGAAAAGATCAAGCAATCAGGTGGAATGATGACTGTCAAAAAGCTTTTGATAAGATAAAAGAGTATTTGCAGAAACCTCCAATCCTTATACCTCCAGTTCCGGGGAGGCCTCTGATAATGTACCTTTCAGTGACTGAGAACTCGATGGGGTGTGTATTGGGACAGCATGACGAGTCTGGTCGAAAAGAGCATGCCATATACTACCTTAGCAAAAAGTTTACCGACTGTGAAATAAGATATTCGCAGCTCGAGAAAACTTGTTGTGCTTTGGCCTGGGCTGCTCGCCGACTGAGACAGTATATGTTGAACCATACTACCTTATTGATTTCTAAGATGGATCCAGTGAAATACATATTTGAAAAGCCGGCTCTCACCGGGCGTGTGGCTCATTGGCAGATGATTTTAACTGAGTATGATATCCAGTACACGTCGCAGAAGGCCATCAAGGGTAGTATTCTGTCAGACTACCTTGCTGAGAAACCAATCGATGACTATCAGCCGATGATGTTTGAATTCCCTGATGAAGACATCATGTATCTAAAGATGAAAGATTGTGAAGAGCCTCTTGTCGAGGAAGGACCGGATCCTGATGACAAGTGGACGCTGATGTTTGATGGGGCTGTAAATGTGAATGGTAACGGTGTTGGGGCAATACTTATTAATCCTAAAGGTGCACACTTACCTTTTTCTTCCAGGTTGACTTTTGACGTAACCAACAACGAGGCTGAGTATGAGGCTTGTATCATGGGTATTGAAGAAGCCATCCATCTAAGGATCAAAACTCTTGACATATATGGAGATTCCGCTCTAGTGATTAACCAAGTCAATGGAGACTGGAATACTCATCAGCCGCATTTGATTCCTTACAGAGATTACACCAGAAGGATCCTGACTTTCTTCAAGAAAGTGAAGCTATATCATGTACCCCGAGAAGAAAATCAGATGGCTGATGCCTTGGCTACTTTGTCTTCTATGATCAAAGTTCATTGGCATAATCATGTGCCACACGTTGCTATGAATCGACTCAAGAGGCCTGCTTATATGTTTGTAGCCGAGTCTGTTGTTAATGAGAAGTCGTGGTACTATGATATCAAGAATTTCCTCAAAAGCCAGGAGTACCCTGAAGGAGCGTCAAAGAATAACAAGAAGACCCTGAGAAGGCTAGCTGGAAGTACACGAAGGATCATTCGGTACCCATGCTGGTGGTCATGCAATGTCCAAGAAGTTGTTGAGAGCCGGTTATTACTGGATGACTATGGAATCCGATTGTTTCAAATATGCTCGGAAGTGACATAAATGTCAGATCTATGCTGATAAAGTGCATGTACCACCAAGCCCTCTGAATGTCATGAATTCGCCTTGGCCATTCGCGATGTGGGGCATCGATATGATTGGGAAGATTGAGCCTACTACTTCTAATGGGCATCGCTTCATCCTGGTCGCGATCGATTACTTCACCAAGTGGGTGGAAGCAACTTCCTATGCTAATGTTACCAAGCAAGTGGTTGCCCGATTCATTAAGAAGGAGATCATCTGTCGTTATGGGGTTCCTGAGAGAATCATTACTGATAATGGTTTGAATCTCAATAACAAGATGATGAAAGAGCTTTGCAAAGATTTTAAGATTGAACATCACAATTCTTCTCCTTACAGACCGAAGATGAATGGTGTTGTAGAGGCGGCAAACAAGAACATTAAGAAGATTGTGCAGAAGATGGTCGTTACGTACAAGGATTGGCATGAGATGCTGCCTTTCGCTTTGCATGGGTACCGTACCTCAGTACGTACGTCGACCGGGGCAACCCCTTACTCCCTTGTGTATGGTATGGAAGCGGTCCTACCTGTTGAAGTGGAGATTCCTTCTCTGAGAGTCCTGTTGGATGTCAAGCTGGACGAAGTTGAGTGGGTTCCGACAAGGTTTAATGAGTTGAGCCTTATCGAAGGAAGCGATTAGCGGCTGTGTGCCATGGGCAACTGTATCAAAGAAGGATGAAGAAAGCCTTTGATCAGAAAGTGCGTCCTCGAAGCTATCAGACAGGTGATTTGGTTTTGAAGAGGATCCTTCCTCCCGGTGCAGATAACAGGGGCAAGTGGACTCCGAATTACGAAGGTCCATATGTTGTTAAGAAGGTTTTCTCCGGTGGAGCCTTGATGCTTACAACTGTGGATGGTGAAGATTTTCCATCCCCTGTGAACTCAGATGTAGTCAAAAAATACTTCGCATAAATTGACCTGCTGGACGAAAAGAATAAAAGAGTCCAGGCAAAAAAGGGCATCCCGGCGAACCAAAAAGAAAACAAAAAGGTTCGGGCAAAAATTAGGGATAAAGAAGGAAAAATTTGTACACCCGGTAAGTCGAAAACCCGCAAGGGCGGCTTAGGTAAAAATGGGTATCCCGGTGGATTGAAAACCTGAAAAGGCGATCCAGGCAAAAGAGGGATTAAAGAGAAGACTACAGTCTGAGTTATCTGTACTTCATCGCACTTCAGTGTCTACCATCTCGAAGGATATGACCGGTCCAATCATTCTTCTCAGAAGGCAAGGGATTTGGGAGGAAATTGATGATCTGTGAGTCATAACAGAATTGGAAAATTGTGGATGTCATGTTCACATTGCCAATAGGATAGTTTATTTTCCTTTTATACGCAATTACCTCTTTCTAGGAATTGCTTCTCGATGTATTTGCCTTTTCAGGCCCATTTTCAATCAATAAAAGTCGTTATTCAGTCAAATTGCTCTCTTGTTTTTTATTTTACTGTTTTGTTTGCAAAAACGTCCGAATTTTTGATAAACATTGCATCTAAAAACATGAAGGCTAGACAATAACGTGCAGAAAGATAAAACATTTGAAAATCATTTTGAATGTTGAATACACTTGGGTGTATCTTGTCCATACAATTCCCTGGGGCATGTATGTCTTGATGTTTTGCAGGTTATTACCTTTGATTCCTGGCTGAAGCAGATGAGCCCAGTTTGTTCAAAGATGGTTCAACACTGTCGGTGGTGTGAGAATTTGGGTTATCTAAAGCAAATTCAGGACTTGTCTTCCCCAACTTATTCGAGATCGGGGATTCTCCAGCAGGCTTGAAAGTGGTGCTTTCCCCAGCAAGTCTGAAAACTATTAGACCTATTTTTCCCCGGCTGAGGCGTCAGTAGATAGTTTGGCCCTCAGCAGCAGGCCTGAAAGTTGCTCTTTCCCCAGTAGGTCTGAAGACTGTTAGTCCCCACTGAGTCTGAAGGGTGTTATATCCCCAGCGGTGGTGCCTATGAGTATTTTGCTCCTTAGCAATCGGGTCTGAAGTACTGTAATCCCCAGCAGGGTTATGAGCGCCTTTCCCCAGTGGAGGTCGTCCCTCAGTGAGGTTTATCTCTTCCCCCAACAGCGATGCTATTCCCCAGCTCGTATGGGAGGTTGGTGTGTTCCCTAGCCGGAGACTTCCCAGTTGAGTTGGTTTTCTCTGTCGTCTCCAGAGTGACATATCAACAAAGCACTCCCAACAGCAGTGCGTCTCCCCACAGAGTTGGAGGATCAAATCAGAATTGTGTGCTCAGCAGAGCAACCAGTTCTCCCCAGCAGGAGTTTTCTTCATTTGCATCTTGCATGTAGTGATCATTGCATCCTCAGATCGCGTAGCATTTCCATTCAATATGGAGCATTACGCCATAGAAATTCAAACATATGCATTCATGTATTAAACCGGATTGGATCATATCCCCAGCAGAGGCGGATCAGTGTTCAACAATCGGCGTGGCACATTTGCTACAGTTGCTCTTGACAGACAGCATTCAAGATTGGTAATCCCAAGAGAGGTTTATTTCCTCACCCGCTGGTGAAAGGAAAGCTTGACTCCCCCAGCGTAGTTCCCGACAAGTGTGTGGCCTTGTCCTGACATATGTAGATGTCATCCTTACGATGCTGGTTGATCCCCGTGTGGGTCCTTCCTATTTTGGTGTCTATAGACATCATCTTTCGATGTCCGTAACATCGAGTCTTTCTCCTATTCGTCCGTTGAAGTCTAGTCGTGGTTTCTCTTTCCTATTCGTCCGTTGACGTCTAGTCGTGGTTTCTCTTTCCTATTCGTCCGTTGACGTCTAGTCGTGGTTTCTTTATTCCTATTTGTCCGTTGACGTCTAGTCGTGGTTTCTTTATTCCTATTCGTCCGTTGACGTCTAGTCGTGGTTTCTTTATTCCTATTCGTCCGTTAACGTCTAGTCGTGGTTTCTTTATTCCTATTCGTCCATTGACGTCTAGTCGTGGCTTCTTTCTCCCTTTCATCTGTTGATGTCTGGTGGAGTCCTGCCTATTCGTCCGTTGACGTCTAGTCGTGGTTTCTCTTCCCATTCATCGTCTTTCGATGTCTGGTCGTGGTTTCTCTTTCCTATTCGTCCGTTGGCGTCTAGTCGTGGTTTCTCTTCCCATTCATCGTCTTTCGATGTCTGGTCGTGGTTTCTTTCTCCCATTCATCCGTTGATGTCTGGTCGAGTCTTTCCCATTCATCATCTTTCGATGTCTGGTCGTGGTTTCTTTATTCCCATTCATCTGGCGATGTCTGGTCGTGGTTCCTATTTCCGATCAAAATCAAAATCCCCAGTAGAGTCCTTGGTAAACATCTTGTCTGGTCCAGTGATAAAATATCAAATCCCAGTGGAGGTTGCCATTGGTGAACATTCTTTTCTTTGATCATCTCCCGTAGAGTGCAAATTTCTACGGTTCTTTTGGTATTCAATCCCTATTTACCTTGAATGTCTGACAGCCGTTGCTCTCATCCGTTCAGGTTCCCAGTTGATTGAATAGGGGCAGCTGTATCACCTCAAATTTGCACCCCCCACTTGTACATTCATTTCATTTTTAGGTCATTAACATTGCATAGTACCTTGCATTTCATCAGTCAAAGACTGACATCAGGAGAATTCATCAGTGCCAAGGAGCCAAGCATTTCCATGAGATAAAGGCCCTATGGTTGTTCTAGAGAGCTTATGTGAACCCAAGGTTCATTTTGAAGCAACTTGACCAAGTGTTAGAGGTTCAAAGTCCACAGTGCAGTTTCAGGTCATCTGGGACCCATAAAAGTCAACTGCAGGTCAACTGAGGGCTAAGAGATGGAGAAATGGTTTGAGACACTTCATTCATATCCCAAAGAGGTTTAATCAACATGTCAAACATCTACCTTGAAGATTTTGAAGCCAGATCAAAAGTTTCCCAAAATGGAAAGTGACCTGTAATTTCAAGTTTCCAAAAATGGCAAGTTTTTGGACCAACTTCAACTTGAATTTCCAACATCAAAGAAGCTTCAAATGAAATTTTGTCCAATATGAAAGTTGAATATCTTTCTCTCCTATTTCCAAAAAGTCCAAGATCTTGAGCATATGATGCATGGTTGAGGAGATATGATCAAATCATTGCCAAGTGTGCATGGAACTTCAAAAGGGCATAACTTTTGACTCATAACTCCAAATTGAGTGCTCCTTTTTGCAAAATTCTTCTCATGACATGAACTTTCCAAATCATTCATCACATTGCATGAAATTTTATCATATGGTCATTTGTGCATACATGTGATTTTTGGAGGGAAAATCATGAATTCAAAATTGGTGCATCATATGGACTTTTTAACCATTCCAACATGTTCATAAGAGGATTTTAAGTGAAAATGCATGGGCATTGTTACTGTTCACGTGGGATTGCATGCATGGGGTGAAAAAACCAAATTTTGCATAACACCTCTTTTCTCATTAAAACTTAATTAGCCAAGCCTAAGCATGATTAGGAAATGGATTAACATGTCATATAAGTAGCTAATCATAACAGAATTTTTAGAATACACAATTCTAGATCTAGATTGAAAATTTCCCTCCAAAATTTCTCTTCTTCCAAATTCAAAAATTCTTCAAAGGACACTTGATTTTTATTGCATATTTGTGTTCTTGGATCATTATTCAGTATAGATCAAGCCATTGATTGCAGAATTTGGTGAAGAATTGAGCACATGAAGATCAAGAACATGATAATGGAGATTCAAATCTAATCTAGATCCAAGCCATCTCAAGCTTCAATTTCAACTTCAGAAGTCATTACAAGGTTGATAGAAGGGATTTGGATGCTTGCCAAGCCTTGAATCTACCACTGCCATTGTTGAAGCTTCAAGAAGGTCAGAATTTTGCACCTCCTAATTCTTGTTTTTACTGCCATATACTTGTAGTGCATTGCTTGTTGATTCCACTGGTATAAAGAACATGAAAAATGGCGCAATATTGAGGAAGATACATGAGATTAAAGTTTGAATGTTCATTTTTATTTTCTTCGATTTGCATGATTCTTTAGGAATTAGGATAAAACAATAGTGGATTTGGAACCTACATGTCATAAGCTTTTTATTGATGTCATTTTTACGAAAATCTGGAAAAAAAATATGTGAGCTTGCTGTTGCTCCGCCGTCTTCGCGAGGAAGACGGTTGTTTCCTCCCTGCTCCACTGCTAGCGCCTCCATCTGCAATTGATGAGGTGGCCTAGGGTTTTGTCCATATTCATGTCCACGCAAGCGCTTGTATGTCCAAACGATTGGCTCTGATTAGTTGACCGAAGCCACATAGGCCTTGAACATTGATGTAAGCGCGCCAGCTCATTTAATTAAACTCAGCGTTTTGGCCTTGTACACAGTTCGATTCTGCCTGAAGCATATTTTTCAAATTAATCTCCATTTCTTCATTTCCCTCCATAATTACATGTGCATGTTACATTTTATTTCAACATATTTTTCTTCACATTCAAAAATTCATATCAAATTGAAAAATGATCCAATTAATTCCAGGTTTTTTGCTACATGATCCTTGAAATGTCTAGAATTTTATGGTTTTGATTTTATGATTTTACCATTTCTGGATTTTGAATTGTGGTTGACTATGTTAACATGTGTGCATTTGTGACATTGCTCCATTCTTCCTATCATAAAATGCTCATACATGATCCAAATGCCATGAAATTTTGCTTGATGATTCTTAACATGTTGATGGATTTGTGTGATTTTATTTGGCATTCTTTGCTATTGTCTTCACTGTTTGGGACACATGTACTTTAGGTGTGACAATTTTTGTCACACAATTGGATGTCTTGCTTATGCATTTTCATTCCTAGCTCAAATGATTTCTGATGATTTTGATTTTTGGTATGATGATTGTGTTTGATGTGTTGAATGCTCATGAAAATTTCCATATTTGTTTGAGTCATTTCTGTTTTGATGTGGAATTTTCATCCTTGATGATCAATTGTGAGCTTTGGATTTACCTTTGCCTTCTCTTGCACATGAAATGGTGTTGCTTGATGATTTTGACTTGGTCCTTTTTAGGACCTGTTCTTACTTGTTTAAACATGCTTCTTGTGAAATATTGGTTGCTGTTTTGACTTTTTGTCTTACTTTTGACCCTAGCCTTGGTGGTAGTGGTTGGTACTCACATTTTGAATTGTGCATTTCAGGTGCAAGAAATAAGTCTTGATGGTTGATGTTGATCTCATGAATTGAGATGCAAAATGCTTTGTTCCACTAACATTTGTTGTGTTGTAGGTTCCTTGGAGAGGAATTCACTTGATTGTTTGCCACTTGTTGGCTTGACTTTTAATGTATAATTAGTTGTCTGACTGTTGTTTTCTGTTGACTGTTGGTCTGAATACCATACTGATGGGTTGGTTGTTTACACAGGTACTTTAGTAGCTATAACTCATTGCTTGAGTTGCTTTGCTTTACTTGTGGTTGGCATACCACTTAGGTAACTTCCTATTCTCCATGTAGTCTGGAAGACCTGTCATGTTCTTTTGGCAGGCACCTGTCTGAAGCCCTCCTTAAGAGGAAATGTTTGTGGTTGTTTATCTTTGTGCCTTGTACATTCAAAGACCTCCTAAGTGAAGAGGCATTGGTATATAGAAGGGATGTGCAATCCATCCCCTGCTATTCAGTTGAGTCTTTCATCTTGCTCGCACTATGTGCTGATGCATTTTGAATAAACACCCAAGATCCTTGTACATAGAGTCAGTCATGTGGAGTAGAGTTCCCTATTCTGGACTCCCATACTTTCATTGTTTCAAGCTCTCCCAAGCCAGGGATAAGAGCTATGAGGTCTTACCCTCGTTACCTTTTCATCTGCTCACCCTGACGGTCACTGTCAGTGGTTAAGAGCCCTCAGATACCCATTCCAGTTGGCTTGTTTGTCGAGGTTGACATGACCCCTTGACTAAAGCCCAACCTTGTATGAGCCACTTGTTTGCATATAATGTGTGTGCTTGCTCTCTTGTGCTTGTGTTTGCTTACTTGATGCTTAGGCTAGCTTGCTTCCTGTACGAGTTAGGTTCTGATTAGAGACCTCAACCTAGGGATCGTATGCATGACAACTTCTAGGCTCGAGTCGTAGTCTCCCTAGTAGTCTGTTATCTCCCTAGTCTCTGGTTAGGATAGAAATTTTTTCCCTGTTAAGGGGAACTACGTCGCCCTGATCCTCATGCCAGATGAGGTACGTAGGCAGGAGATTGAGCTGATCTCTCCGGGAAACCTTTTTGTTGTGTGTGATTGTTTGTTTGGAGTCTGACGTAAGTCCAGCGATTGGAAGTCGGTTTCCTGTGTGCGTCTGTTTGTTGGAGTCTGACGTAAGTCCAACGATTGGCAGTCGGTTTCCTGTTTGTGTTTGTTTGGCGTGCGTTAGCCGAGCTACGAGTGCTCTGATTCTTTCTCTGGTTAGAGAAGATACGTATGCATAGGATGCGACATCCTAGCGAGCACGTTTCCAGTATCCCCGAACTACGTCGACTCTGATGTTTGTGTCTAACAAACTACGTAGGACCAGGATGCGACATCCTGCCGAGTTACCTTCTTCCGTCTTTCATCTGTGTTTCTATTCCAGTGTGCAGTCTTGAGCAGTTATTTAGCCACCTTTCTTCTATTCTTTTGAGCGTGGATCCCGTCGAGTACGACGGACGTGAGGGGTGCTAATACCTTCCCCTTGCGTAACCGACTCCCGTACCTTGTAATCTCCGGTCGTAAGACCATTTCCTTTCCAGGTTTACTTCGAGCATTTCCTTTCCCTCCTTTGGGATAAATAACGCACAGTGGCGGCTCTGTTTCTTTTTCCCGCCGGTTTTTCGCGTAATGCGACACCCCAGGCAGGTAAATCTGACTTTGGAGAAAGCGTTTGATATCATAATACCATGGCTTATCATCTTTCACTTCTTCAACTGCAAGTACATGAGTTGGTCTATCCAAGCGCCACATAGTGATATTGGGGACTTCATTCCAATATTTCACCACAATCATCGAAGCAAGTGTAGCAAGAGCATCTGCCATCCGATTCTCATCTCGAGGAATATGATGGAAGTCAACCTCAGTAAAGAAAGTTGAAATCGTCCTTGCATAATCTCTGTATGGGATGAGGCCAGGCTGATTCGTCTCCCATTCAACCTTAATCTGATTAACAAAAAGGGATGAATCTCCATAAACATCTAGATGTTTGATCCTAAGATCAATACATTCTTCCAAACCCATAATACAGGCCTCATACTCCGCCATATTATTCGTCCATTTGAAAGTTAGCCTTGCTGTCAAAGGAAAATGTGTGCCATGAGGAGTAATAATCACTGCCCCAATACCATTTCCATATTGATTAACAGCGCCATCGAACACCTTACCCCATCGGGAACCAGGCTCTGGCCCTTCATCGAGCGTAGGCTCATCGCAATATTTCATCTTCGAATACAGAATCTCCTCATCAGGGAAGTCGTATTGAATAGACTGATAATCCTCAATTGGTTGATGTGCCAAGTGGTCGGCCAAGATACTACCTTTAATAGCTTTCTGAGCTTGATACTCAATATCATACTCAGACAACAGCATCTGCCAACGGGCAATCCTCCCAGTTAAAGAAGGCTTCTCAAAGATATACTTGATTGGATCCATTTTGGATATCAACCAAGTTGTATGATTTAACATATACTGGCGTAAGCGCTTAGCAGCCCAAGCCAAAGCACAACATGTCTTCTCAAGCGTTGATTACCGAGACTCATAATCAGTGAACTTCTTACTCAAGTAGTATATAGCATATTCTTTCTTCCCTGATTCATCTTTCTAACCCAATACACAACCCATGGAGTCATCAAGCATTGTCAAGTACATAATCAATGGTCTCCCTTCAACAGGCGGAGACAAAATCAGAGGCTTAGGCAGATACTCTTTGATACTATTGAAGGCCTTTTGGAAATCCTCGGTCCAATCATGACGCTGATCTTTCTGGAGGAGCTTGAATATAGGCGCACATGTGGCAGTCATGTGGGATATAAATCTCGAAATGTAATTCAAGAGGCCAAGAAAACCTCGGACTTACTTCTCAGTTTTGGGCGCAGGCATCTCTTGTATTGCTTTGACCTTCGCAGGTTCAACTTCAATACCTCTTTCACTGATAATAAAGCCCAATAACTTGCCGGAACGGACTCCAAATGTACACTTGTTCGGGTTCAGGCGGAGTTTGTACTTCCTCAAACGCTGAAAAAACTTCAACAAGTGCTCTACATGTTTAAGTTCCGTTCTCAACTTCGCAATCATATCATCAACATATACCTCGATCTCCTTGTGCATCATATCATGAAAACAAGGTAGTCATAGCTCGTTGATACGTGGCTCCGACGTTCTTCAAACTGAAAGGCATCACTCGATAAAAGAATGTTCCCCAAGGTGTGATGAATGTTGTCTTCTCCATATCCTCGGGTGCCATTTTAATCTGGTTATAACCAGAAAATCCATCCATAAATTAAAAGATATTGAACTTAGCTGTATTGTCAACCAACATATCAATGTGTGGTAGAGGAAAATCATCTTTCGGACTAGCTTTATTCAAGTCATAGTAGTCAACACACATTCGTACTTTTCCATCTTTCTTAAGCACGGGCACAATATTGGCCACCCATTGAGGATATGTAAAAGTCACCAGAAACCCCACATCAATTTTCTTCTAAACTTCTTCTTTAATCTTCATTGCCATATCAGGATGAGTTCTTCTGAGCTTCTGCTTCACAGGCACACACTCAGGCTTTAAAGGTAGGAAATGTTGCATAATATCAGTATCTAGACCAGGCATGTCTTCATACGACCAGGAAAAAACATCGACATATTCTCGTAGCAACTCAATCAACCCCTTCTTGACAGACTCTTCCAGGAGTGCCCCAATCTTCACTTCACAAACATAATCTTCAGACCCTAAGTTAACTATTTCCAGATTCTCAAGATGTGGCTGAATGATCTTCTCTTCGTGCTCAAGCAGACGGGTAATCTCATCAGGAATCTCTTTAACATCATCTTCTTCAGCCTCAAATACAGGGAACTCAAAGTTGGGAGATGGCGTTGGATCATTATGTTCAATGGGTTTGATCAACCTGCATAATGATTTTGAGTATAAAAGAGATTTCAGAATTCAAACAAGGCAAATCATTATGCAGATGGAAAGATTGATTTTATTCTCTTTTTTAGGGTTTTATGGTGATCACCAATTTCATGCAAAAAGCAAAAAGGAAAAATAATTTGGAAAAACAAACATTTAACATGTAATTTTTGAATGAATATCATTGTATTAATATGCCAACAATGTCATCACTTCTTCTTTTGGCATGGGAGAAGGGTTTTTTAAACAAAATGAACAAATTACATGGACTTGTGGATAACTGTTGGAACATCAACAGCGACCCAATTATTGCAGATTCCACCAGGTATGACGAAGTTCCCCAGGTCTTCCCTTTCATCATCTTCCACAATGGCAGCAGCCTCTTGATCCTCAAATGGGTGGATAAAACCACCACTCTAGAACAACCCACGCTCATTGGAAATACCTGAATAATACCCTATGCCAGTTCGGGATTTATTATCTTCCAGCTTAATCATTTTTCCTAAAGGAGTAGTTGCACCATGCTCAATGGCCAACTTCACATCATTGTAGGAATCAAACATAGAAGGTCCTTTCCTTGAAGTCTCAGTAATAGACAAGGCTTGGAACGACATTCCAACCTCGTCCTCAGCATCTATATAGGAAAAGGAAGATAAATGGCTAACCAAGAGAGCCTTATCTCCCCCTATCACCACCAACTTCTTGTTTTTGACAAGCTTGAATTTATGGTGTAGGGTGGATGTCACGGCGCCTGCCTCGTGAATCCATGGTCTGCCTCGCAAATAGCTGTATGATGGATGGATATCCATGACCTGGAAAGTGATCTGGAAATCACTAGGTCCAATCTTGATCGAGAGTTCTACTTCACCGATCCATCAAAAGATTTCACTACCACTCCACTCTGCCTCATGAGAGGCCCCTGGTAAGAAAGATTGGCCAGAGTGGATTTTGGCAACACATTAAGCGATGATCTTGTGTCTACCAACACATTAGACAAGGCATCATCCTTGCAGTTCATTGAAATGTGTAGAGCCAAATTATGGTATTTTCCCTCTTCGGGAAGATCATCATCGCAAAAGCTCAAATTGTTACAAGCAATTATGTTTGCAATAATGCTATCAAACTGTTCAATTGTGACATCGTGATCCATGTATGCCACATCCAACACCCTCTGTAAAGCTTCACGGTGTAGCTCAAAATTCATCAGCAAAGATAAGACAGATATCTTTGATGGAGTTTGTAGCAGCTGATCAACAACATTGTACTCGCTCCTCTTGATGAGCCTTAGCATCTCATCATAGTCCTCTTTCAATATGCCATGTTGGCCAACCTGGACAGGAGTTTTAACAGATTTATCCACAATAGGGTCAGCGCCCTTCACAACAAGTGACGGATTAGAAGAAGAAGAAGCCCCCACAAGACCAGCAGGATTAACCACAACAGTTCTTCTCACGACATCTTCGGGGGGTTTCGGCGGCGCCGAGAAAACACGACCACTACGGGTCACACCACTAACATCTGAGATACTCACAACAGAGGTGGAGGGCAACGGCACCTCCTTTGCATCTTCTAACATAACTGCATTGTACCTGTAGGGAACAACTTTATCTGAAGAATACGGGACCGGACCCGCTGGCTTGATCACAAGAGTGGGAGAAACCTTCTTCTTGCTGCCATCATATCTGACGACAACAGGCTCTGGTATTCTGAAAACAGGGGAAAAAACATCCACTTTATCCTCATTGTGATTCTGAAGTACCTCGATCATACCCTGATCCAGCATCTCTTGGATGTCCTTCCTTACTTGTCGACATCCTCTTTCGTTGATAGTGCACACCTGGCACCTATCATGGTCGTGCTCATAATGACTGTATCCACACAATAGCCTGTGCATCTCGACCAAAGATTGCCTGATATCATTGACATACAAGACTTTATATTTGCCAGGGCAACCCTGGACCATATTCACAGCAGCTTTCCCATGCTCGGGCAATGGGTCCTTCTCTACATTAGGACCTACGTCCTCGAAAAACAAGATCCCACTTCTCACAAGGTCTTATACCTTGCTCTTCAGGGGATAGCAATTCTCCACATCATGTCCGAGAGCACCGAAATGATATACACAATGTAGCGCCGACTTGTACCACCATTGAGGGTTAGTCAGTACAGCAGGTGGGTCTCGTGGAGTAATTAATTTTCTATCTATCAGAGACAGATAGAGTTCAGCATATGACATCGGAATTGGATCAAAAGTGACCCTCTTCCTCTCGTAGTTGGTGCTGGTGTTATTGTTGTTTCGAGGCTGGTAGGCCTGCTGTTATGGATGATGTTGTTGTTGATATTATTGATGTTGTTGTTGATGATGAACTTCCCTGAAGGCAAGTGCTATATGAGCCACCTGGTGTTGGTCAACGGCAGGACGCGCGTTCTTCCTCTTCATAGAGGGTCTTCTTTTAATATGGGAAGACACGACATGTGCCTCTCCCTCCTTCTTCTTCGTAAAGCCCCCATATCTCTTTGCAGAAGAGCCTTCATCTCTAGACAGACGTCCTTCACAGACTCCTTCCTCTAGCCTCATTCCCATATTCACAATTTCGGTGAAGTCCAAGGGAGCACTAGCAATCATCCTTTTATAGTAGAAAGAACTCAAAGTCTTCAAAAAGATCTTGGTCATTTCTTTCTCTTCAAGGGGTGGCATAATCTGTGCTGCCAACTCACGCCATCTCTAGGCGTACTCTTTGAAAGTCTCCTTCTCTTTCTGGGACATTGCCCTCAGCTGGTCCCTATTGGGAGCCATATCCATGTTGTATTTATATTGCTTGACGAAGGCTTCGCCAAGATCATTGAAGGAGAGGATGTTCATGATGTCCAGACCCATGTACCACCGAAGCGTGGCACCGGACAGGCTGTCTTGGATGTAGTGGATAAGAAGTTGATCATTCTCAGTTTGCGTTGACATCTTGCGAGCATACATCACAAGATGGCTGAGAGGGAAAGTGTTTCCCTTGTACTTTTTGTAGCGGGGTATTCGTTACCTTTAGATTTATTGACTAAATCAAAAGTAAATCATACAATTCGAGTCACCACCGCACTTCTATTTATCCAAAGGAAAGGTTAGAAAGCGAACAAAAAACGAGAAGTTTTATCAAGTCAAAAACTAATAAAAATGTTAGAGATTTGGGTAAGGGGGTTGGTTATGCAATGGGAAGGTTTCAAGCACCCAAATCATCCTTAGTACTCTAAGGGAGCCCTTTTTACAAATGTTGTATGGTAGGTTGGTATTTGTGAAAATATTTGTGCAAACATGATTGGGGAGATGAGAAAAGAATATACAAATTATTTACAATTTTGTGTTTGAATGGATAAACCCATTCCCTACGTACCATCTTAAAAAGGTAGGATCAAAACCTTGTAGTTCGGGGTAAAAATCTCAAAAGAAGTTGGTGAATTGATTGGTCAAAAACCTTAAGGTCTTTTTTTATCAAAGGGAGAAAACTCAACCTAAACCACAAATCCACCATGCGACGAGAGCTTCAACATGCTAGTGAGGGGTTAACCCTATAATAAGCATGGAAGACTTATAGTCCAACACTAAGGATACATGTGAGTATTATATCATCCTTTATGATAACTCAAACCTAATAGCTAATGTTTATGAAAAGCTTTAACACAAGTGGTCATTGGAACCATAAAAACAATTTGAGTGAGTTGTATTTACAAATGAAAAGTATTCACAAAATAAAGTCAAAGTTGACTTAAGATTCAATTCAAAATAAGTGTTATGAAAAGAGTTTGAAAATCAAAGGCATAGTGCCTAGGTTTCTAATTTTGAAAACAATTTTAATGTTTGCACAAAAGGTTTGGCTTGGGTTAGAGTGGAGAGAAGGAGAGAAGGGCTAGGTCCTAAACATGCAAAGATGAGAGAAGAGAAATAAAACCACTTGGAGTCCCCTTCTTGAGATCATAAAGATGATCCAAGTTGCTCCTTTCTTTTGGACTTAGCAAGCAATAAGCAAAATACTCAAGCAATCAAGCAAATAATCAATCAAGCTCCTAGGAATCTTCCAATTGGACTTGTCTCTCTCATTTTGGATGCTCATGAAATTGGTCCTTCTAAGTAGCTCAAGTTTGGGATCCCTATCACAAGAACACACAAATCAAAAAGTTCCATAATGCAATAGAAAGAATGGACAAAAGTGAGTTTAGAATAAGGTCCTTTCAATGTCATCTTCAAGATTTAAGCATTCTAAAGGCATGAGGCCTAGTTGCTCTTCATGATTTTAGAATTATAAAGGCATGGGGCCTTGTTGCTTTTTAAACTCCATTTGGCATAGGTAAGGTCCTAAATCTAAGTCCTTTCTCCATTTGCATTGGTTCACATAAACAAAACAAAGCAATAGTATATACACAATAATATGCTCAAGTGAGCAAAAGGCAAATGGCATAAACATAAACATCAACTAAAGTGAGCAAAGGGCAAAGACGAATGAATTAATGAGCAAGAAATTAAATTGCATTAAAGTAAATTGCAAGAATTAAATGCTTGAATTACAAGTTAGTGATTAATAGTTAGTGTTAGTTTGCCATAAGGCAATTTAGCACTATGTTAAGCAATCGTAAGTGGACTAATGTAGTAGTCACACCTATCTGAGGCCGATCAATAAAAATATAGGCAACTAAACACAAGTTATAGATCATGGCTAGTAAGCCAAGCTCCTACAACTTGCCATGCCAAAAGAAAAGAAGAATGACCTTATATGGATTTAGGTTTTTTGCTTGACCAAGAAGCAACCTATCTTTAATGCAAAGCAATTCACTTGATCTTTGATCAAGATGAATTTGATTTGGATCAAAGAAGGTTAAGCCTCTCATATGTCAAGGCTAACCACCAATCATTAACTCATTGGTCAAAAAGAAAAAGAAGAAGAAGAAGATGGAAATGGAATATACATAATTGAAATTCCAATGACATAAGCAAAACACAATGATCAAACATGAATGGATTCAACATCAATCAATGGTAAACAGAAGTGAGATGAAGCTTAGAAGTCAAGAAATAACAAAACTATTTTTGGTATTTTTTGGAATTAAAATAATACTTGAAATAAAATGAACAAATAAAGGTCAAACTTCAAATCCAATTCGAATCAACTTGGAAAAGTCCAATTGGATCATCATAAGTCTAACATGGTCAAACAAGGTTTGACAAAAAATTTCATCATTTTTTGAAAACAGAAACTAATTTTAAACAATTAAAAATGAAGAAAAAATAACATAATTGGACTAAAATCTCAAATAAATCTCAAATCAATTAAGAAATGGATGAGAATATTTTTCATAGATCCATCATCATCCAAAGATGTTACGAAAATATTTTTGGCATTTTTGAATATTGAAAAGTATTTTAAATGAATTAAAAACAACCAGAAAAGAAATAATTCACAAAAATATTAAATTGAAATACAAAAATACTTAAAAATCATTTTTAGAAACTAGAATTTAAGAGAAATTTTTTGCAATTGGTCCCATATTTTTGTGATTCCAAATAAAGAAGTTATGAATTTTTAAAATAAAATGGAATAAAAGAAAATTAAAACAGAAATTAAAAATTGGAAAAATCCACAGCGCTTGGATCCCACTTCATTAATTGACGTGGCTGATCACAAGGCTGGGAAACGCGTGCGCGTGATGTTCCTTGGTCAACAGCGAAACATATGGCATTAAGTAAAGTCAAATAGATCAACATCCAAGATTAAAACGTGAAACACTCATCCAATGGCCGAAGCTAGGACACGTGGGGACGGTGGTGGAAACCACCTTCTTCTCCGGTGAGAAGGCCAGCTCTGGCCACCTGTTGCAGGTTTTCAAACCTCAACAAAAACACGTGATCTATACATCATTCGAAAGTTGGGGTGATGTACATCACCCCTATAACCTTAATTTCTACTCAAGATCCCTATAGAGAAAGAAATCTGAGATAGAAAAATGAGGTGTTCAGTCTGAACTTGTTCAGTTTACAAAATTAAAAGCACAAATCAATTGCCTCTCACATGAGGACTTCAGAGGTACCAACCAAACCAAGCAATGCACTATAATAAGGGAGATTCAAAGGAAAACAGTTGGAGAATCAGCCTTTAAAGTGCAACTTTTCAGTGCTTGATTCAATCCAATTCTTCAGTGCAGCTTGATCTTGAAGTAACAAGGAAGCAAGGCTAAGGAATTGTAAGTCAAAGATCAACCAATGAAGTTGAAATTTGAGCTTAAAAAATAAAGAGAAAAATCAGAATTCCTTTAATGGAGGGTTGGGGATTCAGTTGTGCAAAGCTTCAGGCGCCTTTAGGTTGGTTTTCAAATGAAGCAAGCATGTGTATTTATAGCAAGAGCTGATGGAAGGCAATGAAATGCTTGTGTGTGCATGAGCTTGGATCCCCCATGCATGGGCCTGTACAGGCGCATGTGAGGCCCAAAACCACTTGCAATTGAGTGTTGAACACAAATGAATGAAGTTTGGACGTGCATTTGGCAAGGCAATGTAGTATGCAAGAAGATTTTACATGTTATGCATAATTGAACCTAAAATTTCACCTCTTCGAAAATGCCATTTGCAAAATTGAAACATAGGCATGTGGGTAATGGTTGTAAAGGTCTTGACATGAGGAACAAATGTTATGTTGAACAAAAGTCCATTTGGAGTTGGGAAAATATTGAAAATTGGCCATGAAGTTCAAAGTACAAAACATGTATATGGAAATTTTGCCAAAATGGACCAACTTCAAGCCCTTCAGTTTCAATGATGCAAGCCTCAAATGACAAAACCTCCAACATCAAAGTTGTAGATATTTTAAAGACAAATAATTTGGACTTAACTTTTTGCATCATTTGAATTTTTGACGAGGAAGTTATGGGCACTTGAAGTTGGACTTTTTTCACATTTCAATGACTTTGGTCCAAAGTGACCTATAATGTTTTGTATTATCACATGTGTTTCGTTTAGGATTATGAAAGTTTGTCCAACATAAAAATTGAATTAGACATCTTAAACCTTCCAATTCACTTGGTCTCACCTCAAAATCATAAAAAATGAAGGAGTTAGGTCCTTGGGAAGTTGACCAAAAATTAAGGTTTCAGTCAAAATGACCTATAATGTTTCGAAATGAATGATGACCTGACAAGTTTTAAATGAAAATTTGATGAACATGAAAGTTGTTCATATGGTTCTTAAGAACATTGTTTCTCTTCAGATCATCATCATTTGACAAACACATCAAAAGTTAGATCTCAGTGGATTTCAAAATAGTCAGATGATTTGACTGATCAACTTCTCAAAGCCAAACTTCAAATCTTGATGAATGAATGATTAAGGACACTCACATATGCTCATATATGCATAAAATGATGAATTAAAGAACTTACCTTGATTTTATTTGATCATAGGTTGAGGTTGCTTCATGAGCAAGGCACAGTTAATGCACAGTTGAATTAGGGTTTCCTTGGGAAACAAGCCTCAAGCCCCTTTGGTTTTTCTTGATCAAATTGACGAATTGAGATACTCGGGAGGCATATATGATGATTGAGATCTTTGTGAACCATTTTCATGCTTGCTTTCACTTTTATCTGGCCACTTCAATGGGCATAGGAGCCTCCTAGGAGGCTTAGATCACATGAATGCTTGAGCTTCAAAACAAACAAAGTTAGTGACATATTTTTGTGCTTTTGGTTAGTAAACAAAATAAGGAAAGCAATAATATATAATTCAAGCATGCTTGGTGGTCTCAAACCAACTCACACAAGTCCCAACCCAAGGGTTAAGGAGCCAAGATGCTATGATCCTTGAGGCAAATGCAATGAGTAATGCTATGATACCATGAGAGATCTTAGGGTCAAAATTAAGGTCTTACAGATGCCCCTATTTAAGGTCATTCTAGCCGGAGATATGAAGGTTAAAATCTTCGTCTCGACGAGGTAGAATGGGCTTAAATAATAACAAAGAGACGAATTTTGGTCCCTAAGAGACCTCATGATGCAAATGTATGTATGCAAAAGTTAATACTCTGTGGGGATATATGTCCACAAAGAAAAAAGAAATCAGGAGAAACTGAAAATCCAAAGGAGTAATACACTCACTAGGGAGACAGAGACTTTGGGGGAGTAAAGGGTAAAAATGCGTGAGCAGGTCACGACTTGAAGCTTGCTGGGAGACACGGAGGGATTCCATGAAAATAAACCAATGGAAAGACTCGAGCTGACGCAAAGACGCGTGTATTGGGGAATATGCCAATACAATAAACTATCCACAAAGCATACTTCGGATAAAAATCCGGACTCAGATGGAGAATCTCCAGGAAGGGATTCAGCCGAGGAAGAAATAATGAGATATTATCGGTTACTGGGTAATAAGCTCTAAGAGACATGTGATCAAAACATCGGTATAAGGGTGAGAGAACAACACGCTCAGGGAGAAAGAAATATCTAAGACTGGTATAAGGGTGAGAGATATCAATCATCCAAAACATATGAGGAAGACCTAAAAAGGTATATTTCAACTCAGGAAAATATGACTCCACAGGGGACAAAAAAGTCATAATAGGGAGCTGATGGAAGGAACACTAGGGATACCGGTTACTGGGCATATAATAGGTGACCAACCAGGTGTGAATTGGGGAATATTTCCAGGACACTCATCATCCAAAAGGAGGGCTGAAAAAAGACAGACTCGATTATAGGATGGGCATTCGATTCCATAAGGAAGTATGAATCTTATTCGACTGGGGAAGAAAAAAGACTTCGACTGAAGGCCGCATGAGATATATTATCTATTACCGTCAGAACGTAGATAATATACTCGCATGGAAGATTATCCAAAACCGGTTATTGGGTAAATAAAGGAGAAATCGACCGAAAAGAAAGGACATCGGGATACCAGTTACTGGGTATAAAATGATGACCAATCAAGGGGAGAAACAATCATTACCAAACAAGGGTAAATGAAAGATGACTCGCTGGGGATTAATTGCTTGATCAGAGCAATTATCCAAAAGATGTATCACCGGTTACTGGGTGGTATACTCAAAAAATGTTGCAAAATCAATACCGAATATTGGATAAAGATAACTGTAGCGGTGTATTCGTCGCTATATGATCTATCGATTAAACCATAAGCTAAGAGATACGTTGAAAATTTTCGAGTCGCCACCGCACTTTTATTTATCCAAAGGATTGGCTAAAAAAGCGAACAAAAGCCTAAGAAGTTTTACACGTAGAAAACTAATAAAAAGATCAGAGATTCTGGGTAAGGGGTAAATTACGCAATGGGAAGGTGTTAGGCACCCACTACGTCCTAGGTACTCCTAGGGAGCCCTTTTCACACTTGTTATGCAAAATTATTATTTGTTATGACATAAAGATTGTGCAAACATGATTGGGATGATGAGAAGAGAATATACATTTTTATTAGGGTTATTGGGTATTGGGTTCGAACGGATGAACCCGTTGCCTACGTACCTTCCATCAAAGGTAAGGATCAGAACGCCGTAGTTCGGCTACAAGATTTCCAAAAGTGGGTTAGGTTCAATTTTAAACACAAACCCTAGGTCTTACGTTATCCACGGGAGAAAACTCAACCTTATACAAACAACAACGTCCACCATGTGAGAACGGCTTCAACTTGCCAGAGAGGGGTTAACCCTATAATAGGCAAGGAAGGCTTACAATTCAATCACTAAAGACAGAAGGTGAGATTAACATCAACCACTAAGATAAATCAAACCTATAGCTCATGTATGAAAACATTAATAATGGACAAAGCCAAAACAAGTGAATGAGTGGAATTACTGATTATGATTATGAAAATGGAGTCAAAGTATGATTAAGATCAATTCAGAGAAGTATTATGAAATGAAGTTTGAAAAAAAAAAAGGTCAAGGACTTGAGTCCAGGTTTTTAGTTAGAAAACATGAAGATGTTTGCACAACACTTACGTCAAGTTTGGAAAATAAAGTGTGAAAAGGTTTAGGACATAATAGATGATGAATGGATGAAGGATGGAAAGTAAAACTCCTTAGAATGTTCACTTCTTGAGATCATATAGCAGATGATTCAAGTGTGTCCTTTGGAATAGCAATTAATAATAACAAACAAAGCAAAGGCGGATATCGGATGCCAATCAATGGTCTTATACCAATCTCCTAAAACAAAATGGGATATCAGAAGCCACTCAATGGACTTACACTAATCTCCACAGGCAAAGAAATAAAAGCGGATACCGGATACCAATAGATGGATTTACACCAGTCTCCTAAAACAGAACAGGATATCAGATGCCACTCAATGGACTTACACCAATCTCCTCAAAAGAAAAACAGGAACGAAACATGGAAGTTAACTGCCAATCTATCTGGACTTAGGTTAACCCCACAGTATGCTCACAGGAAATCCAATGCCACATCACAGGGACTTACAATGGATCCTCACATACAAGAACAAGAGCAACAATATGATCACAGGAATGCAAATGCCAACTTACAGGGACTTATAATTGCAACCTCTCACACAAACAGATGAACAAACTATGATCATAGGAAAGCAGATGCCAACTTACAGGGACTTATAACTGCAACCTCACATACAACATCAAACAGATCACAGGATAACAGATGCCAACTTACAGGGACTTATAACTGTATCCTCACATACACACAGATAAACAGAAGATATGAGTGACCAATGAGGTCTTACACTCTATCCTTCCATATCATAGGAGCAAAGGCCGAAAGAGATGGACTTACAATTGTCCTCAATGGGCAAACAACAAATGATAGCATCACAAAACAGATGAGATGATCATGCATTAATGGCAATTGATGATGATGATAAATGCATAGCATATAGGCAAACAAGTGCACATGAGGCAATCAATCAATCAATGAATAGCAAACAGCACACTCTATAGCCAAACAATGGGGGCTCACACAAGAGGGTTTGACTTTAAAAGTCCACTGTAATGGGTGGAGGTCGCTCTTAACCTGGCCATTGAGGGACTCAGGTGAAGCAGATGAATAGGAGATGAGGGGTGTGCCTCATTGCTTCTATCTCATATCAGAGAGAGCATCAAAGAAAGTGTGGGAGTTCAGAAAGTAGGAACTCTCTCCACATTATTGACTCGATTGGATCTTGGGTATTTATCTCATTGATTCAACCATGTAATGGGAGCAAGAGAGGACACACTGAATAGTGGGGGATAGATTGCTTATCCCTACCTTCCACCAATTGCCTTACTTGAAGGACTTTTCCTGCTTAGGACAATTTTAAACAAACACAGGCATTGCCTCTTAAGGAGGACTTCAGACAGTTTGCCCGGTCAAATAACAGACCGGGTCTCCAGACTACATGAAGAAGAAGTAATTATACCTCAAAGCAAATGCTAAAAAGCAAAGCAAGCAAGCAAGTTCAAAGAACTTAAGCAACTAAAGCACCTGCAAAAGTCAAACTCATTAGCAAACAAGTCAACAGTCAAAAGCAAAATGAAATGAACCAATAGTCATACAGAGGGACCAATTGTGCAAGGCACAAAGACTCAAGTATGAGTCACCTACAAAACAAAGGTTAGCACATCATATAATTCAACTCAAACAAATATTTGAATGATCCTCAAGGCATTGGGGCTTAACCTGAAACAAACAGCTCAATTGTAAGCTTACAAGACCACTAGGGCTAGCCTAGGGTCAAAGATGAAAGAAAAAGTCAAGGCAGCAAGAAAAAGTCAACCCAAACCAAGTATAAACATTCAAGAAGCATTCTCAATTGGATTCATAACCAAATCATGCATCAAGGTCAATTCATATGCAAAAGGATGCAAAGCATGGCAAGAGAAGCATACAAAAGTCAACAGCAAAGACTTCATTCAAAAGTCAACTCAAACATTTTCAAAAATTATGAAATAAATCACACTCAATCCTAACATCTAACATGGCAAGCATGCAAAATTTCATGGCATTTGGATGAGAGGAAGGCAGTCAAATAAAATCATGAAGTCAAATCAAATTCAAGTAAGCATGGTGAAAGTCAACAAGCATAGGTCAACTTCAAAAAATCATATCAATTTGAAAACAGAAGAGAAATGAATGAGATTAACACCAATGCAAAGCTTGAGATGTCTAGTTATCACATATGAAATTTCATGGTCATACAATATGATTTGAGAATTTCACAAAGGATTTGGCAAGGCATAGCACAAAAAGTCAACAAATGACCAAGTATGGAAGAAAATTCTCACATAAATAGAAAACAGCATGATTAATTCCAAGAAAATTCATACATCAATTAGACATACAAGGGATCATTCATTCAAAATTTCAAGTTATTTGGATGTGGGGAAGTGTGTGAACAAAAATTGGGAAAATGCATGATCATGGTATAACACCAAATGCAACACACAACTTCAAAAAATCATAACTATCAATCCCCAAATGATAAATGCACAAACTTTATATGGAAATGAAGATCAATGTGTCTAGTTTCACCACAAAAAATTTCAAAGGCAATGGATGTAACATGAGTATTTCACAATTGATTTGGCACAATGTATCATTTATGCATACATGTGAAGAAAATAATCACCATAAAAAATCCAACCACTGAAAAATTCATTAAAAATCACAATTAAATGAAGGACACATTCATGATCATGTGTAAAAAATTTCATAATTTTTTGATGAAAATTGAATGAGAAAATGATTTGTGAAATTGGGTGAAATATAAATGGAAACATGAAGAACAAGGCATGGCAATTGGTCAACATAAGAGTCAACAGTGGCATTTGTGTAATTCTGCAGTCACTTATTGAAGTGTTGCGTTTTGGGCAAGGCAAATGAAATGTTTTCATTGGCTGTTGCCCAATGAAACAGTAAATTGCCCAATGGAATGCATTTCTGGGTTTAAGACATAAACCCTAGGGTTTGGCCAACAGCAAAACAGGTTTTGCTTCAAACAATCGTTCAAAACACCTCAAATGCACAGCAACAACTAAACATGGCATTGGCATTTCTAAGCTCAACAGCAACACAAAACTTCGACCAACAATTCCAACAGCATAGCATTCATCATGTAGACAGCTTATGTTCAAACAACAGCAAAGTATTATGTTCATCATGCAATCAAACAGTCATCATCACTATGCAACAATCAAACACTCACGGCCAAATACAGCTAACACAAAAACATGTAGATTTTATGAGCTAAATCAAAACAGCAGCAGCATATTCATCACTGTCATGTAATCATCATAACAGCAAGTAAGCAAGAGCATTCAACATTTCCAATCAAAATCACAGCAATCAAAAATCATAGCTCACGAACAAACATGGTAATGATGCAACCACACTCATGCACACTTAAACAGTACAAACCATACACATTCATGCAGAATTCTGGCAAGATTTTAAGGTTTCAAAACAGCAGGGCATTGACAGCATTGGTATTCATCATCATCATCCAAATAACAAACCAAACAACAGCATTCAAATGCAGTTCATATGGTTTTCTAAACTGCAGTAAGGTTTTAGCATCCCAGTTCAGCATCCATTTTCGAGCAATTGGTCAAAACATCATCAAACAAACAACAGCATGCAACTGACATGGCATTGGCAATGTTTACACATCAAACAAACAATAGCATACCACATGGCATGGAAATAACTGTCAGGGTATTGGTTTCAAAAACAACAGCAACAACCATCATCATGTTTCATCAATATGGTAACAGCCTGGTATTAGTGTTCAAGCGGCAACCAAAGCACATGAGCTGAATTCCTAGAAACAGTATAAGGGTTTCAAAATAGCAGTATTCATCATCCACATGCTCATCAATCAATATCAATCGAAATTCCAACAGATAAACAACCAATCAAACATCATTCAAACATGATTCACATAGATTCTTAGGACAACTTCTCAAGGAATTTCAAAACTGCAGCAAGGTTTCGTCAGCAGGGCAACAACATGTGGTTCATCAACATGTTCATTAATCAAAGAACCAATAACATACAACTAGCATGGCATTGATGCAATCACACTCATGCACACCTAACCTCAAATATTCAAACAAAACAAAATCTGGTTCAGTTCTAAGGTAAAAAACAAACAAATTGCAGTAGGGCATATACAGCAAGGCAACATCAGTGGTAGGGTTTAGCATAGCGTGCTCATCAATCATCATATCAAACAAAACAAATAACAGCAACAACATGTTTCACATAGATCCCAGGGCAATGTTCAGAACAGCAGCCGAGCAGCTCAAATGCTCAACCTCAATCGATTATCATGGCCAATCAGATCCCAAACAAAAATCATGCAGACCAACATGGTAACACCAATGTAATGCTCATGCAGCAAGAACAACAGCAGCCAACAAGACAATATGGGAAATGGCTCTAAGGCTTCAACAGCAACATGTATGTGTTCATCATCATAGAAACAAACTTCAGGTCACCTCACATAATAACATGGCATCAAGCACATCAACCAACAACTCAAATAAACATTACTCATGGAAATTCCAGACAGGGAAGACTTAAACAATCAGCAACATGTATACATTCATCACCAATTGAAACTTGAACAGCATTTACAACAGCATAGCAGCAGGGCATTAGCAGCCTCAATTTCATGTTTATGGTTCATCAACATCAAAACAACCCACAATGACAATAGCACTAGCACTTATGTAGCATCATGACACTAACACACACAACCTATTTCATGAGGATTTCTTGGCAGCCTAGAAAATAGCAAAACAGCAGCATAGCACAGTATGGCAGCACATTCATGTTTATCATCATCATGTAATCATCATCATTCAACATTTCAATGGTAACAGCATACAATATATATTTCACATGGATTTTGCTGAGCATGTGCCTAAAGTTTCAAACACTGCAGCAGGCTTAATCAAGAACAGCATTCATTATCATGTAATCATCATCAAAGCATCAACCATAAAACAAAGCAATGTAACCTCATCACTAAGTAATATCAGCTAACAACCAAACCAACACAAACATGGGAAATCTAGGCATAGTTCTAGGGTTTGAGCATAACTGCATATATTCATCATCATAAGCTCGAAAAAATCAATGTGCTCAGAAATTAAGTATGAGCATACCAATAGCATTAACAAACCTTAAGCAACAAGAATATATCATCACTTTTCACTAAACCATTGCAAACAAAACAAATCGAACCAAAATGCATTTATACACAAAAATGAAAATCAAGTTTTAAGACAGCATAGTTCACCATTTTGAGCAAACTAGCACTCATTGGAATCAGCATACAACAAGCTATCTAACACATATCAGGTCATGGTAAAAGGAGGAAGTCGAATTACTTACTTGTTTTTGAAGACAATGTGAAACAGGGTTGTGTTGAGTGATTCAGAGCAAAACAGATGACCACACAGCTACTAAATGATGGATGATGGAGCTTTTTCACCTTAAGAATACCTGGAACTCTTCACAGCTTGAAATGCCATTAGTGGTTCTTGAAGGAAAAAGAGCAACAGGCCATGCTACAGTTGAGGTTTGGTGGTTCAAAGGGGCTCCAAAGATGGTCCAGATAAAGGAACAATGAAGTTTGTTCAAGGGTTTTTAGTGTTGGTGCAGAAAAATTCCAAAAATGCCAAAATGCAAAATGTGAAGGTGATGTGTATTTTGTCTGTGGCTGCCGCTTCTAGGGTTGGCCAATGTCAGAAAAAGACTTTATATGGTCTGTTCTAGGTTGGTTTAAGGAATGATATGCTGGATTAGCTTAATGAGCTCCATTTGCCAAAATTGCTAACTATGCATAAGTGAAGAAGGGAGGTATATGGCTGGTCGAGTTGGGCCTGTGGAATGCTGCAGAAAGACCATGCCAGTTGCTATTTGTTGTTGTACAAAAGCTGTTGTACCTTGCTTTTACTTAATGCTACCAATTGTACAATTTGCCAACATTGCTCTTTGGTCCAAAATGGTAGTAACATGGTGATATGATGATGGTTTTGGACTTTGAGCAAATTACAAATAATATATGAAACATTTCCCAATTGGCAAAAATGAGAATAAAGTCCTAAATCAAAAAGTCAACTATGAGTCAAACCTTGATTTTTAAATGAAAAGGTCCAAAAATGCCATTTTGAATGGTAAGGTTTTAGGTCATGAAATTTATATTTTTGGAAAGAGGATGAAAAATGTGGTTTGTAGGAAAAACCCCACCAAATTTGGCCTTATGGTTTGAGAGTTATGGCTTGTTGAAGTTCACAAATTGATGAAAATGATTTGATCATATCTTGACAACCACACATGGGATTTTGATGTTCTAGGACTTTTTGAAAATGGGAAGACAAGATCTTCAACTTTCATGTTGGGCAAAAATTCATTTGAAGCTTGTATCATGATGTAAGTTTAAGATCAAGAAGTTTCCATTTTTAGCAGTTGAAATTACAGGTCCAGTTGCTATTTCTGGAAAATTTCTGATTGACTTGATTTTCTTCCATGATGAGGTTGAACATGATAGATGAGGCTTATACAAGCATGAATGAACTTCTTCAAATCAATTCTATCCATCAAATCCTTGATTAAATTGACAGTTGACCAAGGTTGACTGTCTGTTGACTTTTCTAGGGTTTTGGACTGATTGAACTTCTTCTGATGATTTCCAAACCCTAATTCCTTGAGAATTTGACCTCAAATGATGTCTCAAGTTGTATGAACCTTTGATTATTGACCATGATGCCCAAATTCTGCAAGAATGGCCATCATCCATTGCTTTGACTGATCAATGACTGTCTTTGACCTAATTGCTGATGATTGCTTCCACTGCAAGCAACAAGGTTAGACTGACAATATTTTTGTACTTTTTTGAATGATAAACATATGAAAGCAAAGATATACAAATGCACAGTATGCTTGGTGATCAAGAAACAAACCACAAGGCAAATCTATCCACTAGGAGGGGACAAAGACATGCAATGATCTTTGAGGTCATGATATGAATGATATGGGCCATGAGGGATCTTAGGGCCCAAAATTGGGGTCTTACAGATGCCCCTATTTAAGGTCATTCTAGCCGGAGAAGTGAAGTTTAGAAATCTTCATCTCGACGCGGTAGAATGGGCTTAAATAACAGTAATGAGACAAATTTTGGTCCCTAAGAGACCTCATGATGCGAATGTATGTATGCAAAAGACACAAATTCTGTGGGGAATATGATTCACACAGAAGAAAAGACGATCCATCGGAGTAATATACTCACCAGGAACAGAGACTCTAACAAGACTCTATGGGGATAATAAAAGAAATGAGATGTGTGAACAAGACACGACTCCAAACTGGGGGAGAACAAAACTGACATAACGTGAACAAAACACGACTCTGATTAGAAAAAACAGAAAACAGACAGGAGAACTCACTGGGGAGTGAAGGACTCACACGGGGAAAGAATTCCAAATGGAAAATAAATCCATTGGAGAGACACAAGCTGACTCCTGGAGAGAAGCAACAGAAAGTTCCACTGGGGAAGCAACAAAGAAATGAGATGTTACCAGGCATACGGGTAACAAACTCAGAGAAAATCTGACTCCACAGGGGGACCGAGGTCATAATAGGGAGCAGAAAGGAGGGAACACCAAGGATACCGGTTACTGGGTATATAATAGGTGACCGACCAAAGCGTGAATTGGATTTCACTTCCAAAACACTCATCATCCTGAAGAGAGCTAGAAAAGCAAACTTGTTCAAAGGATGGACATTCAATTCCACAAGGAAAAAAGAATCTTACTCTGAGGGGAAAACAACAAAAGATTGACCCAAGAGTGAACGAGATATAATATCCATTACCGTCAGAACGTGGATAGAATACTCAGATGAGACATATTATTCATTACCGGCAGACCGTGAATAATATACTCGAATGGGAAAATTATCCTGAACCGGTTACTGGGTTGTTTATAGGATAAAATCCGAAAACGTGAATTGGTTTTCACTTCCAAAACACTCATCATCCAAAAGGAGGGCTTGAAAAAGCAAAACAACTTACAGGATGGACATTCGAATCCACAACGGGAAAACGAATCTTACTCAAATGGGGACACAAACCCAAAGAGTGCATGAGATATAATATCCATTACCGGCAGACCGTGGATAAAATACTCGCATGAGATCTATTATCTATTACCGTCAGAACGTAGATAATAAACTCGCATGGTAAGAAACACCAGAGATACCGGTTACTGGGTATATAATAGGTGATCTACCGAAAACGTGAATTGGTTTTCACTTCTAAAACACTCATCATCCAAAACACAAACTGGTTAAAGGATGGATATTCGATTCTACAAAGAATACGAATCTTGCTCAGCTGGGGGAAAATCAACAAAGGATTCCAACTAAAGAGCGCATGAGAAATATTATTCATTACCGGCAGACCGTGAATAATATACTCGAAAGGAAAAGACACCAGAGATACCGGTTACTGGGTATATAATAGGTGACTAACCACAAAAGAGAGACAATCGATACCAAGCATACGGGTAAACGAAAGACAACTCAAAGGGATAAACTGCAAGCATCCGGCAATTATCCAACAACAAAGAAATATTCGACTCCACAAAGGGAAATAACGAATCTAACTCGACTGGGGAAACGCAAAAGGCTTCGACTGAAGAGTGCATGAGATATACTATTCATTACCGGCAGACCGTGAATAATATACTCGCCTGGAAGATTATCCACAACCGGTTACTGGGTTAACAAAGGATAAATCAACCGAAAAGACAGGCATCGGGATACCGAATTAGGTATATAATGATAACCAATCAAAAGGAGCAACAGACATTACCGACAAAAGGGTAAATGAAAGGCGATCTGCTGAGGATAAATTGCAAGCATCCGGCAATTATCGACAGAAGACTAGCTGGGGATGCACTGGTAAACAAACAATGATCCGGGGAACAAACCACTAGCATACGGTGAAAAGACCCACTGGGGATAAAATTGCTAGCATACGGCAATTATCCACAAAAGACTTGCTGAGGATATAAGTGCTGATCTGAGCAACTTATACAAGCAAAGGAAAATCATCATCAAATATTGAATGAAGATAACCACAAAAATTAGGGTTTACATCTACCGAATACGGGGTAGAAGACCAAAAACTCCGCGTGGGGATATAACAAATCACACAAATCCGCACGGGAAACCAAAATAGGGTTTATAACAAACCACAAACTGCTGAAGAGCAGGAAAATAGGATTTACAACTACCGGGTATGAGGTAGAAGACCAAAAACTCTGGCTGGAGAATAAAAGGTGTATAACCACAAATTCTGTTTAAGAAAGCCAGGAAAAGATAGGACTTACAACTACCGGTTACTGGGTAGAGGCCCAAAAGCATTCCGCTGGGGAACAACCCACTGGGAAGCACAAGATATCTGACAAATAGCCGATTCGGGAATGATCCGAAAAGACAGACTGAATAAAGACACGCCTTAATGAGGATATAACTCATATAGGAAAATCCATCCCAATATACATGTTGGGAGGAAACGGAAGAAACCGTCATCCACGAGGAATATCTCAGTGGGGAACTGCAGAAGGAAATACAAACATTTTCTGCTTATGGGGTTGACTCTATATGGAGAGATTTATAACACCCAACATCTGCTTGGGGAGATCTGTAAAGAGATCCATATCACCATAGCAGGAGACACGACAAACAAAAGATATATGGCAAGAAATGCAACATGAATATCTGAATGTTTATGAATATGCATGAATATGCGTGATTTATGTTTGATGAATGCTGACAAAACAGACAATTCTAACACAAACAGGTTCAGGAACCAAACGTCCGGTATTATACTTCCAGGGGAAAAACCAGCTGGAGAGCCAATCTGCGGAGATCTACATGCTGTAAAGCAAAGATCTGCAAGCACTGCTGAAGAAGCAGAGAATCAAATATATCAGGAAACAACCCAATCAGGGTACAGAAAGTCACAACGGGCGAAACAGCCACCAAGACCAATCTGTAGGGGAACAAGAGAAGTCCCAAAGTATATCTGCAGGGAATCCCAGTGTCAACAGAGAAACAAAAGGTGCATAAGCACAAGCACAAACCGCTGTAGAAGCAAATCCACACAAATCCACTAGGGAACAACCCACTGAGGGAGAAGGATATCATCCAAATAGAATCTTACTGCATAAGCAACTCTACTGGGGAAAAATGTCGGCTACTCTCTTGGGGAACAAACCACTGAGGGAGGACAAACCAAACAGATATATTCTGCAACGAACCACTCCACTTGGGGAGAATATACAGCCAACTGTTCACAACAAGTAGATTCTGCAATACAAGCCACTCTACTGGGGATCACATCAGTCAGGAAATAAATCCGTTCACTGGAGGCTAGAGCCATCATCCGACCATACTGGGGATTGAAAGAGTATTCAGCAAGCGAAACTGCCACAACAAACAATCTGCAGACTATGCTGAGGAAAAGATGGTTGAAATACTGGGATGTCAGCCCAATCAACCACGGAGTAGGAAAATAAATCCTGCTCTGCTGAATAGAATAACTCTGATGGAGAGATAGCAACAATTCCACAGACGACTTCGCCGGGGAAAAGGTAAAGTACCGGGTATCAAACCACTGACTTACCGAGTCTTCAAAAAGAAAACAACCGTGCTGAGGAAACAGACAAATCCTGCTGGCACACTGCATGGGGAAAAGCGGTAACAACTCCACTTGCAACCCTGGTGGGGATATTAATGACAGCTCTACTCGCGACTCCGAGGGGAGTATCAATCAATCAGTTATACTCATGACTGTGCTGAGGAGACAGATAAAGCCTGGGGATATACGACCCACTGGAGAAAGTGACGGGGCACCAGGATGACAAACCATCAACCGCCGAAACTTCACAAGAAAACACCCATGCTGGGGAAAACTGCTGCTGGAGAGAACGAAGTCTTCAACAACAAACCACTTGCGACTGTACTGGGGAACAACCCCAACAACAACTCTGTCTGAGGAACAGCCTCAACAAAGATCTGAAGAAAGAAGATACCACCAAACCAGGAATATGAACGAATGTCTTACCTGTTGGGAATCATGCCACCCTCGGGAGAGCACTGAGATATTCTTGAGTATCCTTTCAATCTTGTGAATGTTCACTTTGTTTAAAACAAATAATTTTGAAAAATTTGATTTGTTTAAAACAATGACATTTTATCAATTTAAAACATGCAAAACATTTGTTGAATTGAAACAAATAAGAGTGCAAATAAATTGGATAAAAAGTTCAAATTGATTTGATAGAATGGTAGTCTGCAAATGGCAAGACTCCATAGATCTGTACAAATTTGAAATCAGTGATATATATTGGAAGAGGGCTACATTGAACATAATGATCCTTTCTCTACCAATTTGAATCTCGATGTATCCGAAGCTTCAGTTGACGACGAATCGAGAATCTTCTGACGAAATGACGACTGATGAACCAGAAAGTCTTGTCAGGATGCAGTTACTTGCCAAATCCCTAATTTTTGCCTAGATTGCCCCAGAGTGAGGTACTCAATCTAGCGGGATGCAAATACTCTTTTTTTTCAAGTCTCTAATTTTTGCCTGGATTACCCTTGCGGGTTCTCCACCGAGACGCTCATTTTTGCCTAAGCCGCCCTTTCGGGTTTTCAACTTAGCGAGCCATTCTGTTTTTTTTTCATTCTTTTTTCATTTGCATATACCTTTTTTTTTAGGCAAAGTATCTCTTAACTGCATCTGAATTCACAGGACGAGTGAAATCCTCCCCATCCATTGTTGTAAGCATCAAAGCTCCGCCTGAAAAGGCTCTCTTAACAACATATGGACCCTCGTAGTTTGGAGTCCACTTGCCCCTGGAATCGGGCGCGAAAGACAAAACTTTCTTGAGCACAAGGTCACCTTCTCGGAACACACGAGGCTTGACCTTCTTGTCGAATGCTTTCTTCATTCTCTGCTGATATAACTGACCATGGCACATGGCAGTTAATCTCTTCTCTTCAATCAAATTCAACTGGTCATAACGACTCTGAATCCATTCAGCATTAGTCAACTAGGGACTTGAGGGTATAATTTTTCTTTTTTCTTTGGAAAAATATTTGGAAAATTTTTCCTGATTTTTGATTTTTTCTCTTTTTTTTTTTTTTTTTTTTTTTTTTTTTTTTTTTTTTTTTTTTTTTTTTGAATGCCCCAGTTTGACTGTTCTGCTGATTCTTGTGATACAGCTGAATGAGCTTCTTTTGTGCTCAAGAAGTCGGGTAATCTCATCAGGAATCCCCTTCAACATCATCTTCCTCTGCCTCAGATACAAGGACTTCAAGATTGGGAGATGGCGTTGGATCATTATGTTCAATGGGTTTAGAAATCCCTGCATAATGATTCTGGATAATGAAAAGCTTTTGATATTTTAAACAAGCAAATCATTTATGCAGATGAAAAAGCTGTTTTTGTTTTTCAGGTTTTTTGTGATCACTGATTTCATGCAAAAGCAAAAAGTGAAAACAAATGGAAAAACAAATGTTTAGCAATGCATTAATTGAATGAAAACATCATTGTATTAAATGTTGTCAACAATGTCATCACTTCTCCTTTTGGCATGGGAGAAGGGTTTCAAACAAAATGAACAAATCACGCTGACTTATGAATGACCGTAGGAACATCCACAGCGACCCAACAGTGGCAGACACCACCAGGTATGATGAAAGTGTTCAAATCTTCTGCGTCTTCTTTCAAGATAGCAGCAGCTTCTCTTAAGGTTGATCGTCATGGATGAATCCTCCACTCTTGAACAAACCTTGCTCATTATAGTGCCCCAGAACAGTAGCCAATGCCAGCCCGGGATCGATTAACCAGGAATAAATCCATCAACAGGAATAAATCCATCAAAAGCACTAAGGCTGGCAAAATATCCTCCTCGAGTTCACAGCTCTCTTGTTCAATCTGATCCATCAATCTGGCAGAGATAGCTCTGGTATAATACCGGCAAAGTGCGTCTTCAAAATAAATGAAGACCGCAGGGTCAGACCACTGGACGGGAGACCGGAACAAAACACCTGTTTATGCAAATGATGCATGAAGTGTTTATGCATATGCTTGTTTTTTATCAAAGGAACCTCGAAGGTTTTATTTGCAAACTTTGAAATATTTAAGCATTTTGATCATACATGAAAATATCTCATCAGATATCAGGTGAAAAAATTTTCCCGGTTTTTTCATGTTTTGAAATTTTTGCAAATAAACTCCTTTGAGTTCCTTGAAAATTTCTTTTTATCTGATGATATGAAATGTGGATGAATGCATGAATGTATGAATGCAACAATCACACTCAAGGATCAAGCAAAGCACGCCAAACAAAGGTCGTGGGAAAGCTCATTGTATCCCTAATATCAATCATCCATTTTTGTGGATTTAGGTTTTCACCTTATCGACACCCAAGTTCCATTGATATTAACGGTACGTGAACCGGTTCAGACATTCTTAATATCAACCAGCCGCTTTGGTGGATCTTAGGTTTTACACCTGATCCGGGATCCATTGATATTAACAATGTTTGAACGACTCAACCACGAATCACGGGTTTGTTGAGAGTCACGAGCATGAAGTCTCGGTTAAGAACCACCCAAAGGGAGTGTACTAGGGTTTAAACCTGCCAGACATGTTCTATCAGAGGTTCCCATAATCATCGTTCCATCTTTCGAATATTTTCGGAGGAACGAATACTCGTATTCCAAGAATATTCTCAAGAGAAACTCTTATGAGTGTAGTATCGCGTAACAATCGTATCAGAACTGACATCTGAACGACCTCCGCACTACGGTCCTAAAAATAGGCCAAGATGGGTTTGGTAAACTAAGGTCCTTGGCTTCTGCGGCACATGATTGAAAGAATAATGTCTAACCACAAATAACTTGTGTGACATTATTAGTTCAACATGACCTCCACCAAGTGAATGGACTCGCAAGTCAACTGGCTAAGGACTACTCCACACCAGTCGACAAGACTATGCCATTCTCCTATCCTAGAGTGCACTCGAGTTCGGGTATAGAACTCATCTCACAGATCACCAAAGCACACAGCAAATGTATATCAAGCAATTCACACATTACAATCAATACAGTGATCCCAAATTGTACAAAAATATGTCAGATAAAGAATAACAATATAGCACAACAAGGGTGAAAAGTAGGCAATACAACCAGGGATTCGATCACTTTCCCCAGCAGAGTCGCCACTTTTCTGTAGCGGTGTATTCGTCGCTATATGATCTATCGATTAAACCATAAGCTAAGAGATACGTTGAAAATTTTCGAGTCGCCACCGCACTTTTATTTATCCAAAGGATTGGCTAAAAAAGCGAACAAAAGCCTAAGAAGTTTTACACGTAGAAAACTAATAAAAAGATCAGAGATTCTGGGTAAGGGGTAAATTACGCAATGGGAAGGTGTTAGGCACCCACTACGTCCTAGGTACTCCTAGGGAGCCCTTTTCACACTTGTTATGCAAAATTATTATTTGTTATGACATAAAGATTGTGCAAACATGATTGGGATGATGAGAAGAGAATATACATTTTTATTAGGGTTATTGGGTATTGGGTTCGAACGGATGAACCCGTTGCCTACGTACCTTCCATCAAAGGTAAGGATCAGAACGCCGTAGTTCGGCTACAAGATTTCCAAAAGTGGGTTAGGTTCAATTTTAAACACAAACCCTAGGTCTTACGTTATCCACGGGAGAAAACTCAACCTTATACAAACAACAACGTCCACCATGTGAGAACGGCTTCAACTTGCCAGAGAGGGGTTAACCCTATAATAGGCAAGGAAGGCTTACAATTCAATCACTAAAGACAGAAGGTGAGATTAACATCAACCACTAAGATAAATCAAACCTATAGCTCATGTATGAAAACATTAATAATGGACAAAGCCAAAACAAGTGAATGAGTGGAATTACTGATTATGATTATGAAAATGGAGTCAAAGTATGATTAAGATCAATTCAGAGAAGTATTATGAAATGAAGTTTGAAAAAAAAAAAAGGTCAAGGACTTGAGTCCAGGTTTTTAGTTAGAAAACATGAAGATGTTTGCACAACACTTACGTCAAGTTTGGAAAATAAAGTGTGAAAAGGTTTAGGACATAATAGATGATGAATGGATGAAGGATGGAAAGTAAAACTCCTTAGAATGTTCACTTCTTGAGATCATATAGCAGATGATTCAAGTGTGTCCTTTGGAATAGCAATTAATAATAACAAACAAAGCAAAGGCGGATATCGGATGCCAATCAATGGTCTTATACCAATCTCCTAAAACAAAATGGGATATCAGAAGCCACTCAATGGACTTACACTAATCTCCACAGGCAAAGAAATAAAAGCGGATACCGGATACCAATAGATGGATTTACACCAGTCTCCTAAAACAGAACAGGATATCAGATGCCACTCAATGGACTTACACCAATCTCCTCAAAAGAAAAACAGGAACGAAACATGGAAGTTAACTGCCAATCTATCTGGACTTAGGTTAACCCCACAGTATGCTCACAGGAAATCCAATGCCACATCACAGGGACTTACAATGGATCCTCACATACAAGAACAAGAGCAACAATATGATCACAGGAATGCAAATGCCAACTTACAGGGACTTATAATTGCAACCCCTCACACAAACAGATGAACAAACTATGATCATAGGAAAGCAGATGCCAACTTACAGGGACTTATAACTGCAACCTCACATACAACATCAAACAGATCACAGGATAACAGATGCCAACTTACAGGGACTTATAACTGTATCCTCACATACACACAGATAAACAGAAGATATGAGTGACCAATGAGGTCTTACACTCTATCCTTCCATATCATAGGAGCAAAGGCCGAAAGAGATGGACTTACAATTGTCCTCAATGGGCAAACAACAAATGATAGCATCACAAAACAGATGAGATGATCATGCATTAATGGCAATTGATGATGATGATAAATGCATAGCATATAGGCAAACAAGTGCACATGAGGCAATCAATCAATCAATGAATAGCAAACAGCACACTCTATAGCCAAACAATGGGGGCTCACACAAGAGGGTTTGACTTTAAAAGTCCACTGTAATGGGTGGAGGTCGCTCTTAACCTGGCCATTGAGGGACTCAGGTGAAGCAGATGAATAGGAGATGAGGGGTGTGCCTCATTGCTTCTATCTCATATCAGAGAGAGCATCAAAGAAAGTGTGGGAGTTCAGAAAGTAGGAACTCTCTCCACATTATTGACTCGATTGGATCTTGGGTATTTATCTCATTGATTCAACCATGTAATGGGAGCAAGAGAGGACACACTGAATAGTGGGGGATAGATTGCTTATCCCTACCTTCCACCAATTGCCTTACTTGAAGGACTTTTCCTGCTTAGGACAATTTTAAACAAACACAGGCATTGCCTCTTAAGGAGGACTTCAGACAGTTTGCCCGGTCAAATAACAGACCGGGTCTCCAGACTACATGAAGAAGAAGTAATTATACCTCAAAGCAAATGCTAAAAAGCAAAGCAAGCAAGCAAGTTCAAAGAACTTAAGCAACTAAAGCACCTGCAAAAGTCAAACTCATTAGCAAACAAGTCAACAGTCAAAAGCAAAATGAAATGAACCAATAGTCATACAGAGGGACCAATTGTGCAAGGCACAAAGACTCAAGTATGAGTCACCTACAAAACAAAGGTTAGCACATCATATAATTCAACTCAAACAAATATTTGAATGATCCTCAAGGCATTGGGGCTTAACCTGAAACAAACAGCTCAATTGTAAGCTTACAAGACCACTAGGGCTAGCCTAGGGTCAAAGATGAAAGAAAAAGTCAAGGCAGCAAGAAAAAGTCAACCCAACCAAGTATAAACATTCAAGAAGCATTCTCAATTGGATTCATAACCAAATCATGCATCAAGGTCAATTCATATGCAAAAGGATGCAAAGCATGGCAAGAGAAGCATACAAAAGTCAACAGCAAAGACTTCATTCAAAAGTCAACTCAAACATTTTCAAAAATTATGAAATAAATCACACTCAATCCTAACATCTAACATGGCAAGCATGCAAAATTTCATGGCATTTGGATGAGAGGAAGGCAGTCAAATAAAATCATGAAGTCAAATCAAATTCAAGTAAGCATGGTGAAAGTCAACAAGCATAGGTCAACTTCAAAAAATCATATCAATTTGAAAACAGAAGAGAAATGAATGAGATTAACACCAATGCAAAGCTTGAGATGTCTAGTTATCACATATGAAATTTCATGGTCATACAATATGATTTGAGAATTTCACAAAGGATTTGGCAAGGCATAGCACAAAAAGTCAACAAATGACCAAGTATGGAAGAAAATTCTCACATAAATAGAAAACAGCATGATTAATTCCAAGAAAATTCATACATCAATTAGACATACAAGGGATCATTCATTCAAAATTTCAAGTCATTTGGATGTGGGAAGTGTGTGAACAAAAATTGGGAAAATGCATGATCATGGTATAACACCAAATGCAACACACAACTTCAAAAAATCATAACTATCAATCCCCAAATGATAAATGCACAAACTTTATATGGAAATGAAGATCAATGTGTCTAGTTTCACCACAAAAAATTTCAAAGGCAATGGATGTAACATGAGTATTTCACAATTGATTTGGCACAATGTATCATTTATGCATACATGTGAAGAAAATAATCACCATAAAAAATCCAACCACTGAAAAATTCATTAAAAATCACAATTAAATGAAGGACACATTCATGATCATGTGTAAAAAATTTCATAATTTTTTGATGAAAATTGAATGAGAAAATGATTTGTGAAATTGGGTGAAATATAAATGGAAACATGAAGAACAAGGCATGGCAATTGGTCAACATAAGAGTCAACAGTGGCATTTGTGTAATTCTGCAGTCACTTATTGAAGTGCTGCGTTTTGGGCAAGGCAAATGAAATGTTTTCATTGGCTGTTGCCCAATGAAACAGTAAATTGCCCAATGGAATGCATTTCTGGGTTTAAGACATAAACCCTAGGGTTTGGCCAACAGCAAAACAGGTTTTGCTTCAAACAATCGTTCAAAACACCTCAAATGCACAGCAACAACTAAACATGGCATTGGCATTTCTAAGCTCAACAGCAACACAAAACTTCGACCAACAATTCCAACAGCATAGCATTCATCATGTAGACAGCTTATGTTCAAACAACAGCAAAGTATTATGTTCATCATGCAATCAAACAGTCATCATCACTATGCAACAATCAAACACTCACGGCCAAATACAGCTAACACAAAAACATGTAGATTTTATGAGCTAAATCAAAACAGCAGCAGCATATTCATCACTGTCATGTAATCATCATAACAGCAAGTAAGCAAGAGCATTCAACATTTCCAATCAAAATCACAGCAATCAAAAATCATAGCTCACGAACAAACATGGTAATGATGCAACCACACTCATGCACACTTAAACAGTACAAACCATACACATTCATGCAGAATTCTGGCAAGATTTTAAGGTTTCAAAACAGCAGGGCATTGACAGCATTGGTATTCATCATCATCATCCAAATAACAAACCAAACAACAGCATTCAAATGCAGTTCATATGGTTTTCTAAACTGCAGTAAGGTTTTAGCATCCCAGTTCAGCATCCATTTTCGAGCAATTGGTCAAAACATCATCAAACAAACAACAGCATGCAACTGACATGGCATTGGCAATGTTTACACATCAAACAAACAATAGCATACCACATGGCATGGAAATAACTGTCAGGGTATTGGTTTCAAAAACAACAGCAACAACCATCATCATGTTTCATCAATATGGTAACAGCCTGGTATTAGTGTTCAAGCGGCAACCAAAGCACATGAGCTGAATTCCTAGAAACAGTATAAGGGTTTCAAAATAGCAGTATTCATCATCCACATGCTCATCAATCAATATCAATCGAAATTCCAACAGATAAACAACCAATCAAACATCATTCAAACATGATTCACATAGATTCTTAGGACAACTTCTCAAGGAATTTCAAAACTGCAGCAAGGTTTCGTCAGCAGGGCAACAACATGTGGTTCATCAACATGTTCATTAATCAAAGAACCAATAACATACAACTAGCATGGCATTGATGCAATCACACTCATGCACACCTAACCTCAAATATTCAAACAAAACAAATCTGGTTCAGTTCTAAGGTAAAAAACAAACAAATTGCAGTAGGGCATATACAGCAAGGCAACATCAGTGGTAGGGTTTAGCATAGCGTGCTCATCAATCATCATATCAAACAAAACAAATAACAGCAACAACATGTTTCACATAGATCCCAGGGCAATGTTCAGAACAGCAGCCGAGCAGCTCAAATGCTCAACCTCAATCGATTATCATGGCCAATCAGATCCCAAACAAAAATCATGCAGACCAACATGGTAACACCAATGTAATGCTCATGCAGCAAGAACAACAGCAGCCAACAAGACAATATGGGAAATGGCTCTAAGGCTTCAACAGCAACATGTATGTGTTCATCATCATAGAAACAAACTTCAGGTCACCTCACATAATAACATGGCATCAAGCACATCAACCAACAACTCAAATAAACATTACTCATGGAAATTCCAGACAGGGAAGACTTAAACAATCAGCAACATGTATACATTCATCACCAATTGAAACTTGAACAGCATTTACAACAGCATAGCAGCAGGGCATTAGCAGCCTCAATTTCATGTTTATGGTTCATCAACATCAAAACAACCCACAATGACAATAGCACTAGCACTTATGTAGCATCATGACACTAACACACACAACCTATTTCATGAGGATTTCTTGGCAGCCTAGAAAATAGCAAAACAGCAGCATAGCACAGTATGGCAGCACATTCATGTTTATCATCATCATGTAATCATCATCATTCAACATTTCAATGGTAACAGCATACAATATATATTTCACATGGATTTTGCTGAGCATGTGCCTAAAGTTTCAAACACTGCAGCAGGCTTAATCAAGAACAGCATTCATTATCATGTAATCATCATCAAAGCATCAACCATAAAACAAAGCAATGTAACCTCATCACTAAGTAATATCAGCTAACAACCAAACCAACACAAACATGGGAAATCTAGGCATAGTTCTAGGGTTTGAGCATAACTGCATATATTCATCATCATAAGCTCGAAAAAATCAATGTGCTCAGAAATTAAGTATGAGCATACCAATAGCATTAACAAACCTTAAGCAACAAGAATATATCATCACTTTTCACTAAACCATTGCAAACAAAACAAATCGAACCAAAATGCATTTATACACAAAAATGAAAATCAAGTTTTAAGACAGCATAGTTCACCATTTTGAGCAAACTAGCACTCATTGGAATCAGCATACAACAAGCTATCTAACACATATCAGGTCATGGTAAAAGGAGGAAGTCGAATTACTTACTTGTTTTTGAAGACAATGTGAAACAGGGTTGTGTTGAGTGATTCAGAGCAAAACAGATGACCACACAGCTACTAAATGATGGATGATGGAGCTTTTTCACCTTAAGAATACCTGGAACTCTTCACAGCTTGAAATGCCATTAGTGGTTCTTGAAGGAAAAAGAGCAACAGGCCATGCTACAGTTGAGGTTTGGTGGTTCAAAGGGGCTCCAAAGATGGTCCAGATAAAGGAACAATGAAGTTTGTTCAAGGGTTTTTAGTGTTGGTGCAGAAAAATTCCAAAAATGCCAAAATGCAAAATGTGAAGGTGATGTGTATTTTGTCTGTGGCTGCCGCTTCTAGGGTTGGCCAATGTCAGAAAAAGACTTTATATGGTCTGTTCTAGGTTGGTTTAAGGAATGATATGCTGGATTAGCTTAATGAGCTCCATTTGCCAAAATTGCTAACTATGCATAAGTGAAGAAGGGAGGTATATGGCTGGTCGAGTTGGGCCTGTGGAATGCTGCAGAAAGACCATGCCAGTTGCTATTTGTTGTTGTACAAAAGCTGCTGTACCTTGCTTTTACTTAATGCTACCAATTGTACAATTTGCCAACATTGCTCTTTGGTCCAAAATGGTAGTAACATGGTGATATGATGATGGTTTTGGACTTTGAGCAAATTACAAATAATATATGAAACATTTCCCAATTGGCAAAAATGAGAATAAAGTCCTAAATCAAAAAGTCAACTATGAGTCAAACCTTGATTTTTAAATGAAAAGGTCCAAAAATGCCATTTTGAATGGTAAGGTTTTAGGTCATGAAATTTATATTTTTGGAAAGAGGATGAAAAATGTGGTTTGTAGGAAAAAACCCCACCAAATTTGGCCTTATGGTTTGAGAGTTATGGCTTGTTGAAGTTCACAAATTGATGAAAATGATTTGATCATATCTTGACAACCACACATGGGATTTTGATGTTCTAGGACTTTTTGAAAATGGGAAGACAAGATCTTCAACTTTCATGTTGGGCAAAAATTCATTTGAAGCTTGTATCATGATGTAAGTTTAAGATCAAGAAGTTTCCATTTTTAGCAGTTGAAATTACAGGTCCAGTTGCTATTTCTGGAAAATTTCTGATTGACTTGATTTTCTTCCATGATGAGGTTGAACATGATAGATGAGGCTTATACAAGCATGAATGAACTTCTTCAAATCAATTCTATCCATCAAATCCTTGATTAAATTGACAGTTGACCAAGGTTGACTGTCTGTTGACTTTTCTAGGGTTTTGGACTGATTGAACTTCTTCTGATGATTTCCAAACCCTAATTCCTTGAGAATTTGACCTCAAATGATGTCTCAAGTTGTATGAACCTTTGATTATTGACCATGATGCCCAAATTCTGCAAGAATGGCCATCATCCATTGCTTTGACTGATCAATGACTGTCTTTGACCTAATTGCTGATGATTGCTTCCACTGCAAGCAACAAGGTTAGACTGACAATATTTTTGTACTTTTTTGAATGATAAACATATGAAAGCAAAGATATACAAATGCACAGTATGCTTGGTGATCAAGAAACAAACCACAAGGCAAATCTATCCACTAGGAGGGGACAAAGACATGCAATGATCTTTGAGGTCATGATATGAATGATATGGGCCATGAGGGATCTTAGGGCCCAAAATTGGGGTCTTACAATAACCAACAAAGAGGGGATTACATCTACCGGTTACTGGGTAGAAAACCACAGAAGAGAGTAACCGTCATCGGTTAGGATGAACAACAATCAAGGTTTAACTCTGCACGGGGATAAAATGGGGTTTCCAACTACCGGTTACTGGGTAGAAAGCCACAGAAATAGGACTTACAACTACTGGTTACTGGGTAGAAGGCCACAACACCAGCTGGGGAGAGAATGAACAATTACTGTTTATTGAGTAATTGATCACCTGAACCACAAGGAAGTGCAGGGGAAAAATTAACAAGAGGAGTCAATCTAGGGACAAACTAGAGAGAGGCAATGAAACAAGACTCATCCCAATGAGGATATAACTCAGGGGAGTAATTCCATCCTAATACATATTTAGGGAGGAAACTGAAACAAAACTCATCCACGAGGACATAACTCAGTGGGGAATATGGAAGAAAGGATATACACTTTCTGCCTATGGGGGTTGACTCTATATGGAGAGATCAGACACCAACATCTTTTTGGGGAAATATTTCGCCACTAGCAGGAAATAACAAACGAAGATATATGGCAAAGAATGCAACATGAATATTTGAATGTTATAATTATGCATGTACATGCATGGTTTATGTATGATTAATGCTGACAAACAGACATATCTAACACAAACAGGTCCAAGAATCAATGGACAGACACCCGGTACAACATCTCAAAAGAGAAAGCCAAGCCAGGCCCATAGGAGATATCCAATCTGGTGGGGGCAACAAATACCAGGAAACTAATCACCGCTGAGGATCGAGCGAAGTCGCTGCCAGGGATAAAGACCACTGCAAGGGGAACAAGCAAGATCACCGTGGATCAGAGACCGCTGTTGGGAATAAGCAAAGGGTCACAACCACCAATGCTTGGGATCTTCCAACAGTACGCAACAACATGGACAAGATCAGTCATAGAAGAATTCTATTAGGGATCTTATCAGGGGGTGATGTGGAATTATGTAGGGAGCAACCACCAAACAGAAGTACATCAAATCAACATTCACTTCTATCCACCGAAGAAAAACATATTTGTTGCGGAGAAGGAGAACCAGCCACTCCACTGGGGAAGGAATCAATACATCTTCCTCGAAGTTCCCAAGGCCAAACTAGGATCGGGTAGAGCCTTAGCTGGGGAAGCTAATCAACCACCACCAGGGAGCTTAACACGAATAAGATCCACCGTAGAAGTAACTCTACTGGGGAAAAACCAAGGAAAGATATGAAACTCTATGGGGAATAACCACCAAACAGAAGTTCCAGTAACCATCAAATTTCCTCATACCACTGGAGAAACAATCTCTACCGAGGAGAAGAGAAACACCACTCCGCTGGGGGACAGAAAATAAACATTTTCATCACCCGCTCTTCTAGGAGGAAACTATCCAAGAAGGAGGAAGTAACAACAATCAGACTCTGATCAGGCAACTCCATATGGGAATAACTGTTGATGATTGAACCAGGGATAACCTGTAGGCGATCAGCTGGAAATAACCTGCTGGTGACCTAACTGGGGAAGTTTAATGTGAGCAACCCTACTGAGGATAAACGGTGGGCAAACCTGCTGGAGATCAATGTATGCGATTCCATCAGGGATAAGCTACAAACCAACCTGCTGAAAAACATCACTCATGCTGGGAATCCATGCTCACTCTGCGGGAGATTTCCATTCACAATGAGGGAAAACCAACTTCCCCGAAAAAGATAGCATGTCAATTTATCAATCTATAAGGGATTTTAGGTCAATCCACACAAGGGATGACAACCATATAACTGATAAAACACATATGCTAGATCCAGACTCACTGGGGAGCTAGAAGACTGAGACCAAACTCCAGACTCTCTAGGGACTTTGGTGGTGTATTACCTTTCTGCACTCACTGAGGAGACAAACCTGAAAGATGATGAAGAGGATAACATATATTCTAGGAATATGAACAAATGCCTTACCCTTTTGGAGATCATACTATCCTTGGGAGAGCACTGAACACGTTCCAATTATCCTTTCAGTCATTGTGAATGTTCACTTTGTTTAAAAACAGTTTATAAAAACTTTATTTATTTAAAACAATGATATCTATCAATTAAAACATGCAAACATTTGTTAAACAGAAACAAATAAGAGTGCAAAGAATTGGATAAAGGCTCCAATTTATTTGATGGAATGGTAGTCTGCAAATGGAAAGACTCCATGGATCTTTACAAATTTGAAATTGGTGATATATATTGGAAAAAGGCTACATTGAACATAATGACCATTTCTCCACCAACTTTGAATCCAATGTATTTGAAGCTTCAGTTGACGATGACTGAGCGAGAATCTTTGACAGAAGACGGTTGAAAAACAAAGTCTTGTCAGGATGCGGTTACTTGCGGAATCCCTAAGTTTTGCCTAGATTGCCCCAGGGTGAGGTACTCAATCTAGCGGGATATATATTCATTTTTTTATGTCTCTAACTTTTTCCTGAATCGCCCTTTCGGGTTTTCAACCCATCGAGACGCTCATTTTTGCCTAAGCCGCCCTTTCGAGTTTTCAACTTAGCGAGCTATTCTGTTTTTATTTTAGGCGAAGTATTTATTGACTACATCTGAATTCACAGGACGAGTGAAATCCTCCCCATCCATAGTTGTAAGTATCAAACCACCGCATGAAAAGGCTCTCTTAACAACATATGGACCTTCATAGTTTGGAGTCCACTTGCCCCTAGAATCGGGCGCGAAAGACATAACTTTATTGAGCACAAGGTCACCTTCTCGGAATACACGAGGTTTGACCTTCTTATCAAAGGATTTCTTCATCCTTTGCTGATATAATTGACCGTGACACATGGCAGTCAATCTCTTCTCTTCTATCAAGTTCAACTGGTCATAACGACTCTGAACCCATTCAGCCTCAGTCAACTTGGCTTCCATCAAGACTCCCATTGATGGGATCTCAACCTCCATGGGGAGCACATCCTCCATGCCATAAACAAGAGAGAAAGGGGTTGCCCTTGTTGAAGTGTGGACAGATGTATGATAACCATGCAAAGCAAATGGCAGCATGTCATGCCAATCTTTGTACGTAACAACCATCTTCTGAATAATCTTCTTGATGTTCTTATTAGCAGCTTCAACAACCCCATTCATCTTGGGTCTATAGGGAGAAGAATTATGATGTGCAATCTTGAACTCGCCACACAACTCTTTCATCATTTTGTTGTTCAAGTTAGATCCATTATCAGTAATGATATTGTCTGACACACCATAACGGCATATGAGTTGATTCTTGATAAACTTCACAACCACCTCCCTGGTCACATTTGCATACGATGCAGCTTCAACCCACTTGGTGAAGTAATCAATTGCTATGAGAATAAATATGTGACCGTTCGACGCCTTTGGCACTATCATGCCAATCATGTCAATTCCCCACATAGAGAAAGGCCATGGTGAAGAAATCACATTCATAAGTGTCGGGGAATATGAATCTTATCTGCACAAATCTGACACTTATGGCATTTCTTCACATATTTATAGCAGTCAGACTCCATTGTCAGCCAATAGTAGCCTGCTCTCAACATCTTCTTTGCCATGGCATGTCCATTGGAATGAGTACCAAATGAACCCTCATGGACTTCAGTCATTAATAGGTCTCTGTGTCTATCCACGCATCTGAGCAGAACCATGTCAAAATTCCTCTTGTAAAGCATATCGCCATTAAGGTAGAAACTACTAGATAATCTCCTCAAAGTCTTCTTATCTTTAACAGATGCCCCAGGCGGGTAAGTCTGACTTTGAAGAAAACATTTGATGTCAAAATACCATGGCTTATCATCTTTAACTTCTTCAACTGCAAATACATGAGCTGGTCTATCCAAGCGCATCACAGTAATATTGGGGACTTCATTCCAGAATTTCACCACAATCATAGAAGCGAGTGTAGCAAGAGCATCTGCCATCCGATTCTCATCTCGAGGAATATGATGGAAATCAACCTCAGTAAAGAATGTTGAAATCCTCCTCGCATAATCTCTATATGGGATGAGGCCCGACTGATTCGTCTCCCATTCACCCTTAATTTGATTAACAACAAGGGCCAAATCACCATAAACATCAAGATGCTTGATCCTAAGATCAATACATTCTTCCAAACCCATAATACAGGCCTCATCTCCGCCATATTATTCGTCCATTTGAAAGTTAGCCTTGCTGTAAAAGGAAAATGTGTGCCCTGAGGAGTAATAATCACTGCCCCAATACCATTTCCATATTGATTTACAGCGCCATCAAACACCATGCTCCATCGGGAACCAGGCTCTGGCCCTTCATCGAGCGTAGGCTCATCGCAATCTTTCATTTTCAAATTCAGAATCTCCTCATCAGGGAAGTCATATTGAACAGACTGATAATCCTCAATTGGTTGATGTGCCAAGTGGTCAGCCAAGATACTACCCTTAATAGCTTTCTGAGCTCGATACTCAATATCATACTCAGACAACAGCATCTGCCAACGGGCGATCCTCCTAGTTAAAGAAGGCTTCTCAAAGATATACTTGATTGGATCCGTTTTGGATATCAACCAAGTCGTATGATTCAATATATACTGGCGTAAGCGCTTAGCAGACCAAGCTAAAGCACAACATGTTTTCTAAAGCATTGAGTATCGAGACTCACAATCAGTGAACTTCTTACTCAGATAGTATATGGAATATTCTTTCTTCCCTGATTCATCTTGCTGACCCAATACACAACCCATAGAGTCTTCAAGAACAGTCAAGTACATAATCAATGGTCTTCCTTCAACAGGAGGAGACAGAATCAGAGGCTGAGACAGATACTCTTTGATACTGTCAAATCTTTCCAGAGGAGCTTGAATATTGGCGCACATGTGGCAGTCATGTGGAATATAAATCTGGAAATATAATTCAAGCGGCCAAGAAAACCTCGGACTTGCTTCTCAGTTCTGGGTGCAGGGATCTCTTGTATTGCTTTGACCTTGGCAGGATCAACTTCAATACCTCTTTCATTGACAATAAAGCCCAATAACTTGCCAGAACGGACTCCAAATGTACACTTGTTCGGATTCAAACGGAGTTTGTACTTCCTCAAACGCTGAAAAAGATTCAACAAGTGCTCTACATGTTCAACTTCCGTTCTCGACTTAGCAATCATATCATCAACATACACCTCGATCTCCTTGTGCATCATATCATGAAACAAGGTAGTCATAGCTCGTTGATACGTGGCTCCGGCGTTCTTCAAACCAAAGGGCATCACTCGATAACAAAATGTTCCCCAAGGTGTGATGAATGTTGTCTTCTCCATATCCTCGGGTGCCATTTTAATCTGATTATAACCGGAAAATCCGTCCATAAATGAGAAGACATTGAATTAAGCTGTATTATCTACCAACATATCAATGTGTGATAGAGGAAAATCATCTTTCGGACTAGATTTATTCAAGTCACGGTAGTCAACACACATTCAGACTTTTCCGTCTTTCTTAGGGACTGGCACAATATTGGCCACCCATTGAGGATATGTAGAAGTCACCAGAAACCCCGCATCAGTTTGCTTCTGAACTTCTTCTTTAATCTTCACTGCCATATCAGAATGAGTTCTTCTGAGCTTCTGCTTCACAGGCACACACTCAGGCTTCAAAGGCAGGAAATGTTGCACGATATCAGTATCCAGACCAGGCATGTCTTCATATGACCAAGCAAAGACGTCGACATATTCTCGTAGCAAATCAATTAACCCCTTCTTTACAGATTCTTCCAGGAGTGCCCTAATCTTCACCTCACGAACACAATCCTCAAACCCCAAGTTGACTGTTTCCAGATTCTCGAGATACGGCTAAATGATCTTCTCTTCGTGCTCAAGCAGACGGGTAATCTTGTCAGGAATCTTTTCAACATTATCTTCTTTGGCCTCAAATACAAGGAACTCAAAGTTGGGAGATGGTGTTGGATCATTATGTTCAATGGGTTTGATTAACCTGCATAATGATTTAGATATAAAAGAGATTTTAGAATTCAAACAAGGCAAATCATTATGCAGATGAAAATATTGATTTTATTCTCTTTTTAGGGTTTTTTGGTGATCACCAATTTCATGCCAAAAAGAAAAAAGTGAAAATGATTTGGAAAAACAAACATATGACATGTAATTATTGAATGAATATCATTGTATTTATGGGCCAACAATGTCATCACTTCTCCTTTTGGCATGGGAGAAGGGTTTTTAAACAAAAATGAACATTACGTGGACTTATGGACAACTGTTGGAACATAAACAGTGACCCAATTATTGCAGACTCCTCCAGGGATGACAAAGTTGCCAGAATCTTCCTATGCATCATCCTCCATTATAGCAGCTGCATCTTGGTCTTCGACCGTGTGGATGAAACCACCACTTTGAAACAAACCGCGGTCGTTGAAAGTTCCTGAAGAGTACCCTATGCCAACCCGGGATTTATTGCCTTCCAGCTTAATCATTTGTCCTAAACTAGTAGTTGCGCCATGCTCAATGGCCAACTTCGTATCATTGTAGGATGCAAATGAAGAAGTTCCTTTCTTAGAAGGCTTAGCAATAGACAAGGCTTGGAACGGAGTCCCAACCTCATCCTCAGCATCAATGTAAGAAATGGAAGACAGATGGCTTACCAAGAGAGGCTTCTCTCCCCTTACTACTACCAACTTCTTGTTCTTGACGAACTTCAATTTTTGGTGTAGGGTGGATGTCACGGCGCCTGCCTCGTGAATCCATGGTTTTCCTAACAAACAGCTATACGAAGGGTGGATATCCATGACTTGGAAAGTGATATGGAAATCACTAGGTCATATCTTGATTGGGAGCTCAACCTCGCCAATCACAGTCTTTCTGGATCCATTAAAAGCTTTCACAACCACTCCACTTTGCCTCATGGGAGGCCCCTGATATGAGAGTTTCGCCATAGTGGATTTTGGCAACACGTTCAACGATGATCCCGTGTCTACCAGCACATTAGACAAGGCATCATCCTTGCAATTCATTGAAATGTGTAGTGCCAAATTATGGTCTTTTCCCTCCTCGGGAAGATCATCATCGCAGAAGCTCAAGTTGTTACAAGCAGTTATGTTTGCAATAATGCTATCAAATTGTTCTATTGTGACATCGTGATCCACGTATGCCACGTCCAACACCCTCTGCAAAGCTTCGCGGTGTGGCTTGGAGTTCATCAACAAAGAGAGCATAGATATCTTTGATGGAGTTTGTAGCAGCAGATCTACAACATTATACTCGCTCCTCTTGATAAGCCTCGGCATCTCATCACAGTCCTCTCTTAATATGCCATTCTGGCTAACAGGGACAGGAGCTCTAGCAATAGCGGCAGGTCTATCAACAGTAAGTGCCGGATTCGGAGAAGAAGAAGAATTCCCCACAGGACGGGCAACACTATCAGCATCATCTGTTCTTCTGGTGTCGACCTGGGGTTTCGGCGGCGCCGAGAAAACACGACCACTGCGGGTCAATCCACTGACATCAGAGATACTTGTCACAGAGGTGGAGGGCAACGACACCTCCTTCCCATCTTCTAATGCAACCACATTATACCGATAGGGAACAGCCTTATCTGAAGAGTATGGAACAGGGCCAGTTGGCTTAATAATGAGAGTAGGAGAGGCCTTCTGTTTGCTGCCATCATATCTGACAACAACAGGCTTAGGTAATCTGAACACAAGGGATATAACATTAACTTCGTCCTCATCATGATTCTGAAGTATCTCGATCACACCATGATCTAGCATTTCTTGGATGTCTTTCCTGACTTGGCGACATCCTCTCTCATTGACAGTGCATACACGGCAGTTGTCGTGGTCATGCTCATAATGACTGTATCCACATAACAGTCTATGCATCTCGACCAAAGATTATATGATATGGCTGACATATCTGACCTTGTATTTTCCAGGGCAACCCTGAACCATATTAACAACAGATTTCCCATGCTTGGGCAATGGGTTCTTCTTAACATTAGGACCTACATCCTCGAAAAACAAGATACCGCTTCTAACAAGGTCTTGAACCTTGGTCTTGAGAGGGTAATAGTTCTCCACATCATGTCCGGGAGCACCAGAATGATAAACACAGTGAAGCTCGGGCTTGTACGACCACTGAGGGTTGGTAGGTACAGCAGGTGGATCACGTGGAGTAATCAACTTCCTTTCAATCAATGAAGGATATAGCTCTAGATAAGTCATTGGAATAGGATCAAAAGTTACCCTTTTCCTATCATAGCTAGTGCTGGGTTGATTGTTGTTTCGAGGCTGGTAGGCCTGCTGTTGCGGACGATGTTGTTGTTGTTGATACTGTTGATGTTGCTATTGCTGGTTCTGATGCTGATAATGTTGATTTTCCCTTAAGGCAGGTGCTATATGAGCCACCTGATGCTGGTTATTGGCGGGACGCACAGTTTTCCTCTTCATAGAGGGTCTTCTTGGTTTAACATGGGAGGACACAACATGTGCCTCTCCATCTTTCTTCTTGGCAAACTCCCTATAACGTTTGGCAGAAGAGCCTTCTTCTCTAGTCTGGCGCCCTTCCCTGACTCCTTCCTCTAGTCGCATCCCCATTTTCACCATCTCAGTGAAGTTAGAAGGAGCGCTAGTAATCATTTGCTCGTAGTAGAAATAGCTTAAAGTCTTGAGAAAGATCTTCGTCATTTCCTTCTCTTCGAAAGGAGGCACAGTCTGTGCAGCCAATTCACGCCACCTCTGGGCGTACTCCTTGAATGTTTCTTTCTCCTTCTGGGACATAGCCCTCAATTGGTCCCTATCGGGAGCCATATCAATGTTGTACTTGTACTGCTTGATGAAAGCTTCGCCAAGGTCGTTGAAGGAGCGGATGTTCGCACTATCCAAGCCCATATACCATCTCAATAAGGCACCGGACAGGCTGTCCTGGAAGTAGTGGATCAGGAGTTGATCGTTGACGGTATGAGTCAACATCTTGCGTGCGTACATCACAAGATGGCTGAGCGGGCAAGTGTTTCCTTTGTACTTTTCAAAGTCAGACACTTTGAATTTGATATGAATCTTGACGTTTTGCACGAGACACAGCTCAGCAGCAGATTTGTCGAAGAGGTCCTTCCCTCTTAGAGTTTTAAGTTTCTTGCGTAGCTCAAGGAATTGATCATTCATAGCATCCATTTTCTCGTACACATCTGGGCCCTCAGACGGCTCAGAGTGATAAATGGTGTCATCAACTCTCGGCAAAGTATGCACAACTGGAGGTGGCACAGCAAAGACCGGGCTAGATGCCGGCAGAGAAGTAAATGTAGGGGCGAGACCCTATGGAACAAAATTAGCGGGCATCCCCCAGGGAAACCCGACTTGCATAGTAGACGGAGAAAAATGAGCACTGGCAGCAGGCATGGTAGAGGAGGCAACCTCTGAAATGACCGTCCTTTGGGGAGGAGTTGAAGGCGTTGGAGAAGACTGGCTTTGGGCGGCCAAGAATGACTCCATCAGGGCAGTCAATCTTGCCACTTCCTCCTTGAGTTCCCTGTTTTCTTGCTCGAGGTGATCCATTAGCTTTGATGAGTTGGCTCTGGTGTAGTACCAGTGCGTCAGCTTGTCTTCAAAATAAATGAAGAACACAGAGTTAGACCACTGATCAAGAAGCTTGGAATAAAACCTGCTTATGCATATGATGCATGCAATGCTTGTGCATATGATTTTATTTTTAATCAGAGGAACTTTTAGAGATCTATTTGCAAAATTTGGAAATATTAATCATTAGACATACAATGGAATAATCATATCAATAATATTTGGAAAAAAATTTACACCAAAGAAGTAAAATCTTGGTAACCAAAATACAATACAAGAGAGAAGGAGAATAAACATCCTATGGAACCCTAGAAACAATCGTCCAAAGCTCTCGAGACCGGAAGATAAGATGCATGAAACCTCTTCACCTCCCTCTCATAGGCTGCCTCCATATCTGCCTTCTCCTTGGCGAGCCGATCATACTTCCTCTTCCAAAACCTGGAAGACTGAGGAAGAAGAGAAGTCACCACATCATCAGGCTCGTCGATAACCTGATGCTCCAAATACTCTATCAAAGCATCCTTATCTCTAAGTTGCTGAAATAGCTCCTCTCGGTCACGGACCCAAGCACGTGAACGGTCTTCATCTCTCAACTCCTCTACTCCTTGGTTAGGAAGGGTTGAAGGCCCAACCATAACCATAGGTGTAGGTCTCGGATAGTCATAGGGCATGCAGTACTCAGAAGCTCTCTTCCTAACCCACGAGGTGTAGGGTTCCAAAGCAATACAATTCTTTCGACCAAGCTCTTTCCTTCCCTTCCTATGAATCTTGCGCCAAGCGCGGACCATCCTGCCCTTCATGTTTTGGGGATCTTTACCCTCTTGAAAGAACACACCTTCTAACAAAATGTTATTAGGTTTATCCTTTAAGGGGAACCCAAGCTGACGACGTGCTAGAACAGGGTTGTAGTTAATCCCACCACATGTACCAAGAAGAGGCACATTGGAGAATTCACCACAAGAGTCAATAATATGCACACCATCATCTACACGGTTATACCAAAAGATATCATCATTAGTGAGAGACATAAGCCTCGTGGACCACCGTAGACATCCTTTGTTCTCCTTGAAGGCGAGCGTATGTGGCAAGTGCAAAATAAACCACTTGTACAACAGATGCAAACAGCACACAATGGTACCACCACCCTTTGCATTCCTCATATGCAAAGAGAAATAAGTGTCACCCAACAGAGTCGGAACAGGATTAAGAGTAGAGAAAATCCTAATAGCATTCACATCCACAAAATTGTCGATGTTGGGGAATAACACTAGCCCATAGATGAGAATTACAAATATGGCCTCAAAGGCGTCCTCACTCATGGCCTTCCCAAATAGAGTAGCTTGAGCAATGAGGAAATCATATGGGAGACCTTGAATTCCACCTTTGGTAGTCATATGAGCACCAATAATAGATTCATCTATATGCAACAGATCAACAATCTCTTGGGAAGAAGGAACTCACTCCAAGCCATTGAATGGCAACTGATCTAGGATAGGTATACCCACAAGATAGGGATACTCCTCAAGCGAAGGCAAAAGCTGGAAATCCGGAAAAGTGAAGCAATGGTACAAGGGATCATAGAACTGCACCAACACACTCATCAGACCTTCATCCATCTGAGTAGCAAGAATAGTCAGAAGCTTCCCATGGCGAGCTTTGAACTCCAAGGGATCTAATACATAGGATGTCCAACTCCTTAACTCTTTCAAGTCGGGTTGTCTGAAACTGTACTTCTTCGTATTCCTTCTTTGCTTATCCATGTCTAAAAATTTGCAAATAGACCTCTTAAGTTCCTTGAAAATTTTCTCATTGTTGATGATATGGATGTGTATGAATGCATGAATGCATGGATGCAACAATCACACTCAAGGATCAAGCAAATCACACCACACAAAGGTCACGAGATGCATCAAGTCATCCTTAATATCAATCATCCATTTTGGTGGATTATGGTTTACACCTTATCAACACCCAAGTTCCATTGATATTAAGGATATACGAGAATGGATCAACCGCGAATCAAGGGTTTGTTGCAAGTCACGAGCATGGAGTCTCGGTTAAGAACCACCCAAAGGGAGTGTACTATGGTTAAACCTGACGATCATGTTCTACAAGAGGTTCCCATAGTCATCATCCCATCTTTCGGATATTATCGGATAAACGACTACTCGTATTCCAAAAATATTCTCAAGAGAGACTCTTATGAGTGTAGTATCGCGTAAAAATCGTATCAAATCTTACACTTGAACGATCTTCGCACTACATCCTAAAAATAGGCCAAGATGGGCTAGGTAATCTAAAGTCCTTGGCTTCTAAGGCATATATTGGAAAGAGTAATGCCTAACCACGACTACTCGTGTGACATTATTGATCCCAACATAAACTTCACGAAGTGAATGGGCTTGCAAGTCAACTTGCTAAGGAATAACTCCACACAAGTCAACAAGACTATGTCATTCTCCTAACATAAGTGCACTCGAGTTCGGGTATAGAACTCATCTCACAAGAGACCACCAAGCACACAAGGAATTGATATATCAAGCAATTCATACATTACAAACAACACAGTCATCCCCAAATTTGCACAAAAATATGTCACAAATAAATATAACCATAGAATACAACAAAGGTAAAAAGTAGGCAAAACCCACTAGGCAAATGTTTCCCAGCAGAGTCGCCACTTTTCTATAGCGGGGTATTCGTTACCTTTAGATCTATTGACTAAATCAAAAGTAAATCATACAATTCGAGTCGCCACCTCACTTCTATTTATCCAAAGGAAAGGTTAGAAAGCGAACAAAAACTGAGAAGTTTTATCAAGTCAAAAACTAATAAAAATGTCAGAGATCTGGGTAAGGGGGTTGGTTATGCAATGGGAAGGTTTTAAGCACCCAAAACATCCTTAGTACTCTAAGGGAGCCCTTGGACAAAAAGTTTGGCTTGGGTTAGAGTGGAGAGAAGGAGAGAAGGGCTAGGTCCTAAACATGCAAAGATGAGAGAAGAGAAATAAAACCACTTGGAGTCCCCTTCTTGATATCATAAAGATGATCCAAGTTGCTCCTTTCCTTTGGACTTATCAAGCAATAAGCAAAATACTCAAGTAATTAAGCAAATAATCAATCAAGCTCCTAGGAATCTTCCAACTGGACTTGTCTCTCTCATTTTGGATGCTCATGACAATGGTCCTTCTAAGTAGCTCAAGTTTGGGATCTCTATCACAAGAACACACAAATCAAAAAGTTTCACAATGCAATAGAAAGAATGGACAAGAGTGAGTTTAGAATAAGGTCCTTTCAATGTCATCTTCGAGATTTAAGCATTCTAAAGGCATGAGGCCTAGTTGCTCTTCAAGATTTTAGAATTCTAAAGGCATGAGGCCTAGTTGCTTTTTAAACTCCATTTGGCATAGGTAAGGTCCTAAATCTAAGTCCTTTCTCCATTTGCATTGGTTCACATAAACAAAACAAAGCAATAGTATATACACAATAATGTGCTCAAGTGAGCAAAAGGCAAATGACATAAACATAAACATGAGCTCAAGTGAGCAAAGGGCAAAGACAAATGAATTAATGAGCAAGAAATTAAATTGCATTAAAGTAAATTGCAAGAATTAAATGCTTGAATTAAACGTTAGTGATTAATAGTTAGTGTTATTGTGCCATAAGGCAATTTAGCGTTATGTTAAGCAATCGTAAGTGGACTAATGTAGTAGTCACACCTATCTGAGGCCGGTCAATAAAACTATAGGCAAATAAACATAAGTTAGAGATCATGACTAGTAAGCCAAGCTCCTACAACTTCCCATGCCAAAAGAAAAGAAGAATGACCTTGTATGGATTTAGGTTTTTTGCTTGACCAATAAGCAACCTATCTTTAATACAAATCAATTCACTTGATCTTTGATCAAGATGAAGTTGATTTGGATCAAAGAAGGTTAAGCCTCTCATATGTCAAGGCTAACCACCAATCATTAACTCATTGGTCAAAAAGAAAAAGAAAAAGAAAAACATGGAAATGGAATGTACATAATTAAAATTCAAATGACATAAGCAAAACACAATGATCAAACATGAATGGAATCAACATCAATCAATGGTAAACAAAAGTGAGATGAAGCTTAGAAGTCAAGAAATTACAAAAATATTTTTGGTATTTTTTGGAATTAAAATAATACTTGAAATAAAATGAACAAATAAAGGTCAACCTTCAAATCCAATTCAAATCAACTTGGAAAAGTCCAATTGGATCATCATAAGTCTAACATGGTCAAACAAGGTTTGACAAAAAATTTCATCATTTTTTGAAAACAGAAACTAATTTTAAACAATTAAAAATGAAGAAAAAATAACATAATTGGACTAAAATCTCAAATAAATCTAAATCAATAAAAAATTGATGAGAATATTTTTCATAGATCCATCATCATCCAAAGATGTTAAGAAAATATTTTTGGCATTTTTGAATATTGAAAAGTATTTTAAATGAATTAAAAACAACCAGAAAATAAATAATTCATAAAAAATATTAAATGGAATCACAAAAATAATTAAAAATTATTTTTAGAAACTAGAATTTAAGAGAAAATTTTTGCAATTGGTCCCATATTTTTGTGATTCCAAATAAAGAAGTTATGAATTTTTAAAATAAAATGGAATAAAAGAAAATTAAAACAGAAATTAAAAATTGGAAAAATCCACAGCGCTTGGATCCCACTTCATTAGTTGACGTGGCTGATCACAACGCTGGGAAACACGCGCGCATGATGCTCCTTGGTCAACAGCCAAACACATGGCATTAAGTAAAGTCAAATAGATCAACAACCAAGATTAAAATGTGAAACACTCATCCAATGGCCGAAGCTAGGACACGTGGGGCCGGTGGTGGAAACCACAGTCTTCTCCGGTGAGAAGGCCAGCTTCGGCCACCTATTGCAGGTTTTCAAGCCTCAACAAAAACACGCGATCTATACATCATTCGAAAGCTGAGGTGATGTACATCACCCCTGTAACCTTAATTTCTACTCAAGATCCCTATAGAGAAAGAAATTTGAGATAGAAAAATGAGGTGTTCAATCTGAACTTGTTCAATTTACAAAATTAAAAGCACAAATCAATTTCCTCTCACATGAGGACTTCAGAGGTACCAACCAAACCAAGCAATGCACTATAATAAGGGAGATTCGAAGGAAAACAATTGGAGAATCAACCTTTTCAGTGCAGCTTTTCAGTGCTTGATTCAATCCAATTCTTCAGTGCAACTTGATCTTGAAGTAACAAGGAAGCAAGGCTAAGGAATTGTAAGTCAAAGATCAACCAATGAAGTTGAAACTTGAGCTTGAAATATGAAGAGAAAAATCAGAATTCCTTTAATGGAGGGTTGGGGATTCAGTTGTGCAGAGCTTCAGGTGCCTTTAGGTTAGTTTTCAAATGAAGCAAGCATGTGTATTTATAGCAAGAGCTGATGCAAGGCAATGAAATGCTCGTGTGTGCATGAGCTTGGATCCTCCATGCATGGGCCTTTACAGGCGCATGTGAGGCCTAAAACCACTTGCAATTGAGTGCTGAACACAAATGAATGAAGTTTGGACGTGCATTTGGTAAGGCAATGTAGTATGCAAGAAGATTTCACATGTTATGCATAATTGAACCTAAAACTTCACCTCTTCGAAAATTCCATTTGCAAAATTGAAACATAGGCATGTGGGTAATGGTTGGAAAGGTCTTGACATGAGGAACAAATGTTATGTTGAACAAAAGTCCATTTGGAGTTGGGAAAATATTGAAAATTGGCCATGAAGTTCAAAGTACAAAACATGTATATGGAAATTTTGCCAAAATGGACCAACTCCAAGCCCTTCTGTTTCAATGACGTATGTCTCAAATGACAAACCCTCCAACATCAAAGTTGTAGATATTTTAAAGACAATCAATTTGGACTTAAATTGTGCAGCATTTGGATTTTAGATGAGAAAGTTATGGGCACTTGAAGTTGGACTTTTTCACATTTCAATGACTTTGGTCCAAAGTGACCTATAATGTTTTGTATTATCACATGTGTTTCTTTTAGGATTATGAAATTTTGTCCAAAATAAAAATTTAATTATACATCTTAAAATTTCCAATTCACTTGGTCTCACCTCAAAATCATAAAAAATGAAGGAGTTAGGTCCTTGGGAAGTTGACCAAAAATTAGGGTTTCAGTCAAAATGACCTATAATGTTTTGAAATGAATGATGACCTTCCAAGTTTCAAATGAAATTTGATGAACATGAAAGTTGTTCATATGGTTCTTAAGAACATTTTTTCTCTTGGGGTCATCATCATTTGACAAACACATCAAAAGTTAGGTCTTAGTGGATTTCAAAATAGTCAGATGATTTGACTGATCTACTTCTCAAAGCCAAACTTCAAATATTGATGAATGAATGATTGATAATCCTCACATAGTATCATATATGCATAAAATGATGAATTAAAGAACTTCCCTTGATTGTATTTGATCATAGGTTGAGGTTGCTTCATGAGCAAGGCACAGTTAATGCACAGTTGAATTAGGGTTTCCTTGGGAAACAAGCCTCAAGCCCCTTTGGTTTATCTTGATCAAATTGACAAATTGAGATACTTGGGAGTCATATATGATGATTTATAGCATTGTGAACCATTGTCATGCTTGCTTTCACTTTCATCTGGCCACTTCAATGGGCATAGGAGCCTCCTAGGAGCCTTAGATCACATGACAGCTTGAGCTTCAAAACAAACAAAGTTAGTGACATATTTTTGTGATTTTGGTTAGTAAACAAAATAAGGAAAGCAATAATATACAATTCAAGCATGCTTGTTGGTCTCAAACCAACTCACACATGTCCCAACCCAAGGGTTAATGAGCCAAGATGCTATGATCCTTGAGGCAAATGCAATGAGCAGTGATATGATGCCATGAGGGATCTTAGGGTCGAAATTAGGGTCTTACACTTTTCAAAGTCAAGTACTTTGAATTTAACATGGATTTTGACGTTGGGCACAAGGCACAACTCAGCAGCAGTTTTACCAAAGAGGTCCTTACCCCTCAGAGTCTTCAGTTCCTTGCGTAGCTCAAGGAATTGGTCTTTCATTTCATCCATCTTCTCATAAACATCTGGGCCCTCAGATGGCTCAGAATGATGGATGGTGTCTTCAACTCTTGGTAAATTGTGCACAATGGGAGGTGGCAGAGAAAGGACCGGGCTAGATACTGGCAGAGAAGCGAGAGTTGGAGCAAAACCTTCGGGCACAAAATTGGTGGGCATTCCCCTCGGGAATCCGGCTGGCATAGTTGGCGCGAAGTGAGATGTTGCGGCAGGCACAGTTGAGGAAGCTACCTCTGATATAACCGTCCTCATAGGAGGAGTTGCAGGAGTTGGAGACGACTGGCTCTGAGCAGCCAGCACTGACTCCATCATGGCAGTCAGTCTAGCTACTTCCTCTTTCAGTTCACGGTTCTCTTGCTCTAGATGATCCATCAGTATTGGAAGATTTTCCCTGGTGTTATACTGGTGCGTCAGCTTGTCTTCAAAATAAATGAAGAGCAAAGAGTTAGACCACTGAGCCGAACAAAACCTGCTTATGCATATGATGCATGCAATGTTTGTGCATATGATTTATTTTTAATTAGAGGAACTTCATAGAGATCTATTTGCAAATATTTGGAAATGTTAATCTTTTTAGACATATATGAAATACTCATAGCAATAATATTTGGAAAAATTTTACATCAATGAAGTAGTACAGTTTTGGTAACCAAATACAATACAAGAGAAAAGGAGAGTAAACATCCTATGGAGCCCTAGAAGCAATCTTCCAAAGCTCTCGAGATCGAAAGATAAGCTGCACGAAGCCTCTTCACCTCTCTCTCATAAGATGCTTCCATATTTGCCTTCTCCTTGGCGAGTTGATCATACTTCCTCTTCCAAAACTTGGATGACTGAGGAAGAAGAGAAGTAACCACATCCTCAGGCTCATCAATAACCTGATGCTCCAGAAATTCTATCACAACATCTTTATCTCTGAGTTACTGAAGTAGTTCTCCTCGCTCACGAACCCAAGCATGCGAACATTCTTCATCTCTCAACTCCTCTACACCTTGGTTAGGGAGGGTTGAAGGCCCAACCATAACCATAGGGGTAGGTCTCGGATAGTCATAGGGCATGCGGTACTCAAGTGCTCTCTTCCTCACCTAAGCGGTGTAGGGTTCCAAAGCAATACAATTCTTCGGACCAAGCTCTTTCCTTCCCTTCCTATGAATCTTGTGCCAAGCGCGGACCATCCTGCCCTTCAAGTTCTGGGGATCTTTACCCTCTTGAAAGAACACTCCTTCCAATAGAATGTTGTTAGGTTTATCCTTTAAGGGGAACCCAAGCTGACGGAAAGCCAAAATAGGGTTGTAGTTAATTCCACCACATGTACCAAGAAGAGGCACATTGGAGAATTCACCACAAGAATCAATAATCTGGACACCATCATACACACGGTTATACCAAAAGATATCATCATTAGCGAGAGACATAAGTCTCGTAGACCACCGTAGACATCCCTTGTTCTCCTTGAAGGCGAGCGTCTGTGGCAACTGTGAAATAAACCACTTGTACAACAGAGGCAAAGAGCATACAATGGCACCACCACCCTTTGCATTCCTCATATGCAAAGAGAAATAAGTGTCACCCAACAGAGTAGTAACGGGATTAAGAGTAGAGAAAATCCTAATAGCGTTCACATCCACAAAATTGTCAATGTTGGGGAATAACACTAGCCCATAGATGAGAAGTACAAATATGGCTTCAAAGGCGTCCTCACTCATGGCCTTCCCAAACAAAGTAGCTTGGGCAATGAGAAAATCAGATGGGAGACCTTGAATTCCACCTTTGGTAGTCATATGAGCACCAATATCAGATACATCTATGTGAAGCAGATCAACAATCTATTGGGAAGAAGGAACCCTCTCCAAGCCACTAAACGGAAACTGATCCAGAATAGGTATACCCACAAGATAGGCATACTCTTCAAGTGTAGGCAAAAGCTGGAAATCCGGGAAAGTGAAGGAACGGGACAGAGGATCGTAGAACTGCACCAACACACTGATCAGACCTTCATCCACCTTGGTAGAAAGAATAGACAAAAGCTTCCCATGGGGAGCTTTGAACTCCAAGGGATCTAATACATAAGATGTCAAACTCCTTAACTCTCTCAAGTCGGGTTGTCTGAAACTTTACTTCTTCGTATTCCTTCTTTGCTTATCCATGTCTGAATATTTGCAAATAGACCTCTTAAGTTCCTTGAAAATTTTCTTTATTAATGATATGGATGCATATGAATGCATGAATGCATGGATGCAACAATCACACTCAAGGATCAAGTAAGTCACACCACACAAAGGTCACGGGATGGATCACGTCATCCTCAACATCAATCATCCATTTTGGTGGATTATGGTTTACACCTTATCAACACCCAAGTTCCATTGATATTGAGGATATAATAGAAGGGATCGACCTCGAATCAAGGGTTTGTTGTAAGTCACGAGCATGGAGTCTCGGTTAAAAACCACCCAAAGGGAGTGTACTATGGTTAAACCTGACGGTCATATTCTAAAAGAGGTTCCCATAGTCATCATCTCATCTTTCGGATATTATCGGATAGAACGACTACTCGTATTCCAAAAATATTCTCAAGGGAGACTCTTATGAGTGTAGTATCGCATAACAATCGTATCAAATCTTACAGTTGAACGACCTTTGCACTACGTCCTTGTAGCGGCGTATTCGTTACCATTTGAGATATTGACTAAATCCAAGGTAAATCATACAAAGTCGAGTCGCCACCGCACTTCTATTTATTCAAAGGAATGGTTAGAAAGCGAACAAAAACCTAATAGTTTTAACAAAAACTAATAAAAGAAACAGAGATCTGGGTAAGGGGGTTGGTTATGTAATGGGAAGGTGTTAGGCACCCAAAACATCCTAGGGAGCTCTTTTCACACTTGTGAAGGTTATTGTTTTGTGAAAAATTTTATTTTTGTGCAAACATGATTGAAGAGATGAGAAGAGAATATACAAATTTATTTACATTTTGTGTTTGGATGGATAAACCCATTGCCTACGTACCCTCTTATGAAAAGATTAGGATTAAAACCTCGTAGTTCGGGTAAAAAATTTCAAAAACAAATGAGTGGATTGATTGGTCCAAAAGCCTTAAGGTCTTTTGTTATCAAAGGGAGAAAACTCAACCTAAAACCACAAATCCACCATGTGAGGATAGCTTCAACATGCTAGTGAGGGGTTAACCCTATAATAAGCATGGAAGACTCATTGTCCATCACTAAGGATAAAGGTGAGTATTACATCTACCACAAAGGTAACTCAAACCTAATAGCTAAAGGTTATGAAAATTTTGATTAAGAAAGGCAATTGAAGCCACAAAAAGAACATTTGAAGTGAGTTGAATTTACAAATTAGGAGTATTCACAAAATGAGGTCAAAGTATGAATTAGAGTTCATTTACAATGAGTATTAGTGAAAAGAGTTTGAAAAAATCAAAGGCATATGGCCTAGGTTTCTAATTTTGAAAACAAATGTCAATGTTTGCACAAAAAGTTTGGCTTGGGTTAGAAAAAGGAAGGCTAAGTCCTAAGTGAAACAAAAGGTGAGGGATAAGGGATGCAACAACACTAGGAGTTCCTCTCTTGAGATCATATAAGCAATCAACCAAGTCTCATAAGAGATCCTCAATGTATCTGGTATCTCACAAGGATGAACATGGCAATATGATCTTTCAATTAAGCTCAAATGAAAAGTTAGCACAAAAGCACACACACAAGTGAACAAGCATCACACACTATGTACATACAAGAGGCTCAGACAATGGATGGGCTTTAGTCAAGAGGTGTCATATCAACCTCGACAAACAAGCCAAACTGTAAGTGTAATCTGGAGCTCTTAACCACTAACATTGAAAGTTAGGGTGAAGCTGATCAAAGATGGAAATGAGGATGAGACCTCATGCTCTTAACCCTGGTCTGGGTGAGCTCATGACAAAGAAAGCGTGGGGATCCAGAAAGAGGGACCTTATTCCACTTGACAGACTCTAAACAAAGATCTTGGGTACATGTTCAGAAGCATCAGCATGTAGTGCGAGCATAAAGAACGACTCACTGAATAACGGGGGATTGGCTACTAATCCCTTGTATCCGTCAATTGCCTCTACATGGAGGTCTTATCAAGTATCACATGCCTCATCTGGAGGTCTTTGGCACAATGTTAAACAAACACAAACAGAGCCTCTGAAGGAGGACTTGCCAGCAAAATGCCTGCCAAAAAGGTGACAGGACTTCTAGACTACATGAAGTAAGAAGATAACTACCTAAGTGGTGTATCAACCACAATCCAAGGCTTAAGCAAAAGCAAAATCTAGCAAGCAACTAAGGTACCTGGACAAAAGCTAAACAGTTAGTAATTCAGTCATGAAACCAACAGACAAACAGTGGAACTCTCCAACATTTACACAACTCAATGAACAATGCTCAAGCACTCAAATGAACTCATGAGCTCAAGCACATCACTTAAAATCCTACAAAACAAACAAAAGTTAGAACTCAAAGCATTTGTATCTCACAAAGTGAGAACAAATCAACCATCAATGCTAAATGTCCAAACCTGAAACACAAAGCACAGTTAGTTTATGCAAAAAATACTAGTACAAAGACTAAGTTCAAAACCAAACCAAATTATCAAAACAGAACTCAATCTTCTACACAATGCACATTCAAACAATCAATAAAATTTCCTCAAAAGGACCAGCATCAAATCAATAAGCAAGTATCTCAAATTATCTATGTCATGCAAGGACCAAAAAATATGTACAAAATGGACTTATAACTTAGAAAATCCAAATCAAAACAGAAATGCATGCAATGGCTTTGATATTTTTTTATGCAAGTTTCTCATGTCATGGATAATCATCATGCAAAAGATCAAATCCAGAAAAGTTCAAATGCTAGATGAATAAAATTGCAACAATTCAATGTCAAAAATGTGACACAAATTGTCACATTATTCTCTATGTGTCAAAAGTGATGATAACATGTGAGAAAAATTCCAAACCAGTGACCAAAAATTCACATCATATATGAATATTAAGCATGCAAAAAATTGGATCAATTGGCTCAACATGGAGAATTTCACAAAGCAATGAACACAACATGTCAATTTAGCACAATGTCAATTCAAAAATTCCAAAATAGAAAACCAGACACAAACAATTCATGAAGTTAACACTATAAAAAACTAGACATCAAAACAAAATTATGAAAAAAAATTGGAGTTAATTTGGACTATTTTTGGATTTTTAATGAATTTTCTAAAACAAGCAAAATAATTGAAATATGCATGGAAATGTGGAGGGAAATAAAACATTCAAATAAATCCAGATAAAACAACAACCGTTGGATAAGGCGCGCAATTCACATCAATGATCCTCATTCAATTCTATGAAACGATGCGTTTCATTAAACGCGTTGGCACACCACATCAGCAGTCAACATAACACGTGGCCAGGTCAATGCATCCATAGCCAACCAAACACACACGCAGGTAACACATCAGCGTACACATGGAAACCAGCAAGGCAAAACCCTAAGAGTTGCAGAGACACCGGAGCTAAGCTCCGGTCGTCTTCTCCGGCCAACTCCAGCAAGCTCGACACAAAATTTTTCCAGAAATGCAAGATGCATACATCATTCAACTCAGTTTTCCATGTACATTCAAAATATGCAATCAATTTCATGTAATTCCTCATGTATTTTCCAGATCGAAGCAAAACATTGTTGAGATCCAAACTTCCAGTTCATCATACATGCTCAATTCTCAACTATTTCAAAATCTAAACATATCTACATCACCTACGCAATGAGATCTACACAACTATAACAAGAAAACAACAAAAGGAGAAGATCGAATTTCAACTTACTTGAAATGAAGGTTGCTGAAATTGTGCTCTCAAGTGTTCTACAGCTCCAGATTAACTCTACTTTACTCCTCTTGAAGCTTTGTGCAAAAATATTTGGATGAAAACTCTTGAATCTACCTCAATCTTCAAATCCGATCCACATGGAAATGTACATGAACTGCATGAAACCTAGCTGAATTGCTTCAAGTAATGGATGGATCTTGCTCAGTGAAGCTCCATGATCAAGAATATGCAAGAATTATTGGTGTTTGTGTGAAGAAATTCAAGATTCGAAGAGAGAGAAAAATGGAGGGAGTTTTGAAATTTGATCTGAAAAATGATTGTTATGGTGGTTATGATTAGGGTTTGAGCTTATATATGCCTTGCTAATGATGCTGAAAACCAATTAAGCCAAATGTTAATCATGATTAAGGAGTTTTGAAGCCAAATGCAAAAAGTGCAACTTGAGTTAGCATGGCCATATTCCACGTTCTCTTTCTCATGCAATGGTCGGAATTCACTCAAAATTATCCAATGGTCATGATTTGAATGGTATTTTGCTTGTATCATAAGCCAAATTTGAATTGTGGATATTTTCTTCAATTTGCACATGTATGGTTCAATGAACCTACAAGCCTCTCCCATGCATGGAAAAGCACATTTTGAGAAGTCTTGATCAAGAGAAACATTTTGCAAAAAGAATGGACCAATTTGGAGCATTGCATCAAAAGTTATGCCATTTTGAATTTCCATGTACACCTTGTGATCAAATGATCATAACTCCTCAACCATGAATCACATGGACATGATCTAGGACTTTTTGAAAAGGGGAGACAAAGATATATAACTTTTATGTTCACAAAAAATCCATTTGAAATTTCTTTGACATTGACAAGTCCAGTTGAATGTGAACCAAAAACTTGCCAAATTTGGAAACTTTGAATTACAGGTCATTTTCCATTTATAGTAACTTTTATCATGACCTTTGAATCTTCAAGATGGATGTTTAAAATGATAAGTAGGCCTCATTTGAACATGATTGAGGTGTCTCAACTCATTTCCCCACCTCATAGCTCTCAGTTGACTGCACAATTGACTTTTGGTCCTCAGATGACCCGGTGATTGCTTAAGCTGCAAACAAAGATGTTAGTGACATATTTTTGTGCTTTTGGTTAGTAAACAAAATGAGAAAAGCAATGATATACAATTCAAGCAATGCTTGGTGATCTTAAACCACTCACAAGGAGGTCCCACCCATAGGGAAAGGAACCAAGATGCTAAATGATCCTTGAGGCTATGCAATGCAATGCTATGATGCCATGAGGGATCTTAGGGACAAAATTGGGGTCTTACAGATGCCCCTATTTAAGGTCATTCTAGCCGGAGAAGTGAAGGTTAAAATCTTCGTCTCGACGAGGTAAAATGGGCTTAAATAATAACAAAGAGACAAATTTTTGGTCCCTAAGAGACCTCATGATGCAGATGTATGTATGCAAAACAAACAACTTTATGGGGATATGTGTCCACAAAGAAGAAAAGACATCTGGAGAAGTCGACAACCCATAGGAATAATACACTCACTGGGGATAGAGACTCTACCGGGGACTCTCATGGGGATAAGAAGAAAAAAAATGCGTGAGCAGGTCACGACTTGAAACTGGGGACTTTACTGGGGAATAAAGGGAAAAAAATGCGTGAGCAGGTCACGAATCGAAACTGGGGAAAAGAATTCCAAAGGGAATAAACCCAATGGAAAGACATCGAGCTGGCTCGAAGGTGCATGTGTTGGGGAATATGCCAACACAACAAAGCTATCCGCAATGGATACTTCGGATAAGAATCCGGACTCGGGCTGGGGAAAGATTTGAACAAAATATCCCTGCCGGGGAAATGCATATATTGGGGAATATGCCAATACAACGAAACTATCCGCAATGGATACTTCGGATAAAAATCTGGACAAAGACAATCCACTAAGGGACTCCGTTGGGGATGTCTAGAAAAAATGAGACTTTCCTGGGGAAAATCTGCAGGATGAGGTGTTACCGGTTACTGGGTAACAAACTCAATGAGACATGTGATCTGATCACCGGTATGAGGGTGAGAGAATAACAAGGTCGGGAAGAATGAATATCTAAGACCGGTATAAGGGTGAGAGATATCAATCAACCAAATCATCTGAGGAAGACCTAAAAAAGTAAGTCTCAACTCAGGAAAATCTGACTCCACAGGGGACCAAAGTCATAATAGGGAGTAGAAGGAAGGAACACCAGGGATACCAGTTATTGGGTATATAATAGGTGACCGACCGAAGCGTGAATTGGGGAATATTCCCAAAACACTCATCATCCAAAAGGAGGGCTGAAAAAGCAAACTCGACTTACAGGATGGACATTCGATTCCACAACAGGGATACGAATCTTACTCGATTGGGGAAGAACAAAAGGCTTCAACTAAAGAGCGCATGAGATATATTATCTATTGCCGTCAAAACGTAGATAATATACTCGCATGGAAGATTATCCACAACCAGTTAGTGGGTTAATAAAGGATAAATTAACCGAGGCGTGAACTGGGGAATATTCCCAAGACACTCATCATCCAAAAGGAGGGCTGAAAAATCAAACTCAACTTATAGGATGGACATTCGATTCCACAAGGAAATACGAATCTTACTCAACTGGGGAAGAACAAGACTTCGACCGAAGAGTGCATGAGATATATTATCTATTGCCGTCAAAACGTAGATAATATACTCGCATGGAAGATTATCCACAATCGGTTAGTGGGTTAATAAAGGATAAATCAACCGAGGCGTGAACTGGGGAATATTCCCAAGACACTCATCATCCAGAAGGAGGGCTGATAAAGCAAACTCGACTTACAGGATGGACATTCGATTCCAAAATAGGGATACGAACCTTACTCGACTGGGGAAGAACAAAAGGCTTCGACCGAAGAGTGCATGAGATATACTATCTATTGCCATCAAAACGTAGATAATATACTCGCATGAGAGATTATCCACAACCGGTTAGTGGGTTAATAAAGGATAAATCAACCGAGACGTGAATTGGGGAATATTCCTAAGACACTCATCATCCAGAAGGAGGGCTGAAAAAGCAAACTCGACTTACAGGATGGACATTCGATTCCCCAAGGAAATACGAATCTTACTCGACTGGGGAAGAACAAGACTTCGACCGAAGAGCGCATGAGATATATTATCTATTGCCGTCAAAACATAGATAATATACTCGCATGCAAGATTATCCACAACCGGTTAGTAGTTTAATAAAGGATAAATCGACCGAAACAGAAACGCATCGGGATACCAAAACTAGGTATATAATGATGACCAATCAAGGGGAGCAACAAACATCACCGGCAAATGGTAAATGAAAGAGGACCCGCTGGGGATAAAATTGCTTAATCAGAGCAATTATCCAACAGAAGGAGTGAATATCAAGACTGAATATTGGATAATGATAACCGTCAAAGAGGGGATTACATCTACCGGGTACTGGGTAGAAAACCACAGAAGAGTAACCTTCATCAACTAGGATGAACAACAAAGGTTAACTCTGTAAATGGGAGAAAATAGGGTTTACAACTACCGGTATAAGGGTAGAATACCACAGACTCAGCTGGAGGGGAAAATAGGATTTACAACTATCGGTATAAGGGTAGAAAACCACAGACTCAGCTGGAGGGGAAAATAGGATTTACAACTACCGGTATAAGGGTAGAAAACCATAAAATCAGCTGAGGATTAAGGTGAGAAAATAGGATTTACAACTACCGGTATAAGGGTAGAAAACCACAAACTCCGCTGAGGATAAGATTGAAATTCTAGTTATCAGACTTTGGATGTCACACTGGTTGTTATGACATCCAATTCTGCACAGACAGGGATTATGCAGAACTTAATAGTAAGTGCAGTAAATAACACAAGTAATTGTTCACCCAGTTCAGTCCAACATGACCTACATCTGGGGGCTACCAAGCTAGGGAGGAAATCCACTATTAGTAGTATCAATTCAAAGCTAAACTCACCCGTTTACAACTTATCACTTAATCCCTACCCAATGCAATTTCAATCTTAACCTAAGATCAGAGTTCCTACTCACTCCCCCTCAATCACCTCAGTGATATTAAATACACTTTGAAGTCACACTTCAAAAACAACTCTTGATTATGCTTCACAGCTTAAATCAAGATACACAGCACTCACGCTTAAAAGCTTTGAGTGACACAACACTTACAACTCAATGAACACCCTATGCCAAAGCAACCATCTACTTGATAATGGCTTGGCTTACAAGATACGTCTAATACAAGACACACAAAATACAGCAGTGAAGTATGATGGACACACTGACTCTTCACGCTTCAAAATCCCCGAAACTGAATGAAGGAATGCCTTCCTTTTTATATTGCAGCACCTGGGCTTTTGCACCTGTATTTTCCTGAATTTTAGGTCACACAAGTTCCCTCAAATTCAACATTTAGGTTGCTAACAAATAGGCTATTTGTTAGGTTCATTGAATGTAGCTTGGTTGTTGATTTCCTGGATTTTCTCTCAGTTGTTGAATCCCTAAAGAATAGCCTGAGAAAAAGCTGAAACAGAAAACTGAACAACCTACAATTTAGCATATGCTGTCAGGCACGAATGTCACGACATTCAGCTTGACATCAAGGTCCATATGCTGAGTCTGTTTTTCCAGAAAACAGACTGTACAATTTGCTGACCTGTACATGATCAAACTGACCATACTACAGTAACAACTTACATTAATAAATGTCAAAGTGTCCAACTTAACATTTACACATTTGGCCTTAAGTTAGTTCTGTTATTCTCTTGAAGAACAAACTAAGTTATATGCTGAAGTATAGCAGAACACCACTCTGCCTAATCTTCACCAGCTGCTGTTAATGATGAATGTCACAACATCCAGTTTGACATTCAGTCAGTAGGCCTTATGCCAGGTCTGGTTCTTCCTTGATAACCAGACTGCAAATGAATACTAAGTTCTAACAGAACTTCTGTTCCTTAGTATCTGTTGACAGGAATGAATGTCACAGCATTCAATAGTCCTGTGTTAGCTAGTCCTGCAGTAACTACAATGTAGTCACACTTACATGTCATGACATCAGTCAAGACATTAGTGTTTTACCATATAATGCAGCCAATTAAACACCTACAAACTCCCCCTTTGGCAAATTTTTGGCTAAAACACTTTGATCCCCATAACAGAGTTCATGGCAGCGGAATACTACTAGCTAATACACTCAGAGTGGCAGCACACTCACACACATGGAAGTTAAATAAAAACTTCGCATAGCAGCACACACATATTAGAAGTTGCACCTAAACTTCAACATCAGCTGCAGGGGGGGGGGAAGTTAAATAAAAACTTCACACACATATCAGCATACACACAGAGGCATACAACAGCATACACACAGAAGCTAAATACACACTTCATCACACAGCAGCTGTAGTAGGGGAAAACTTCAATCTGTCATGAATGGGAACCTGTTTTAATAAAGTTTAACAATGTAAACTTCTGTTGTCCTGGGGTATCACTTGTCACTCCCCTTTTTGTCAAAAATGTTGCCAAAGCAACACTTTAATTTACAGATCCACAAATAGTAATTTGAATTACACACATGACAGAAAAAAACACAAAAGAAGTGATTAATCCTCAGCCTCATCATCAGCCTCCTCATCATTCTGCTCTTCAGAGCTGGCCTCTTCCTCCTCCTCAGCCATTTGCCCTTCAGCTCCATCCGTGTCCTCAGCAGTAGACTCCAGCTGCAAGATGAGATGTTCCAGTGCATGCTTTCTAGCTCCCAGCTCTTTGCAGGTCTCTTTGAGAACTGTAATAACATCAGCTTTGTCTGGTTGGTTGCCAGCTTTGGAAGTCTCTCCCGATGTCAAGACAATGTCAGGGACATGCTTGCCCAGGAACAGTTTGTAGCTGAAGGCCAATGGACTCTCTCTTCTTTTCACGAAGTCATTATCTGTCAGAATGTGTGGAAATTGATTCAGCATAATTCCACATATGAGAGATGGAAAGGCAATGGGTCCCTTCACACTAAAGCTCCCAGCATGCTTCATTGTCTGATCAAATATGTAAGCACCATAGTTCACCCTTGCCTTGGTTCCCACTGCATAGATGAACTTCCCTAATGCCACAGACACAGTTGACTTGTGGTTAGTGGGGACCCAGTTGGCTGCTCCAACTTTGTGTAGCATTGCATACTTGACACTTAGTTGGCTGGCTACTAGCTTCCCTTTGAGAGGCCACATTCAGACTTGCTTGGCTGTGATGACTTGACAGACTGTATTGTCAGTCACTTCAAGCTCAGGTTGCTCTTCATCCGCTCTTCCCAGATACTGATTTATCACAGAGGGGGAAAAGGTCACACATTTTCCACGCACATAGACCTTTCGAAATTCCTTGGATCTCCCATCAGCACACTCCTCTGACAGATTTACAATAAACTCCTTCACTAAGGTCTCATAGCACTTAGGAAGTTGTGACACAGTTCTTATCAAACCTGCCTCCTTGATGAGATCCACAATCTCTTTACAGTCCAATGCATTCTGTGCCAGTTCTCTTTCCAATGCCAGCCTCTTGTGGTATACATACTTCCACCTGTTAACACTGGAGGCAAAGTGGAAGGACACATTGTCAATGGGAACTTCTGGGACACTGGTTGCCAACCTACTGGAAGAGGGTTTCTTCCTGGACATGGATGCTGTGACATCACATGGGGCATCAGATTCAGACTCAACCACCACAGCTTTGGTCTTCAACTTCTTAGGCACCTCTTTGCTCCAAGCTTTTGTAGGACCATAGCTTTTCCTCTTGTGTGTACTCTCTGACTCTGGTTGCTTTTGAGGATTTGTTGCACCAACCTCCTTGGAGGGGGACTTCAGCTCCACAACCTTTTTCTCCCTTCTGGTCCTGACTCTCTTGGCTATCCTAGGGACAACTGTAGCCAGAAGTTCATTGTCTGAGAGCTCTTCCACGTTAATCGTCTCAGCCCTAGGATTGTCCTCAACACTTTGAGTAACATTGGCCTTCTCACTTCTCACTTTGCCTGAGGGTTTTTCAACCTTTGATCCCTCATGAGCATCTGGTTGCTCAACATTGTCAGTGACATTTTTCCTCAACACAACAGCTTTATCTTGACATGCAGCAATGTCAGGAATGATTGTGTTCAAGGGAACAGAAACCCCAGGAACATCTCGATTGCCAGATAGTATCTGAGTGACGATAGTTGCAATGGAGTTATGCACATACCTTGACCCTTCCCTTGTGTGTTCATCAAGAGCGATTTCTGATGAAAACCCGGTGACCGTTTCCTTAGGTCTTCTTGCATGGGACGAAGTTGCTGCGTCCACAACTGGATCCTCCCGGGTAGGGTGGTGAGACTCGGTGCTGTGAGAATCAGACATGGTGGTGTACGAGGAGGTGTCGGATTGACGAGCCATGCTGAATATTTGAGAGGGAAGATGAATCGTTTCTTTGGACGAGGGTTTGCACGAGTGGAGAATGAAACGACTGAATGTGAACCACTTTGTGCAAGAGTAAGGTCTATTAGATTTTGACCACTCAGCGCTCACCATTTGTTTAATAATTTGACTTATTAAACAGTAGCTAACTAACTTCATTAGTTGCTATAACTTTTCAGACGCACGCATTCCCTTTTTGTCCTTACTGTACAATGTCATGACATTCTGGGTGACATTGTACTCTGTCTGCATCAGGTTCCTCCAAACTAGAGGTGACCACCTGCCTCCACAAGCAAGGTACTGAGTTTCTACAGACGTCAATAACACACACCTCTGTCTATCCCTTGCTGTCATATCAGTTGTATGATGGCCAAAGGGAACCAAGTGCTCATTACTTTTGAGCAGACAATTTCCATAGTCTGTCCTTTTATCTAAAGACAGATATGAGACTCTTCTCATAGTTCCCTTGGAAATGCTCTTCTTCACTCCTTTTACCTGAGGGGCATCAAGTTTTCCTTGTCCCACCTTCCCTTCCTGATCTCCCTTGGCCAACAGACCCTTGGGAGGGTTGATAGAATCTCTAGATTTCCATAGATAGCAATTATCTTTGGATCTATCTCCTCTCATCACTTCTTGATTGCTCCCATTCAACACCACACATCCTCCCTTGGTAAATTCCACCTTATATCCTTGGTCACACAGCTGGCTTATGCTTATGAGGTTAACAGTTAGTCCTTTTACTAACAATACATCACTCAATTTTGGAGCTTCTGGACAGTCCAGCTTCCCAACACCCATGACTTCTCTTTTAGTTCCATCACTTAATGTCACAGACTTGGTGTTAGAGGGATGTAGATTCACCACTAGGTAGTTCATCCCAGTCATATGCCTTGAGCAGCCACTATCAAGGTACCAATCTTGTCTGATATGTCCCCTTGAAGAGGTGTGAGCAAGGTTAGCAACACACTTTTGATTCTCAGGTGAGAAGTGCATCTTAGATGCCAGCTGCTTAGGATTGACCTGAGGTGTCTGCTTAGCCGCCCATGTTGGTCTCTTAATGGGGGCATTATGAGTAGACACCTTTTTCTTGGGCCTACCTTGAGAGGTCTGGTTTGGGTAACCATGCAGCCGGTAGCAGAATGGTTTTATGTGACCGAATCTACCACAGTAATGACATTTCCATCTCTTGAATTTCTTCTTCTGATGATTGTTCATTCTGGTTCCTCGATGTTGTGACTTTGGATGAGACTTCCCTTTGGATTTCTGAACATTAGCCTTTGGGCGTTTGCGTTCAGTTGAGGATCTTTTCCCAAAGCCTAAACCAGATGTGTTTCCAGACTTCTGTCCTGTCTTCAGGATTTCTTCCAAGGTGTCAGATCCCTTATTCAACATCTTGATGGATTTGGTCATTTGGTCTAGCTTAGAGATCAGCAACGAAATCTCACCCTTCAGACCCTCTATGACTTTCAGCTGCTCTAGTTTTTCAGCTTCTAGTTCTTTGATGAGTTTCTTATGCTTTTCTCCTTGGATGCAAACTTCTGCACTTTTAACACATAATTCTTTATATGAGGCAGCAAGCTCATCCAATGTGAGTTCATCTCCACTTGAGTTATCCTCTGAGGCACAAACACTGGTTAGAGCAGTGACTTGTTTGGCCGATTCTCCTTCAGATTCACTCTCAGTGTCTTCTTCTGACCAGTTGACAGATAGCCCTTTCCTTTGCCTCATGAGAAGGATAGGGCAGTCAGCCTTACTATGACCATATCCTTCACATCCATGGCACTGGATTCCCTTGCCTTGGTTGGCCTTTTCTTCATGAGTTGATCTTTTCTTTATGTCAGACGGGATGTTCTTGACATTAGATCTACCCTGTTGATCAACTTTCTTTATGAGCTTGTTGAACTGTCTCCCAAGCATGGCTAAGGCTTCTGATATACTTTCATCACCTCCAGTATATCCTTCTCCTATAAAGGCTATGCGTTTCTTCTTCTCAACATACTCACCTAAGCCCATTTCAAAGGTTTAGAGAGAACCAATGAGCTCATCTACCTTCATATTGCTGATGTCCTGAGCCTCCTCTATGGCAGTGACCTTCATAGCAAACCTCTTAGGCAAGGACCTGAGAATCTTTCTTACAAGTTTCTCTTCAGTCATTTTCTCACCTAGTCCACCAGAGGTGTTTGCAATTTCAAGAATATTCATGTGAAAGTCATGAATAGTCTCCTCCTCTTTCATCCTCAGATTTTCAAACTTGGATGTCAACATCTGAAGTTTGGACATCTTCACCTTGGAAGTACCTTCATGAGTTACCTTGAGGGTATCCCAAACTTCCTTAGCTAGTTCACAATGGTGCACCAGCCTGAAGATGTTCTTAGTGATTCCATTGAACAGTGCATTCAAGGCTTTGGAGTTTCCAAGAGCTAATGCCTCTTGTTCCTTGTCCCAATCTTCTTCGGGAATCTGCACACTGACTCCATCTTCACCAGTCCTCGTTGGATGTTCCCATCCCTTGTTGACAGCTCTCCAGACTTTGCTGTCTAGAGAACTTAAGAAGGCTATCATGCGAGGCTTCCAGTCATCATAATTAGATCCATCCAACATGGGTGGTCTGTTTGAGTGTCCTAAATCCTTGTCCATGGTACTAGAAAGTAACTTCCCTAGATCTCACCCAGAACTTCACAGGCAGGGTGCCTGCTCTGATGCCAATTGAAATTCTAGTTATCAGACTTTGGATGTCACACTGGTTGTTATGACATCCAATTCTGCACAGACAGGGATTATGCAGAACTTAATAGTAAGTGCAGTAAATAACACAAGTAATTGTGCACCCAGTTCAGTCCAACATGACCTACATCTGGGGGCTACCAAGCCAGGGAGGAAATCCACTATTAGTAGTATCAATTCAAAGCTAAACTCACCCGTTTACAACTTATCACTTAATCCCTACCCAATGCAATTTCAATCTTAACCTAAGATCAGAGTTCCTACTCACTCCCCCTCAATCACCTCAGTGATATTAAAGACACTTTGAAGTCACACTTCAAAAACAACTCTTGATTATGCTTCACAGCTTAAATCAAGATACACAGCACTCACGCTTAAAAGCTTTGAGTGACACAACACTTACAACTCAATGAACACCCTATGCCAAAGCAACCATCTACTTGATAATGGCTTGGCTTACAAGATACGTCTAATACAAGACACACAAAATACAGCAGTGAAGTATGATGGACACACTGACTCTTCACGCTTCAAAATCCCTGAAACTGAATGAAGGAATGCCTTCCTTTTTATATTGCAGCACCTGGGCTTTTGCACCTGTATTTTCCTGAATTTTAGGTCACACAAGTTCCCTCAAATTCAACATTTAGGTTGCTAACAAATAGGCTATTTGTTAGGTTCATTGAATGTAGCTTGGTTGTTGATTTCCTGGATTTTCTCTCAGTTGTTGAATCCCTAAAGAATAGCCTGAGAAAAAGCTGAAACAGAAAACTGAACAACCTACAATTTAGCATATGCTGTCAGGCACGAATGTCACGACATTCAGCTTGACATCAAGGTCCATATGCTGAGTCTGTTTTTCCAGAAAACAGACTGTACAATTTGCTGACCTGTACATGATCAAACTGACCATACTACAGTAACAGCTTACATTAGTAAATGTCAAAGTGTCCAACTTAACATTTACACATTTGGCCTTAAGTTAGTTCTGTTATTCTCTTGAAGAACAAACTAAGTTATATGCTGAAGTATAGCAGAACACCACTCTGCCTAATCTTCACCAGCTGCTGTTAATGATGAATTTCACAACATCCAGTTTGACATTCAGTCAGTAGGCCTTATGCCAGGTCTGGTTCTTCCTTGATAACCAGACTGCAAATGAATACTAAGTTCTAACAGAACTTCTGTTCCTTAGTATCTGTTGACAGGAATGAATGTCACAGCATTCAATAGTCCTGTGTTAGCTAGTCCTGCAGTAACTACAATGTAGTCACACTTACATGTCATGACATCAGTCAAGACATTAGTGTTTTACCATATAATGCAGCCAATTAAACACCTACAAAGATGAATGATTGCCGGTTACTGGGCAATTATTCACTTATACCACGGGGAAGCACAAGAAGATAATCTTGAGGCCAATTCAGGATCAAACCAAAAAGGCAAACTAAATCAAGACTCATCCTAATGAGGATATAACTCAATAGGGGAACTCATCCCAATATATGTGTTGGGAGGAAACGGAAACAACCGTCGTCCACGAGGATATAACTCGGTGGGGAGTGCAGAAGGAAAGATAAACACTTTCTGCTTAAGGGGATGACTCTATATGGACACACACATCCGCTTGGGGAATGTATATCACCAATTAGCAGGAGACAACAAACAAAAGATATATGGCAAAGAATGCAACATGAATATCTGAATGTTATGATTATGCATGTATATGCATGGTTTATGTATGATGAATGCTGACAAACAGACATATCTAACACACATCCGATCCAGGAATCAACCACCTGGTACTACCCCTCAAGAGGGAAAGCCAAAATCACCAGAGAGCAAATGATCTACCGGAGATTGGAGATACCAGGGAACAACTGAATCTCTGCAGGGGAGAAATCAATAATCATCCCGGCTGGGGATAAGAGTCGTAATAAGACCACTTCCACCACATGAGCAGCTCTACTGGGGAGTCTACCAAAAACGAATCTTCCAGAGAGGACACATCTGCCGAGGGTCAGAGATATCAGGAAATCACAAAATCTCTGGGGGGGATGAATCATCAGTCACTCCAGCTGGGGAGAAATGCATTACACAGGCAGAAACTACCACCAAAGCAACTCTACTGAGGAATCAGAGATATCAGGAAATCACAAAATCTCTGCGGGGGGAATGAACAACAACCACTCCCACTAGGAACCGGATCAGGGCGCAGATAAGTTCTGCTGGGGAAACCACTCCGCCGGGGAAATTATCAAAGGGAGTGATGGATCTTTGTGTGGATACAACCACCAATCAAATGCTTCCAAAGGTCAAATGGACCAAGAGCTATCACCCGCTAAGGAGGAAGGAGGCTAAAATACCTTTGCCATATACTCTGCTCGGGAGGAAAAACACCAAAGGCTCCGGAGGAATCATCAGTCACAACCGGAGAAAAAAGTTCATTTTACAGGTAGAATTAGCCACAAAGCAACTCTACTGGGGAATCCATTTGAGGGAAATAAGGAGAAACTGGTGATCAAACACCAAGTACCATACCCACCAAGGGAATCACAGCCTGTTGAGGAGAAAAGACTGTTGCTCTGCTGGAGAAATGAAGGTTAAAATCTTCAACAAACACTCTACTCGGGGATGAACCATAAAAGGAACCCGGAGGAAGAAGATACAGTCATGCCAGGGATATGAACAAAAGTCTTACCCTGTTGGGAATCATACCACCCTTGGGAGAGCACTGAGGATCTCCTAAGTATCTATTTGTCATTGTGAATGTTCACTTGGTTTAAAAACAAGTTATGAAAAAATTATTTTTCAAAACAATGATATTTTCTCAATTAACACATGCAAAACATTTGTTGAATAGAAACAAATAAGAGTGCAAATAATTGGATAAAGGCTCAAATTTATTTGATGGAATGGTAGCCTGCAAATGGCAAGACTCCATAGATTCTTACAAGTTTGAAATTGGTGATATATATTGGAAAAGGGCTACATTGAACATAATGACCATTTCTCCACCAATTCCGAATTCGATGTATTCGAAGCTTCAGTTGATGATGAATGAACAAGAATCTCTGATAGATGACAGATGTAGAACACAGTCTTGTCAGGATGCAGTTACTTGCCAAATCCCTAATTTTTACCTAGATTGCCCCAGGGTGAGGTACTCAATCTAGCGGGATGCAAATACTCATTTTTTATGTCTCTAACTTTTGCCTGGATCGCCCTTTCGGGTTTTCGATCCACCGAGACGCTCATTTTTGCCTAAGCCGCCCTTTCGGGTTTTCAACTTAGTGAGCTATTCTGTTTTTATTTTTTTAGGCGAAGTATTTCTTGACTGCATCTGAATTCACAGGACGAGTGAAATCCTCCTCATCCATAGTTGTAAGCATCAAAGCACCGCCTGAAAAGGCTCTCTTAACAACATATGGACCCTCATAGTTTGGAGTCCACTTGCCCCTGGAATCAGACGCGAAAGACAAGACTTTCTTGAGCACAAGGTCACCTTCTCGGAACACACGAGGCTTGACCTTCTTATCAAAAGCTTTCTTCATTCTTTGCTGATACAATTGACCATGGCACATGGCGGTCAATCTCTTCTCTTCTATCAAATTCAGCTGGTCGTAACGACTCTAAACCCATTCAGCATCAGTCAACTTGGATTCCATCAAGACTCTCATTGATGGGATCTCCACCTCTACTAGGAGTACAGCCTCCATGTCGTAACCAAGAGAGAAAGGGGTTGCCCCTGTTGAAGTGCGGACAGATGTACGATATCCATGTAAAGCAAATGGCAGCATCTCATGCCAATCTTTGTACGTGACAACCATCTTCTGGATAATCTTCTTGATATTCTTGTTAGCAGCTTCAACAGCCCCATTCATCTTGGGTCTATAAGGAGAAGAATTATGGTGTGCAATCTTGAACTCACTGCACATCTCTTCCATCATCTTGTTGTTCAAGTTAGATCCATTATCAGTAATGATCTTATCAGGCACACCATAACGGCATATGAGCTGATTCTTGATAAACTTCATGACCACCTGCCTGGTCACATTAGCATATGATATCGCTTCAATCCATTTGGTGAAGTAGTCAATTGCTACGAGAATAAACATGTGTCCGTTGGACGCTTTCGGCTCTATCATGCCAATCATGTCGATTCCCCACATGGAGAAAGGCCATGGTGATGAAATCACATTCAGAAGTGTCAGAGGAATATGAATCTTATCCGCATAAATTTGACACTTATGGCATTTCTTCACATACTTGCAGCAGTCAGACTCCAATGTCAGCCAATAGTAGCCTGCTCTCAACATCTTTCTAGCCATGGCATGTCCATTGGAATGAGTACAAAATGAACCCTCATGGACCTCAGTCATCAACAGGTCTGCTTCGTGTCTATCCACGCATCTGAGCAGAACCATGTCAAAATTCCTCTTATAAAGCACATTGCCATTGAGGTAGAAACTGCCTGACAATCTCCTCAAAGTCTTCCTATCTTTCACAGATGCCCCTGGCGGGTAAATCTGCTCTGGAGGAAACACTTGATGTCGTAATACCATGGCTTATCATCTTTCGCTTCTTCAACTGCAAACACATGAGCTGGTCTATCCAAGCGCATCACAGTGATATTGGGAACTTCATTCCAATATTTAACCACAATCATCGAAGCAAGCGTAGCAAGAGCATCTGCCATCCGATTATCATCTCGAGGAATATGATGGAAGTCAACCTCAGTAAAGAATGTTGAAATCCTCCTCACATAATCTCTATATGGAATGAGACTAGGCTAATTCATCTCCCATTCACCCTTGATCTGATTGGCAACAAGGGTCGAATCACCATAAACATCAAGATGCATGATCCTTAGATCAATGCATTCTTCCAATCCCATTATGCAGGCCTCGTACTCAGCCATATTATTCGTGCATTTGAAAGTTAGGCTTGTTGTGAAAGGAACATGTTTGCCCTGAGGAGTAATAATCACTGCCCCAATACCATTTCCATACTGAAATTTACAGCGCCATCAAATACCATACTCCATCTGGAACCAGGCTCTGGTCCTTCATCGAGTGTAGGCTCATCACAATCTTTCATTTTCAAATACAGAATCTCCTCATCTGGGAAGTCATACTGAACTGACTGATGATCTTCAATCGGCCGTTGTGCCAAATGGTCAGCCAAGATACTACCTTTAATAGCTTTCTGAGCTCGATACTCAATATCATACTCAGATAACAGCATCTGCCAACAGGCAACCCTCCCTATTAAAGCAGGCTTCTCGAAGATGTACTTGATTGGATCCATTCTGGATATCAACCAAGTTGTATGATTTATCATATACTGGCGCAAGCGCTTAGCAGCCCAAGCCAAAGTACAACATGTCTTTTCCAGCATTTAGTATTGAGACTCACAATCAGTGAACTTCTTACTCAAGTAGTAAATAGCATATTCTTTCTTCCCTGATTCGTCTTGCTGACCAAGGACACAACCCATTGAGTCTTCAAGAACAGTCAGATACATGATCAAAGGTCTTCCTTCTACAGGCGGAGACAAGATTGGAGGTTCAGACAGATATTCTTTAATACTATCGAAAGCTTTCTGGCAATCCTCGGTCCAATCATGAGACTGATCTTTCCGGAGGAGCTTGAATATCGGCGCACATGGGGCAATCATGTGGGATATGAATCTGGAAATATAATTCAAGCGGCCAAGAAAACCTCGGACTTGCTTCTCAGTTTTTGGCACAGCCATCTCTTGTATTGCTTTGACCTTTGCAGGATCAACCTCAATACCTCTTTCGCTGACAATAAAGCCCAATAACTTGCCGGAACGGACTCCAAATGTACACTTTTTGGGATTCAGACGAAGCTTGAACTTCCTCAGACGCTGAAAAAGCTTCACCAAGTGCTCTACATGTTCAACTTCCGTTCTTGACTTAGCAATCATATCATCAACATATACCTCAATCTCCTTGTGCATCATATCAGGGAACAAGGTAGTCATAGCTCGTTGATACGTGGCTTCGGCGTTCTTCAAACCGAAGGGCATCACTCGATAACAAAATGTTCGCCAAGGTGTGATGAATGTTGTCTTCTCCATATCCTCGGGTGCCATCTTGATCTGGTTATATCTGGAAAATCCATCCATAAATGAGAAGATATTGAATTTAGTTGTATTGTCTACCAACATATCAATATGTGGCAGAGGGAAATCATCTTTCGGACTAGCTTTATTCAAATCTCTATAATCCACACACATCCGGACTTTTCTGTCTTTCTTATGTGGCAGCAGGGTTGTGAATGCTGTTCCCCAGCAGGTTTGAGAATGTTTTCCCCAGCAAGTCTGAAGGGTGCTGTGTCCCCAGTGGAGGTGTGCGTTGGTAGTTTTTCTTCCCTAGCGGAGTCCCCAAGAGGATTGGATTCAGTGGAGGTCGTCCCTCAGCAAGGATTATTCTTTCCCAGCAGCGGTGCTATTCCCCAGCATGTTCGGAAGGTTGGTGTGTTCCCCAACCGGAGACCCCCCAGTTGAGTTGGTTCCTCTGCAATTCCGAGAATGTCAGATCAGCAAGTATCTGTAGCAGATTTGTTGTGTCTCCCCACAGAGTTGGAAGATCAAATCAGATTTGGGCGCTCGGCAGAGTGGTCATTTGCTTCCCAGCAGGAGTTTTCCTCCATTTGCATCTTGCATGTAGTAATCATTGCATCCTCAGATAGCGTAGCATTTCCATTCAATATGGAGCATTACGCCATAGAAATTCAAACATATGCATACATGTGTTAAACCGGATGGGATCATATCCCCAGCAGAGGTGGACCATTTTGCAACATCTGTATGGCACAGTTGCTGCAGTTGCTCTTGACAGACAGCATTCAAGATTGATAATTCCCCAGAGAGATTTGTTTCCTCGCCCGCTCGTGGAAGGAAAGCTTGACTCCCCCGAGTAGTCCTCGGCAAGCGCCTGGCCTTGTTTTGGCATATGTAGATGTCATCCTTACGATACCAGTAGGTGTCGTGTTGATCCTCGTGTAGGTCTCCTTTTCTTTGGTGTCGGTAAACACCATCTTTCGGTGTCGGTAAATATCGAGTTCCTTCCCAGTCATCGGTAAATGTCTGGTCGTCCTTTTCTTTGGTGTCGGTAAACACCATCTTTCGGTGTCGGTAAACATCGAGTTCCTTCCCAGTCATCGGTAAATGTCTGGTCGTCCTTTTCTTTGGTGTTGGTAAACATCGAGTTCCTTCCCAGTCATCGGTAAATGTTTGGTCGTCCTTTTCTTTGGTGTCGGTAAACACCATCTTTCGGTGTCGGTAAACGTCGAGTTCCTTCCCAGTCATCGGTAAATGCCTGGTCGTTCCTTTTTTGGTGTCGGTAAACATCATATTTCGATGTCGGTAAACGTCGAGTTTTTTCCCATTCGTCCGTTGACGTCTGGTTGTATATCCTTTTTCCCAGTCATCGGTCAATGTCTGGTCATGTATATTTTCAGTATCCCCAGTAGAGTCGTCGGTAAACGTCTTGTCTGGTTCCAGTGGTGAACATCTTGTTCCTCCCCAGTCGAAGCCGCCATCGGTAAATGGCCTCAATTTCCTTGTTATCAGTGTATATCAAGTCGACTGTTTCAAGCCGCCATCGGTAAATGGCCTCTCTTTCCTTGATATCAGTGTATATCAAGTCGACTGTTTCAAGCCGCCTACGGTAAATGGCCTCGCATTCCTTGATATCAGTGTATATCAAGTCGATTGTTCCGCAAGCCGCCATCGGTAAATGGCCTCGCTTTCCTTGATATCAGTGTATATCAAGTCGACTGTTTCAAGCCGCCATCAGTAAATGGCCTCGCTTTCCTTGATATCAGTGTATATCAAGTCGACTGTTTCAAGCCGCCATCGGTAAATGACCTCGCTTTCCTTGATATCAGTGTATATCAAGTCGACTGTTTCAAGCCGCCATCGGTAAATGGCCTCGCTTTCCTTGATATCAGTGTATATCAAGTCGACTGTTTCAAGCCGCCATCGGTAAATGGCCTCGCTTTCCTTGATATCAGTGTATATCAAGTCGACTGTTCCGCAAGCCGCCATCGGTAAATGGCCTCGCTTTCCTTGATATCAGTGTATATCAAGTCGACTGTTCCGCAAGCCGCCATCGGTAAATGGCCTCCCTTTCCTTGATATCAGTGTATATCAAGTCGACTGTTCAAGCCTCCATCGGTAAATGGCCCCGCTTTCCTTGATATCAGTGTATATCAAGTCGACTGTTTGTTTTTGTTCATCCCCCGCAGAGTGCAAATTTCTACGGTTCTTTTGGTATTCAATCCCTGTGTACCTTGAAGGTCTGACAGCCGTTGCTCTCATCCGTTCAGGTTCCTAGTTGATTCAATAGGGGCAGCTGTAGCACCTCAAATTTGCACCCACCATTTGTACATTCATTTCATTTTTAGGTCAATGACATTGCACTAACATTACATTAACATTGCATAGTACATTGCATCTCATCAGCCAAGACAGGCACCAAGGGATTCATCAGTGCAAGAGACCAAGCATTTCCATGAGATAAAGGCCCTATATTTGTTCTAGAGAGCTTACATGAATCAAGGTTCATTTTGAAGCCATTGTACCAAGTGCTAGAGGCTCAAAAGTCATCAGTGCAGTTTCAAGTCATCTAGGGCCCATAAAAGTCAACTGAGGGCTAGGAGGTGGAGAAATGGTTTGAGACACTTCATTCATGTCTAAAAGAGGTTTATTCATCATGTCAAATATCTACCTTGAAGGTTTTGAAGCCAGATCAAAATTTTTCCCAAAATGGAAAGTGACCTGTAATTTCAAGTTTCCAAAAATGGCAAGTTTTTGGACCACTTTCAACTTGACTTTCCAACATCAAAGAAGCTTCAAATGAAATTTTGTCCAACATGAAAGTTGAAGATCTTTCTCTCCCATTTCCAAAAAGTCCAAGATCATGAGCATCTAATGAATGGTTGAGGAGATATGATCAGATCATTGCCAAGTGTGCATGGAACTTCAAAATGCCATAACTTTTGACTCATAACTCCAAATTGAGTGCCTCTTTTTGCATAATGCTTGTCATGACTCATATTTTCCAAATCCATCAAGGCATTGCATGAAATTTCATCACATGACCATTTGCTCATTCATGCTCATTTTGGAGGGAAAATCATGAATTTGAATTTGGGGCATCATATGAGGTTTTTAACCATTCCAACATGTTCATAAGATGATTTTAAGTGTAATTGCATGGCTATGTGGTACTGTTCACGTGCATGTTGCATGCATGGGGTGAAAATTCCAATTTTGCATTACACCTTATTTTTCACTAAAATTTCATTAGCCATGCTTAATTCTAATTAGCAAATGGATTAACACAGCATATAAAAGGATAATCCTAACAGAATTTTCACAATTGATCATTCTAGATCTAGATTCAAACTTTCCCTCCAAAATTTCTCTCCACCATAATTCAAAAATTTTCCATATAACACCTTGATTTTCTTGCATATTTGTGTTCTCTAATCATCATTTAGCATAGATCAAGCTTTGATTTGCAGAATTTGGTGAAGAATTAAGCATATGAAGCTCAAGAACATGGCAATGGAAATTGAACTTTGAGCTAGATCCAAGCCTTTCCAAGAGTAGATTCGTGCTTCAGAAGTGATAACAAGGTTGATATAAGAGATTTGGACGTGGCTAGACACCTGAACACGCTGCTGCCATTGATGGAGCTTCAAGAGGTTGGATTTTTGAGTTTCTTAATTCATGATTTTATGTGCATAATGTTGTAGGTCTTTGCTTCCTGATCATTCTGATATAAAAATCTTGAAATTTGGTTGAGTATTCATGGAGTTATGTGAAGTTAAAGTTTGATGTTGAAAATTGTTCTTGCTCGATTTGCATGATTCATGATGTTTTAGATTAAATTAATGTTGGATTCGTGATCTACGTGATGTAACCTTTCATTTGATATAACTTTTATGGAATTCTGCAAAAAAATTGTATGGATGTCACTGTTCATCCACCGTCTTCATGAAGAAGACGGTGGTTTCCACCTTGCCAGCCACCGTGAGCACTATTTTAGGGTTTTGCTGGTTCAAAGCTTCAAATGTACTGTGGAAGCGCCATTCACTTTCCAATCGTGTGTTTGAATCCACGTGATAGCATTCTGAATTTCCAATTGTGTTTTTCCTTCATTTAACAAAGCGCTGTCGTTTTGACTAGCGCGCTTGCAACCAAGGCCACGCCAGTTCGATCCTGGCTGATGTTGCAGTTCATTTCCATTATGCATTTTCATATTATTCTTCATATTTTCAAAGTTTATTCCATATTTTCATGCTTATTCAAAAAACCATAAAAAAGAGCAAATAAATCCAATTAATTTCCAAATTTTTTTTCACATGTTCATATGGATGTCTAGTATTTTTATGATGTGATTTCATGATTTTTCCATTTCTGGATTTTTAATGGTGTTGAGTTGTTTGAACATGTATGCGTTTGTACCATGCCTCATTCAAATTGATGTGAAATGCTCAATAATGATCCAATTGCCATGAAATTTTGTATGTTGATTCCCAACATGATACATGACTTATGAGCTTTGATTTGGCATTTTTAGCATTTTCCATTTCTGTTTTATGCATGTGATTGTATGGTGTGACAATATGTGTCACACAATTTGATGTTGATCTTATTCATTTTCATTGCCTTGCCAAATGAGCTTTTATGATTCTAATTTTTTGTGCCATGCTTGTATTCAATATGTTGAGCCTGTGTATAAAATTTCATGATCATTGGATGTGTTTCTGATTTAATGTGCATTTTCTCACTTTGTATGTCCAATTGATGAGCATGTTGTGTGTCTTGCCTTATCTTGTTCATTACATGGCCTTGCTTAATGCTTTTGACTTTGTCCTTTTTTGGACATGTTCATGATAGATTAAATGTGCTACATGTTGAGAATTGGTTGCTGTTTTGACTTTTTGCCTTACCTTTGACCCTAGCCTTGGTGCTAGTGGTTTGTACTCACATTTTGAGCTTTGCATTTCAGGTTTAAGCAATAAGTTCTAATGGATGATGTGATCCCCTTGATTGAGATGCAATTTGTTTTGTTTAACTAATATTGATTGTGTTGTAGGTCTTTTGGAGGTGGACTCATTTGAATGAGTTGCTTTTTATGACTTGCATGTTGTGTATATTAGAACCACTGGTTGTTTGTCTGTTGATTGTTTGTCTGAATACCATACTGATTGTTTGGTTGTTTACACAGGTACTTTAGTAGCTTTAACTCAGTGCTTTAGTTGCTTTGCTTTGCTTGTGGTTGGCATACCACTTAGGTAATGACCTCTAACTCCATGTAGTCTGGAAGTCCTGCTATCTTGGCAGGCACATGTCTGAAGCCCTCCTTAAGAGGCCATGTTCTTGATTGTTTATATTTGTGCCTTGTACTTCAAGTCCTCCTAAGTGAAGAGGAAATTGGCAGATAGAAGGGGCTAGCTGTCAGTCCCCTGCTATTCAGTTGAGTCTTTCATCTTGCTCGCACTACGTGCTGATGCATTTGAATAAACACCCAAGATCCTTGTACATAGAGTTAGTCGTGTGGAGTAGAGTTCCCCATTCTGGACTCCCACACATTCATTGATTGAAGCTCACCCAGGCCTGGGTTAAGAGCTATGAGGTCTTACCCTCATTACCTTTTCATCTGCTCACCCTGACGGTCAATGTCAGTGGTTAAGAGCTTCATCAGATACCCCTTCCAGTTGGCTTGTTTGTCGAGGTTGATATGACCCCTTGACTAAAGCCCAGCCTTGTGTGAGCCAATTGTTTGCATATAGTGTGTGATACCTGTGCTTGTGATTGCTTACTTGCTGTTGATTGACTTGCTACCTGTGCGAGTTAGGTTCTGATTAGAGACCTCAACTTAGGGATTGTTTGCATGACAACTTCTAGGCTCGAGTCGTAGTCTCCCTAGTAGCTTGTTATCTCCCTAGTCTCTGGTTAGGATAGAAGTTTTTTCCCTGTTAAGGGGAACTACGTCGCCCTGATCCTCATACCAGATGAGGTACGTAGGCAAGAGATTGAGTTGATCTCTTCGGGCAACCTTTTGCTTTTTCAACCTTTCTTCTTTTCACCTCTTTGTGTGTGTTTGGAGTCTGATATAAGTCCAGCGATTGGCATTCGGTTTCCAGTTGGTGTTTGCTTGTTCGGAGTCTGACGTAAGTCCAGCGATTGGCAGTCGGTTTCCTGTGTGTGTTTGTTTGTTTGGAGTCTGACATAAGTCCAGCGATTGGCAGTCGGTTTCCTGTGTTTGCTTGTGTGTCAGGAGTTGGATGTAAGCCCATTGATTGTCATTTCGTTTCCTGTTGTGTGTCTCGTTTGACTTCTCAGTGTCTCTTTTTCAGTGTTTTGTTTCGGCGTGCGTTATCCGAGCTACGAGTGCTCTGATTCTTACTCTGGTTAGAGAAGATACGTATGCATAGGATGCGACATCCTAGCGAGCATGTTCCCATTTCCCCGAACTACGTCGACTCTGATGTTTGTTTCTGACAAACTACGTAGGACCAGGATGCGACATCCTGCCGAGTCCCTTTCTTCCGTCTTTCATCTGTGTTCTATTCCAGCTTTGTGCATTCTTTTGAGGAGTTATTTAGCAACCTTTCTTCTATTCTTTTCGAGCATGGATCCCGTCGAGTACGATGGATGCGTAGGGGTGCTAATACCTTCCCTTCGCATAACCGACTCCCGTATCTAGCGATCTCTAGTCGTGAGACCATTCCTTTCCAGGTTTACTTCGAGTGTTTCCTTTCCCGCCTTTGGGATAAATAACGCATGGTGGCGGCTCTGTTTCTTTTCCCTCCGGTTTTTCGCGTAATGCGACACTTAGGCACGAGCACAATATTGGCCACCCACTGAGGATATGTAGAAGTCACCAGAAACCCCGCATCAATTTGCTTCTGAACCTCTTCTTTGATCTTCACTGCCATATCAGGATGAGTTCTTCTGAGCTCCTGCTTCACAGGCACGCACTCAAGCTTCAAAGGCAGGAAATGTTGCACGATATTAGTATCTAGACCCGACATGTCTTCATATGACCAAGAAAAGATATCGACATATTCTCGTAGCAATTCAATCAACCCCTTCTTAACAGATTCTTCAAGGAGTGCCCCAATCTTCACTTCTCGAACACAATCTTCAGACCCCAAGTTGGCTGTTTCCAGATTCTCAGGATACGGCTGAATGATCTTCTTTTCATGCTCAAGTAGACGGGTAATCTCATCAGGAATCTCTTCAACATCATCTTCCTCTGCCTCAAATACAGGGAATTCAAAATTGGGAGATGGTGTTGGGTCATTATGTTCAATGGGTTTTATCAACCTGCATAAGGATTTTGGATATAAAAGCTTTTTAGAAATCACACAAGGCAAATCATTATGCAGATGAAAAGATTGATTTTATTTTGTTTTTAGGGTTTTATGTGATCACCAATTTCATGCAAAAAAGCAAAAAGGGAAAATAATTGGAAAAACAAACATTTAACATGAATTTATAGAATGAAAATATCATTGTATTTATGCTGCCAACAATGTCATCACTTCTCCTTTTGGCATGGGAGAAAGGTTTTTAAACAAAGTGATCATTACTTTGACTTGTGGATAACTGTAGGAACATCCACAGCGACCCAATTGTTGCAGACCCCTCCAGGGATGACAAAATTGTTAGAGTCCTCTGCATCCTCTTCCAAAACAGCATCAGCTTCCTCCTCCTGACCAGTGTGGATGAAACCTCCACTCTTGAACAGCCCTTTCTCATTGAAGACCCCAGAAGAAAAGCCAATGTCGGCTCGGGACTTATTGTCTTCTAGCTCAATCATTTTTCCTAGACCAGCAATTGCACCACACTCAATGGCCAATTTCGCATCTCTATAGGAAGCAAATGAAGGAATTCTCTTCTCAACAGGCTCAGCAATAGATAAAGCTTGGAAAGGAGTTCCAACTTCATCCTCAGCATCTATGTACGAGAAGGAAGACAAGTGGCTAACCAGGAGAGCCTTAGATGATCCATCAGTCTTGAAGAGTTGGCTCTAGTGTAGTACCGGTGAGTCAGCTTGTCTTCAAAATAAATGAAGAGCACATAATTAGACCACAGGACAGAAGACCGGAAACAAAACTTGCTTATGCATATGATGCATGTAATGCTTGTGCATATGATTTGTTTTTATTTCAAAGGAACTCTAGGGTTTTATTTGCAATTTTTGGAAATATTTAACATTCATCGCATATGGAAATATCTCATCAAATATATCAGAGAAAAGAAGTACAACATTTGTCAATCATATACAAGAGGAAAGGAAAATAATCATCCTATGGATCCCTAGAAACAATCATCTAGAGCTCAGGGCACAGGACGATAGGATGCACGAAGCTTCTTCACCTCTCTCTCATAGGCTGCTTCTATATTTGTTTTCTCTTTGGCGAGTCGATCATACCTCCTTTTCCAAAACATGGAAGACTAAGGAAGTAGAGAAGTCCATGCATCATCAGGATCATCAATAACCTGATGCTCGAGGAACTCAATCATAGCATCTTTCTCTCTAATTTGCTGAAGCAACTCTTCCCTTTCACGGATCCAGGCACGTGATAGGTCTTCGTCTCTCAACTCCTCTACTCCTTGATTAGGGAGGGTTGAAGGTCCAGCCATAATCAAAGGCGTAGGTCTCGGATATTCGTAAGGCATGAGATACTCAGATGCTCTCTTCCTTACCCAAGCAGTGTAAGGCTCCAAAGCGATGCAATTCTTAGGACCTAACTCCTTCCTTCCTTTCTTATGAACCTTGCGCCAAGCGCGGACCACTCTGGCTTTCAGGCCTTGGGGATCTTTACCCTCCTGAAAGAACACACCCTCTAACAAAGTGTTATTAGGTTTATCCTTTAGGGGGAATCCAAGCTGATGACGTTCCAAAACAGGGTTGTAGTTAATCCCACCACATGTACCAAGAAGAGGCACATTGGAGAATTCACCACAAGAGTCAATAATCTGCACACCGTCATATACATGGTTATACCAAGAGATATCATCATTAGTGAGAGACATAAATCTCGTGGACCACCGTAGACATCCTTTGTTCTCCTTGAAGGCGACCGTCTGAGGTAAGTGAGAAGTAAACCACTTATACAACAGAGGCAAACAGCACACAATAGCGCCACCACCCTTTGCATTCCTCATATGCAAAGAGAAATAGGTATCACCCAACAGAGTCGGAACGGGATTAAGAGCAGAGAAGATCCTAATAGCGTTCACATCCACAAACTTGTCGATGTTGGGGAACAATACCGATCCATAGATGAGAAGTACAAATATGGCCTCAAAGGCATCCTCACTCATAGCCTTCCCATAAACAGTAGCTTGAGCAATGAGGAACTCAAAAGGGAGACCTTGAATTCCATCTTTGGTAGTCATATGAGCACCAACCAGAGATTCATCTATGTGCAACATGTCAGCTATCTCTTGAGAAGTAGGAATACTCTCCAAGCCACTGAACGGCAATGGATCCAGGATAGGTATACCCACAAGATAAGCATACTCCTCAAGGGTAGGCAAAAGCTGGAAGTTTGGAAAAGTGAAGCAACGGTACAGAGGATCATAAAACTGCACCAATACACTCATCAGCCCTTTATCCACCTGAGTAGTCAGAAGAGGAAGAAGCTTCCCAAAGCGAGCTTTGAAACCCAAGGGATCTAGTACATAGGATGTCAGATTCCTTAACTCTTTCAGATCGGGTTGTTTGAAGCTGTACTTCTTTGTATTCCTTCTTTGTCTTTCCATGTCTGAAAATTTTGCAAATAAACCCCTTAAGTTCCTTGAAAATTTTCTTATTATTTTGATGATATGGATTCAAATGGGTGCATGAATGCATGAATGCAACAATCACACTCAAGGATCAAGCAAAGCACAGCAAACAAAGGTCATGGGATGGATCATATCATCCTTAATATCAATCATCCATTTTGGTGGATTATGGTTTACACCTTATCAACACCCAAGTTCCATTGATATTAAGGATATATGAACGGATCAACCATGAATCAAGGGTTTGTTGCAAGTCACGAGCATGGAGTCTCGGTTAAGAACCACCCAAAGGGAGCGTACTAGGGATTCAACCTGCCAAACATGTTCTACATGAGGTTCCCATATTCATCATCCCATCTTTCGAATATTATCGGAGAAACGACTACTCGTATTCCAAAAATATTCTCAAGAGAGACTCTTATGAGTGTAGTATCGCGTAACAATCGTATCAAATCTTACATTTGAACGACTTTCGCACTACATCCTAAAAATAGGCCAAGTTGGGCTTGGTAAACTAAGGTCCTTGGCTTCTAAGGTCTATATTGGAAAGAGTAATGTCTAACCACAACTTACTTGTGTGACATTATTGATCCCAACATGACCTCCACCAAGTGAATGAACTTGCAAGTCGACTTGCTAACGAATAACTCCACACAAGTCAACAAGACTATGCCATTCTCCTATCATAAGTGCACTCGAGTCCGGGTATAGAACTCATCTCACAAAGATCATCAAACATACAAGGAATTAATATCAAGCAAATCAATCATTACATATAATACAGTAATCCCAAATTCCACAAAAATATGTCACAAAACAATATAATACAACAAAGGTGAAAAGTTGGCAAAACCCACTAGGGACTACTTTTATTCCCCAGCAGAGTCGCCACTTTTCTGTAGCGGTGTATTCGTTACCATTGGAGATATTGACTAAATCCAAGGTAAATCATACAAAGTCGAGTCGCCACCGCACTTCTATATATCCAAAGGAATGGTTAGAAAGCGAACAAAAACCTAATAGTTTTAACAAAAACTAATAAAAGAAACAGAGATCTGGATAAGGGGGTTGGTTATGTAATGGGAAGGTGTTAGGCACCCAAAACATCCTAGGTACTCCGAGGGATCCCTTTTCACACTTGTGAAGGTTATTGTTTTGTGAAAATTTTTATTTTTGTGCAAACATGATTGAAGAGATGAGAAGAGAATATACAAATTTATTTACATTTTGTGTTTGGATGGATAAACCCATTGCCTACGTACCCTCTTATGAAAATATTAGGATCAAAACCTCGTAGTTCGGGTAAAAAAAATCAAAAACAAATGAGTGGATTGATTGGTCCAAAAGCCTTAAGGTCTTTTGTTATCAAAGGGAGAAAACTCAACCTAAAACCACAAATCCACCATGTGAGGATAGCTTCAACATGCTAGTGAGGGGTTAACCCTATAATAAGCATGGAAGACTCATTGTCCATCACTAAGGATAAAGGTGAGTATTACATCTACCACAAAGGTAACTCAAACCTAATTGTAACAACCCGTATAATATATATCTAGAATAATATCGTACAAGTGTTAAATTTTGGTACTGTCACAACATAAGTGCCTAATGGCATCAATATATATATACATGTCCAAACTAAAAACATCAATGGAACATGTTATACAATAATGCCTAAACAATAAAATCTAAGAACTATGTGCAACATCTTCATTGCACACCACTCCACAGCGGAAGATCATAATAAACAGCATCCCTTGAAACATCCATAACAGCTTCTCAAAATTCAACCTGTAAGGATTACTTGAAAAATAACAACAATGATGGGATGAGATAATAATCTCAGTGAGTTCTCCTATCCTATGGGTCCACTCGGCTCTACAGGGTATTCTAATCGATATTCAACTCATATCCAACTCAAGTCAACAAGGGAACGAAGACTTGAGCGATGGTGAAACTATCTCGCAATTGTATGGCAACATGCATCTGAGTTCTCATAACTCAACCACGATCATTATTCAGATCACGACGCATCAATTCCCGAACAGACTTACGTCTAAGCCAGGCCCGGTTCATGCATGCTCGTATGATTTGACTTTCGCGGTGGATATCAGGTTCCCCTATGGGACTCTAACCCACTTTTAAGAACCATCACTCGTATGGGACTCTAACCCACTTTGAGTATCTTTCACCGTATGGGACTCTAACCCACTTAGGTGTCCACATTTCCCCCATGTCCGCCATGGTTGGGGCTCAAACCCAATTGAGGCTCGAATCATTGGTCCCACATCCCAATGCTTACTCATCTAAGCATACCAAAAGAGATGTGTACCACCACAGAAAACACACATTCTGAATACATGATCGGTTCCACAAAACATTGGTTCCACGAACCATAACAAATTCATCAATCATAGGTGACTTCATTCACCATAATACACAAATAATAATATGGCATGTTCCATACAATGCGTCTCATTCTCAATCATGGTAACAATTCGTCCACGACCTCACATAAGCGTCATACGAATGAATACCGTATTCTCATACATGTATCACACATATTTCATAACCTAGATTATCTTACTAAGTTATTAATCATTTTATTCTTCTAGGTTTCCTCACTCATCTTTGTAAGGATTTAATCGTGTTATTTCACCTTCCACATAACAACAATATTTAATTTTCATCATGATAAAATTCATGGCATTTATAAATCACATACTATTTTATAACATGGAACAATAATAATAGTCCTTTATGTTATCTTTAGTCATGTTATTTCACAATCAACCATGTTTAACACCCATCATAAATATAATTCATTTAATTTGTAAGACACATAATATACTATAATATGATATCATAATAATAGCCTTTTTCATTATCTTACTAATGCATCCGTCCGCATCCAAAACGGAGTTATAACGCTCAATTAATTCATTAATCTATCTTAATCAATATTTAGATTAATATTTATTCATTGCATAAGCATTCAACAACAACCTCTCTAGCCTAGTGGTAAGGCATGTATAGTTCAAAGGAGGTCCTGGGTTTGAACCCCACTGGTGACAAATTCTCGGTTAACCTAAACCGTTAACCGGTTAACCACTCACGAAATTGCCCAGAAAGTGAATTTTTGCTACGCGTTAACCGGTTACCTCATACCGTTAACCGGTTAACACTGTAAAAAAGGGAAAAATTCCAATTTCCATGAATTCTCTCAGTAACTCCTTTCCTTAAATAACTCCTCTTTTATTTTCCTTTCCATATACCATTTTTTTACCTACTATTTTCACATAACTTGATTTTTCAACAACAACCAACATAATATCATCACATAGCATGGTTAGGGCACGATTCACACAAACCCTAACCCCACAAATATAGATTATTTTCCCCCAAATGCTAAAACTATCTAAGAACTCACCTAGTAGAAGAAGATGAAGTTGGTGATGATGAAGATGAGATGATGAAGATGATTTTCCATCTTCTTCCTTCCTTCCTCTTCTCTCTTCTTCCTCTTTCTCTTTCTTCTTTTCCTCTTTCTTTCTCTTTTTCTTCTTCTCTCTTTCTTTTCTTTCTGATAACTCTCATTCTCTCTTCTTCTATTCTTATCCTTTCTTCTTTTCTTTCCTTTACCACACACAATAGATTACATATATAATATATATAATATATAATATTAAGTAGTAATCAAAATATCCCAATTGATATTTCATCTTCCAACACCAATTGACCAATTATTAATGTTACTAAAAATGTCCTCTATTGTACTTATTAATACTGGTCTGTCTCTTTATTAATAATTAATCCCTTCAGAGTTCACTGGTTACTCTATTGGTCCCAATTGACAACATTTAGAGCACAAAGGAGCTCTAATTGTTACAACTAACAAAAGATATAGTACACAGGTACTCAATTGATCTCAACTAACAACTAATTGAGCATTTAAGGGAATATGGGATATTACACTAATAGCTAAAGGTTATGAAAAATTTGATTAAGAAAGGCATTTGAAGCCACAAAAAGCACATTTGAAGTGAGTTGAATTTACAAATTAGGAGTATTCACAAAATGAGGTCAAAGTATGAATTAGAGTTTATTTACAATGAGTATTAGTGAAAAGAGTTTGAAAAAATCAAAGGCATATGGCCTAGGTTTCTAATTTTGAAAACAAATGTCAATGTTTGCACAAAAAGTTTGGCTTGGGTTAGAAAAAGGAAGGCTAAGTCCTAAGTGAAACAAAAGGGAAAAATTCCAATTTCCATGAATTCTCTCAGTAACTCCTTTCCTTAAATAACTCCTCTTTTATTTTCCTTTCCATATACCATTTTTTTACCTACTATTTTCACATAACTTGATTTTTCAACAACAACCAACATAATATCATCACATAGCATGGTTAGGGCACGATTCACACAAACCCTAACCCCACAAATATAGATTATTTTCCCCCAAATGCTAAAACTATCTAAGAACTCACCTAGTAGAAGAAGATGAAGTTGGTGATGATGAAGATGAGATGATGAAGATGATTTTCCATCTTCTTCCTTCCTTCCTCTTCTTCTCTTCTTCCTCTTTCTCTTTCTTCTTTTCCTCTTTCTTTCTCTTTTTCTTCTTCTCTCTTTCTTTTTCTTTCTGATAACTCTCATTCTCTCTTCTTCTATTCTTATCCTTTCTTCTTTTCTTTCCTTTACCACACACAATAGATTACATATATAATATATATAATATATAATATTAAGTAGTAATCAAAATATCCCAATTGATATTTCATCTTCCAACACCAATTGACCAATTATTAATGTTACTAAAAATGTCCTCTATTGTACTTATTAATACTGGTCTGTCTCTTTATTAATAATTAATCCCTTCAGAGTTCACTGGTTACTCTATTGGTCCCAATTGACAACATTTAGAGCACAAAGGAGCTCTAATTGTTACAACTAACAAAAGATATAGTACACAGGTACTCAATTGATCTCAACTAACAACTAATTGAGCATTTAAGGGAATATGGGATATTACACTAATAGCTAAAGGTTATGAAAAATTTGATTAAGAAAGGCATTTGAAGCCACAAAAAGCACATTTGAAGTGAGTTGAATTTACAAATTAGGAGTATTCACAAAATGAGGTCAAAGTATGAATTAGAGTTTATTTACAATGAGTATTAGTGAAAAGAGTTTGAAAAAATCAAAGGCATATGGCCTAGGTTTCTAATTTTGAAAACAAATGTCAATGTTTGCACAAAAAGTTTGGCTTGGGTTAGAAAAAGGAAGGCTAAGTCCTAAGTGAAACAAAAGGTGAGGGATAAGGGATGCAACAATACTAGGAGTTCCTCTCTTGAGATCATATAGATGATCCAAGTAGATACCTGTCGCAACCTGAAAAATGGAATGCGAAAAAAAACAACCGGCGAAGAAAGACAGGAGAGTCGCCACCGTGCGTTATTTATCCCAAAGGAGGGAAAGGAAACGCTCGAAGTAAACCTGGAAAAAGGAAAGGACAAGACAGGGTCTCGCAACCAAATCTTGGGTTCGGGAGTCGATTATGCGAGGGGAAGGTATTAGCACCCCTACGCATCCGTAGTACTCTACGGGATCCACTTTTGTAGTTCTTGTCTAAAGGGTGTGGGTTTATCTAATGTGTTATTTACTAAAAAAAGGGTCAAAATAAAATGACTCGCACGGATGTCACATCCACTGCATACGTATCTCATTTGAATATGAGAATCAGAGTCTTCGTATCTCGGCTACCTAGGGGTTAAGGGTAATTGTTCTCGCTAAGACATCGCGTCTTATGCCTACGTATCTCATCTGGAATGAGAATCAGAGCAAGCCGTAGTTCGGCTAACTACGGGGTTATGGATTGGGTTTTGGACGAACGATGTTACTACGCAATCTACTGGATGCTCGACCTTTGGAGACTTACTCGCCTGTAGTAAAAGGAGTTAACGTGTTCTTAGGAGAAGAAAAATCAATGAGTTGGTAGGGTTAGGGATGCTCATGCAAAAAGGCAGTCCTTGACGAAGAAACCTACATAAAGTAAACACAAAAACATTTCCTCCTATCGAAATCTTCCAGCTAGGAAAGCAGTAAAATGCGGGAAAAATGTAAAAGTACCACACGGATGAAGATCTGAGGTAACAGCAATTAAAGGAACGGTAAACCCTGAGATCCTTCCAAGCTAACATCATTAAAGAAAATGAGTCAGTACAGGTAATCGGAATGAACCTCCAGGGGGTATCCCACAAATAAAGTGCGAAACCACGCAAGTTATCCCTGCAAACGTCATGTGAGCCCTCACAAAAAGAACTCAACAAATAGGTTAGAGAAAAAAAAGGGTAATCAAGAGTTGCCCCCAAATCAAAATGTAACCACATGAATCATGCCCTTTCAATTCACAAAAAGCAACCAAGGGTAGGAGGCCTAAACCTCTTGTCAAACACATGCATCAAAAGGGTATCAAATTCACCCATAATACCTCATACATTCAGAAAATTCAAATTGAAAGCATAGAGATGATGGATATAGGGCAAACCTGACTGAAGAGATCGGTTGAAATCAAATGGCACGGCTGGATTTGCAAACCAATGTTAGGATTTGCTTGAGTTGAAAGTGTGTGAGTCAGAATGAACCTTTCAGAGTTGCCTGGAGGTTGCTGCAGATTAGCTTGTAGGTTTCCCTTCAGGTTTTGTTCAGTGTTGTTCCAAGGAAACCACAGATTATTTTGCTTCTCTTCCTTTTTCTGTCTGTTCTCCCTCTTTTATAACCTGATTTTCATGGCTTTGTGGGCTCAAATGAGAGAGGTCCAAGTCCAAGCTTTTTCTATTATATTTTATTTATTTATTTAATTAATTTTATTTATTTATTTATTTATTTATTCGTTTTTTTTTGTTTTTTTTGTTTTTTTTTTGTTTTTTTTTTAAATAAAGTTTCTTGGATCTGATTCTGATTGACATGATGAAATGCAATATGAAATGTTAAATGACCTAAAAATGAATGCATGAATGAGGAGGGCAAATTTTGGGGTGTTACAATACCATCCTTTGGAATAAGCAATCACAAGGTATAAGCAATCAACCAAGTCTCAGAAGAGATCCTCAATGTATCTGGTATCTCACAAGGATGAACATGGCAATATGATCTTTCAATTAAGCTCAAATGAAAAGTTAGCACAAAAGCACACACACAAGTGAACAAGCATCACACACTATGTACATACAAGAGGCTCAGACAATGGATGGGCTTTAGTCAAGAGGGGTCATATCAACCTCGACAAACAAGCCAAACTGTAAGTGTAATCTGGAGCTCTTAACCACTAACATTGAAAGTTAGGGTGAAGCTGATCAAAGATGGAAATGAGGATGAGACCTCATGCTCTTAACCCTGGTCTGGGTGAGCTCATGACAAAGAAAGCGTGGGGATCCAGAAAGAGGGACCTTATTCCACTTGACAGACTCTAAACAAAGATCTTGGGTACATGTTCAGAAGCATCAGCATGTAGTGCGAGCATAAAGAACGACTCACTGAATAACGGGGGATTGGCTACTAATCCCTTGTATCCGTCAATTGCCTCTACATGGAGGTCTTATCAAGTATCACATGCCTCATCTGGAGGTCTTTGGCACAATGTTAAACAAACACAAACAGAGCCTCTGAAGGAGGACTTGCCAGCAAAATGCCTGCCAAAAAGGTGACAGGACTTCCAGACTACATGAAGTAAGAAGATAACTACCTAAGTGGTGTATCAACCACAATCCAAGGCTTAAGCAAAAGCAAAAGCTAGCAAGCAACTAAGGTACCTGGACAAAAGCTAAACAGTTAGTAATTCAGTCATGAAACCAACAGACAAACAATGGAACTCTCCAAGATTTACACAACTCAATGAACAATGCTCAAGCACTCAAATGAACTCATGAGCTCAAGCACATCACTTAAAATCCTACAAAACAAACAAAAGTTAGAACTCAAAGCATTTGTATCTCACAAAGTGAGAACAAATCAACCATCAATGCTAAATGTCCAAACCTGAAACACAAAGCACAGTTAGTTTATGCACAAAACACTAGTACAAAGACTAAGTTCAAAACCAAACCAAATGATCAAAACAGAACTCAATCTTCTACACAATGCACATTCAAACAATCAATAAATTGTCCTCAAAAGGACCAGCATCAAATCAATAAGCAAGTATCTCAAATGATCTATGTCATGCAAGGACCAAAAAATATGTACAAAATGGAATTCCAACTTAGAAAATCCAAATCAAAACAGAAATGCATGCAATGGCTTTGATATTTTTTTATGCAAGTTTCTCATGTCCAGGATAACCATCATGCAAAAGATCAAATCCAGAAAAGTTCAAATGCTAGATGAATAAAATTGCAACAATTCAATGTCAAAAATGTGACACAAATTGTCACATTATTCTCTATGTGTCAAAAGTGATGATAACATGTGAGAAAAATTACAAACCAGTGACCAAAAATTCACATCATATATGAATATTAAGCATACAAAAAATTGGATCAATTGGCTCAACATGGAGAATTTCACAAAGCAATGAACACAACATGTCAATTTAGCACAATGTCAATTCAAAAATTCCAAAATAGAAAACCAGACACAAACAATTCATGAAGTTAACACTATAAAAAACTAGACATCAAAACAAAATTATGAAGAAAAAAAATGGAGTTAATTTGGACTATTTTTGGATTTTTAATGAATTTTCTAAAACAAGCAAAATAATTGAAATATGCATGGAAATGTGGAGGGAAATAAAACATTCAAATAAATCCAGATAAAACAACAGTCGTTGGATAAGGCGCGCAATTCACATTAACGGTCCTCATTCAATTCTATGAAACGATGCATTTCATTAAACGCGTTGGCACACCACATCAGTAGTCAACATAACGTGTGGCCAGGTCAATGCATCCATAGCCAACCAAACACACACGCAAGCAACACATCAGCGTACACATGGAAACCAGCAAGGCAAAACCCTAAGAGTTGCAGAGACGTCGGAGCTAAGCTCCGGTCGTCTTCTCCGGCCAACTCCAGCAAGCTCGACACAAAAAAATTCCAGAAATGCAAGATGCATACATCATTCAACTCAGTTTTCCATGTACATTCAAAATATGCAATCAATTTCATGTAATTCCTCATGTATTTTCCAGATCGAGCAAAACATTGTTGAGATCCAAACTTCCAGTTCATCATACATGCTCAATTCTCAACTATTTCAAAATCTAAACATATCTACATCACCTATGCAATGAGATCTACACAACTATAACAAGAAAACAGCAAAAGGAGAAGATCGAATTTCAACTTACTTGAAATGAAGGTTGCTGAAATCGTGCTCTCAAGTGTTCTACAGCTCCAAATCAACTCTACTTTACTCCTCTTGAAGCTTTGTGCAAAAAGATTTGGATGAAAACCCTTGAATCTACCTCAATCTTCAAATCCGATCCACATGGAAATGTACATGAACTGCATGAAACCTAGCTGAATTGCTTCAAGTAATGGATGGATCTTGCTCAGTGAAGCTCCATGATCAAGAATATGCAAGAATTATTGGTGTTTGTGTGAAGAAATTCAAGATTCGAAGAGAGAGAAAAATGGAGGGAGTTTTGAAATTTGATCTGAAAAATGATTGTTATGGTGGTTATGATTAGGGTTTGAGCTTATATATGCCTTGCTAATGATGCTGAAAACCAATTAAGCCAAATGCTAATCATGATTAAGGAGTTTTGAAGCCAAATGCAAAAAATGCAACTTGAGTTAGCATGGCCATATTCCACGTTCTCTTTCTCATGCAATGGTCTGAATTCACTCAAAATTATCCAATGGTCATGATTTGAATGGTATTTTGCTTGTATCATAAGCCAAATTTGAATTGTGGATATTTTCTTCAATTTGCACATGTATGTTTCAATGAACATACAAGCCTCTCCCATGCATGGCAAAGCACATTTTGAGAAGTCTTGATCAAGAGAAACATTTTGCAAAAAGAATGGACCAATTTGGAGCATTGCATCAAAAGTTATGCCATTTTGAATTTCCATGTACACCTTGTGATCAAATGATCATAACTCCTCAACCATTCATCACATGGACATGATCTAGGACTTTTTGAAAAGGGGTGACAAAGATCTACAACTTTCATGTTCACAAAAAATCCATTTGACACTTCTTTGACATTGACAAGTTCAGTTGAATGTGAACCAAAAACTTGCCAAATTTGGAAACTTTGAATTACAGATCATTTTCCATTTATAGTAACTTTTGTCATGACCTTTGAATCTTCAAGATGGATGTTTAAAATGATAAGTAGGCCTCATTTGAACATGATTTAGGTGTCTCAACTCATTTCCCCACCTTATAGCCCTCAGTTGACTGCACAGTTGACTTTTGATCCTCAGATGACCTGGTGATTGCTTAAGCTGCAAACAAAGATGTTAGTGACATATTTTTGTGCTTTTGGTTAGTAAACAAAATGAGAAAAGCAATGATATACAATTCAAGCAATTCTTGGTGATCTTAAACCACTCACAAGGAGGTCCCATCCAGAGGGAAAGGAACCAATATGCTAAATGATCCTTGAGGCTATGCAATGCAATGCTATGATGCCATGAGGGATCTTAGGGACAAAATTGGGGTCTTACAGACCTACAATAGGCCAAGATGGGCTAGGTAACCTAAGGTCCTTGGCTTCTAAGGTTTATATTGGAAAGAGTAATGCATAACCACGACTACTCGTGTGACATTATTGATCCCAACAAGACCTCCACCAAGTGAATGGGCTTGCAAGTCAACTTTCTAAAGAATAACTCCACACAACTCAACAAGACTATGCCATTCTCCTATCATAAGTGCACTCGAGTTCAGGTAAAGAACTCATCTCACAAGAAACCACCAAGCATACAAGCAAGTAGTATATCAAGCAATTCATACATTACAAACAATACAGTCATCCCAAATTTTGCACAAAAATATGCCACAAATAAATATAAACATACAATACAACAAGCAAAAAGTAGGCTAAACCCACTAGGAAATATATTCATCCCCAGCAGAGTCACCATTTTTCTACAGCCGGGTATTCGTTACCTTTAGATTTATTGACTAAATTAAAAGTAAGCATACAATTCGAGTCGCCACCGCACTTCTATTTATCCAAAGGAAAGGTTAGAAAGCGAACAAAAACCAAGTAGGAAGTTTTATCAAATAAAAAACTAATAAAAATGTCAGAGATCTGGGTAAGGGGGTTCTGTAAGACCCCAATTTTGACCCTAAGATCCCTCATGACATCATAACATTGCATTTGCAAAGCCTCAAGTATCATAAGCATCTTGGTTCCCCTTGCCTTTAGGTGGGACCTCTTGTGAGTGGTTTGAGATCACGAAGCATGCTTGAATTGTATATCATTGCTTTTCTCATTTTTGTTTACCAACCAAAAGCACAAAAATATGTCACTAACATCTTTTGTTTGTAGCTTGAGCAATCACAAGGTCTAAAAGCTCCTAGGAGATCATTGGTGCAAAGATATGGCCAAGAGAAGATGAAGGCAAGCATGGCAATGGTTCCCAAAGCTCTCATCCATCAAATATGCCTCCCTAGCATCTCAATTCATCATTTTGATCAAAGCAAGTCAAAGGGTTTGAGGTTTGTTCCTCAAGGAAACCCTAATTCATCTGATCACCCACCATGCCTTGCTAATGAAGCAACCTCAGCCCATGGTCATATACAATCAAGGGAAGTTCTCTAATTCATCATGTCATGCATATTTGAGCTTATTTGAGTGTCATCAATCATCAATTCATCAAGATATGAGTTGTGGACTTGAGAAGTTGACCAGTCAATTCATCTGACTATTTTGAAATGCACTGAGACCTAACTTTTTATGTGTTGGTCAAATGGAGATGATCCCAAACACAAAAATGTAAATAAACTTGTATATTCTCCTCTCATCTATTCAATCATGTTTGCACAAATAAATTTCCACAAAATACCAACCTTACAACAAGTATGAAAAGGGCTCCCTAGGAGTACCTAGGATGTTTTGGGTGCTTAAAACCTTCCCATTGCATAACCAACCCCCTTACCCAGATCTCTGACTTTTTTACTAGTTTTTGATTCGATAAAACTTTTAGGTTTTTGTTCGCTTTCTAACCATTCCTTTGGATAAATAGAAGTGCGGTGGCGACTCGACTTGTATGATTTACCTTGAATTTAGTCAATATGTCTAATGGTAACGAATACCCCGCTACAAAAAAGTGGCGACTCCACTGGGGACTATATTGACCTAGTAGGTTTTGCCTACTTTTCATCTTTGTTGTATTATATTGTATATTGTTTTGTGACATATTTTTTGTGCAAATTGGGATTACTGTATTGTATGTAATGATTGAATTGCTTGAATTTATAATTCCTTGTATGCTTGGTGATCTTTGTGAGATGAGTTCTATACTCGAACTCGAGTGCACTTAGGATAGGAGAATGGTGTAGTCTTGTTGACTTGTGTGGAGTTACTCTTTAGCAAGTTGACTTACAAGTCCACTCACTTGGTGGAGGTCATGTTGGGATCAATAATGTCACACAAGTAGTTGTGGTTAGAAATTACTCTTTCCAATATAAACCTTAGAAGCCAAAGACCTTAGTTTACCAATCCCATCTTGGCCTATTTTTTAGGATGTAGTGCGAAAGTCGTTCAAGTGTAAGATTTGATACGATTGTTACGCGATACTACACTCATAAGAATTCCTCTTGAGAATATTTTTGGATTATGAGTAGTCGTTTCTCTGATAATATCCGAAAGATGGGATGATGACTATGGGAACCTCTTGTAGAACATGTTTGGCAGGTTAAACCCTAGTACACTCCCTTTGGGTGGTTCTTAACCGAGACTCCATGCTCGTGATTTGCATCAAACCCTTGATTCATGGTTGATCCGTTCATATATCCTTAATATCAATGGAACTTGGGTGTTGATAAGGTGTAAACCATAATCCACCAAAATGGATTATTGATATTAAGGATAATATGGTCCATCCCATGACCTTTGTTTGGTGTGCTTTGCTTGATCCTTGAATGTGATTGTTGCATTCATGCATTCATGCACCCATTTGCATCCATATTATCAAAATAATAATAAAAAATTTAAGGAACTTAAGAGGTCTATTTGCAAATTTTTAGACATGGAAAGACAAAGAAGGAATACAAAGAAGTACAGCTTCAGACAACCAGATTTGAAAGAACTACGGAATTTGACATCCCATGTATTAGATCTCTTGGGTTTCAAGGCTCGTTTTGGGAAGCTTCTTCCTCTTCTGACTACTCAGGTGGATGAAGAGTTGATGAGTGTGTTGGTGCAGTTTTATGATCCCTTGTACCGTTGCTTCACATTTCCGGATTTTCAGCTTTTTCCCACGCTTGAGGAGTATGCCTATCTTGTGGGTATACCTATTCTAGACCAGTTGACGTTCAGTGGTTTAGAGAGTATTCCTACTTCTCAAGAGATAGCTAACATGTTACATATAGATTAATATCTGGTTGGTGCTCATATGACTACCAAAGGTGGAATTCAAGGTCTCCCTTCTGAGTTCCTCATTCTCAAGCTACCGTGTATGGGAAGGCCATGAGTGAGGATGCCTTTGAGGCCATATTTGTACTTCTCATCTATGGGTTAGTGTTGTTCCCCAACATCGACAAGTTTGTAGATGTGAACGCTATTAGGGTTTTCTCTACTCTTAATCCCGTTCCGACTCTGTTGGGTGACATTTCTTTTTCTTTGCATATGAGGAATCTAAAGGGTGATGGTGTCATTGTGTGCTGTTTGCCTCTGTTGTATAAGTGGTTTATTTCTCACTTACCACAGATGGGCGCCTTCAAGGAGAACAAGGGATGTCTACGGTGGTCCACGAGACTTATGTCTCTCACTAATGATGATATCTCTTGGTACAACCGTGTGTATGATGGTGTGTAGATTATCGACTCTTGTGGTGAATTCTCCAATGTGCCTCTTCTTGGTACATGTGGTGGGATTAACTACAACCCTGTTCTGGCACGTCGTCATCTTGGGTTCCCCCTAAAGGATAAACCCAATAACATTCTATTAGAGGGTGTGTTATTTCAGGAGGGTAAAGATCCCCAAGGCCTGAAGGGCAGGATGGTCCGCGCTTGGTGCAAGGTTCATAGGAAAGGAAGGAAGGAGTTAGGTCCTAAGAATTGTGTCGCTTTGGAGCCTTACACTGCTTGGGTTAGGAAGAGAGCTTCTGAGTATCTCATGTCGTACGAGTATCCGAGACCTACACCCTCGGTTGTGGCTGGGCCTTCGACCCTCCCTGACCAAGGAGTAGAGGAGTTGAGAGATGAAGATCGTTCACGTGCTTGGATCCGTGAACGAGAGGAGTCGCTTCAGCAGATTAAGGAGAAGGATGCTTTGATTGAGTTTCTCGAGCATCAGGTCAGTGATGATCCTAATGATGCATGGACTTCTCTACTTCCTCATTCTTCTAGGTTCTGGAAGAGGAAGTATGATCGACTCGCCAAGGAGAAGGCAGATATGGATACAGCCTATGAGGAGAAGGTGAAGAGGCTTCGTGCATCTTATCTTCCTGTGTCCCGAGCTTTAGATGATTGTTTCTAGGGATCCATAGGATGATTATTTTCCTTTTTCTCTTGTATTTGGTTACCAATGTTGTACTTCTTTGGTGTAAAAAAATATATATTTTCCAGATATTATTGATAAGATGTTTCCATATGTGATAAAAGTGTAATATTTCCCAAAATTTGCAAATAGGACTCTAAAGTTCCTCTGAAATAAAAACAAATCATATGCACAAGCATCACCGCATCATGTGCATAAGCAGGTTTTGCTCCAGGCTTCTTGTCCTATGGTCTAACTCTGTGTTCTTCATTTATTTCAAAGACAAGCTGAATCACCGGTACTACACCAGAGCCAACTCTTCAAGACTGATGGAACATTTGGAACAAGAGAACCGCGAGCTGAAGGAGGAAGTAGCCAGATTGACTACCCTGATGAAGTCATTCTTGGCCGCTCAGAGCCATCCTTCTCTAACACCCTCAACTCCTCCCCAGAGGACGGTCATTTCTGAGATCGTAACTTCTACTATGCCTGCTGTGACAACTCACTTTGCATCATTTATGCCAGCCGGGTTCCCTTGGGGAATGCCCGCCAACTTTGTGCCAGAGGGTTTTGCTCCTACTCTTGCTTTTTTGCCGACATCTAGCCCGGTCCTTTCAGTGCCACCTCCTGTCGTGCACACTTTACCAAGGGTTGAAGATACCATCTATCATTCTGAGCCATCTGAAGGCCCAGACGTTTATGAGAAGATGGATGACATGAAAGACCAATTCCTTGAGCTTCGCAAGGAACTGAAGACTTTGAGGGGGAAGGACCTCTTTGGTAAAAGTGTTGCTGAGTTGTGCCTTGTGCCCAACGTAAAAATCCCTATTAAATTCAAAGTGCCTGACTTTGAGAAGTATAAGGGAAAGACATGCCCTCTCAGTCATCTTGTGATGTATGCTCGTAAGATGTCGACACAAACTGATAATGATCAACTGCTCATCCACTATTTCCAGGACAGTTTGTCCGGTGCCACTCTCCGGTGGTACATGGGTCTGGAGAGTTCGAACATCCGCTCTTTCAACGATCTTGGCAAGGCCTTCGTCAAGCAATATAAATACAAGGTGGATATGGCTCCTGATAGGGACCAGTTGAGGGCGATGTCCCAGAAAGAGAAAGAGACCTTCAAACAATACGCCCAGAGGTGGCGTGAATTGGCAGCTCAGATAGTGCCACCCCTAGAGGAGAAAGAGATGACCAAGGTCTTCCTAAGACCTTGAGTTTGTTCTATTATGAGAGAATGATAGCCAGCGGTCCCTCAGACTTCACCGAGATGGTGAATATGGGGATGAGATTGGAAGAGGGGGTTCGTGAAGGACGCTTAACTCGAGATGAAGGCTCTTCAGCAAAGAGATATGGAAGCTTTGCAAACAAGAAGGAGGGAGAGGCACACGTTGTGTCTTCCCATGTCAAAAGAAGACCCTCTGTGAAGAGGAAGATTGCTCGCCCAGTCAATAACCAGCATCATGTGGCTCATATAGCACCCGTTTTCAGGGAAGCTCAACATTATCAGCAACCACAAACTCAGCAATATCAGTAACAACAACAACGTCCACAACAGCAGGCCTACTAGCCTCGAAATAACAACAACAATGCCAGCACTAGCTATGAGAGGAAGAGGGTCACCTTTGATCCAATTCTGATGACTTATGTTGAACTCTATCCGTCTCTGATTGATAGAAAGTTAATCACTCCGCGAGACCCTCCCGCTGTACCTGCTAACCCTCAGTGGTGGTACAAGTCTGAGCTTCATTGTGTGTATCATTCCGGTGCCCCCCGACATGACATAGAGAATTGTTATCCCCTGAAGACCAAGGTGCAAGACCTTGTGAGAAGCGGGATTTTGTTTTTCGATGACGTAGGTACGAATGTGAAGAAGAACCCATTCCCCCGAGCATGGGAAGTCTGTTAATATGGTCCAGGGCTGTCCTAGAAAGTACAAAGTTAAATACGTCAGTCATATCCGGCAATCACTGGTTGAGATACATCGCTTGCTGTGTGATTATAGCCATTATGAGCATGACCACGATAGATGCAGAGTCTGTTCTGTTAATCAAAGAGGATGTGGCCAGGTGCGTAGAGATGTTCAAGAGATGTTGGACGCAGGAGTCATTGAGATCCTTCAAAACAGAAATGTTGACGAAGATGCTCTCGAAGTCAACGTAATTTCTCCAGTATTCCGGATACCTGAGCCTGTTGTCATCAAGTATGATGGTAGCAAGCAGAAGGTTTCTCCAGCTCTGACTATCAAACCGGCCGGACATGTACCGTACTCCTCCGAGATGGCGGTTCCTTATCGCTACAATGTTGTAGCAGTGGAAAATGGGAAAGAGGTGTCCCTGCCCTCTTCATTTGTCGTAAACATTGCTGACGTCAGTGGTTTGACCCGCAGCGGTCGTGTATTTTCAGCTCTGTTGAAGCCTCAAGTTGATGCTGATTTTGTCGAACGCCCGATGGGGAATGCTGTGAGCACTCCGAATCCGGAACTTGTTGCTAAGCCCTCATCTATGTTGAAAACGCCTGCTTCTGTTGGCCCGAGTGGCAATACGAAAGAAGATTGTGATGAGATGATGAGGCTCATCAAAAGGAGTGAGTATAACGTTGTAGACCAGCTTCTACAAACTCCATCCAAAATATATGTGTTATCATTGCTTTTGAATTCAGAACCACACCGAGAGGCTCTACAAAATATATTGGATGTGGCGTACGTAGATCATGATGTCACGCTAGAAAAATTTGATAGCATTATTGCAAACATCACCGCTTGTAACAACCTGAGTTTTTGTGACGCTGATCTCCCTGAGGAGGGAAGAGACCACAACTTGGCATTACATATATCTATGAGCTGCAAGGATGACGCCATGTCCAATGTGTTGGTGGACACCGGGTCATCATTAAATGTATTGCCGAAGACCACTCTCACGAAGTTGTCATATCAATGGCCTCCCATGAGGCAGAGTGGGGTAGTTGTGAAGGCTTTCGATGGGTCTCGCAAAACTAAGATTGGTGAAGTTGATCTCCCAGTCAAAATCGGACCAAGTGATTTCCAGATTACCTTCCAAGTTATGGATATTCACCCATCGTATAGTTGTCTCCTAGGCAGACCATGGATTCACGAGGCTGGCGTTGTGACATCCACCCTACACCAAAAACTGAAATTCGTAAAAAAACAAGAAGCTGGTAGTGGTAGGGGGAGAAAAGGCTCTCCTGGTTAGCCATTTGTCTTCCTTCTCATATATAGATGTTGAGGATGAAGTTGGAACTCCCTTCCAAGCTTTATCTATTGTTGGGCCTGTTGAGAGGAGAACTCCTTCATTTGCTTCCTACAAAGATGCGAAGTTGGCCATTGAGCATGGTGCAACTGCTGGATTGCGGCAAATGATTGAGTTAGAAGATAACAAGTCCCGGGATGGCATATGTTTTTCTTCTGGGGTCTTCAACAAGCAAGGTTTGTTTAAGAGCGGAGGTTTCATCCACACCGGTCAAGACGAAGAGGCTGCTGCCATTTTGGAAGAGGACAAAGAGGATTCTGGCAATTGCATTATCCCTGGAGGGATCTGCAATAATTGGGTCGCTATGGATATTCCAACAGTTATCCGTAAGTCAAAGTAATGTTCATTGTGTTTAAAAACCCTTCTCTCATGCCAAAAGGAGAAGTGATGACATTGTTGGCGCATAAATGTAATGATGTTTTCATTCAATAAATTCATGTTAAATGTTTGTTTTTCAAATTATTTTCCCTTTTTGCTTTTGCATGAAATTGGTGATCACATAAAACCCTAAAAATAAGAATAAAATCAATCTTTTCATCTGCATAATAATTTGCCTTGCTTGAATTCTGAAAAGCTCTTTATATCCAAAAATCGTTATGTAGGTTGATCAAACCGATTGAACATAATGAACCAACACCATCTCCCAACTTTGAATTCCCTGTATTTGAGGCGGAAGAAGATGATGTTAAAGAGATTCCTGACGAGATTACCCGCCTACTTGAGCATGAAGAGAAGATCATTCAGCCGCATCTTGAGAATCTGGAAACAGTCAACTTGGGGTCTGAAGATTGTGTGTGAGAAGTAAAGATTCGGGCAATCCTGGAAGAGTCTGTTAAGAAGGGGTTGATTGAATTGCTACGAGAATATGTTGACGTCTTTGCCTGGTCATATGAAGACATGTCTGGTCTAGATACTAATATCGTGCAACATTTCCTACCTTTAAAGCCTGAGTGCGTGCCTGTGAAGCAAAAGCTTAGAAGAACTCATCCTGATATGGCAGTGAAAATCAAGGAAGAAGTACAGAAGCAAATTGATGTGGGGTTTCTGGTGACTTCTACATATCCTCAATGGGTGGCCAATATTGTGCCTGTGCCTAAGAAAGATGGAAAAGTCCGGATGTGTGTGGACTATAGAGACTTGAATAAAGCTAGTTCGAAAGATGATTTCCCTCTACCACACATTAATATGTTGGTAGATAATACAGCTAAATTTAATGTCTTTTCATTTATGGACGGATTTTCCGGATATAATCAGATTAAAATGGCACCCGAGGATATGGAGAAGACAACATTCATGACACCTTGGGGAACATTCTGTTATCGAGTGATGCCCTTCGGTTTGAAGAACGCCGGAGCCACGTATCAACGAGCTATGACTACCTTGTTTCATGATATGATGCATAAGGAGATCGAGGTATATGTTGATGATATGATTGCTAAGTCGAGAACGGAAGTTTAACATATAGAGCACCTGTTAAAGCTTTTTCAGAGTTTGAGGAAGTACAAGCTTCGTCTGAATCCCAACAAGTGTACTTTTGGAGTCCGTTCCGGCAAGCTATTGGGCTTTATCGTTAGTGAAAGAGGTATTGAGGTTGATCCTGCAAAGGTCAAAGCAATACAAGAGATGCCTGCGCCCAAAACTGAGAAGCAAGTCCGAGGTTTCCTTGGCCGGTTGAATTATATTTCCAGGTTCATATCCCACATGACTGGCACATGTGCGCCGATATTCAAGCTCCTCCGGAAAGATCAATCCCATGATTGGACCGAGGATTGCCAGAAAGCTTTTGACAGTATTAAAGAGTATTTGTCTGAGCCTCCGATCCTGTCTCCGCCTGTAGAAGGAAGACCACTGATTATGTATCTAACAGTTCTTGAAGACTCAATGGGTTGTGTCCTTAGTCAGCAGAACGAATCGCGGAAGAAAGAGTATGCCATTTACTATTTGAGTAAGAAGTTTACTGGTTGTGAATCTCGATACTCAGTGCTTGAGAAAACATGTTGTGTTTTGGCTTTGGCTGCTAAGCGCTTACGCCAGTATATGTTGAATCATACGACTTGGTTGATATCCAGAATGGATCCGATCAAGTATATCTTCGAGAAGCCCGCTTTAACAAAGAGGATTGCCCGTTGGCAGATGTTGTTATCTAAGTATGATACTGAGTATCGAGCTCAGAAGGCTATTAAAGGTAGTATCTTAGCTGACCACTTGGCACATCATCCGATTGAGGATTATCAGTCAGTTCAGTACGACTTCCCAGATGAGGAGATTCTGTATTTGAAAATGAAAGATTGTGATGAGCCTACGCTCGATGAAGGGCCAGAGCCTGGTTCGAGATGGAGTATGGTGTTTGATGGCACTGTAAATCAATATGGAAATGGTATTGGGGCAGTGATTATTACTCCTCAAGGCACACATTTTCCTTTCACAGCAAGGCTAACTTTCAAATGCACGAATAATATGGCTGACTATGAAGCCTGTATTATGGGATTGGAGGAGTTCATTGATCTAAGGGTCAAGCATCTTGATGTATATGGTGATTCGGCCCTCGTTGTTAATCAGATTAAGGGTGAATGGGAAACGAATCAGCTTGGCCTCATTCCATATAGGGATTATGCGAGGAGGCTTTCAACATTCTTTACTGAGGTCGACTTCCATCATATTCCTCGAGATGAGAATCGAATGGCAGATGCGCTTGCTACACTTGCTTCAATGATTGTGGTAAGACTTTCGAATGAAGTTCCCAATATCACTGTGATGTGCTTGGACAGACCAGCTCACGTATTTGCAGTAGAAGAAGTAAAAGATGATAAGCCATGGTATTACGACATCAAGTGTTTCCTTCAGAGCCAGATTTACCCGCCTGAGGCATCTGTGAAAGATAAGAAGACTCTAAGGAGATTATCAGGAAGTTTCTACCTCAATGGTGATGTGCTTTATAAGAGAAATTTTGACATGCTGCTGCTCAGATGTGTGGATAGACACGAAGCAGACCTGTTAATGACTGAGGTACATGAGGGTTCGTTTGGTACTCATTCCAACGGACATGCCATGGCTAGAAAGATGTTGAGAGCAGGCTACTATTGGCTGACAATGGATTCTGACTGCTGCAAATATGTGAAGAAATGCCATAAGTGTCAAATTTATGCGGATAAGATTCATATTCCTCCGACACTTCTGAATGTGATTTCGTCACCATGGCCCTTCTCCATGTGGGGAATCGACATGATTGGCATGATAGAGCCGAAAGCGTCCAATGGACACAGATTCATTCTCGTAGCAATTGATTATTTCACTAAGTGGGTTGAAGCGGCATCATATGCAAACGTGACCAGGCAGGTGGTTGTGAAGTTTATCAAGAATCAACTCATATGCCATTATGGTGTGCCAGATAAGATCATTACTGATAATGGATCTAACCTGAACAACAAGATGATGAAAGAGCTGTGTAGTGAGTTCAAGATTGCACATCATAATTCTTCTCCTTATAGACCCAAGATAAATGGGGTTGTTGAAGCTGCTAATAAGAATATCAAGAAAATTATACAGAAGATGGTTGTCACGTATAAAGATTGGCATGAGATGCTGCCATTTGCTTTACATGGATATCGTACATTTGTCCGCACTTCAACAGGGGCAACCCCTTTCTCTCTCGTTTATGGCATGGAGGCTATGCTCCCAGTAGAGGTGGAGATCCCATCGATGAGAGTCTTGATGGAAGCCAAATTGACTGATGCTAAATGGGTTCAGAGTCGTTATGACCAGTTGAATTTGATAGAAGAAAAGAGATTGACTGCTATGTGCCATGGTTAATTATATCAGCAAAGGATGAAGAAATCCTTTGATAAGAAGGTCAAGCCTCGTGTGTTCCGAGAAGGTGACCTTGTGCTCAAGAAAGTCTTGTCTTTCGCGCCCGATTCCAGGGGAAAATGGACTCCAAACTATGAAGGTCCATATGTTGTTAAGAGAGCCTTTTCAGGCGGTGCATTGATACTTACAACTATGGATGGGGAGGATTTCACTCGTCCTGTGAATTCAGTTGCAGTCAAGAAATACTTCGCCTAAATAAATAAAAACAGAATAGCTCGCTAAGTTGAAAACCCGAAAGGGCAAATCAGGAAAAAATGAGCGTCTCGGTGGATTGAAAACCCGAAAGGGCAATCCAGGCAAAAGTTAGAGACATGAAAAAATGAATATATGTATCCCGCTAGATTGAGTACCTCACCCTGGGGCAATCTAGGCAAAAAATAGGGATTTGGCAAGTAACTGCATCCTGGCAAGACTTTGCTCTACAACTGTCATCCGTCAGAGATTCTCACTCATTCATCATCAACTAAAGCTCCAAATGCATCGGATTCAGAATTGGTGGAGAAATGGTCATTATGTTCAATGTAGCCCTTTTCCAATATATATCACCAATTTCAAATTTGTAAAGATCTATGGAGTCTTGCCATTTGTAGACTACCATTCCATCAAATAAATTTGAGCCTTTATCCAATTATTTGCATTCTTATTTGTTTCCATTCAACAAATGTTTTGCATGTTTTAATTGAGAAAATATCATTGTTTTGAATAATCGAGTTTTTCATAACTTGTTTTTAAACAAAGTGAACATTCACAATGACATAGGGATACTGGGAATGCCTGTAGTGCCCTCCCAAGGATGGTAAGATTCTTGACAGGGTAAGGCATTTGTTCATATTCCTGTCATGCTCATGTCCTCTTCCTCCAGAGCGTCTTGTGGTTCTTTCTCTCAAGCAGAGTGTTGGGTAAGATTATTCATCTCTCCTCAGCAGATATGATCTTATTGGTAGGACGGTATCTGGTGATCTTTGGAAAGCTTCTGGTTTATGGTTGTTCCCTTTCAAAGATCCATCCTCCTTTTTGATAACTTTCCTGGTAGAGTTGTTTCTATGTCAGAGTTCATCTTTGCAACGACTTTGCCCCAGTTGGAATGATGCATGCTCATTCCCCTGCAAAAATCTATGTGGTCCTGGCTTTCTCTCTTGAGATGTAGTACCGGATGTTTGTGTACTTATTCTTTGGACCTATTTGCGTTAGAAATGTCTGTTTGTCAGCATTTATCATACATAAACCACGCATGTGTGCATATAATTTTCAAACATTTAGATATTCATGATTGCATTCTTTGCCATATATCTTTATTTGTTATCCCCTGCTAGTTGGTAATACATTTCCCAAAGCAGATGTCGGTGTCTGATCTCCCCATATAGAGTTTGCCCCTTAAGCAGAATTTTTTTATCTTTCCTTCCATATTCCCCACCGAGTTATATCCTCGTGGATAATGATTGTTTCCGCTTCCTCCCAACACATATATTGGGATGGAATTCCCCATTGAGTTATATCCTCATAGGGACAAGCTTTGTTTCATTGTGCCTATCTAGTTTGATCCTAGACTGGCCTCTTATGACTGTTCCCTGCACTCCCTTGTGGTATAGATGAATAGTTGCTCAGTAACCAGTAATTATCCATCTTTGCCCCGGCGGAATCTGTGGTTTTCTACCTTTATACCGGTAGTTATAAACCCTATTTCATCCTCTTGCAGAGTTAACCTTTTGTTCATCCCAATCTATGACGGTTACTTTTCCGTGGTTTTCTACCCAGTATCCGGTAGATGTAATCCCCTCCTTGACGGTTATCATTATCCAATATTCGGTATTGATAAGTCCTTCACCCCCGGTGATATATCTCTTGGATAATTGCTCTGATAAAGCAATTTATCCCCAGCAAGTCATCTTTCATTTACCGTTTGTCGGTAATGATCGTTTCTCCCCTTGAATGATCATCATTTTGAACCTAGTATTCGGTATCTCGATGTCCTCTCTCTTCGGTCGATTTATCCTTTATTAACCCAGTAACCGGTTGTGGTTAATCTTCCATGCGAGTATATTATCTACGTCCTGACGGTAATAGATAATATATCTCATGCACTCTTTGGTCGAAGCCCTTTGCTCTTCCCTAGTCGAGTAAGATTCGTATCCCTTTTATTGGAATCGAATGTCCATCCTATATTCGAGTTTTGCTTTTAGCCCTCTTTTGGATGATGAGTGTCTTGTGAATATTCCCCAATTCACGCTTTGGTTGGTCACCTATTATATGCCTAGTAACCGGTATCCCTGGTGTTCCTTCCTCCCTACTCCCTATTATGACTTTTTGTCCCCCTATGGAGTCAGATTCTCCTGAGTTAAAGATTACCTTTTTTAGGTCTTCCTCTTTCTTTGTGGACACATATCCACAAAGTATTACCATTTGCATACATACATCTGCATCATGAGGTCTCTTAGGGACCAAAATTCATCTCTTTGTTATTATTTAAGCCCATTCTACCTCGTCGAGACGAAGATTTTAACCTTCACTTCTCCGGCTAGAATGACCTTAAATAGGGGCATCTGTAAGACCCCAATTTTGACCCTAAGATCCCTCATGGCATCATAACATTGCATTTGCAAAGCCTCAAGGATCATAAGCATCTTGGTTCCCCTTGCCTTTAGGTGGGACCTCTTGTGAGTGGTTTGAGACCACCAAGCATGCTTGAATTGTATATCATTGCTTTTCTAATTTTTATTTACTAGCCAAAAGCACAAAAATATGTCACTAACATCTTTTGTTTGTAGCTTGAGCAATCACAAGGTCTAAAAGCTCCTAGGAGATCATTGGTGCAAAGATATGGCCAAGAGAAGATGAAGGAAAGCATGGCAATGGTTCCCAAAGCTCTCATCCATCAAATATGCCTCCCTAGCATCTCAATTCATCATTTTGATCAAAGCAAGTCAAAGGGTTTGAGGTTTATTCCTCAAGGAAACCCTAATTCATCTGATCACCCACCATGCCTTGCTAATGAAGCAACCTCAGCCCATGGTCAAATACAATCAAGGGAAGTTCTCTAATTCATCATGTCATGCATATTTGAGCTTATTTGAGTGTCCTCAATCATCAATTCATCAATATATGAGTTGTGGACTTGAGAAGTTGACCAGTCAATTCATCTGACTATTTTGAAATGCACTGAGACCTAACTTTTTATGTGTTGGTCAAATGGAGATGATCCCAAACACAAAAATGTAAATAAACTTGTATATTCTCCTCTCATCTCTTCAATCATGTTTGCATAAATAAATTTCCACGAAATACCAACCTTACAGCAAGTATGAAAAGGGCTCCCTAGGAGTACCTAGGATGTTTTGGATGCTTAAAACCTTCCCATTGCATAACCAACCCCCTTACCCAGATCTCTGACTTTTTTACTAGTTTTTGATTCGATAAAACTTTTAGGTTTTTGTTCGCTTTCTAACCATTCCTTTGGATAAATAGAAGTGCGGTGGCGACTCGACTTGTATGATTTACCTTGGATTTAGTCAATATGTCTAATGGTAACGAATACCCCGCTACAGGTTGGTTATGAAATGGGAAGGTTTTAAGCACCCAAAACATCCTTAGTACTCTAAGGGAGCCCTTTTTGCAAATGTGTATTGTAGGTTGGTATTTATGAAAATATTTGTGCAAATAAGATTGGAGGGATGAGAAGAGAATATACATATTATTTACAATTTTGTTGTTTGAATGGATGAACCCATTGCCTACGTACCATCACAAAGGTAGGATCAAAACCTCGTAGTTCGAGGTAAAAATCTCAAAAGATATTGGTGAATTGATTTGATCAAAAGCCTTAAGGTCTTTTGTTATCAAAGGGAGAAAACTCAACCTAAACCAACGATCCACCATGTGAGGAGAGCTTCAAATACTAGTGAGGGATCCACCCTATAATAAGTATGGAAGACTTATAGTCCAATCACTAAGTATAAGGTAAGGTTTACATCAACCACTATGATAACTCAAACATATGACTAATGTTTATGAAAAGGTTTTCAACAAAGGTGGCCATTGGAACCACAAAAACACTTGAAGTGAGTTGTATTTACAAGTTAGGAGTATTCACAAAAATAATGTCAAAGTTGACTTAAGGTTCATTCATGATGAGTATTAATGAAAAGAGTTTGAAAAATCAAAGGCATAAGGCCTAGGTTTCTAGTTTTGAAAATTATGTCAAAGTTTGCACAAAATGAGTTTGGCTTGGGTTAGAGTGGAAAGAAGAAGAGAAGGGTTAGTCCTAAACATGCAAAGATAAGAGAAGAGATAAAACCCTTGGAGTTCCTTTTCTTGAGATCATAAAGATGATTCAAGATGCTCCTTTCCTATGGACTTAGCAACCACCTAAGCAATCAAACAAATATTATATTCAAGCTCCTAGGATCTCCATTTGGCTTGTCTCTCATAACTTGGCTACTCATGACAATGACCCTTCTTACTATCTCAAGATGGAATCCCTATCACACAAGAACACACATCAAAAAGTTCACAACACAATAAGAGGAATGGACAAAGAATGAGTTTAGATTAGGGGTCCTTTGAAGTCAACTTTAAGATTTAGCATTCTAAAGGCATGAGGCCTAGTTGCTCTTCAACAAATTTAGCATTCTAAAGGCATGAGGCCTAGTTGCTCTTGAACTCCTTTAAGCATATGTAAGGTCCTAATTCTAAGTCCTTTCTCCTTTTTGCATTGGGTTCACACAAACAAGGACAAAACAAACACAAAGCAACAATATGTTTATATACAATAATGAGCTCAAATGAGCAAAAGGAAAATGACATAAACATAAAATATGGGCTCAAGTGAGCAAAGTAAAAAGCAATATGAATAAATGAGCAAGAAATAAAGTGCATTAAAGTAAATTGCAAGAAATTAAATGTTTGAATTAAAGTTAGTAGTCAATGGTTATGTTAGTGTGTCATAAGACAATTTAGCGCTATGTTAAGCAATCGTAAGTGGACTAATGTAGTAGTCACACCTATCTGAGGCTGGTCAATAAAACTATAGACAAATAAGCACAAGTTAGAGATCATGACTAGTAAGCCAAGCTCCTACAACTTGCCATGCCAAAAGAAAAGAGGAAAGCCTTGTATGGACTTTAGGTTTTTTGCTTGACCAAGAAGCAACCTATCTTGGACACAAAGCAACTCACTTGATCTTTGATCAAGTTGAGTTTAATTTGGATCAAAGAAGGTTAAGCCTCTCATATGTCAAGACTAACCACAAATCATTAACTCATTGGCCAAAATAAAAAGAAGAAATGAGATGAAGATGAAATGGACAAAAGGAGAAACCAAACATCAAATACAATTGGTCAAAATAGAATTGAATCATCATCAACCAATGTAAAACAGAAGAGAAATGAAGATTAGAAGTCAACAAAGTCAAACGTATTTTTTTGTATTTTTGAAATTAAAATAAATGCAAAAATTAAAATGGACAAAATATGGTCAAACCTCAAATTCAATTCAAATCAACTTCAACAAGTCCAACTGAATTATCATAGGTCTAACATGGTCAAACAAGGTTTGACAAATTTTCTCAATAATTTTTGAAAACAAAAACTATTTAAAATCAATTAAAAATAATAAAATATAACACAAATGAATTAAAATCTCAAATAAATCTCAAATCAATTAAGAAACTCATGAGAATATTTTTCATAGACTTATCATGATCCATATGTGTTAAGAAAATATTTTTGGAATTTTTCAGATATCAAAAAGTATTTAAAATGAATTAAAAACTATTGAAAACAAAATAATTCACAAAAAATATTAAATGAAGTCACAAAAATAATTAAATAACAGATTATGAAACTAGATTTTTCAAGAAAATTTTTGCCATTGGTCTCATATTTTTATGACTTCAAATAAAATAGTTATGAATTTTTGAAAATAAAAGAAATTAAAACAGAAATAATAAAAATAGGAAAAATGCGTGCCCCTTGGATCAGTTTCATTAAATGACGTGGACTCATCAAGCGGTCCAAAAGTGATGGTGTACCATGATCCTTAGTCCAACGCGCCACAAATGGAATTAAAAAAGGTCAAACAAATAAAAGGTTGTGATTAAAATGTTGGAGCCAGATTTGAGGGACAGGATGCTCCCATGTGGGGATGGTGGTGGAAACCACCATCTTCTCCGGTGGACCAACCAATTTCGGCCACCAGTTGCAGGTTTTTGAACCTTAACCAAAATACACGAGCCATGTACCAAAATGAAGCTGGGGTGATGTACATCACCCCTGTAAACTTGGATTGTCCTCAAGATTTCTATCAAGTGAGAAATCTAAGCTTGAAATCCAAGGTGTGCAAACTGAAATGCTTCAAAACATGAAATCAAGACCACCACTGGCCTGCCTCTTGCTCGAGGACTTCAGAAAACAGTTTGAACACAAGCAATTCACATTGTATAGAAAGCTTTAGATCAAAACAGTTTGGTGTTATACCTTTGAATAGCAGCTTTAAATAGCACGATCTGCTCAAACTCTTGCTTCCAATTTGATCAGGAGATGATGAGGATGCAAGGCTTAGGAATTGAAACTTGAAGATCAACCGACTGTGTTGAAATTCAAGTTTGAAATTGAGAAATAAAAACTAGAATTCCTTTCAGTATGGTTGGGTTTTGATTTCAGCAGAGCTTCAGATCACCATAAGGTTGAGTTTTGAATGAGGGAAAGCATGTATTTATAGTTGAGCTGCAAGCAAAGTGAGGAAATACTCGTGTGCATGATCATTGGGTCCTCCATGCATGGGCCTGTACAGGCGCATGTGAGGCCCAAAATCAAGTGTAATTGCAATCTGAGCTCATTATGAATTGAATTGGACATGTAGTTGGCCTTGTGTTTGCTTGTGCATGAAGATTCAATGTGAATTGCATAATTGGACCTATACATTCATCTCTTCGAAAGTCCCATATAGAAAATCCAAACATGGTCATGTGAGTAATGGTTGGAAAGGTCTTGACATAAGGAACAAAAGCTATGTTAGGAAAAAATCCATTTTGAGTTTGGAAAATTGTGAAAACTGGCCTTGAAGTTTGAGGTACAAAACATGTCTAGGTTTCCTTTGAAATTTTTTCCCAAAAGTGACCAACTTTGAGACCATCTGTTTCAATGATGAAAGCCTCAAATGGAAAAACCTTCAACATCAAAGTTGTATATATTTTCAAGAGGATCAATTTGTACTTAAATTTTGCATCATTTGGTTTTTTTATGAGAAAGTTATGGGCACTTGAAGTTGGACATTTTTCATATTCAATGGTTTTGGTCCAAAGTGACCTATAATGTTTTGTATTATCACATGTGTTTATTTTAGGATTATGAAATTTTGTCCAACATAACATTTTAATTAGACATAGTAAGCTTTCCAATTCAATTTGTCTCACCTCAAAATAATAAAAAATGAAGAAGTTAGGTCCTTGGGAAGTTGACCTAAAATTAGGGTTTCAATCAAAATGACCTATAATGTTTTGAAATGAATGATGACCTTCCAAGTTTCAAGTGAATTTTTTATGAACATGAAAGTTGTTCATATGGTTCATAAGAACATTTTTTATCTTTAGGTCATCTTCATTTGTCAAACACATTGCAAGTTGTGTCTCAGTGGGTCTCAGTTTTGTCAGATGACTTGACTGGTCAACTTCTCAAGGTCAAACTTCAAATCTTGATGAATGAATGATTAAGGATACTCACATAGGCTCATATATGCATAAATTAATGAATGAAGGAACTTCCCTTGATTTAATTTTATCATAGGTTGAGGTTGCTTCATGAGCAAGGCACAGTCAATGCACAGCTGAAATTAGGGTTTCCTTGAGAAAGAAACCTCAAGCTCTCTGGGTTGTCTTGATCAAATTGGAAAACTTAGATATTTGGGAGACATATATGATGATTAGGAGCTTTGTGGACCATTTTCATGCTTGCTTTCATCTTCATCTAGCCACTTCATTGAGCATAGGAGCCTCCTAGGAGCATGGGAGCATTATCATTTTCCTTCACAACACCCACTTAAAAATTAGAGGTAATAAGTCTAAATAAATGCACGAATTCCATTAAAAATCAAAAATTTCAACATAAAAGAAAATAGGTCACTAAAAATTAAACCAAAAAGGATGTAGATGTTAAGAATTTAGGTGAGGTAGAGGAAATCACAGTGGCAACATGAGTTTGTTGAAACTATAAAATATAGTTTTGACCCAAATCAGTGGCAGAGTGTGATTTTATCAAACTCTAAGTACCAATACAAAATATGCACAATAGAGATGTACACAAACAGACACTGCAATTATTACTTAGTACATACACACAGGGGGAACTATCACCTTATACTCAATTTAACTATAAATGCATTAACTCCATAAAAAATTAAATAAATTTCAACACAAATAAAAATGGATCACTCACTATAAGAATTCAGACAACCCGACTTAGTGGCGTGAAATTCAATTGACTAAAAAATAATTTGTGATGTGAAAAGCACGTCAATAACTACTTAAAATAATAAAATAAGAAACGTAGCTTTTCATATGGGGAATTTTGAAATTTTCAAAAAATTCATTGTGCCGTGAATATCAAGCCGCTATTCAGATTTCAAAAAAAATTGAGTGGAAAATTTTGACTGATAGAATGAATTTTATTGACATTTGTAAGGTAGTATCATAGTTTTTATGTTACTAGTAGTCACATGAATTAGTGACGTGAATTTTATTACGCAATAGGCTCTATATATTAGGCTTCTGTGCTTCTCCACATGTTATGATTCCTGTGTCATTTCTTCTCTCCATTTTCCTAATCCTCTCATTCCTTCCTTACACGTTTTTTCCTCCCCGTTTTCTTCTTCCTCTTACTTTTTCCTCCTCTCCACCATTTTTCCTCCACCAAAAACCGGTGTTTGATTCTTATTTTCTTTCGTTTCACCATTTTTTGCAAAGCTTAATCTTATCTAGATTTCACTCAAAAGTGTTATTTTTAATTTTGTTAAGGTTAAACTCTATATTTATTTTTTCTATTATTTATTGACAAAGACTCAAAAAGTTGATCTAGACTTAAGCTCTATTGACTAATTAAAGATTATCTATTTTTATTTGATTTCTTAACTAAAAAATATATATTATTTTTTTATTTTCATATATAATACATATTGATTTGTGTTTTTTTTAACATATTGGTCATATATCAATGTATTTTAGTAAAATAAAACATATAAATAGGTTTAATAATTTTTATTTTAAAAATTCAAATATATTAATTTTTATATATATTTAAAATCAGATAAACAATATATACTATTTTTTTATATTAATTTTTATATATAGTTAAAATCCAAAAATATTTAGTTTTAACTATACTTTAAAACAAAAATAAATATATTTTATCCAAAAATATAAATATTAAAATAAAGTATATAATATATTTTTTTTATTATTTGTATAGTTAAAACCAGATAATATGTAATTTATATATTTTAAAACAGAATATATAAAAACATACATTTTTAAAAACAGAATATTATTTTTATAATAAAAAACATAATATGAAAACGTAGTATATATTAAAAACAGAGTATATAATTATTTAATATATAATTATTTAATATATAATTATTTTTTAACATTATTAATATATAATAACATGCAATTGTATATATAAAAACATAACATATTTTCAAAACATTATTTATAACATTATTTATATATTTTAAAGCAAAATTTATATAAAAACATACAATTGTAAAAACAGAATATGTAAATAAATATATAATTTAATTTTTAATTTTTTTATAATTAAAAACAGAATATAAAAATTCTCTCTCTCTCTCTCTCTCTCTCTCTCTCTCTCTCTCTCTCTCTCCTCTCTCTCTCTCTTCCTCTCTCTCTCTCTCCTCTCTCTCTCTCTCTCTCTCTCTCCTCTCCTCTCTCTCTCCTCTCTCTCTCTCTCTCTCTCTCTCTCTCTCTCTCTCTCTCTCGATCGTGCAATCTATATATTAGCGACGTGAATTTCATGTCACAAATTTGTGACGTGTTTTTCACTTGGGAATGTGACACAATTAATCTTATATGTAGTGACGTGAACATCATGCTACAAAGTAGTGATATGATTTTCACGTGGTAAAAAAGTTGCCACAAATGTTCATGCCTCATGAATAACTATGACGCTAATTTATATTTGTGATATGATTTTCACTTTTGTGGCGTGAAAACCACATTGCAAATAACTCTTTTTTCCCTGTAGTGACTGAAAATAAAGCTAAAAAAGGGAGAAAAAACTAGAAGGTTGAGAGAGACTAAGAGGCATTACACTTTATGTTTCTTCTTCTAGGTGTCGAGTCAATAGTTGCAAGATCTGTTGTGCTTGAAGAAGCTATTTCTTGAAGCATTTCAATCTCTTTGATCTCAGTGATGGAAGCTAAAAAATGAGGGAAAAGTAGAACAAATCTGCATATAATATACATTGTGGACCTTAAACTCTTTTATAAAATAAATACAAATTATAAAACAAAATCAAAGTAGAAAAGGAAATGACAGTGGTAGCATGAGTTTGTGTAAACTCTAAATATAATTTTGGCTGATATCAGTGGCACATTGTGATTCTATCAAACTCTAATTGACAATACAAAGAACTATACAAATAATATACTTCAACTATTTTTCACTATATACACAGTGGAAAACTATCACATTACATACACTTGACAAAAGAACCTTCACAAGTCAATCATCATTTTCCGTCATAACATCCACTCAATTTAACTCTAAATAAATGCATGAGGTTCATTAAAAAAAGTTATAACATAGAAGAAAAATTGGTGACTGAAAATTAAGTTAAAAAGAGAGATATGAAGAGGCATTATTATACATGATGTTTCTTTTGGTAGGTGTGGACTCAGAGGATGGATGAGTTATTCTGCTCGAAGAAGCCATATTTTGATGATTAGGTTTTTCTCTTGAAATTTGTGTGAAGTGGAATGCTTTGATGTAAAATTTAAATTAAGTGAGGTTTTTTAAAAAGGAATGGTACCTTTTCTCGTACATGTGTCTGTTGATTCACTTGAGGTGTTTGATATGAGGTCCCTAGAGCATCACCATCACCATAACCCCTAAAGATTTCTTGTAATTCTATGTAGTCTTGTGTCTATATTAACACGCTGTCGTAATTGAGTTTGTCGCCCATGTTGTTGTAGTTGTTGGAGCCCAAGGTTGAAGATGAAGATGGAAAAAGAGAGAGTAATGAGAGAAAAAGGTTATAACAAACTCTCAAAATGGTGGAAGAAAATTTTGTTGCTATATTCTATTCAAAAACGATTACAAGAGTTTCTTAAATACACAACTCAAACTTTCATATAAGCAAAACAACAAATGCTAAAACTCAAAAGCTAAGCTAGGTTCTAAGTATGCAACTTCTAAGCTACGCTGAGTAAGGTTTCTGAAACATGTACCTTCTGAACACTACACCTTTTAAAACAGCTTATAACTACTGCTTCTGACTAACAACCTCCGAAGCTTCTAGCTCATATAATATTCTGAATAATTAATTACTTCTAACATCGTCCCTTAATTAATATTCAACTAATAAAAATATACAAAACCAATTCCATCCCTCAAGTGGACAAAATGTCCAGTCATAATAGCTTTAGTCATAACATCTACAAGTTAAAGAGATTGTTTTTCATAATAACTGAGAAACCTTTCTCAATAAGTAGACCTACACTCATCAGATTGCTCTTCATGCCAGGAACATACCAAACTTCCTTGATCAGAATAATTTTATCATTCTCCACCTTGACTTTGAAATTTTCCATACCTTCAACGTTGAGGTATTTATCATCAAGATATTTGATATTTGTCCTCTTTCTAGAGTCAAAATCAACCAGCCATTATATGTTTCCAGTTAAGTGATTTGAGCAGCTAGTATCCATAAACCACCAGTCTACCAAATATGCACCATCAGATTTAGAAGCCATCAATAACACAGGTTCATCATCATAATCTCCTCTAGCTATGTTTGCTTCTTCTGATTTCCTTTCCTTGTTTGACCAACAGTCAGCAGTAAAGTGGCCAAACTTTTTAAAACAGTAGCATTGAACCTTCTTCTTATCAAATTTCTCATTTCCCTTTTGATGTTTCTTCTCATTACAATTGAAGGCTTCTTACTTTTTAAAACCACCACCATCTCTCTTCTTTCCTTCTAACCAAGACTGCTTCTCACTCTTCTTCCTAAAAACCTCCTTCAGAACTTGCTCTACCTCTCTTTCAGAGGTTCTCTCATTCAACCGAAACTCTTGTGCCACTAGATTGCTCTGCAACTCTTCAATCCTCATGGTTCTTAGGTCTTTAGAATCTTCAATTGCTACATTAATTTAATCAAATTGAGGATTAAGAGATCTTAGTACCTTGTTTAATTAAGGACAAAGTTTATCCATAGAATTTCATCTCATTGGTGATCAGAATCACTCTAGAGATGTAATTAGGTATCTTCTCATTGTCCTTCATGTTGAGATTCTCATACTGTTTACATAGAGACTGAAGCTTCACCTTCTTCACGGATGCATCACCATTGTATCACCATACTAGTGTGTCCCACGCAACCTTCATCATCGTTAAATCAATAATTTTCTCAAACACATTTGTATCGACACATTGATGGGTGTAGAACAACACCTTTTGATCTTTATTCCTCGTTTCTCTTTGCGTGTTTCTCTGTACTTCAGTCACACCCGCTGCAACCGGAACATAACCTTCATTGACGAGATCAAGAACATCTTGAGTGCCAAACAACACACGCATCTTAATGACCACCGATTTTAATTATTTCCATCAAACACAGGAAGCTTTGTATTCTAACTAGCATTTTCGTCGTTCATCTTCAATTTGTGCTATTAAACTCACACAGATGTCACCAAACACTTTTGTTTCCTTGTGAATCTTCCCCGTGAATCAAATCAGGCTCTAATACCACTTATTGGTGCACAAAATTGAAGATGTAGATGAAGATGGAAGAAGAGAGAGAAGAGAGAGAAAATAGTTAAAACAAACTCTCAAAATGGTGAAGAAAATTTTGTTGCTATATTCTATTGAAAATCGATTACAAGAGTTGCTTAAATACATAACTTAAACTGCCACGTAAGCGAAAGAACAAATGTTAAAACTCAGAAGTTAAGCGAGGTTCTGAGTAGGCAACTTCTAAGCTACACTGAGTAAGTCTTCTGAAACATGTAGCTTCTGAACACTACACCTTCTGAAATAGCTTCTAACTATTACTTCTGACTAACAACCTCTGAAACTTTTGACTAATACAAGATTCTGAATAATAAATTACTTCTAACAACCATTGATGGAAGTAAGGAACAAGATGATGAAAGTCAACAGAGTTTCCAACTTTCCTATCTTACCATTGAATTAGTTAATTTTGTGGATCTATAAAATATAGAAAAAAAATTAAAATAAAAGAAATCTAATATAAAATTTATTGATTTCTTATTAGAAAAATGAATAGTAAAACATAAGACATAAGATATATGTATTTACAAAATTACATATTGTATTTTAAAAAATTGATATCATAAAAAAAAATTAAATCACACTTTCATTAAAATCAACTAAAAGTTCAATACTATAAAAAGGAAAACAAAAAATATTTCATAACATCAAAGTAGTTTTTTAATATGATAAATAAAAAAATATCATTTCATAACAATTGAAGAAAATATATATACTTGACCAAAGGTTCATTTTAGCCAAATAAAACAAAATTATTTTAATTAAATATAATTTTTTTTTTTATTGTTTATCTTTTATTTTTTAAATTTATTTTATTTTTGTTTAAGAGGATTAATTTTCATTATAAATAAAAATAGTTTCTTTAATTATTTAGATCTGATATATTTTAAGAATTTGACTCATAATAAAAATGTATCTTAAGAAACAAAATAAAAGAATAGTTCCAAAGTAATAAAAAAGACAATTATAACCTTCATTTAAAATTAATTATTTAATTACATATATAGTATTAGTATGTTTTTCAATTAGTATTATTCTATTTCAATTTATTACTTACATACGTATAAATAAAACAAACATAAGAGAAATGCATCAAATATTTATTGAGGTTCGATCTAACCACTTGCCCTACTGTTTTCCCTAAAAATTCATTCTTGAGAATTTTTACTATAGTTGTGAGGTTTTCATGGATTATGCTCAGGAACCTTCTTATAAACAGAATAGATTTTACACATGTTATCCTCCAAACTAAACATAAGATTTTACATCAGGATAATCTTGTAACTAAGAGGGAGCTTTTACACCAGTCACAACTCTCAAACCAAACATAGATTTTGACGGATCATCTCACAAATCAAATGAGAGTTTTTACACCAGGTAGATCTCTAGAACAAAACAAAGATTTTCTTGGACAATCTCGTAAACTAAATGAGTTCTTTTACTTGCTAAGACCATAAACCAAAAAATGAGTTCCACAAAAAAAAAAACAAGCGATAATTTCCTTTTGCGCAAACAAAAAATAATGCCCCAAACACCAAAACACGGAAAAAACACCTAATTGATATTTTTCATTCTTAAAACACTAAGGCATTGTTTAAGATTTTATAAAGGAGGGGAAGAGAGGGTTTCAAAAATCCATTTTTAAAATATAGAGAATTTTTTATATTTTTTGAAGAAATCAAATTTGTATAGAATGATAAAATAATGCTTATCACTAACATATTTTTAATTTTTGAAATACTATAACAACATAAATTATATTTGAACAATTTGTCTAAACTCTATCCTTATACCCATAATAGGTATTGATGTTTACCCCGATTTCATTTTCTCATTTTCGATTGACAAGGTTGAAGCTATTCTATCTCATTTTTTATGGATTAAAAAAACACATTGTGAATACTTTTTCTAGTTTCATATTATTCATAATGTCCATGCACATTTACAATTAATTCAAAATAGATCACAATAGGAGGATTGAATGGACAACATTATCACGACGCTACGAAGAATCAAAATAAAAACAATTGGAGCAATAGGAAGAATCAGAAGAAAATTAAACAAAATTCAGAATTTTATGAGTCCTATTAAATTCTCACGATTCTATATTCTTTGGTTCTTTATTAAGCTATTTTTTTATATTCGTATGCAAACTGTATCTATGTTGTTATTAATTTTGCATTATTTTTTTCTCCTTCTTTCCAAACCTCTCCTCCATTACAATTTTTTAGTTCCCTCAATTTAGGAAGATTTTAGTTTTTGAATAAAAATAAATCCCCCAAAACCCTCCCCACCTAAATCCTTCTATTATTTTCACTCAATCCTTCCCTTTTTTCAAAGTCCTCCATTCCCTTCCCCTTCAAACTCCCAAACAGAGTCTAAGGCAATTTAGTGAAAAGAAATAAATGAGAAGGAAGATAGTAGAAATTCAAAAAGTATATCAAAATATATTTTCTTATGTGTTTTGAAAGTGAGCATGAGTCCTTTATTTATGGGTCAAAATCTAGCTCAAAAAGGAAAATTATCCATGAGATTTTTAATACTCGTAATTGATTATGCATTAGGTCTTACCGATTACGTGCTTCATAAAAATGACAACCTTAATTCCCCAAAAGGAAAACATAATATGGATAGTGTTTTGATCTATTACGTGTGTTTTTAACTGATAAGAAACATTGTGACTTGCTCTAATCGATTGGCTAAGGGCCTTAATCAATTAAGTAGTGTATATAAGCTTCCGAATTGTTTAGGAATGTCCTTGATCAATCCCACAAGTACCTTGATGGTTTCTCTAAGGTTTTTAAGGAGTTTTATCAAATAAAGAGATTAAAAATACTTTTAGGCAAGTGTGTGGATTGCCTTAGTAACTTAAAATCACTATAACTTCTTTTACAAGACTTTGATCACTCAGACATGCACCAAGAAAGCTTTCACACTTCCTTTCTTTCACAATATTATAAAATTCAAAATCGATTTCTTGATTCATTAATGACTCAACACTTCATTTGTGACTTGACTTCTTTTATTTGACGAGACTTAATAAATCTTATTGATAGACACCACCATTAGAGAGACTACTTAACTGGTCACTATCAAAGATTCCATCGAACACTGCTTGACATTAGGTTTTATCCTTAGATTTGATATCTTGATCTATAAAGCATAACAACTTGATCATTTGGATCAAATTCGGATGGAGACTTCACATTACAGTGTTGTTATCATTAAAACCATTAAGGTCAACTGATTGTTGCAAATGTTATACCTGTAAGAACATAGGTCCACGTTCTCCCCATATTTGATGATGATAACACATCTCTCAAGGCGATGGACAAACAAAGAAATAAGTGTAGAGGTTTGGAGTGGTTAAACTCCCCTGAAAAATATAAAGAGTATATCATACTTCCTTTAAGAGTATACTTCTCCCTCTTTACCATTATCAAAAAGACAGGAAAATTAATAGGTATGGGAACAAAACTAAACACATATCATATAGAATCAAAAGTAAAAAAATAAATAGGGATTCAATTACCAAAACATATCATATTTATTTGAATAGAAAGCATTACAAAAGGAAGGGTGCAACATGCATAAAGAAACAAAGAAGGAAAGCAAGCAAGGAAATAGGTGAAGACTAATCATTATCATCATCGTAATCACTGCACGTCTCTAATCACAATGTCCTTTTTCGTTCTTTGATGATGGATTGAACGAGATCTTGGGTTACATGTGTTTGATATATTTCATAATTGAAATATTTCAGAGTTGATAGACCTACTTATTGAGGTACTTCCTGCCGAGCTTGTCCTTCTTGAGTGGATTTTCTGATCTTAGGAGGATTTTGAGATGAGAGTCCATTATTTATTTGAATCCTCACCAACCCTACCAGAACATTTACTATTCCAAAAGAGTTATCCTCAAATTATTCATCCTTAATGTTGAAGCCAATGGGCTTCAATACTTTTGATACTAAATGAACATATGGTACCCACATAACTCCATTTATTTTTCTCACCATCATGTGACAGGTAACAAGACTGACCCCGATTGTCTCCACTTTGTTGGACAATAACCAGGTCATGACCACATCATTTTTTGATAATTGTCCCTGATTATGTTTTCTAGGGACAAGAATATGGTTTACCACATACTAAATCAGGATAAGGTCTAGCTGCACACTTCCCACAAAAAAAGGAGAAGGAATTCCAGAGTTTAGATCATGTGGGAATGAAAGTGAGTGTGAAGAAATTAAATCCTCTTCGAAGGTGGCTCTTTCGATTTCGAACCCTGTAGTCCCAGATGACCTTAAGGAAGACTTTTCCCCTCATGATCCAGAGAGGACTCCTCTTGTTTCTCTTCCTCATGTGGCCCCTTAGGTATTCTTCCTTCTTTATTTTGTTACCAACTTGTGGGATTATTTTTTATGTGAGTTCTAATTATTTATACCCTAGGAACATATGGCCGATTCTATTCCGGCCGAACCTGTGGTTGAAGAGAGAGCCGACAATCAAACTGTCGAGGTTGTCTTGAGCCTACAAAAGCAAATTGAGTTTTAAAGTGTCTCGCCTGAGATATAACAGAATCACGTTTCTCAACCACATCAAGATCCTCCAAATGTTGTTGACGAAGGGATTTCTACCGGAGTTCTGACTCCAAACTAGATCATGGTTATAGAATAGAATCCAGCGGAGGCTCTAAGGAAATTATAACAACTTTGTCAGCTTTCGACCGAGGCACAAGCTTCATCTTCAACTGTGGCTCCTTCATCGGAGATGGATGCTGCATCCGCTCTCACACTCCAACAATTGAAGAACCTACTATTCGAGCGTGAATTTTTACCCGTCCTTGATGAAGAGAAAGGTTTAGCCTATGAATTCTTCAAACTCCTTGACGCACTTTCACTTCATGAGCTTCCTGCCTCGATTGTCAAGTATTTTGTTGAGTTTGAGGCTTTCTTTACCCAATTTGTCAAGGACCTTAACCTTCGCCGGAATGTTGACATTCAAATCAAAATGAAGCTCAATGAAATGAGGCTTAAGTGGGATTTCAGTGAAGCATATGAGAAAAAACTTAGTGACTTTGAAGCTAAGAAAAAGGAGCGCCTTTGCCAACAACAGACCTTCGACTAGTACATTCTGGACTACCAAGCGCAGATAGCCGAACTTAATAAGAAAATTGTTAAGGTGTAAGTAAAAAAGGTTTCCTTAGAGACAGCTGAAGAGCTTCCTGCATAAGAAGTCATCGACCGTGAAGTTCCGAAAGGGATCTCTCAGGGTGAAAGAGCTCTCAAAATCGAGGCTAGCATCAAGCAACTGCAAGGGAAGAAATTGTTTCTAGATAGTCGAATTGGTCACAAGACGACCTCCTTTGGGGATTTCAAATCTAGATTTCCTGCCTGACTTTCTCTTTGTATTGGTTTTGTAAGGTCGGTAGACCATTTTTTGTAATGCCTTTCATGTTATTTAAACGAATTAATGAATATTTTCGTTATGTTTGGACCAGAATCTCTCGTAGCATAGGTTTATATTTCTTCAAATATTTCCCATTTACCCTTAAGACCCTTCGATCCATGCCTAGTTCTTGAATCTCATAGGCATTGTTAGTAAACATTCAGATTACTTGAAATGGTCCCTCCCATTTTGGAGACCATTTTCCTAAGGTTCGATCTCTTTGATGCATAGGCAGAATTACTTTCCAAACATAATCGTCTACTGCAAAGGTTTTTCTTTTAACCTTTCTGTTGTATACCTTCGCCACGTGTTCTTTCTGTCGTATAAATACTTCTATTGCATCCGATCTCTCTTCGTCTAAATCATCCAATTTGTCAAACATCAGCTCCCAATATCGCTCCGACTAAATATCATTCTGGCGTTGCACCCTGAATGACTGTAAACAAATTTCTACTAGTAACACGGCATCGTGCCCAAATTTTAGATGAAAAGGCGTCGAACTTGTTGCCTCCTTTGGAGACGTTCGACAAGCCCATAGGATTTGATCCAAAGTCTTGTGCCATTTTTTTGGATTTTTGGCAACATGTTTTCTGATTAGACTTATTATCACCTTGTTGGTTGCTTCGACATGGCCATTTGCTTGTGCATAATGAGGTGTGGAAGTGACCAACCTGAAACATGTTTCGAGGATGAATTCCTGCATCTTTTTCCCCATAAAAACCGAACCTTGGTTTGTGGTAATGGTTTCCGGGGTGCCAAATCTATATATGATGTACTTTTGAATGAATTTGATTACGGCCTCCTGATATACTTTTACCAAAGGGACAACTTCGATCCGTTTTGTAAAGTAGTTTATTCTGACCAGGATAAACTTTTGTTGCTTTGATAAGGTCGGTCGAATCTCACCAATGACATCTAACACCCATCCCCTAAAGAGCCACGACTTGATAACCACATGTAGCTCACTTGCTGGTACGTGTTGAACGCTCGCATGCATATGGAATTCTTGGCATCCTTTGGAGAACTTGATACAATCCTCCAACATACTGGGCTAATAAACGCCTTGTCAAAACAGTAGCCATTTCATCTTATGGCATGCTTGGTGTGCACCACAGGTTCCACTTTGCACTTCAGATATGGCCAAGTATGCTTATGTACTTCCCAGACACTTAAGCAATATTCCCTCTGGATTTTTCTTCAATAATTCATTTCCCAGCAGTACATAGCTCAGGGCCTTGTACTTGATTTTCCTGTAAGTATTTCCGTTTGGATTCTCTAAGTACTCCAAAATTAGTTTTCTTCAATCTGATGGTGATGAATTGCCAATAGCGAAAACTTCGTGTCTGCAGAAATTTTCAAACTCAAAATCTTCGAGGTGCTCGTCGTCAAAACCTTTATAGCAGCTAACACTGCCATCGAGGTTATCTTTCCCCTTCGCCTCTTGGATGTTCGCACTAAGTGGTGGTGGTACGTCCGACACCATCTTCTCTCGTACCTCGATAATTTCCTGGAGTCTCGGCTTTGAGATCTTGTACCCATAAGCGATCTGGGCTAGATCATTAGCTTCTTGGTTATCATTCCTTGGCACATGCGTAATGTCGACGATCTCGAAGTACTCCAATAGTTATGTTGCCATCACGAAATACCTCAACAAATTTTCTTTAATGCACTTGTATTCTCGTGTGACTTGCTTAATTACCAAATCCGAATCTCCTCTCACCTCCATTTTACTAGCTCCTAATTCTTTCAAGATTCTAAGACCAGTTATTAGGGCCTCGTACTCAACTTCATTACTTGAACATTTTTCATTGATTCTACACTTGAATCTTGTTAGAATATCTTGCGGGGATAATATCAATACCCCAATTCCTGTTCCATCTTTGTCGCTCGACCCATCAAAATATAACCGCCAAGGGTTTATGTTAACCATGTTTAGTGAAGGTTCGATCATAGCATGATCCACTATAAAATCTGCTACAATTTGGCACTTCATAGCCTTTACAGGTTTATATGTCAAAGAAAACTTTGTTAAAGCTAGTGCCCACTTTCCAATTCGACTATGCAGAATAGGTTTAGACAACATATGTTTCATAACATCATAGTGAGACGAAATATACACATCAACTAGTTTTATATATTGCTTTAATTTCATACATGCAAAGTACAAGCATATGCACAGTTTTTCAATCAGATTGTACCTAGTTTCAGCATCTATCAACAGTCGACTGAGGCAATATGTGGGTCTTTCAACACCACCAATATCCTCTTGAGATACTCCACCATACCCGACACACCAATATACAAACTCATATTTTTACTCCTACTAGGGAGCAACAAAATGGGAGGCTTTATAAGGTATCCTTTGATGGCGTCAAAAGCCTCTTGATGCTCCTGTCCCCAGTGAAAATCACTTTCCTTCTTGATCCTGAGTAGTGGCGAAAACACCTTCGTCTTGCCACTTAGATTCGATATGAACCTCCTAAAGAAGTTTATCTTCCCCAACAAAGATTGAAGTTATTTATTTGTCGACGGAGGCTTGAGATCCAAGATTGCCTTTGTCTTGTTTTGATTGATCTCGATGCCTTATTTGTGTATCACGAAACCTAAGAAGTCTCCTGCATGTACACCAAAAGCACATTTTAATGGATTCATTTTTAATCCATATTTCTCATTCTATCAAATGAGCATCGAAGGTGGTCAATATGATCCTCTTGAGATGACGATTTTATCACAATGTCACCAATGTATACCTGCATAAAATTTTCAATGAAGTCATGAAATATATCATTCATAGCTCTTTGATAGGTTGCTACTGTGATTTTTAGGCCAAACGACATCACAACCCATTCGTATGTCCCCAAAGCTCCAGGGCATCGAAACGTTGTCTTGCGGACATCATCTTCGGCTATGAGAATTTGATTATAGCTAGAATAGTCATCAAGCATGCTCAAATATTCAAAGCCTACGGCCAAATCGACCAACATTTCTGCCACGAGCATCGAATATTCATCCTTTGGCATGACATTATTTAGATCTCTAAAATATATACAAATTCTAAGAGTTCCATTTTTCTTAATGATAGGAACTATATTAGCTAACCATTCGACGTACCTTGCAGTCCTGATGAACCGACTTTTAAGGAGTCTTTTGATCTCCTGCTTAATCTTCAAGGTGATCTCCAGAGCAAGTCGTCGGGGATGTTGCTTCAATGGCCTTTTCACAGGTTGGATAGGCAGTCAATGCTCCACCACGCTTCGATTTAAACCGGATATTTTGTTGTAATCCCAAGAAAAAACATTCTTTGTATTCTGTCAATACTTCAATCAACTTAGCCTTCATCGTTGACCCAACTTTGGTACTTATGTATGTTGGTCTTTTTGTGACTCTGTCTCCTAAATCGATTTCTTCGAGTGGGTCTTGTCTTGCATCTTCTGCAACTCATATGATGGGTTCTTCTTGAACCCCAAAGGCTCATTGTCATAAATGCAATCAAGCCTCCGACTTTCTGAAGTTGTTATTTGGTCATGTCGACCATCTTCCACTTCTTTGGCCTCACCGGCCATGTTTTAAAGCCTTTAATTTTCTAGAGTCGACTTTCTCTTGCTTTCAGCCAGATAGGCTGAAATTCAAGCCAAACTTTCTAACTCAACAGTCACCTTCATCGATTGCAGGTCACCCCGTACGTGGGATCACCATCTCTGGCTCTTATTCTTCCTCAGAATCCCACATGAATCCATGATCGGGATCTAGGTTTAACATGCGACCGGTATTGACTAAAGTATAGGAACCTGATTCGGCATCCCATTGCACGATGTTCGCCAAATCTTGGTCGAAGGATCTCTTCGAGCCCTTGGTATCATCGATACGGTAATAACTTTGGTTGACCTCAATTTTTTCCATGATGTCGTCTTTATGCTATATTATGAGCCTTTGATGTATAGTTAAAGGTATCATTCATATCCCACGGATCCATTCTCGGCCTAGGAGTAAGTCGAAGTTAGCTTTGGAATCTATTACCATAAACAGTGTCGAGGGTGTTGTCGTGCCTAGAGCTAGATCGACCTGGACAATACCCTGTATATTGCTGGTTTCCCTTCATAGTTTGATAGAACCATGTTGTGTTGTCGTAGATATTCATCGCACTTCCCCATTTTCTTAAATAGAGTATAAGGAATTAAGTTGACGAATGCGCCCCCATCTATAAATACCTTGTTTACTGCCACTCCATAAACCTTTTCCCTTATGAATAAAGGCTTCAGATGATACATCATACATGGGATGGGTATTTCAAATGTAGCCTTCTGCTCCTCAACCACACTATTATTCATGACGTAGTAGCACAGTGGTTTCGCTCCAACTGTTTCATCTAGCATAAAGTCTTCCTCCGTTTCAAAGACTTCTAATACCATGTCGTATTTAGCCGGCAATACTGATACAATGCCGTAGTTTACAATGAAGTCATAACCATAGATTTCATCATTGGTTTCGTCATACATGTCTTTGTCAAACTCCTCGTCATACTGGGGGATTATTAAGACTCTCCTTCCTCTGACTATGGGGAGTACTCAGGTTCCTTCTCCTTCGAGTTAACCATGCCCCCTGACTCTTTTTCAACCTCAGACGAACACTTTATACTCTAGGAAGTTACTACTGCTTTCTTCCCCGTCTGATCAACAATCATGCTCATTGTTTGATTAGCCACCATTTTTCCTTGTTCTACCCCCACTACCTTTGGGATTTGCCTCTTTTGTCCAGAGGTTTCAACAGGTTTCAAATGTGGGGTCGTGACATTCTTCCCATCTTTTTTGTTCCGCTGGTAACACCTCCATTGTGTTTTAGTCATTGGATTCTTCCCTTTATAATTGGGAGAAACCACACAGCCCCTTGTCTCGACCTTCTTCTCCAGAGACGCTATTTCTTTTTCTAAATCCAATACTCTCCACTTTGGTCTCTTGCCCCCTTTTTGGTTTACCGACTCTACCCACTTCTCTCATGGAACATTTGTCGGAAGAATGAAAGTCTTTGGTCGAGAATGTTGGAACTGTCTCTTGTATTCTTTGTTTCGTCGTGGTGCTCCAAGCTTGTCGAACACGAATCTTGGGATGACATGTTTCTCCTCTTTCAATGCCTTGTTGCCAAACTCCAATCTTTCATTGGTTTTCTCGTCGAACACCGCACCGCACTTAGGCCATAGTAGCGCTTTTGACCCAGTGACCCTGTACTTCTCTTGGAAATCTGATAAGCTTTCGCCTGGTTGGGTATATGCCGACTCCAATCCATTTTCAGCCTTGTTGTCGAAACCATCAGTAGTTTCAACCATCACCACTTCAAAAGACTCAGCTAAGGACACCACATCTGATGACTCCTCGAGACCATCAGTAGTCTCGACCATCATACACTTGAGAGGCCTTTCGCCAAATTGAAGCATTCCTTCTTTCAAAGCCTTTTGCACCAAATCCTTGAAAAGAACACACTGATGAGTTTTATAACCAAGAAAATTATGAAATTTACATAATCCTCTCTTCTTCTTTTGTTTTAGAGGGGGATCCTTTAAACCTTGAGGAACGATGATGTGACCGTATTTAACTAATATATCAAAGATTTCGTCGCACTTAGACACGTCAAACGTGCAAGTCTCTGCTATGTATTTATCTGTTTTTTCAGCTTCGGTGGGGTTTTTCCCATTCGAGGGCTTTAAAACTTTACACGTGTATGGAGGTCCAGGCTTAAGTTCTGCCACATTGACCTCGCTTCTGTTGATCAACTCTTCATCGTCGGAAGAGCATCCTTCGATTGTGATATATGATAGTTTTTATTTCTTATGATATCGACCAATTTTGGTCTTCTCAGCTTTCAGGCGTTTGATGCGTCAATCTCTGTCAGCCAATTGCGCCATATCTCTGAGATATTGAGTATCCAATTTTTTCCTTATAGAATAATCTAAACCCCTGACTGCTATTTCAACTAACTCATGCTCAGGGACTTGAGTAAAGCATTACGCTTTCAACAATCTAAACTTATTTAAGTACTGATCAACTGACTCAGCAGTCTTTCGTTTGACGCTGGCTAGTTCTTTTAGGCTAATCTTTGACTTCCCCATGTAAAATTGTTCATGGAACAATCTCTCCAATTGCGTCCATGTTTGAATCGATTGTGGAGGTAGCATTTTGAACCATGTGAACACATTTTTTGTAAGAGAACCTGGGAAGTATTTTAACTTCAAATCCTCATTATTCGTTATGTCGCCAACTTTGGTTTGATACTTTGTAACGTATTCGACGGTGGACTCCTCAATATACCCGGTGAACTTGGTGAATTTCAGAACTTTCCACCCCTAGGCAATTCTGTCTATAAGACAAAGACTGGAAAAGATGAAGAGTATGTTGGTCTCTGTAGGCCTGGGCTTATTCCATTTCGCACTATGATCCGTTCGACGATAGCCTCTAGGTTTTGTTACCTAGCTGTAGTGTCTTGTCGAATCTGCCTGACCACATGGTCGGGATCCTGTTTTATGTTGACCAAAACCATGGGAGGCCTTCGAGCCACCTTAGGAATCTATTCGAACTCCTGATATTCTTGTTCGAATGTGTCGTCCGTCATTTCCTCTTGTTGGACTGGGGTTTCTGGTTGATATGGAGGTGTGGGATTCTGACAAAATGGCGCCCTAGGAGCCCCTAAGAAGTCTCTTATTCTTGTCATTTGAAGTTGATGGTAACTCTGTGTCGAATCTTGGATCAAAGGCCTCAGTATAAGGCTCATTTGTTGAGTTAGTATATTGACCATTTCTTGATTACTTTCGTCCATCTATTGTCTTATGACTGCGACAAAACTCGACGTGAAAGTTGGGACTGACTGAGATGACAATCCGAAACCCGGGGGTCGACCGAATTGGGTTGCCAAAGGTCCTAACCCCTAGTAATGTGGGAATGATGATGATGATGCTTCGTCAAAGGTCGAACCAAGATTATGCATACTTGCCATAAACTCAGTCGACATTCCCAACGTCCTATGCATGGGGATTATAAAACTGGGCATGTATTTCCCATAAGTTCCCATGGTTGTTGGCATCGGCGTTTGGGGCTGGCGCGATGTCAGAATTGGCCCCGCATACACAGCCGAAACTGTGAGTATAGGGTTGGAACCAACATCGGTCGTGTGTGACGCAACTATGTCTCCCGCTGAAAACGTATCTTCGTGTGGTCGTGGTGACACCATTTTTCCATTGCGTAGTTGCATATAATGAACACCTCGCGTCCCACCAGGTGTGCTAATTTGTTTCTCGCCAATAATCTCTAACATTCATATCTAAGGTTTACTTGCAGAACCAGCTACAATGTCCAAGACTTGGTGTTGAGTATATGGTTATTTCGTTAGTAAAGTGTTTGGAATATTTAAGGGTAGTGAATGTAACATTTTACAAGTTAGAAAAAGTAATGCAGTAAAGGACAAAAGTCTGATGGAAATGAAAAAAAAAAAATAAAGACAATTTGGTAAGTTAAATGACTTGTAAGTATAAATGGAAGCAAAAGTACATTTTTGTAGGGAGATGACTCTTTTCTCGTAAACGCTTTGCTACTTCAAGTATACTCCTACTGCAATGCTAAAAATGTCACCCCTAAAATGATCATTACAATTTTCTTAAATACTAGTAGAAAATAATTGTTGGGAGGTTACGACCCATTCATGAGATGACATGTGTCGGAGCACTTCTCCCATGTTTGCAGGTAACTTCCCACGTTCAAATACCCATGATTAATTCCCATCATGGTGTGTCGACCTTCGACTTCGATAGGTTTCCCTATATGTCAAGCCCGTGCTCCGGTTTTCTGCCTCGTCGATCTAATCCTCTGACTATCCTTGTGGTCGACCAAGCTTTGCACTCATTGGGACGAAATTTGCCAGCTAACACCTACACCATAAGGTATTGTCCATTATTAAGTTAATTTTACTTTTCATGGCCTCTATAAAGATCAACCTGTTTGGAATAGGTTGGTTGATCTGGTCTTTCTCTCTCTTGTCAATTTGTGGCACTACACAATAGTGAAGGCTTCTTTGCTCGGTTCATCTCTCTCATGGAAAAATATAGAGGCTTAGGCTTCGTTTGAGAGTTTGGGGTGGAATGGAGGGGAGGAATTTTAAAAAAAATAATGATTTAATGAAAAACTAGAAAGATTTAGGTGGTTAGGGTTTTGGGGAATTTATTTTAATTCAAAAACCAAAATCCTCCTAATTTGAGGGAACTAAAAAATGTAATGAAAGAGGGATTAAGAGGGCTTATACAAAATTTTCAAATATAATTTATATTGTTATTGTATTTTAAAAATTAAAAAAATATATATATTAATAAGAAACACTCTTTTAGCATTCAATATAAAAATGTTTTTCAAAAAATGCTAAAACTTTCTCTATATTTAAAATAAGAAAATCTTTTTTCAAAGACCCTTTCCCTCTCCCTCTAAACTCCCTAAAAAGCCTTAATATTTTAACCCTTAATATTTTTTATTAAATGTATGAAGATCCAAAATTGACTTATAATCATTTCAATTACTTTTTTATATTTGAAATATATCAAAGACAAGTTGGTACTTGGTTGGTTTAACATGTGATAGACAGTGTTAACTCCACCCAAATATTTATGTATATTTGTTCACTATTACCGTTCCCCGGCTAACACACTAAACCTGATTTATAATTGTTTGGAAATTATGAACATTAATTGTCATGAGTATGTTCCAATATGACAAAATGAGCAATTGAGTTAATGGCAATAAATACATTGCAAATAGTCTCACATAGAAACTGGAGATAACATTCAAATCATTTATAAAGATCTTGAAACATTAAACTTACCAAAGGATCCAAAAATGATAAGGTGTCATATGAACATATGTTGTGGTCCCAAGCATTATGCCACATGTCACATCCAAACAACCCCTTGTCGGTGTAGCCACCGGCTCCGGCTCCGGGACTGGATCCGAGGGCCTAGGCATAGAGGTGCTAGTGGTGGCTTGTAGGTGGCACTTGAATACTTAGGCACGATGCATCAGAGCAATCAGGTTATTCGCTTGCAGCGTTAATGAGGTGGCGCTCCAGCGGTCGGCCATCGGTCGTCATGCTTCAAATTAATTCTAAGTATTGCTCCAGGATTTTGGTCATTTCTTATAGTTTGAATTTCAAATTCAAAATAGACAACACTTCGTGAAGTGGTGCATTGTATTATCAAAGGTGAACCATTGCAACATATGGAGAAAATCTGTTGTTTCATCAAGAATTGAAAACTTATGAAACAACACATGCATGGCCTATAAATACATGATTATGAATTCGAAAATCATTCACTCAAAATCGTACATCTTCTTCCATATTCCAGACATACTTCCTTGCATTCGAGTTTTTCATCAGTCTTGTGCAGACTCGATTAAGAGGCTGAATTATCCTGGGTATTCTTGCTTTCCAACTCTAAGACAACATAGAGAGTGCTTGAAATACTTTTAAGGAAAGTGACTCCATTCACGATTCAAACCTGGATCCATTCAATCTTTCTGAAATATCTAACAGTCTTAAAAGTATTTACACAATGGCTTATGACGTTGTAGTTTCAAGCATCAAAGTTATGAATTAGGATCTTGTCAAGTTAGATCGCTTTGATGGAACCAACTACACCAGATGTCAAGATAAGATGACATTCCTACTGACTACCCTAAAGTTTCACTATGTCATAGATCGTGACTTAACACCTATTCCTGAACCAACAAAAAATGACTCTGAAGAAGTCAAGAAGGAGTGCAAGAAACGTAAGGAGGACGAACTGCTATGTCGTGGACATATTCTGGATATGTTGTCTGATTGTCTCTACGACCTCTATACGGATAATTCTTCTGCAATAGAAATCTGGAAAGAACTCAAATTTAAATTCAAGGGTGTAAAGGAAGGTACGGAGAATTTTTAAATTTCAAAATATTTTGATTTTAAATTTATAGACTGGAAGTTCATTCTTCCCCAAGTGCATGAGTTGCAAGTCCTCGTGAATAAAATAAAAGTGGTGAAAGTATATATCCCTGGGACCTTTCAAGTCGGTTCAATAATTGCAAAATTTCCACCTTCATGGAAAGGCTACATAAAGAAGTTGTTGCACAATTCTGAGGACTTCTCTTTGGAGAGCGAGAAATCAGAATCTGCGGGTCTTTCTAAAGCCAATATTGTGACCACCAAAGGAAAGAAGAAATATGATGGCATGAAGAGTCATCTTGGACCAAAAAAGGAACATAACAAGTTCAAGAACTCTGGAGGTCATAAGGGTCCGGAAAGAGGATGTTTTGTTTGTGGAAAACCTAATTACTATGTTAGAGATTGTAGGCACAACAAGTCAAAAAACGAGATCAATGCAATTCATGCAAATGATGACATAATTTCTACAGTGAGCAAAATTATGGAAATCAAAGGCAAAGTTCAAGGTTGGTGGTATGATACATGTGCAACGGTGCATGTCTCTTATGACAAGCCTGCTTTTAAAACCTATTCTAAGACAAATGATGGACAAGAAGTACATATGGGAAATGAAGTACGATCTAAAGTTGTTGGAACCAAAACGGTCAAACTCAACTTCACTTCAGGAAAGAAAGTCACTCTTGTTAATGTGCTTCATGTCCCTGACATTAATAGAAATCTTGTTAGTGGGGGTTTATTGGGAAAATAGGGCATTAAATTTGTTTATGAATCGGGAAAACTTATATTGATATGTAATGGTGTATTTGTTGGAAAAGGATATTACGCTGAGGGAATAATCAAACTATGTACTATCGACAATATTATTAATGAAATTTCTAGTTCCGCTTACATGCTTGAACTTGTTTCTTTGTGGCACAATAGATTAGCACATTCTGGTATTAGTTCTATAAAGAGACTAATTAAATCTGGATTGATTTCAGGTAATATAAATGATTTAAAAAAATATGTATTATGTGTTAAATTAAAGATGATTAAGAAACCTTTCAAAAGTATTGAAAGAAATACAAATCTACTTGATCTTGCACACTCAGATTTGTGCAAATTTAATGGCATGTTACCCCGGGGGAAATAGATATTTTCTTACGTTCATCAACGATTCTTCTAGATACACACATATATATCTCTTAAAGCATAAATATGATGCTTTTAATGTCTTTAAGATTTATAAAGAAGAAGTAGAAAATTAATTAAGTAGAAGTATCAAAGTCCTTAGGAGTGATAGGGGCGGTGAATACTTTTCTACTGAATTCAATGCATTTTGTGAAGAACATGGCATAATACATGAATGTTCAGCACCTCGCTGTAAGACCCTAATTTTGACACTAAGATCCCTCATGGCATCATATCATTGCACATTGCATTTGCCTCAAGGATCATAGCATCTTGGCTCCTTACCCTTGGGTTGGGACTTGTGTGAGTTGGTTTGAGACCACCAAGTATGCTTGAATTGTATATTATTGCTTTTCTTATTTTGTTTACTAACCAAAAGCACAAAAATATGTCACTAACATCTTTTGTTTTGTAGCTTGAGCAATCATAAGATCCAAGGCTCCTAGAAGGCCCCTATGCTCAAAGAATGGCCAGATGAAGTTGAAAGCAAGCATGACAATGCTTCCCAAAGTTCTCATTCATCATATATGCCTCCAAAGTACCTCAATTTTTCAATTTTATCAAAGCAAACCAAAGGGCTTGAGGATTGTTTCCCAAGGAAACCTTAATTCATCTATGCATCAATTGTGCCTTCCTCATGAAGCAACCTCAACCCATGATCAAATGCAATCAAGGGAAGTTATTTCATTCATCATTTCATGCATATTTGAGCTTATTTGAGTGTCCTCAATCATCAATTCATCAAATTTTGAAGTTTGGACTTGAGAAGTTGATCAGTCAATTCATCTAACTATTTTAAAATCCACTGAGACCTAACTTTTAATTTGTTTGTCAAATGAAGATGACCCCAAGAGAAACAATGTTCCTAAGAAACATATTAACAAATTTCATGTTCATCAAAATTTGATTTGAAGCTCGGAAGGTCATCATCCATTTCAAAACATTATAGGTCATTTTGACTGAAACCCTAATTTTAGGTCAACTTCCCAAGGACCTAACTCACTCATTTTTCATGATTTTGAGGTGGGATCAAATGCATTGGAAATTTTAAGATGTATACTTAATTTGTTATGTTGAACAAATTTTCATAATCCTAAAATAAACATATGTGATAATGCAAAACATTATAGGTCACTTTGGACCAAAGTCATTGAAATGTGAAAAAGTCCAACTTCAAGTGCCCATAACTTTCTCATCAAAAATCCAAATGATTCAAAATTTAAGTCCAAATTGACTTTATTGAAAAGATATACAACTTTGATGTTGAATGTTTTGTCATTTGAGGCTTTCATCATTGAAACAGAAGGGCTTGAAGTTGGTCCATTTTGACAAAATTCTCATGCACATGTTTTGCACCTTGAACTTTATGACCAGTTTTCATTAATTTCCCAACTCCAAATGGATTTTTGTTCAACATAACAATTGTTCCTCATATCAAGACCTTTCCAACCATTACACACAAGGCCATGCTTCATTTTTGCAAGGTGCATTTTCGAAGAGGTGAAGATTTTGGTTCATTTATGCATAACACATCAAAACTCATGGCACAAGCTTGCACACTTCAACTTGCACGTCCAAAACACCTTAGTTATACTTCAGCATGCCAAATTAGATGCATTTGGGCCTCCCATGCGCCTGTACAGGCCCATGCATGGAGGCCCTCACTTCATGCACACATGAATTTCACCTTGCTTGCATCACAGTGTGCTATAAATAGAGATGCTCAGCTTCACTCCAATCCAACTTTAAGGCGCCTTACATGCTGCAGAAGTGAATTCCCACACCTCACCTAAAGGAATTTTGCATTTCATTTCAATTTTTCAGTTTCAATTTTCAACTTCCTTGGTTGATTATTGAACTCTAATTCCTTAGCCTAGCTCTATTCCCATCTCAAGAACACACTGCTATCAAGAATTGGGAAGGATCGTGCTTCATAGAGCTGCACTTCAAAGGTTGTTGTTCAAACTTTTTTCATTCGAATCTCACTGGATCTTGCTCATTTCTTGTGTTTGTTGGCTCCTCTAAAGTCCTCTCATAAGAGGCAATTGAATTGTGTACTTAATTTCATAAATCCATCAAGTTCAGTTTGAACTCCATAATTTTCTCTCTCTGATTTCTCTTTCTATGAGAGTCTATAGGAGAAATCAATGGCATATGGGTGATGTACATCACCCTAGCTTTCCAATGATATGAGGATCGTCCATTTTGGTTGAGATTTCATGACCTGCAACTTCCACCGAAGCTAGCATGTTCGCCGAAGAAGACGATGGTGTACACCACCGTCCCCGTTGCCAGATTTAATTTGGGCCATTGATGATGATTTCCAGATTGAATCATGGCCTTCCAATGTTATGACCATTTTAAATGTGTGGTGTTTCTCATTTGACCTTGGACCATGGTGAGCGTGCGCCTTACAGCCTTTGGATGTGCCATGTCATTTAATGAGATCAGATCTAACGCACCATGATTTTTCTATTTTCTGATTATTTATTTTATTTTATTTTATTTCAAAAATCCATATCTCTTTCATTTTAAATTCGAAAAATATGGGACCAATTGCGTTATTTCCCTTTTTAATTCTAGTTTCTGAAAATGATTTTTAATATTTTTTTTATTTTGCCATTTGATATTTTTTGTGAATTTTCTCTTTTCTGGTTATTTTTAATTCATTTTAAATAGTTTCCAATATTCAAAAAATGCAAAAATATTTTCTTAACATCTTTGAATGATGATGAATCTATGAAAAATATTCTCATCAATTTTCAAATTGATTTGAGACTTATTTGAGATTTTAGTTCAATTATGTTATTTTTTATTCATTTTTAATTGTTTAAAAATAGTTTCTGGTTTCAAAAAATGCTGAAAAATTTTGTCAAGCCTTGTTTGACTTTGTTGAACTTAGGATGATCCATTTGGACTTTTCCAAGTTGATTTGAAATGGATTTGAAGTTTGACTTTTATTTGTTTATTTTAATTCAAGTATTATTTTAATTCCAAAAAAAATACCAAAAATATTTTATTTGTTTCTTGACTTCTAAACTTCATCTTACTTCTGTTTACCATTGATTGACTTTGATTCTATTCATGTTTGATCAATGTGTGTTGGATATCTCATTTGAATTTCAATTCATGTACATTCTTATTCTTCTTCTTCTTCATCTTTTTTCTTTTTGATCAATGAGTTAAAGATTGGTGGTTAGCCTTGACATATGAGAGGCTTAATCTTCCTTGATTCAAATCTAATTCATCTTGATCAAAGATCAAGTGAATGGATTTGCATTGAGGATAGGTTGCTTCTTGGTCAAGCAAAAAACCTAAATCAATACAAGATCATTCTTCTTTTCTTTTGGCATGACAAGTTGTAGGAGCTTGGCTTACTAGTCATGGTTTCTAACTTGTGTTTGTTGCCTATATTTTTATTGACCGGCCTCAGATAGGTGTGACTACTACATTAGTCCATTTACGATTGCTTAACATAGCGCTAAATTGCCTTATGGCACACTAACACTAACTACTAATGATTAACTTTTAATTCAAGTCATTTAATTCTTGCAATTTACTTTAATGTAATTTAATATTCTTGTACATTATTTCATTTGCTTTTGCCCTTTGCTCACTTGAGCTCATGTTTATGTTAATGCAATTTGCCTTTTGCTCACTTGAGCACATTATTGTGTATATACTATTGTGCTTGTATTGTTTTGATTGTGTGAACCAAATGCAAATGGACAAAGGACTTAGATTTTAGGACCTTACCCATGCTAAATGGAGTCAAAGAGCAACTAGGCCTCATGCCTTTAGAATGCTATAAAAGAAGAAAAATGTCAAAGAGAGACTAGGCCTCGTGCCTTTAGAATGCTTAATCTTGAAGAAGACTTCGGAATGACCTAATTCTAAACTCACTCTTGTTCATTCTTTATATTGCATTGTAGAACTTTTTGATGTGTGTGTACTTATGTGCTAGGGATCCCAAACTTGCCAAGCAGAAGAACCATTGTCATGAGCATCCAAAGTGAGAGATACAAAAGCCAATTGGAAGATTCCTAGGAGCTTGATTGTTTGATAGGTTGCTTCAGTTATTTGCTTATTGCTTGCTAATTCCAAAGGAAAGGGAACAACTTGGATCATCACTATGATCTCAAGAAGGGAACTCCATTGTGGTTTTCTTTCTCTTCCTTTATCTTTGTATGTTTAGGACTTAGCCATTCTTCTTCTTCCATCCAGTCTAACCCAAGCCAAACTTGTGTGCAAACATTAACATTGTTTTCAAAAATTAGGAACCTAGGCACTATGCCTTTGATTTTTTTCAAACTCTTTTCATAACACTTATTTTGAATTGAACTTTAAGTTAACTTTAACCATATTTTGTGAATACTTTTCATTTGTAAATGCAACTCACTCAATTGTTTTGTGGTTCCAATGGCCACTTTTGCCAAAGCTTTTCATAAACATTAGCTATTAGGTTTGAGTTATCCTTGAGGTTGATATAATACTCACCTATATCCTTAGTGATGGACAATAAGTCTTCCATGCCTATTATAGGGTTAACCCCTCACTAGCATGTTGAAGCTCTCCTCACATGGTGGATTTGTGGTTTTAGGTTGAGTTTTCTCCCTTTGATAACAAAAGACCTTAAGGCTTTTGACCAATCAATTCACCAACTTGTTTTGAGATTTTTACCCCGAACTACGAGGTTTTGATCCTAATCTTTTTTAAGATGGTACGTAGGCAATGGGTTTATCAATTCAAACACAAAATTGTAAATAACTTGTATATTCTCTTCTCATCTCCCCAATCATGTTTGCACAAATATTTTTTCACAAATACCAACCTACCTTACAACATTAGTGAAAAGGGATCCCTTAGAGTATTAAGGATGTTTTTGGTGCTAAAAACCTTCCCATTGCATAACCAACCCCCTTACCCAGATCTCTGACATTTTTATTAGTTTTTCATTTGATAAAACTTCTCGATTTTTTGTTCGCTTTCTAACCTTTCCTTTGGATAAATAGAAGTGAGGTGGCGACTCGAATTGTATGATTTACTTTTTATTTAATCAATAAATCTAAAGGTAACGAATACCCCGCTATACTCGCACACCGCAACAAAATGGAATGGTCGAAAGAAAGAATCGATCATATCAAGAGATGATGAATTCCATGTTGATGCATTCTGAATTACCCCTCAATTTATGGGGTGAGGCCTTATTATTTGCTTTCCATATGATTAATAGAATTCTTTTAAAGAAAACCAGTATTTCTTCATATGAGGCATGGAAAGGCAGGGCACCAAATATCAGTTACTTTAAAGTGCGGGGGTGTGTGGCTTACTACAAAAACATGGATCCTAAAAGAACCAAGTTGGGTCCTCGAGGGATAAGATGTGCTTTTGTAGGATATGCACGAAATAGTAAAGTATATAGACTCTTAAATTTAGAGACCGATGTAACTATAGAATCTTAGGATGTAGAATTCTTTAAAAAATCTTATCACTAACGATAAAGAATCAGAGTCGACCGCAACTAAATAATATTGTGAAAAAGATTCCTCTCGAATTGTAGAAATACAACCTGAAGGCACTTCTCAAATCATTGAATCACGACCCGAGCCCGGGATAAGCAAAAGAGTCCGGAAAACTAAGAATCTAGGACTAGATGAAATTGATCCTCAATTTATTTCCTTTTATCTAGTTGAAGGAAGTTGTAAGAATTTAATGCAAAGTATTCTGGTTATTCTTCAATTAGGGGATGATCCTAAAACTTACAAGGAAATAATAACTTCAAGGGACTCCACTTTTTGGAAGGACGCTATCCAAGATGAAATGGATTCAATTGTTTCAAACCATACTTGGGAACTTGTTGACTTACCAAAGGGATCAAGGCCCATTGGATGAAAGTGGGTGTTTAAAAAGAAATATCATAGTAATGGTACCTAAAACACTTATAAGGCCAAATTAGTGGCAAAAGGATTTAGACAAAAAGGAAGGTATATATTACTTTGACACATATGCACCAGTAGTAAGGACAACCACAATTAGATTGTTGTTTGTCTTAGCCTCTTTAAATGACCTTATAGTTCATCAGATGGATGTTAAAACAACATTCTTAAATGGAGATCTTGATGAGGAAATCTACATGGAACAACTAGAAGACTACGTGCTTCCTGGAAATGAACTAAAGGTGTGTAAGTTTATCAAATTCTTATATGGCTTAAAACAAGCACCAAAACAATGGCATCAAAAATTTGATTCTATGATACTCTCAAATGAATTTATTCCTAATTTTTGTGACAAGTGTTTATACACAAAAGTGTGCAAAACCCTTGTAATATTTCTTTGCCTCTATGTTGATGACATGCTAATAATTAGCAATGATTTGAATGGAATTCTAGAGACAAAGAGGTTTCTAATTCCACTTTCAAAATGAAAGATCTTGGACTTCTTGACACGGTTCTATGGGTCAAAGTTAAGCGAAATAGTGGGAGTTATGAACTTAGTCAAACACACTATATTGGGAAAATGCTTGATAAGTTCAAACACCTAAAAATTTAAGGAAATAACCACTCCATTTGATCATGTCGTCAAACTTCAAAAGAACAATGGAAGAGCAGTAGCTCAATTGGAATATGCAAGTACAATAGGGTGTTTTATGTACTTAATGCAATGTATCAGGCCCAAAATATCATTTGTAGTTAGTAAAATGAGTAGATTTACTAGTAATCCAAGTAATGAACACTGGAAGGCAATCACGAGGATTTTTGGCTATCTCCTGAAAACCAAAACCTTGGCCTTCAATATAGTAGGTTCCTTGCCATACTAGAAGGATATACCGATGTGAGTTGGACATCTAACGTTGGAGATCATAAATATACAAATAGATGGATATTTACACTAGATGGAGGAGAAATTTCTTGGAAGAGCAAGAAAAAAACATGCATTACTCTTTCGACCATGGAATCATAGTTTATGGCTCTCGCTTCCGCTAGTCAAGAAGCAAAATGGTTGAGGAATCTTTTATTGGGAGTTCCATTGGCTAAAGACAATGTTTCAAATGTGATGATACATTGTATTAGCCAAGCCACTTTAGCAAGACCATTCAGCAAAGTGTACAATGGAAAGTCTAGGCATATAGGACTTAGACATTTGTTTGTGAGGAAAATGATTAAGGGTGGAATCATTTCGCTCACCTATATACAAACAAGCTACAATTTGGATGATCCATTTACTAAGCCACTGGTCAGATACTTAGTAAAAACAACCTCGAGAGGCATGGGGTTGAAACTCCTTGAATAAGAGTTCCAACAGCGGTGGTAACCCAATCTTATGTTAACAGAACATTAATTTCAAGATTCAATGAATAACAACAAGTCGTTGATTTGGATGTAAGTCAGGCATTGAGTAATAATGTTGACTATTTTAAATAGAGGGTTGAGATTTTCAAAACCTCTTGATGAAGTTCATAACCGAGGAAAAGTATCTCATGGAAAAGGATACAACATGAACTTCACCTATGTGAATTTCGAGATGATTCCGTCTCAAAGTGAGAGTTGGAGTTTCTCTCATGAAAAATTCATGAAACAGGATAGCATATGACCATAAATAAGTTCTAAGCGAGATATGTAGAGGAAGAACCATTACAGAGTGTGTGTAAAGTAATGCCGGTATAATCATATGGATTAATGGTTTAAAAGCATTATTACCTAATATTCCGATTAAACTTTGCGTTATCCTCACTAAAATTAAGCTTTAAATCGAAAGATACCTAACTGTATTAACACTCTTTATATCTCATTTTCTAGAATTAGTTTTGTCATTATTAGAACAAGTGGGAGATTGTTGGAAATTATGAACAATAATTGCCATGAGTATGTTCCAATATAACAAAAATGAGAAATTAAGTTAATGACAATAAATGCATTACAAATAGTCTCACATAGAAAGTGGAGCTAACATTAAAAGCATTTATAAAGACCTTGAAACATTAAACTCACCAAAGGAGCCAAAAAGGATAAGATGCCACATGGACATATATGGTGGTCCCAAGCATTATGCCATATGTCACATCCAAACAACCCATCACCATTGTAGCCACCGGCGACACCGACTCCGACTCCGGGACCAAGTCCGAGGGCGTGGGTGTAGAGGAGCTAGTGGCGGCATTCCATATCTAAGACAAGGCTCCGGGACCGGGTCCGAGGGCGTGGGCGTAGAGGCGTTAGTGGTGGCTTGGTGGCTCATTTCCATCTCTAAGACAACAAAGAGAGTGCTTAAAATACTTTTAAGGAAAGTGACTCCATTCACGATTCTCACCTGAATCCATTCAATATTTCTGAAATATCTAACATAAAACAATTATAGATTCATCATTAGTTTATGTTAATACAATGGTTGACTATAGTTGTGACCATGTTAATCATTTACCTCCTTGAACTACCCAATAGTTACTAATGTCGGGTAGCCTATTTTTTAGTTGATGTTGTATGATTTCTTTTTCCTCATAGATGTATGTATGGCAATTATCGAAAGTGTTTAAAGTTATGAAGGTATTGTGTATACCATGTAAGTGAAGTCTTAATTTATTTTCTATTTTATTACAATTTTTATGCTTTTTGGGATGAGCGTGCTTCCCAATTTTTGAATGCTTGTATAGATGCTTTTCTTATTTCATTGAAGGAACATAATAACTCATTCATAAACCCTCATATATTAAATGCTTAGTTGTCACTGTACGGTTGGAGGATTGACGATACACAGCTGACTACGATTAAAGTCTCCTCATTCCAGAAGACCCTTTATTGACTCAACTATGTTACCCTCTAAAGCAATTACATATTTATGTATGGTATTTTGTGATATTGGATCTTACCCTACTTATTCTTCTATTATGGACAATAAGTAGAACAAGTTATGGCAACAAGTAGAACAAGTTATTCTCCTACTTATTCAAGGATATTCATAAATAAAGACGAACTCATACGTGAGTTATATCATTATACAATTCAAGTAGGTAAGTTCTATCAGCATGATCTACTTAATATGTGTTTTTGCTTCATTTTATTGATAATTTGATACATATACTTATATTACTCATGATAACGCCATGAATACAATCATATGGAGATTCCTTAGATTGTAGTAGGATTTCAGGTAATAAATTATTGGTTTCTCTCCAATCATGCATAAAGTCAAACAATAATGAGTTATAAATAAAAGAGGAAAAATCAAATAAACTCTCCTCGGAAATGCTATGAATCGACGCTGGAAAATAAACTCAGTGCCCTTACAGAGTAATTTTGTTGGATCTTCACCAAGAATTCTAGCCACCCTCATTTGTAATTTAAAATTTGGATCTTTGATGAAGGACCGTTGCGACCCTACGAGACGATTAAATATGTTGGACCATTTCAAAAGGATCGTTTCTGTTCCACGAGATGATTAAATATGTTGGATCTTCACAAAAGGATTATTTTCGTCCTACGAGGTGATTAAATGTGTTAGACTTTCATTGAATGATCTTTACTATCTTAAAAAGAGATTAAATACATTAGACATTTATTGGAGGATCCTTACTGTAAGACCCCAATTTTGACCCTAAGATCCCTCATGTTATTCTCATCATATGCATTAACATTGGGATCACACTTTGGCATCCTCCTTACCCCTTATTCATTGGGTTTACATTGGGAGAGATCACCAAGCACCATTTGATTGTATCATAATTTGTATTTTATCATTTACTAACCAAAATACCAAAAATATGTTATTGTATAGTTTGACTCTTTTGTAGGTAGTGCACATGCTCACCTTTGATCTATTAAGCTCATATCTAGGGTTTAAGACCCTCATTGTAAAAAGCTAAACCAATAATTGGTCTACTATGGCTCTAAGTATAATATATGAGTCCCCAAGATCCTCAAAATGTTTTTTTGATCAAGAAAGCATCATGAGTTTGGAGTTGGTTTGCCTTGGAAACCCTAATTTATTTGGTTATCTTATGTAACTTCTTCAACACGTTTCTTCACCAATTGATCATATATTTCAAGCTATACTTCAAATTTTATCATCTTATGAATATATGATCCTTCATGAATCCTAAAAGTCAAGAGAATGTCAAGATAGCAAGTTGGTTCATGGTGGTTGACTAGAGGAAGTCAACTGATCAAAACTGGGGTTCCCTAGATCCTATCTCCTACAATGTTTGTCATATGAAAATGATTCCAAGATAAAAGTTACACTAAATTACATTCCAAACAACTTTCATGTTGAAATCTAGAGCTAGTTTTTCTTGGAAAGTCATTTTTTATGATGAAAGATTATAGGTCATTTTGTCTAAACCCTAATTTGAAGGTCTACCTCCCAAGACCATAACTTGCTCATTTGTTATGAGATGAAATCCATTCAAGTTGAATAATCAAATTCAATATGTCTAATTCAACTTTGATGTTTTGAGGAAGAGCAAATTCAACTTTTAAATGCATATGATATGAGCAGACATTATAGGTCATTTTAGACCAATGTCATTGAACAAATGATTTTCCTCAACTTCTAAAATGCATAACTCCTTCATGCTAAATCCAAATGAGGTCAAATTTATGACTAATTTTAATAAATTTGAGATATATACAACTTTGATGAAGGAACTTTTCTCATTTGAAGCTCATAGAAAAAGTTAGTCAAGATGGAAGAAGTGAACATATGGCTTGACACTTGGAATTTTTTTTGATATTTTTGATTTTCCAAAAATCCACCTCAAACTTCATCATGATCAAAGCTTCAAATGAAAAATTGTTTAACATGAAAGTTGTTCCTATTAATCTAACATTTCCAAAAAGTCCAAATTCATCCCATTTGGACAAAGCATGAGTGACTTGCGCATGGCTTGAAGTTGGATTACCATTTGGCATAATTGAACTTCCATTTCTCATACACAAATGCATGGCTTGCTAATATGACTTCAGCAATGTTTGTACACATTTTAGGACCTCATTGAATGATTATATGGGCCTATCACACGCTCATGCATCCATGCAAAGGTAATTGCTATTTTTGGAATTTTTAAAGAAGTGTGCATTTATCAAGTGTTTTGGCTATAAATAGAACCTCAATGATCAGAACTAAAGACTTGCGCACCAGCTTTGAATCCCCATCCCTAAACCCTCTCATTCAAAGGATAACCTTGAGGATTTCCGTTGGAAAATGAGTTTGAGTCTCCACTATTTTGAGATTCAAATCTCCAAGAATCCTGCTCCTTTTTGATTCAATTCTAATCTATCAAGCATCCAGAGCATGGCTAAGTGAAGTTAGAAGTAAGATTGTGGCTGTCTGAACCTACAGTGGAGGTGATTTTTTCATTTTTTTCATTTCTTCGATTCTCACTCAATTATCCATAATTCTTCTTGATTTTTGGTTTTCTGAAGTCCTACCAATGTAGGCAAGAAGATTGAGTTGCTTTGAGGTCAAATCGAAGTAACTCAGATCATGATCCTTAAATTTCAACTCCCTGTATCTTTCAATATACTTGGAGTTAGGTTAAACTGAAGTCAGATTCGAGCTCCTGGGTATTTTTACTTTACATTCATGTCCTTCTTTTCTATTTTGGTGATGGTTGAAGGTGGATCAGTCTGGTGAGGTTCATCGGAGAAGAAGACCGGAGTTGTAGCTTTGGCGGTGCGTTGGCATGTCTCAGACCATAGGATCCTTTCATTTTGTTTTAATCTCATGGGTTGGTTTTAATTACCATCCCTGCAGCGCATTGACTTAGGTCTATTGTGGAATGCGCACTGATATCCACTTGATCTGCCACCTCAATTAATAAGGGAGATCAAGTGGTCCACGTTTTTTAGCATTTTCTAATTTTCATTTTATTTGACTTATTTTCATTAATTCATATTCATTTTAATATTGATCCAAAAAGTATGTGACTTTCACCAAAAAAAAATCAAATAAATTTCTCTTTCATTTTCTGAATTAAAAATATTTTTTGGATCATTATTAATATTTTTCATGATTTAATTGTTTTTGTGCATATTTTTAATTGTTTAAAAATACTTTTAAGTTTCCAAAAATAATGAATTTTTTTCTCCAAGGTACTTTCACCTTGTTTGACCTATGATAAATCTCATGGCCATTTCTTTGGTGTTTTGATGAGGTTTTAGGATTTTTACCAATCATAATTTAATCTAATGCATTTTTTAATTGATTTTAATTGTTTAATTGCAAAATAAATTGTGTTGAGCTTTTGGTATTGACTTGTTGAGTTTGACTTGTGTTGTTGGGCCTTGGTCAAGGTTGATTTGACTTTGTTGAGTTAAAATAATTGGATTTAGGGGATTGATGAAACTTACATTTCATCTTCCAAAATAAATGAATGATTTTAATTTGATAAAAGTCCTCATTTGACCAATTTGTGTTGATTTCATTTCCCATCCATCTTCATCTCAATCCCATTCTATCCTCACCCATCTCATTAACCTATGATATCTCTATATCCTAAGGATAGTTGATTACAAAATCAACATATGTATGGATGAGATTAGGTCCATCCTTTTGCCATTTCTTTTTGTGTGTGGTATGTTTTAGGAACATGGTCCATTATACCATGTCTCTAACATGCATTAACACCAAAATTTTATTGCCCAACCTCAAATAGTTGTGACTTCTACATAAGTCCAATTACAATTGTTTAACATAGCGCTAAATTTTGACACAAAAGGCGTATCATTCTAGTAAGTGAGATTGTAAGTCTCCTCTCTTTCATGGTATTGTGTGGAAACTTGTCATTTTTTCCTTCCTTTGGAAGATGTCTTGGTTCAAGGATCCATGCTTGTGAATAGTGGGTTGAGTGTTCTCCAAAAAATGACTTAAACAAAACAAAAGCAAAAGCAATACTGACTTCTAATCAACTAACATCAACTAACATGTAATTTCAAGCCATTTGCTTTTATGCACTTTGAATTCAAGTCCTTATTCATTTGCCATTATTCATACCATTTAACTTGTTTACTTTAATGATATTTTCACTTTGCTCACTTGAGCAATATCTTGTAATTATTTTGTGATTGTATATACTTGTTTGTGTTTGTGGTCTTTTGACCTTAATGTACATAATAATAACAAAATCCCTAAAAGATATTTGTGTGGACTGTTGGATTTGATCTGAGACCTTGGACTTAGAATTAGGCAACACTCCCTATGCAAAAGGACTTGGCCAATGCCAACTTTCATGAAACAAAGTGTTTGTGAAGTGAACTTTCATCTGATGCAAATATTGAAGATCCAGTTGAGTTCATCTGCAACATGGTCTTATTGAAGCCGTTACTTTGAACCTGTGTCTAATGCATATCTCTGAGTCACCTGATACATGGGAGATTATGAAGAAGATCATGAAGTTGCTAAGCTTGAATGTGGCTATCTTTATTTGATGCCTTGCTCTTCATCTTGCTATTTGTGTATTGATATTGCTTGATTCTAAAGTCCAAGGGAAAATAGGGTTTCTATATGACATTCTTGTCTATTGGATTGCATCCCATTGGTCAGATCTTTTTAACCCTTAACTTTTAATTTTTGCTTAGGATTAGTCTCTTCATCTCCTCTCCACTTCTTTAATTTCAAATCTCTCCCCCCTTTTCAAAAATCTTATTCGCTTGTGATTTTTAAACTTAGACTTTATTGCAAAAGTTAGAAACTTTGGCCTTATGCCATTGCATTTTTAAACACTTTTCTTAAATCAAACTTGTAAATGAATCTAATCATATTGACTTAAAATTTCAAAAGTCAAAAAGAACTAACACTCATTCAAACCTTTTAGGCCCCTTTGTGCCTCTTTCAAACTTAAAATTTTGTTAAAAGCAACTCATTCACTTTGAAATTGATACCACGAACTACGAGGTTTTGATCCCTCATTTTTATGTTGGTACGTAGGCACAAGTCCGAAGGTCTTGTCAAACACAAAAATATAATTAATGAATTCTTTTCTCATCCCCACACTCTATTTATTGCAAACATCATTTTGTACAAAAACACATATGCACACAAAAAAGGGCTCCCTATGAGTACCTAGGACACTTTGGGTGCTAACACCTTCCCTCTGTGTAACCAACCCCCTTACCTGTAATCTCTGGCATTTTATTAGTTTTGATTTGAAAACTTCTTACCTTTGGGTTTTGTTCGTACTTTTCCCTTTTCCCTTGGAAACAATAAAAGCGCGATGGCGACTCTGGTTTTATTGATGTTAAGTTCATCAATAGCTTAATGGTCATGAATTTACCACTACACTTACCACCATACGAGGTAATTAAATACATTGGACTTTGTGACCTTAAGGGAATCAACTTAAAGTATGTCCTGAGGAATTCAAAGTAAAGTCTCTCTCGAAGGACTCAAATTAAAGTCTCGCTTTAGGGGTTCATCTTAAAGTATCACCTAAGGGACTTAAATCAAAGTCTCTCATGAGGGACTCAACTTCAAGTTTCTTTATAAGGACTCAACTTAAAGTTTTTTAAGAGGGACTTAACTTAAACTCTGACATAAGATAATCAACTTAAAGTCTCGTCTGAGGGACTCAGCTAAAAGACTTGCATGAGGGACTCAACTTAAAGTTCATCTGAGGGACTCAACTTAAAATTTTCTCTGAAAAAGTCAACTTTAAGTCGTCTGAGGGACTCAACTTAAAGTCTTGTGTGAGGGATTCAACTTATCTACTCGCAAGAGAGACTCAAATTAAAGTCTCACATGAGGGACTCAACTTAAAGTCTCTCATAGGAGACTCAAATTAAAGTATATCCTTAGAGACTAAACTTAAAGTCTCGCCTGAGGGAATCAACTTAAAGTCTCGTCTGAGAGACTCAACTTAAAGTCTCTCCAGGAGGATACAACTTACAGTTTCGCCTAAGAGGGTTAACTCAACTTTATGAGTCAATGCCTAGAAATAAATTATTTTCTACTTGGATTAAATCACTTTGTCATTTTTAAGTCCTCATGCGTGAGAGACTGTGTACCGATATATTTTATTGGACCCTAAAAATGATTTTCAAGGAAAAAGAAAGGAAGGTTTAACAAATGTGCACGGGGCGACCTATTCAACAAAACCACATGACGACTAGAACAATATATCATGCTGCTCGAAATAAATCATGTGGTCGCTTAGAGTTTTGTAACCTTCCTCCCAATTGAGTTTCGACAACCTAAACTTACTCCTACTATCTACTTACTAGTAGATATGAGAGGTGACACGTCTCACTGCAACAAACTCGTAGAGAGAGTCAAGGAGGATAACCACCTCCTCCAAGATTCAAGGAAGAACTAGTCTCTTCCTCTCCACATCTCCTTTAGAGAGAGTTGAGATAATTGCTCTTTAGCCTAGGTCCAATAAACTTATATAAATACCTCATTTTCAAATGAGAGAGGGATCTTCTGCTTCATTTAAAGAAAATATACACATAGCTCCTGTAAGACCCCAATTTTGACCCTAAGATCCCTCATGACATCATAACATTGCATTTGCATTACCTCAAGGATCTTTAGCATCTTGGTTCCCTTTGCCTTTGGGTGGGACTCCTTGTGATTGGTTTGAGATCACCAAGCATGCTTGAATTATACATCATTGTTTCTCTTATTTTTGTTTACTAACCAAAAGCACAAAAATGTGTCATCTAAGACACTTTGTGGGTTCTATCTAGATGACCAGTCAACACAAGGGAATGGCTTGAGATACTTCCAACAGGTTCAAATGAGGTCTATTCATCATCCTGAATGCTAATCTTGAAGGAGCAAAAAATCTGTTCCTGAGCTGTCATGCTCGCTGGGCGAGCAGAATGGTTCACTCAGCGAAGAGAACTGTCATGCTCGCTAGGCGAGCAGATCTTTCGCTAGGTGAAGAGCGCGCATTTCAGAAAATAACAGAAAGTTCTGGGCTTGAGTTACCCTCATCTGAGCCCACCAAGCTACCAATATCAGGCTATAAATACTAGAGTTTTCATTGAAACAAAACCTGGACAAAAAGTGGAAAAAAAGAGACAGAAAGAAAAGAGGCAGAAAAGAGCCCTAGGAACTAATCTGCAGCAACCTCCAAACAGCTCTGAAAAGTTCACTCTGACTCACACTTTTTCGCCTCCGCCTCACGCCAACCCTAACATTGCCTTGCCAATCCAGCCGTGCCATTCGATTTTAATCGGTCTCTCCCATCAGGTTTGCCCTTATTCCCATAATTTTATGCTCTGAATTTGAATCACCTGAATGTATGAGATAACATTAGGTTTTTGCCCACGGGTTTATAATTGTGTATGAATGTATAAACAATGCCTTGAATGCTTAACCGTTTAATTTCTGAAGTGTGTGCCATAGGGTTTGAGGTTTCTGAAACCACACTGTTATCCATGAAGAATCCAAAACCCGCAGGCGTTCGCTAGCACCATCGCTAGGCGAGCATGTAGCGAAGCTTCGCCAAGCCTTCGCTAGGCGAAGCAGTAGCGAGCGTGACAGTATTTGATTTTTTTCTGTTTGCTTTTCCAATCTGACTTATGTTTGATCCCTATCTTGTTTCACTAACCTTTTCGTTGAGTTTTTGTGAAGGCTCACATGACTCTTGCAGGGATAGCTCGCGGGGTATTCCACTTTGCTTGTGGGATACCATTTGGGAGATTTATTCTGATTGCCTTGCTGGCACGTTTATTTTATACATGTTTGTTTTGTATGTGTTCGTATCCCCACAGGTAACGCGGTTCCTTCGTCAAGGACTGCCCTTTCGCATGAGCATCCCTAACCCTACCAACTCATTGATTTTTCTTCTCCTAACACGTTTACTCCTTCTACTACAGGCGAGTGAGTCTCCAAAGGTCGAGCATCCGGTAGATTGCGTAGTAATGTCGTTCACCCAAAACCCTTAACCTCGTAGTTAGTCGAACTACGTTTTGCTATGATTTTCATCCCAGATGAGATACGTAGGCATAAGACGCGATGTCTTAACGAGCACACTCCTCTTTAACCCCTAGGTAGCCGAGCTACGAAGACTCCGATTCTCAGATTTAGATGAGATACGTATGCAGTGGATGCGACGTCCGTGCGAGTCATTTTCTTTTGACCCTTCTTTTAGTAAGTAGTACATTAGATAAACATACACGCTTTTCTCATCCCTTCAATCATGTTTGCACAAATAAATTTTCATAAAAAACAACAACCTTTGCAACAAATATGAAAAGGGCTCCCTAGGAGTACCTAGGATGTTTTGGGTGCCTAATACCTTCCCATTGCATAACCAACCCCCTTACCCAGATCTCTGACATTTTTACTAGTTTTTGATTCGATAAAACTTTTAGGTTTTTGTTCGCTTTCTAACCATTCCTTTGGATAAATAGAAGTGCGGTGGCGACTCGACTTGTATGATTTACCTTGGATTTAGTCAATATCTCCAATGATAACGAATACACCGCTACAACTCCTTGCATGAGCTACCCCTAAGTATCACCCAAATATCCCAAAATATTCTAAACCACAAGCAGTTGTCCATTATTGTACTTTTCAGAAAATACAATTTATATTTTGTTTCAAAAACTTAAATATTAACAATAAATTATGAATTAAGATCCATTGATAATTGGAGTCAAAGTTTACTTCGATATCAAATCTTATCCCTTTATTTTTTTTAATCTTAACATATGTGTTTATTAATTCAACTATGATATCATTCTATTTGATCAATACAATTTATTTATTTTAAAATTATATACGATTTATTTTCTAATCAGATATTTTTTGAAATCAATATTTTTCTCCCACTTTTTTTTCTTCTTTATGTTTTTATCTTAAGAGCTTAACTTTATATTATAATTTCGCTAATTTAATAATTATAATTTATGTTGTTAAAAAATTCATTCTAACTTATATTATGAAGATAGCTTATTTATATTTGATCCTGAAATGAATATAAAATAAATATTTTGTATATATAAGATAATATTCGACCATTATCTTTTAAAATTTTATAAAAATAAAACAATATGTTATACATTTTACATGTTTTTACATGCATGCGACAATTGTAGTGGCGCATATTCTACGTTTTACATACATGTTCCAATTGCAATGACATATGCTCTTATATTTTACATGCATGCGTCAATTGTAGTGGTGCATGTTCCCACAAACATGATTGATTTGATAAATAAATTGAAAACATGATTCTTTTGGGATATAATTTAAAAAAATTGATTATTTCAAAAAAAAATCCTCTTCTTCCCATTCTATTAATTTTATGTTTTCATAATATTCATGAATTTTTTTTAAAGTAGTTATAATTTATCTTTGTCTAACAAAATTATCTATATTTTAAATTTGTATAAAATTGATAAATGACTTATAATTTAAAATGGATGTAGTATATTTGAGACATTGAATTTGTGCTTCTAAACTACAAAATATTTAGATAGTAAGTGCTATTAAAAAATTCAAATATTATGACTTTTTCAATTGGATAGATGAAAATAGGGAAAGTTTATTTTAGAAAAAGATTATTCCCAAAAAGTAAAATTAAAAGTAAAATTAAAAGTAAATATACTAAGAAAAAATAAATATATTCAATTCATATCATTGATCTCATATATTTTATTTTGATTAAATTATTATATTATTTCATTTCTTTTTGAAATATACCTATAAATAAGAAATCTGAACTATTATAATTATAAGTCATCGCTACTGAGAATGTCAAAAATGATCAACATATTGTTATTGATTACCTGTTTGGTGACCATTAGTACTGGCCACAAAAATAATGATATGCCTGTTGGGTTGAAAGAAGAAGATTTAGAATTGGAGAGACAACTAAGTATCCTTAACAAGTCTCCTATAAAGAGTATCCATGTATATTTACACACAATTTATTGGTAGTGTAGGTTGGTTTAATCTAACATGTTTTCTAATATTTTGTTTTTATTTCATTTATGTGGTTTTCTTAGACAAAATCGGGATATATAGTTGATTGTATTGATATTAACAAACAACCGGCTTTTGATCATCCTTTATTAAAAAATCACAAAGTGCAGGTAAAATAATTCAATGTATATTATTTTTCAATTTTTTATGACTTATACAACTTGTTTTAATATTTAATTTTGCTTTTTATGTGATAGAAAAAACCAATTTTTGAAAGAAATATTACAGAAAAAAGAGTTCAGAATTCATCAATCAACCCTAAATTTATACTTGTGAAATTTAGATGTCCTCGAGGAACCGTTCCTATTCGAAGAACAACAAAAAGTGATCTAATTCAAGACAAATCTTTATTCAATGCACATAATGTAACTCAAAATGGTTCCATTAATAAGGTAATCTTTCTCATATATGTATACTAAATTTTTTTAATTTCTTAATTTATTTATATAACTAATATATATTACCTTTTTTATTAATATGTGAATCTATAGTTTGCTCGTGTGTATCTTAAACAAGCAAGTTCTCCTTATTATGGAGTTAGTGGAACTATTAGTGTTTGGAATCCAAAAGTTTATAAAGGTCAATCGAGTACCGGTTATTTATATGTTTTAAATGGAGAAGGAGATAACATTAACAAAATTTCTCTCGGATGGCATGTGAGTTTTTATTTATTTTTTAATTTCAATTTTCTTTTATTCTTAAAACATGCATGTATATATATTTTAATATTTAAATAAATTCAAAAATATATAAATTATTTTTTAATTTATCTCATACATGATGTTAGGTATCTCCACAATTATATAATGACGGGGAAACTCATTTATACTTGTTCTGGGCGGTAAGGAAAAATTTATATATAATTTAAAATATTCACTTATTAATAATTTAATAGTATGTAAATTATTTACTTAAGTAACAATTTATCTATCATCATATTTTTAATATTTTTGTCAATATTTCTTATATTTATTTTTGAATCTCAATTTATATGTAATTTTGTTTGAAAATCAAAATACATGTTTCTTTTAAATATAACACATTATTAAAAAATTACAGTCAGGTAAAGAGGGATGCTTTAATATGTTATGCAAGGGTTTCATTCAAGTGGACCGATCATATCACTTCGGTGCACGTATATCTAAAACATCTACCTATGGCGGAAATATTATTGAGCTGCCACTTAAAATTTCTCGGGTAATCTTTTTATTTAAAATTTAAAACTAAAATATTTAAATTATCTACTATCATAAATAGATTTTCTAAAATGTAATTCTATCAAGTGATGAATTTCAGGGAGATACTATACAAAATATTAGAGAATGTATACATCATAAATAAAATAAAATTATTTTAATTTAATAATAAAAATTTGGGTATTTAAAATTCTAATAATAAAATCATAAAATGTTATGGTGTTCAGGATAATGTAGGCAATTGGTGGTTAAAAGTGGTAGATAAGGATATTGGATATTTTCCTGCAGCTTTATTCTCCAGATTGTCCACTCGAGCTGATGAAGTAGGATGGGGTGGATATACAGTAACTCCGGCTGGTACTACTAGTCCAGCAATGGGTTCCGGATACAAACCAGATAATGATGCTACTCATGCATCTTATTTTAAGTTTGTTAAATATTTGCTAATAATTGGAACCGAAGTTGATCCTCTACCACTTATGGTAGATACTTATAATGATGCTCCTAATTGCTATGGAGTTACAAACTATCAAAAGACAAAAAAGGATTTTGGGTATTCTCTTCAATTTGGAGGACCAGGTGGTAATTGTAGAACTTAACTATAATGATCATGTTTTTGTTATATGTAATAAAGATAATACAAAATATTATCCTTCAATTATTTAAAAAGGTAGTAATACAAATATTAAAACCCATTATTTTATAATAAGGTAATAATAAAGTATATGAAAATATGTGAAGAAACTTTTGAAATGTCTACGGTTTTAATATTTCAACTTAATATAAAAAATTTATTATTTTTGTGTAAATATTTTTTATTTAGTCTTCAAAACTAGTCAATATTAACTATTTGCTTAGTATCACATAACAAATTATACATGAGATTATTATTTGATCTTTAGCCAATAACTAATGTAACACCCCGTAATATAATGTGAGAGTGGCTATAATTATCATATTTAAGACATAAAATGATGATATTGATACATAATTAGCCTATAATTATCATAAGCTAATTCAAAAGTACATATACCGCTGCCTAAACATAAAATCTATGATAACACCCGACAGAAAATACATGATAAATAGGGGTCGGCAAAAAATATAGACAATAATATGGGAAAGATAGTACTATTCAGTGAAGTTCTCCTAATCTATAAGTCTTCTCAGTCAAAGGATTTATTAGCATTACTCATAAATTATTAGGTTCTAACACTCGTAGATCATAAATTAAAACAAAGAAGTTTTGTAGCGGTAAATTTTTTGAGATTAAGCTATTAATTAACTTAATTCATAAAGTAAGAGTCGTCGTTGCGTTTTTATTTTTTCCAAAGAAAAAAAGGAAAAAGTACGAACAAAATTCGAAGAAGTTTTAAAATAACATAATAAAAGAGACAAAGGTTCAGGGTTGATTATGCAAAGGAAAGGTGTTAGCACCATAAACATTCATGGTACTCCATGCAGTGGCGGAGGCAGATAAAAAAATTTGGGATGACCGCTAACGTAAAATAAAGATTATAAATAAAATGTAAATAGTATTTTAAATAAAACATTAAAGTTAAAATAAATGCAAAGTTAATTACTAAAAATTTAATTACATGACTTAAAACTACCTTAAAGTAATGTTTTACGCGTTCCGAGTGACTTGAAATCGTCAATAATTGACTCTGAACTAATGTTTGCATTAATCTCCCTTTCAATATATACTGTCATGCTATCTCCAAGAAACCCATCATCCATCTTGTTTCTCAACTTAGTCTTAATAATTTTCATTGTTGAAAAAGACCTCTCAGTTGTGGCCGTAGAAACGGGAAGAGTCATGATAAGACGAAGTAGTCTATCAATCAAGAAGTAAGTTTCAACCTGTCCAGATGCAACCAAACATGAACATAGTTCTTGATTAGTTGATAAATTATTCAAGTTTGATGTTTGACGAGCAACAAATAGAAAATGTTGGAGTTGAAATTGCAAATTATTCTTCTCTTGATCACTAAAATCCATAGGATAATATTTTTCAACTAAAGAACAAATAGTATCAATGCTAAAAGCTTTATATCCATCCTTAGGAGATAAAGAACAAGAAAGAGTTAACAAATTCATTTCCTGCTCACTGAATCTGCTATTCAACTCTTGTAACTGTTTGTCAATGGTAGTGAAAAAGATTTCAACTTTAAAGTAATGTTGAATTGTGACTTGATTCTCTTCAAGACGGGAGCGTCCAAATCTTGTTGTTGAATGAACATCATTAAGATCAGGAATCTCAATACCATGCTTTTCACAAAAAGATACAACTTTAGTAAACAATATATCCCAACCATTTTCTCTCAAACCTTGAATAAGATGTTTTGTTGAACGAACCAAGTTCATAGCATTAACTACATCTTGATTTTTTTTGTAAGGCTTGACAAAGCATATTGTTATTCCCATGATTTCTTTCATCAAGTGCAAAATAAATATAAAATCAAATGCCTTCAAGTAATTGTAACAACTATCTGCATCCCCACGTGTAGCATAACTCCCTCTATCTTTTGCAATTTTTTTTAAAACTAAACAAGTTGCTTCATACATGTTTATCAAGCTAGAAATTGAATCGTAATGTGATCCCCAACGAGTATCTCCAGCTCGTTTCAATGTACCAACTTGATTTGCACCTTTACTAGTTACAATCTCATCAATCTCTAACAAATAAGCAATTTCTTCTAATTGGGCAGCTTGTAACTCATCATGACGCTTTGTAGAAGAACAAACAACATTCACAACAAAAATCAGCTTCTCAAAAAAATTATGAACAGGTTTGACTTCTCTTGATGATGTAACTAATGCAAGTTGCAATCGATGAGTAAAATAATGAACATAATATGCATAAGGACAATCCTTCATAAAGAGGGCTTGTAAACCATTCCATTCTCCTCTCATATTGCTAGCACCATCATACCCTTGGCCACGAATGTTAGAAACATCAAGGTTATGTCGAGAAAGTATATCACATATTGCTTCCTTAAGAGTTAAAGATGTGGTGTCTTTAACATGTGCCACGTCAAAAAAAATCTCTTGTATTAAACCAACTTTATCAACAAGTCTTAATACAAGAGCCATTTGTTCCTTTTATGACTCATCACGAGCTTCATCAACAACGATACAAAATTTTAAATCACCAATTTCCTCACGAATACTCTTTTCCATCCTACTAGAAAGAATTTGCAAGAGCTCTTTTTGAATTTGATGTGAAGTATACTTGCAATTTTGTGGAGCATTTTTCAACACAACTTTTGCAACTTCATCATTGTAGGATGCTAAAAGTTTTAATAACTCAAGAAAGTTACCTTGATTTCTTGATTTGCTACTTTCGTCGTGACCCCTAAAAGCACAAGCATGTAGTGTTAACCAACGAACAGTGTCAATTGAAGTCTTGAGTCGTAACCGATTATTCATTCTTTGAATTGAACTTTGCACTTGAACAACATTTCTAATATGACCATCTTGATTCAACAAGTCTTGACAAGCTTTCATTGCATTGTTGTGTGGTGAGCAAGGATCCTTCCCTATGTGTTTAAGAAAGGAACAATGTTTTCCATTCCTAACTTTCTTCCAATTTCTAAAACCCATAGAAATAAAGACAAGTGATCTGGGACGTCCACTTAGTTTTTTGCTAAAAAGGTAACATGGTAAGCAATATGCGGCATCTTCAGATGGTGAATATTCTAACCATGATGGAAATATGTTAAACCAAGTATGTTGAAACCTTCTCAGATGATCCTCGTTACCAGACAAAAGATAGTTTTCTAAATGAATTTGATATGGACCCCATTTTAGATAAACTCTTCGTATTGCATCCACTTGATTTGGTGGATATTGCCAAATCGGGGGACGCTTTCCAGGATCGCGTTCCAAAGAATTTTCAAAACCATGATGCTCTTCAATTGTTGGATTCTCAAGAACTGTTTCAGATTCGGATGTCGGGATTATAATCTCTTCATCTCTCTCTTATCTTTCAATTTCACATGCTTTCCTTTTGAAAAAAGAATCAATTTTCCTATTATTCATCTTTACTCTTCCTATAATATCATATCAAATCCAAAAATCAATTTAGAGAACATAAAAATTAAAAGAAAAAAATAATAAACTTAATTAATCAACTTTAATCCGTTTTCAAATACCGGTAACTTCACTATTAGAAATTAGCAGCAACAATGATCAAATAAACCTTATTATAGTGTATACCTATATTTGTAAATTATAGTGTTATGAATTGGCTTAATAAACCTCATATAGATTATTTTAACACATCAAGAAAGACGAACCCTAAAAATCTCAAAAACACAATACAAGCAATCACTTTAATTTGTTACTTTTTTATAAAAGAAGAATGAATAAAGTTTTTTACCTGTTAGATGCCGATCACTTTAATATGTTTCGAATTCAATGCCGATAGCAAACCCATATGAGAAAGAAAGGAAAGGTAGGAATTTTTTACAGTATCTGTATTTGAACCTAACTTTGAATGAAAAAGAAAAAATAAAAATTAATTTTAATTTAAAATAAGGATGTTTTAGTAATTTAATATATATAAATTAAAAAAAAAATTAAAAATTGAGGGGTGGCCGTGGCATTCCTGCGTCACCCTCAGTTCCGCCAGTGTATGTGTATATGTATGTATGTGTATATATATATATATATATATATATATATATATATTATATATATATATATATATATATATATATAATATATATATATATATATATGTATGTGTATATGTGTATGTGTATATGTGTGTGTATATGTGTATGTGTATATGGTATATATATATATATTATATATATATATATATATATATATTATAGATATATATATATATATATATATATATATTATATATATATATATATATATATATATATATAATTATATTATATATATATATAATATTATATAATATATATATATATATATAATATATATATATATATATGCGCGCGCGCGCGTGTATTCCATCCGCCTTTAATTCCTCTCCATGAGGAGCTCAATTTTCTATCGTATGAACACTCAATTCAACATGCAAAGCATTACCAACGTTCAAGAAAGAGCAAAAGGTTGTTTCCCCATTTCTATAAATTTCCACCATAAGAGGCTTTTGAGGATGAATGGTTATGTTGAAATGCTTCAAGATCCAGAAGTTAGTCATGGAAGAGTTGAAACTTTGGACGTATGGAAAGACCAATCCAAATTTACAACTTTCTTGCAATCCAAGAAACTAAAGCAACAATAGAATGATTCGAGTTTTTAGATTGATTTATCTTCTTTAAATATATTGTTATCTTTTCTTTTAAGATGATAGGATAACATCTACGTGTGATAATTAGACATATGTCTTTGCTGTGATTTATATTTTAATACTATATTTTATTTTTCTAAAAAAATAAATTCATTTTAAACTTCATCATAAGGTGGATCAGCCATGGTGATCACCCTAGCCATGAATATTTATTTTAATAAATGTTGGCAGTTAAATAAATAACCAAAAAATGAAATAAATAATATAATACAAGTGCAAATTAAAGCAACGGATCTTTTTAGTAGTCATTCTTGTAAGACATTATATCATATTTATTATTTTATAGAATTTTTGCAAATTCTACTTTAAATTTAAGACTCATTTTCTTCAGTTCTTAACGGAAAAATTGAAATATTAATTAAAAATTGTTAAGAATGTGTGATTGGGCCTAACTCAACCCTACAAAACCGGTTGGTAGAGTGAGGATTGCCTCCATTTATAAACAAATGTTCAGACCATATATTGTCCGATGTGGGACTCTTAACACACCCCCTCACGCCCAGGACTGGACATCTGGAGCGTGGAAATAAATGGTGGGTGGCCCGATAGCGGAAACCATAGTAGGTGGCCCACCGCTCTGATACCATGTTAAGAATGTGTGATTGGGCCTAACTCAACCCTACAAAACCAGTTGGTAGAGTGAGGATTGCCTCCATTTATAAACACATGTTCAGACCATATATTGTCCGATGTGGGACTCTTAACAAAAATATTCTATTATTTCATCTTAGACTCTTATCCCTCTTGATAAAATTTACACTGAATGTAAAAAACTGGAGACAAGAACATGAAACAGGGAAAATGTTGCTAGCTGCACGTCTGTATGCAAATTTCAGAAACTAAATACCAGAATTTTCAATTTTAAAGACTAAAATGCAATTGATAAACACAAGGCAACCCCTCATTCCAAGGTCCAAATAGATTAATCAGCAGCTGAATACTCAAACCTAGGCATCGCCTCATACTTCAATCTTTGTTCATGTTTCCCAAGCAGACATACTTGATCTGCAAAAGTGAAAAATTGAAGACTCTACTCAACAAATCATGATTTAATTACTATAAGGTCTGTGAACTATTTACGAGCTTTTTTACTTTCTAAACATTTAACATCATTCTGTTATAATACATAGTTGTTCATCTCCTTGCATTGAACAAAGCAAAATAAGGAATCTTCTAATTCTCCACCAATACTCTACAGATGAAATAGTTGAATACATATACAACAGTTATGAACTTCAAGGACAGATGATTATGGACTATGCACCAGTTTTGTTTTATTATCAAATAAAGGGAGGAGGAACTACAGAATGAACACTTAAAAAAAATTCTCACCTCCAAATATTCATCCATCCCATATTTGGAACCTTCTCTTCCGAGACCAGATTGTTTAACTCCACCAAATGGAGCCACCTACATCATCACAGACACAAAAGTAAATCCAATAACAAAACATCTCATTTCTTCTTAATCTCATTAAACAAGGAATGAGACTCACCTCTGTTGAAATTACTCCTTCATTAATACCTACAAGTCCATACTCAAGAGCTTCAGCCACACGCCATGATCGTTGGATACTGTTTGTAAATACGTATGAACCCAAGCCTTCGGATGTATTGTTCCATAGTTATAAAAATGTGAAAACATTAAACAAAGGGTGATTAAATATGGCAGTTCCCTCTTCCAAATAACCACATTTGAAAATAGAGATGCAAGAACTACCTGCATTAGTGTCGTTAGCAATTTTGATGGCATCCTCCTCAGTTTTGAATCTCAAAAGGGGTGCAACAGGTCCAAATGCTTCCTCTCTAGAGTAAGACAAATAGGTGAGTCGTGAAACGAAGTCCAAAAAAAAAACTATCAATAAAGCTCTATCTGATTAATATAAACCAAATCAAATGTTCAGTAAATGTAGAATATATGCATTGCGCATCACAGCACTGTAAAGCTATATTAGTTTAAAATCTCATATCACCAAGTCAGGTGAACCCTACCTCTTTTTAGAAGCATAAGTTTTACATTAACACTTTAACTGCAGTTTGAACTTCGTGGAGACTAGCCTTGTGCATACAACAACAAATCTATATCCTCATTACAGGCAGTTTATGATAGTACAACACAATTCATCTATCAAGGTTGGTTTTTCTTAATGGAAAATTTTAGTATAGCTAGTATTTTGTTAGGGGTAAGGATCAATTGAGGAGTGAGGAATCAAGAATTATAGTGATAGAATATGCGGTTAATATCTCTCAAGTGTTTAGTTGGAAGTAATTGACATTGACCCATATTCTTTTCACCCTACAGCCATTTTACAGTCTCCCTATCTCCGTGTATCTTTTTTATTCTTTTGCAAGACCTTCCTCTATCTCTATATAACTTTTCAACATGATTATTCTTATATGATCATAATAATTTATAATATGGATTTGACTACCACCTCTAACGGTACGTGATTCTAATAATTCTAATAATCTGATTGACAATGGCCTCAAATGTTATGTTATGACCAACTTTTCTATTTAGTACAATTAGAATGAAGAAAACACAGGAAACAACGCCCATCAGTATATACAAACCTGTTACCATCCTTTCATTTTTCAATACCAATCATGCTAAATACTATTGCTGACTATCTAAGAAACTGTAAGCTTAAAGTTACTTATAAAATGCAAGAGCACGAAGTATGAAATGTGTAGAAACAGATTCTAACTTAGGAGGCAAGTATTATCCAAGCTGTTAGGTATGGCTGTGATATGTCAGCATCAGTTAGTCTAGAAATTAATTAGAATATCATATGAAAGTTGCTAATCAAAACTAAAAAATATAACTTCACATAAAAGCCAGAAACACTAGATAACATCGTCAAGGGTTTACCTTGATATACGCATCTCATTGTTGACATCACTGATGATTGTTGGTTCATAAAAAGTTGATCCAAGGCTATGCCTTTTACCCCCAAGAATAATTTTTGCCCCCTTTGAACAAAAGCAATTGAATCATCAGAACTATTACCTTTTGTTATTTGGCTTGCCTATCCATCTTGCTATACTTTCTAAAGAGAAAACTATGGTATATTTACATTGAAGAAAACAAAAAACTTTTTAAAAAAATTGTTTTCCTGCTCAGGTATACATCCCAGATATAGAACAAAGAAATATTTGGGAGAAATCATTAAACACACATTTGCATTGTTTGACCAATGTAGCCAACCACATCAGGCGCAATAACTAAGATGTTGATCAAGTATAACTACAGTAGCAAAATAATCAGCACAAAAATGCCGAAGAAACCTAGAATTTCTCTTTACAGTTAACATCTCCATTCCAGTGCAGGGTTAAACACTTCTTTTGGATATATAAGTTGCACTATTGATAAACAAAAGTAATCTCCAAGGGAATCTCAGATAGATGGTATGGTGGGTAGAAATACATTTTTTATTCCACTATTAGCTTCATCGTGTAGAATTTGAGATAACTGGGGGATGAAGTGAAAAATCAGACGGGCAGATAGCAAAGGAGACAAACCTTTGATGTAGCATCATGAATCAAGGAGTCAACCTAAAAGCAAAATCACAAATTCCCATGAGTTGAAAGAGACACCCTATGCTGGCAACAGTGCATATGAAAAATCAAATACTAAGAGAACACAAACCTTTTTGACAGCAGCTTCATTTATCAGAGGGCCCTAATTAGAGACGAATATGAAATGGAGTTACAAGATGGTCTCATTTAATTCAGATTTTCTATCAAATTTGGGAGATTAAAAAATAGCAACAATAGAAACAGAATGCTACAGGAATATTCAAAAGGAATCATCACTTCGAAAAGCACTCTAAACTAAAAATTAGTGAAAATCACCCACTGAGAAGAAAATATGGAGAGGCGACGTAAGCAACTCCATTGTTAGTGAAAAGGAAAAATGGATTATCGGAAAATGGATTATCAAATTTAAAAAGCTAACTACCTGAACCACGCCTTCACTAAAACCATCTCCAACTTTCATACTCTGAACAGCATCAAGCAATGCATTTGCAAACTTGTCATATATACCTTCACAGAAACTTGGTTAAATAATAAAATGCAAATGACTTATAAAACTGAAACAAATAATGTATCTAAATGGACATTGAATTAGTGTGAGATAGAAGCTGGCAAATAATCAATAGGAGTACATTAACACTACTAATTAAAGAAAATCTCTTATAAGAATGTTGGTAAATCACTTATAAGAATGTTGGTACAATTTCTCTCTATTCTTTATCTTTCTCTTGTTTGCATTTTTTTTGTTTATTTCAAAACAATTCTAAATTCCATATTAAAACTATGTGACAATTAAATAAGCAACCACTTGCTGAAATTGCAACCACTAAGATTGGGTAATACAGGCTACAAAATACTAACCAAAAATCCAGAAGATTTATAATGTTATCTCATAAAACACATTACATGAACTAGCTAGTGTGTGTTGTGACACATTCCCACATCCTACAGCAGTTAGGAGAAGGAACTTGGAGCAAAAAATGTAGAGAATCATTAACACATTACAGTCAAACAAAATTAAGGATGGAAAATCAGAAAAATGTATTATAATAGTTTGATATCTCGTTTATCTAACCTTCTTGCACAAGAATTCTATTTGCACAAACACATGTTTGTCCGCTATTACGGAACTTTGCTGCAAGCTGCACGCAGGAATTTATTATTACTAGTCGAAAACAGAGGGCCCAAGAGAATCATCAATTTTACAAATTGGAAAGAAAAAAATAGCAAAAGGCTACCAAAATATTATTTGATATAAAAACTTCCCCTCAGCAAGATAGATTAGAATTTGAAGCTAAAGAAATATTCATATACCTAGACTTCAGTAGTTTACAATAGCCAGAGAATATCCAAGGGAAGATGATGGGAACCCAGAGTTAGCAGTACAAATTTTTAGAAGAAAGAACAATTGAATAATGAACTAGTGTATAATATAACTAAAATGTAGGAAACTACAGAGGAATTAGTACTCCTACTACCCAGAGCTAGGCTCTTTCAGATAAACAAAATGCTTTCTGCCCATAACCAACTCAATGATTCTCCAAGATAGCCACCCCCACTATTCTATCCACCACCCTATATAACAAACTTAACTCTCTCTCTCATAACTAACTCTCCCCCTTCTCTAATTTCTATCTTTGGGTGACTCTAAGTGGGCCTTCGACAATTGAACCTACAAGTGCAGATAAGGCTACCAGAAGATATCCATATCTCTAACTAGTCAAAAAGTATGTACTTCAGAGCTGGGCTGATTGATCCTTGTTTTTTTAGTCTCTGCAAAATATGTTTATGTTGGAATTAGTCCATGTAATATATTGCAGTATGTACTTTTAGTCCTTATGCAGCCATATTGGAGGAACTAAAATCAAATACTCTACATATTACAGAAACCAGTTCTAAAATAAATTTTGCAGAAACCAAAACAACAAGAACCAAAAGAAAAATGGGGTGTGTTTGCAAGGATGAAATACAAAACAACAAAAAAATTAAAGTGTCTAGAGGCAAAAAAAAAAGTATACAATTGTAGGGATTAAATACATATTTAAATCGATTAAATATAAACAAATATCCCTGAGCAGAAAAAAAAAATGGATGAAAAGACTTGAGAATGACAAGAAATGTATTTTAGCTACTTATATACCCAACAAAACCAGCAGCTGAGTTTGATTTTGAAACTAACATGCTCAGAACCAGCAGTACATCCACTTCTAAAATTGCGACAGCCTAGCCCAGCAAACAAGCTAAGACGAATGATCTATTGGGGACACTAATAGAGGCTGTCACAGTTTCTCCATGAAAATGGAGTTGCTATTTGGAAATTGGACTCTACGATTTCCCCATATGCAATGACCAACTTCTGAGCTACATTTTCCCTATGCAATTTAAGTTCCACACAGTCAATGGAACACCATAATTTTGCTGTTTGGCCCAAATTGTCTAGGTCAAACCCTCACATTGATACCAACATTAGACATAAACTTCCATTTCTAGTAGGTTCGCTAAAGAAACTGCTATGGGTTTGTAAATCTGCAACTTCCCCGTCATTGCATATGCTTGCAAAGAAAAACATGCAAGTAGATATCTCATTTCCAGATAGAAAACAATACCCTAATCCACTACCCAGCATTGTATTAATCAGATGCGTTAATATGGTTTTCATGTGATCATTTTCAGGCCACAGTGAGAATACAAGAATTATCCACTACTGTTAGAGTCATCAACAAAAGTTCAAGGACACTGCAAATGCTCATCCATTAAAATAACATCTAAAATAATATACATTATTACAGTCAACATGTGTTGTCATTCTTTCTACTTACTGTTCCTTTCACTGCAACATCCAGGTCAGCATCATCAAAAACTATGCAAGGCGCATTGCCACCAAGTTCCAGAGATACCTAGAATTTTAAAAACACATAAGGGCTAAAAGTCTATTTGAATGCAATGATGCCTAGATCTACATCTGTTAGAAAACCAGCCTATGCAAGTTATAGTAACTATGAAAATCTACAAAAGAAATAATCAGGGAAAACAAATACTAATTATGATTAATAAAAACATCTAATCATACTTTTTTAACCGTCTCGGCAGAACCTGCCATCAATTTCTTTCCAACAGCCGTTGAGCCAGTGAATGTAATCTTCCTAACCTAAAGAAGGTGATAATTCTTTCTTATATGTTCAATTACATATACAGGGTAATTGCTTTGTAAAATCATATTGTGATAGAACCTGTTGACTTGCTAGCAAGGCGTCTCCAATATCAGGAGCATTTCCCATAACCACATTCACAACACCCTATATCATTAAACAATAAATATCACAACAGTTAAAATCATTAAAAATAAAAAGGATAGGAAGAGGGGAAGAAATCTTTATTTATAGAGTAAAGAAGAAAGAACAGGGAAAAGATCTGGAAACATGTAGCAACATAAGAGGTGTGTAAAGACTTCAGGTACAAAGTTTCTGTAAGATTTATGCAATATAGTTGAAGAAACTAGTCCAAAGAAGCCAACTCAGTATTTCTCTTCTACAGATCTACTTCAGATTTACGTTATGCATGCTCCATGAACTTAAATACATTCTACAGGCATACACTACAAAGACTTATGTATTTGAAATGGGGCCACAATATTACAGTATAGTCCAGTATTGAAGTTTTGATATGAAGGCATAGCATACTAGATGCCAAAATATGGCAATTTAAATTACCAATTAGGCTCCTGATGTACTATCTTCAAGCTTACATGGCAATTTAAAATAAATATAATTACTAAATTACCAATCATCATAACAGAAAACTATTATGAAGCGCCAACACTACATATTGAAGGTGTGTTTCCATGTCCAACTTGACATAACATGTGTGATGTTTGTCAATGCTCATATGACCAAAATGCCAAATATTCAATGACCTCTTGTTATTACCAGTCAAAAACGTAGGTTTAAGAAACTACCGCAGGTATTCCAGCTTGAATAGAAAGTTCTGCTGCCGCTAAAGCAGTCAGAGGCGTAAGTTCAGAGGGCTTTATGACCACTGTACACCCACATGCAAGGGCTGGACCAACCTAATGTAAGAAAAAACATATAGTTTGAAACGACTGGTATTCGCTTGCTCTAAAACATTATAAAGTGAAAATGGATAAAATCTGGAAAGTGAAGACCTGAAACTAAACATACCTTTCGGGTAATCATAGCAAGGGGAAAGTTCCATGGTGAAATTGCACCAACAACCCCTACAGGCTGCAAACCCCAAAAAGATGAAAGAAAGAATCATGTAGTCATATGTCAGGATTTATGAAACAGACTATTGGAAGTCAAGACAAATTACTCAATGCACAAATATATAGCTACAGTTTGCTAGAATCAAATCCCATTTTCATTTAATAAAACAGAAATATACTTTCCATTTGCGGAAGCAAATGCATCCTTGAATTCTGACACATGACCAAAAATTAAAAAACTCAGTACTACTCAGAAAATGCCATGTTTAAGCTTCAACTATTAGCTATATTTCAACAACAATCACCCAGCCTTATCCAGCATTATCCCACTAGATGGGGCTGCCTACATTCACCAAGCAGCATAATGCTATATGATAAACCATATCTATGATGAATCATATCTTTAGCCAACCCATCCAAGATACACAAAAATAAAAATAAAATTACTCAAACATAGTTTCATTTTGATTGCATTTGGAAAAGTGTTTTCAAATGAAGGTCTTAATTTGTGCAATAAAAAATCAAACTAAACTTGCAATTTTGTGATAATTTTAAATAAAACCTGTTTTTATGAAACAATTAAACCACTTTCTTTAATATTACTAACATTGTATTTAAACTTTATTTGCAAAATAAATTTTGTTCAATAGAATTGAACTTACAAACTCATAATCATAATTTTAAATAAAATCAAAGCTTTCATTAAAACAAAATTACCGAACAACTTTTAGCTTTAAAGTAAAATACCAAAAAGCTTTACCCTAAATTTTTAGGATCTTTTTCTATACCTCAACTTAAAAGTAACTTTTAAATCAAAAGAAAGTCAGTTATACTTACTAACAAAGTTTTGTTGGCTCTTATTAGGATTCCGTAACAATGTAACCCTAATGCTTTGACATGATTTGTAATGCTGAATTCACGCACAACTTAAATCCCATAAACAAATATACTGAAATGAACTGATGTAGCATATAGTACAAAGTTTTCCTAGGAAATTGCTTAGTAAAATATGAAATTTAAGACATGAAATAAACCTTGAAACTTACCTGCTTTAAAACAAATAACCGCCGATCCGATGCAGGTGCAGGAATTATATCCCCATATATACGCTTTGCCTCCTCTGATGCAAACTCAATAAAGGCAGCACCGTAACTTATCTGCAAGCAGTAATTAATAACATAAATCTAACTTTGAAAAAAGCATGCAAATGGTTGGAATTATAAAATAAATTGGAGGAATATGTTCAGGAGATTAATAACTAATTAAATGCCTAGTAAACCATATTCATGTGCTTAGTGTTAGAATTGTATTAGACAGCTCAATATGTTAGGGTAGCCAGCTGACATCACAAACTACCTAGCTCTAACCCATCTAGTCCAACTTCATCTGGTTCTTGCTTATCTCATACTCATGTTCCTGCCTCTCTGCATATCCCTTCTGCACCTCCACCCATCATTCATCCTCAAAATACTCATTATATGGCTATTAGTGCCAAATTTGGCATTGTCTTGCCACGTGTTCAACCTACCTTACTCCCAACACGTTTTGAACCTACTACTGTCAAGCAAGCTCTTAAATGTCCCCAATTGGGATAATTTCCCGTTGAGGATCCTTCACTGTTTAGGTCAATTGTTAGCATTTCAATATGCATCTTTAACAAGGCCAGAGATGTAAACAAAGTGTGTCAATTCATATCTAATCCCTCGTAGGAACGTTGGAAGGTTGTCAAAAGAATACTTAGATATTTGGGAGGCACTTTTCATCATGGTTTACTATTGCAAGCTGCTCATCTTCATCGACCACTATCCTAATTGGATTTCAGTTGAGGATCATTCACTGTTTAGGTCAATTGTTAGCATTTCAGTATGCAACTTTAACAAGGCCAGAGATGTAAACAAAGTGTGTCAATTCATATCTAATCCCTCATAGGAACGTTTGAAGTTTGTCAAAAGAATACTTAGATATTTGGGAGTCACTTTTCATCATGGTTTACAATTGCAAGCTGCTCATATTCATCAACCACTATCCTTAATTGGATTTTGTGATGCTGGCTGGGCTTCAGACCCTGATGACATGAGATCTACATCAGGGGCATGTATTTACTTAGGCCTTGATATTGTTTCATGGTGGTCCAAGAAACAAACACTAGTAGCTCACTACAGTGCAGAAACTGAGTACAAAAGCTTGGCAAATATCTCTGCAAAGATATTATGGCCTCAATCTATCCTATTAGAACTAGGTTGCAGGTTCAACACACCTCAGATTTTATGTGATATCTAAGTACTATTTCACTAGCACATAATCCTACTATGTAGGATCGTACAAAACATATGGTACTCAATATCTTCTTTGTGAGAGAGAAGGTACTTAGCAAGAATCTCATTGTTTCACATGTTCCTGCTCATGAACAGTGGCCAGATGCCCTGACTAAACCACTTTCTACTGCTAGATTTTGCATTCTTTGTGGAAAACTGTGTGTTTGACAAACTCGGTTTGGTCAAGACACCCTCCACTTGCAAGGGGAATGTTAGAGCTGTATTACACAACTCAATATAATTAGGGGAGCCAGCTGGCATCACAGTTGTTGTCAGTTGTAGTCTATTAAGAGTTACTTAGCCTTTGTATCTAACTAATTGTAATATAAATAGGAGATACTACTCACATTGAAAACATTAATGCAATATCATAGTTCTCTCACTTTCTCTCTTCTCTCAACTTCTAAGGACCTAGAAACTACATTTAAATTTTAATGTCCTTGTAACTCTCATATTGTATTTAATTTCTAGTGTGTAGTGGATTTCACTCAAGCATTCCATAACTATTCACTATTTTACACAAATGAAATTGGAAAAGTACAAAATTACAAATATTCAACCACCCTGTACCTCACCCATAGACTCTTTAAGAGGCTTTCCTTGCTCCAAGGTAATAAGTTGTGCTAACTTTTCTTGATGTGCCATAAGTAAATCATACCTAAAGAGAAATTAAGAGAAAATTACTCTTTTACCATTAGACATTACTTCTCTTAATGTTTGGTAATACAGAGGTCATACAAATTGTGGCAAATCCTATATTTCATGAGCATAGCAAACATACAGAGGTGGACTATCATTATAACAGAGAAGCCTTAGCCAACTGATGTATCTCTCTTTTCACAATTATACATCTCTTCAAGGGGTTGATATCTTAACCAAGGTTATGACTGGACAGCACCATCAGTTTCTGGTCGGAAAATTATTGTTCATTGACCAATTAAATCTAGGATGTGGATATGTTTGAGACTGACATATTTATCACATGTTCTTTAGGCTATTGTAATTATTATGTACATATCTGTAATATTTCCAAAAACTCTCCCATAAAGATGCCGAATGAATATTTAAGTAGGATGGCTCCGGTCTTCCCAAGCAGAATTCCCAAATTATTTGGATATGTTGTGTGATTTTCTGATACCCAAAGCTTAAAACAAATTCTAGACGGCAGGTAAGTCAAATATTTTCATCAAAGCAGGTTGTTCATGAAATGAGTCGACGACAACTTTACCATTTTCTCAGATATTTGCTTCGCTCAGCAGCAGTGATTTTACTCCATGCTACACAGAGGAAATCATAGTTATCATAGTATTATGAATATACCAACAACAGAGTTTTAGTTAATTCATCATTTTCTATAAGTAACAATGATGCATATGAACATAACTCTATAATCAATAGAACATCAAATCCGTCAACAAGTGGAAATAAGCAAAGGGCAGAATTAACATGCTAAAATCCATGAAACTAGGGTAATACTCTGTTGAGTGTAACATTGAAGTATTATAAGCTGAAAGTTCATCTATATTCACTTTCAAAGTTGTAAACCTATTTGATTTTGCAAAAACATATGCATATACATCAAGTTATCTATGATAGTATATCTTAATCCTCACCCATTTCGTTTATAGTCCATAATACATGATATTATAGCATGAAAATATAAAGTTGTGTACATTTAAAAGCCTCAACAGCAGAGGAAATTGCATCATTTGTTTCCCTTCCACCCATGCATGCTACATCTGCTATAGATTCACCACTTGCTGGATTATATACCTACAATAACATTGAATATATCAGATTATTATTTCTTACAAAATAGCACTACCGTGGAACTTATAGCAATAAAACAAGAAGAGAAGAATAAGCAGCAGCAACAAACTATAACCACCAACAGTATTAATTGAAAATGAATCAGCAAAACCCCGCTCCCCCTCTGTCTTTAAACTATGCATAAAACCAGTTGAAAAAGTGTAAAATAACAGCAGCTGTGACACACCTTTATGGTTTTCCCATCATAAGCGTCCCTCCATTTCCCTCCAATGAGGCCCTGTGTTCTCAACAGCCCAGAACTGTTAAGCTGGGAAGCAATACTCCGAGCATCTACGCTCATCTGTCATTCAAAAAAGACCATTAACCCAAAGCACAAATAAATAACAATAACATCCCGAATAGTTATGAAGATAATGAGTGGATACTCCTTTGATATAGCACTTGTGTCCCAGCGTTGTAGTTAGGTAGCAATCCTTATTATTGAGGAAAATAATGAACAAATGAAACCAATTGGCATTATGCAATCCTTGAAGTTGCACAAAATCATGAACATACATATCAAATCAGATGAATGAATATCAAACTTTCACATCAAATTAGTTCTCAATCCTAATCTAATAGAATAATGTGAAAAATTGCAGATAGATGCGATTGATAGTGACCTAGATAAGCCATAACGTTAACGATCACAGAAAGAAAACACGAAATTCACACATGTATAAATTTTCAAGTCTGAAACAATATTTCAGACGCAAAGAGAAGAGAGAAAGAGAGATCGTGCCTTGCGAGTGAAAGGAATTTGCATGAGGAACTTAGCGGAGAGAAGATGGGAAGAGGAAGAGCGATAGAGAAGCTTCGATGATCGGAGTGCCGTATACATGTTGCCACCGAATTCAGTCAACTGTAATCGTGTCGCTTCCCAGTGATTTGAAAATGATAATTTTTTGCTGATTTTACAACGAGCTATGCTTATAGTGACATCCACGCACACAAAATGGACACCAGCAATAGAAACAAAAGAGTCGATTTTTTTAGATCAAAAAGGAACCTTTTTAATTTTTTTATGGGTAACTTATACCCTAAGAACTAAAGAATGGGGTAATGTCGATTTTTTTAGATTGAAAAGGAATCTTCTTCTTTTTTTTATGGGTAACTTGTACCTAAGTACTAAAGAATGTAGTAATGTTAATTTGTACCCGCCTTAAGAATTAAAATAAATGTTGGTTTTAATCAAAAAAAAATGTTGTTTTTTTCAATATAAATTTTTTATAAATGAGTTTTTTATCCTATTCTTCTAGATACAACTTAGCATTATTCTTCTTTTATTAAGTAGAAACTACTATGTATTATTGAAATAGTTAGTCTATGAAAATAATTAGAATCTTTCTTCTAGCCAACACCACTATGCTTCAGCATACCCCCATTTACCTTGATCCAGTTGGGCCAAAACCATTGAGCCCAGTCTCCACTCCAAAATGCTATTCCAGCACAACCCAAGCTTAGCATCTTAGGCTCATTCTCTCTTCATGTTTTTTTTATTCTTAATACATTTATTTACATTATTATTATTGTTATTAATAATTTAATTAATTAAAATTTATTTTAATTAAATAATTTTGATAATTAGATTTAATTATTTTAGTTCATGGTTGACTTTTTTAATTAATTAATTAAAATAATTAATTTTATTAACCTAACTAATCAATTTAATCGAATGTTAGTTTATTAATTTGATATTACTTTTTAAATGTCATTTGGTTCACTACATGCCTTATGACCATGAATTTCCATATATCATTTTTGTCCCACTTAGAATTATATTTATTTCATTGTTATTTTATTTATGTGTTTAATTAAATGATTAAATTAGATAAATAATTAATAATGGTATATAAATATATTTTCTACGTTAAAAAATCTTTTGTCCAACTCCGAGTGGATTTTCAAAATCCAATTCACTTCAAACCATTTTTGTAATTCGTTCTGCAATGCAAATTAAAAACGATTAACCCCAACATCAAACTCTTTTCTCAAACAAAATCAAAATGATTAACTCGTAGTCAAAGTATGACTATTTCAAAGAATAATGGAAGAAAAAGGGTACTTGGGTGAAAGGTTCAATCATAGCCTCGAACGTTAGACCTAAGTCGTAATAGCTTGCACATTCAAATGATCGTTTTCTTCCAAAATTCAAATGTGTCTTCTTTTTGTAATAAATTGAAAGAAAAACACTACTTGGGTGTAATATTCAATCATAGTCCCAAATACTAAGCCTAAGTCGTAATAGCTTGCAAGCTCGACTGTTTGTCTTTCGCTCAAAACACTCATAAATATTCCAAACTCTTTCATAACAAATTAGATTAAAATGACTAATTGGGTTTAATGTCTAATCATAGTCCCAAGTATTAGACCCAAACTATAATAGCTTACAAGTCATAAGTATTCGTCTTCCAACCCTAAAACACATTCAAACACATCAAACTTATTTTCTCTCCCCCGTGCGATTGAAAATCTTTTAAAAATAATATTGTTTAGTTTGTTCTACCGCGAATACAAACGAGTACTTAAGCCTCCCCCGTGAATATACAAGCCATCGTTTAGCTGCTACAGCGTGATCTAAACACTCATTCAATAAAATACACTAACCAATACATAGTTTTCTACGAAGAACAACGTAACTTTGAACTCCTCATTGTACTTGAGGATACGTAGGAGCAAGACCCACAATCTTGTCAATCCCCCTAATAAAAACATTTTTGCGACCCCTTTTATGTTTCTTTTTCACTTTTGATCACTCGAAGAAAATAATTAACGTAAGCTAACATTCAATCGCAAGTTTAACTAAAAGGTTATCGTTAAGTACAACAGATGTGAGAGGTGTTAATGCCTTCCCCTTAAGTAATCGACTCTCGAACCCGAATTTGGTTGCGATGACCATTTTCATTTTCTTTTAAAGGATTTTATCAATATTTTCATTTTCCTTCTTTGGAATATATAAATTCGGTGGCGACTATGTTCAATCATTTCCACGAGCGCGTGAACTCCCGCGAGGTTCGTATTTTTTGAGATGCGACAGCTGGCGACTCTACTGAGGAAAATTTCTCCTGTAAGAGAGAGTCAAGCCTAATTTAGTTAGATTAGTGATGTTTGTTAGCTTTGTTTATTTACTTTCTTCTATCGTTTACCTTTATTATATCTTATGTTTTACTTTATTGTTACCATATATTTGTTGTTTGGGTCTCATGAGCTCTTGATATGGACACTCTGATTGCTTCAAACACATTGTGGGAAAGACTATCTACCCAAGTCTAGAGATAAAACATAAGATAGGGCGATGGTTGGATAGTACAGGTCCGCGAGATACATTTATCGTTAGGGTCGGCACGAGAACCTCACTTAGAGTAGATCCTTATGAGAGTGTTGTTGCTCGATAAGTAATTTTTCGTAAGCTTCAATGTTTTCATTATGATATGTGACTATAAGGACCTTTTTTATAATATTAAATCATTTGGCCTACTAGGAATGATGGTTGTGTAGTATGGTTCTGCGAGATGTATTTTCGTGGGGCTGATACGAGAATCTCACTCAGAATAGATTCCTTTGAAGGAATTGACGCCCGACAAGTAATTTGACGTAAGAAACAATCATTCTTGGCGAATTCATGACTTTGGGAACCATGTCTAGAACCCCAAAGTTAATGGTTGTGCAGTATGGGTCTGTGAGATGTATTTATCATGGGGTCGATATGAGAACATCACCTAAAAGAGATTCCCTTAAAGGAATTGGTGCCCGACAAGTAATTTTTCGTAAGCGGCAATTATTCTTGGTAAATTCATGACTTTGGGAACCATCATGACTCTGGGAACCATCATTCTTGGGGAATTCAGGATTCAGGCATTGAGTTTTTCTATGTCAAAAATTCAAATCTCACCATCAATCCAAACATGCACATAAATGTACAATATTAAGCAAGCTTTATATAGTATGATTGTGATTGCAGCTGGAGTTAAGTCCCAATCCTAATCTAATAGAATCATGTGAAAAGCTGCAATAGATGCGATTGATAATGACCAAGATAAACCATAATGTTAACGATCACAGAAAGAAAACACGAAATTCACACACATGTATAAATTTTCATCTCTATTAAACAATCTTTCAGACGCAGTGCGTGATTTGGGCGAAAAAGAGAAGAGAGAAAGAGAGGTTGTTCCTTGCGAGTGAAATGAATTTGCATGAGGAACTTAGCCTAGAGAAGATGGGAAGAGGAAAAATGATATAGAAGCTTCGATGATTGGAGTGTCGTATACATGTTGCCACCAAATTCAGTGTCACCCTCTTCAACTATAATTGTGTCGCTTCCCAATGATTTAGAAATGATAATTTTTTTGCTGATTTTACAATGAGATATGTTTATAGTGACAACCACGCGCACAAAATGGACACCAAGAATAGAAACAAAAGAATCAATTTTTTTAGATTGAAAAGGAATCTTTCTTTGATTATTTAAAAACTATGTATTATTGAAATAATTAGAGTCTATGGAAATTTTTTTGATATTAAGGGTTTAAGTAAGAGAAATGTTATTTCCACTCTTATTGAGACTCCCACACCACACCATTTTGAAAAGTCTATAATGTCTCTAGCGTCTAGAGATTTATCTTTGGACGAACTTTCTTTTTGTCATTTCTTAGGTAAAATTGAATAGACACTCTTTTGTACGTTAAAATTTAATTTGGAGATGCATCTTCGTATGTGTTAAAAGTGCGTCTAAAGATGCATCTCTATAAACACCATTTATTGAAATATCATGTGGATGATCTGGAGATGCATATTCAGACGCTTTTCTTTCATGTCTCGCACTAGTCCCTTCCTTCTTCCTCCTTCCTTATTTTCTCAAAAGTTCTAAAAAAATATTTCACATCTTCCTCTCCAAAGATTAAAGCATCTCTTCCTTGCATTGAGGCATCAATTGAGCTCTTTCTACTCGATTCTAACATCTCATAACATTTAAGCTTCTCCTTCTCATCAGTCAATTTCATTTAGTAAGTTTTTCAAAATAAAAGTTGTGTTTTAATTTGTAGTTTTTATTAGGATACATTAGTTGTTTTAGGAACATTAGGTAGTAGTGTAAACGAAATTGGTAGGCTAGAACATTGCGCATTAAAGTTTTTTAGAACTGTTAGGACAGAAAATGGGTTGTTACCATGGGAGAAAAATCGCAAGTTTGTCTGGAGATGCATCTCTGAATTTTCTCTAAATTGTTTTTAGACATGCATTTACGGATTATACTCAGGCATAAATTAGGTGTTTTGTGGAATTTGTGAATTTCTCCAGACATGCTATTTATATTTGTCTTTGTTACTAACGTGTGTGAAATGAATGAAGATAACGTTTGTAGGATTAGCCTCGGGTGTGTGTCTCAAACTGCGTCAGTACGACGAGAGGGGGTCGCGACAGCTAGGACCACGAGGCCACGAGTTATTGATAACTCGTTTGATGGTGCATCTACTTTGCAGCATCGACTGTCTGATTCTCGTAGTCGACTCTCAAGCCTCTCAAGCATATGAGATGCAGCATAACCTAAAGTTTCTAAAGCCCTTGTTGACCCTAAAGCCCATAATGAAGTTGTTGTCGATCTTGATGCCCCATTCAAGAGTTACCTAGGAGGGTCGTTAGGTATATTTCTTTTCTTTTGAAATATATGTGTTATCAACTAATTAAACCCCCACTGATGGTTATATTTTCTTTTTATAAGAGTGTGATTGTTTGAAATCGATTAACCACGGCAAGAAGATTTTGGAGCTGGAATAACCTACAGCTTCTTTGTTCGTTGGTGTTATCCATTATTCTGGGCTTGTCAATTTATGTTCTTCTGCTTACATGACTATAAACCACGGCATACTGACGACTTTTACTGAGACGTGGCATTCAGAGACGTCATATTTCCGCCCACCTATAGGCGAGATGACCATCACCTTGGATGACGTCTCATGCCTCTTGGACCTTTCAATTAGAAGGAGATTACTAGGCCACATGAAGATCAGGCGAGAGGAAGGCGTCGACTTGATGGTCACCCATTTTGGGGTTGACCCAGCTAAGGTTGCATAGGAGGCACATGACACTAAAGGTGTTCATGCTAGGTTTACTTTTTTGGAAAATCTTTATAAAAAAACATTTGTAGTCGGCCCTGGATGTCATAGAAGATGATATGTAGGTTGAGTACCACTGACATTACATATTGAGGTGTTACCTCTTGTTCATGGTTGGCACATCCATGTTTATGGACAAAAGTGCAACTTATGTCGATGTGGTCTACCTTAAGTACTTCACCGACCAGACTGTGATTCACGAGTATAATTGGGGGTGCATGTTTGGTCTATCTGTACTCGAAGATAGATGAGAGTTGTCTTTGGAAGACAAAGCAGATGAAAGAGAGTTGCACGCTTCTTATGATAGTTTCTTGTTACTAATAATTTCATAATTCATTTGTTACACTTGTTATTAATAGTGTATCTAAACCATTTCCAAGGATGGATCATCTCTCACTTCCTTCGCATCACCGGGTAGGAAGTTACGCCTGCCTACAATGAGGACTGACCACGTGTAGCCACTTTTGTTCCATATAGGGGGAATAGTATGGTCGGGGCATTCAGAGTCTCTCTTGATCGTATAGTACCAGATGACGTTTTATTCAACCCATACGAGGGTCACTGCCATACACGTCAGTTTGACACCATTTCCTTATACTTTTGATGGTTGGCATGTGGGTCATCTCTTATGTATTCCTATGTTCCCGAGCGAGTGATGTGCCAGTTTGGCTACTTACAGATCATTTTGAGACCTCCCCGTGAGTTTTCTCCTCCTGACGTCCTCCGTAGAGATCTACAAGTGATATTGAGTGATTTAGAGAGTCTCCTGGTACTAGAGGAGTATCGTCGGGAGTTAGCTCATGCACACTAGGATTATGTTGAGGGATATTTGGCATGGCTCTATAGGGTGCCACACCCTATCATGACTTCATACTCTCCCAGAGGACCACCTAGGCCATCTAACCTAGAGGTACTTGAGGTTTATGATGAGCAGACCGGGAGCTTGGTAATGGTTTGTCGGCGGTTTGCAGAGATGGGTAGAGGCGTCATACAGGTAGAATCTTTGAGGATAGAATTCTCCAAAATGCCCTCGTGGAGACCATGGTTGTTTAGTTACAAAATATTGTGTAGTACATGCGGAGAAGGAGGCAAGAGGTTATACATACCCAATAGTTAGTTCATGTTTGGATGTTTTACTTTTTTGTATTTTCGGAAAAATGTTATATATTGGATTATGTTTTTGATTAATGCATGACTTTTTTAATTTAACTAAATTTTACATGGATTTTACTTTTATTTTAGTATAATATAAGTTGGTCGCAAAAAATTAAGACATTCGGACAATGGTGATGCTCTGAAATAGTTCAGAGGGGTATCCATAGATGCATCTCTGAAATAAATCATATTTCCAACACCTTTGAAAGGACTTCAAGGAACATTTTGGAGATGCATCTTCGAATATGCCCAAATAACATAAAGAGATGCATCTCCATACCATATTAGTTTAAATTGGGATAAATCTCATATTAGTGCAGTTGGTTGGGATTTGGGTGCGTTCGGAGATGCATGAAAGGGCAATTTCGGTTTTTTAAGGATGTGGTGTGCCCATATAAGGGTGGAAAGAGTAATTTCCTTAAGTGAAGTGGTAACGAGAATCAACATATTAGAGTCTAATAAAGATTGGGTCTGTTAGAACAAGAATTTGTTTCTGCAATATATCTCTAAGTTTTGATGATAACAAAGAATGAAACAATTTGGTACCCTAATAATTTTCTCTAAGTGTGCATGTTTCTAAGGAAAAATGAATCTGAGGAAAATAATATATGGCATCTAACGAAGTCCATAAAAGTTAATCCAGCAATAAGGAAATCATATCTGACTCTGAACAAGAACACTTCTGAAATAACCCGGTTTTTCAAAAAAAATCCCAAAATAACCATGATTTCAAAAAAAATCCCAAACTACCCCACTTTTAGGAGGAGGCGCCAAACCAATTGGCGCCTCCTCTTAAAATTAGAGAGGAGACGCCAATTGGATTGGCTAGGGCACATGGTGCAGCCAATTCAATTGGCGCCCATGTGTATGGGTTAAGGTGAGGCGCCAATTGGATTGACACCTTAGTGTATTTTGTAAAAAAAATCAAAAACAGACTATGTAATACATAATTTCGAAATATGACCAATTCATATTAGTATAAACTCCCGTTACACAAAAAAGACTAATGTCGATGACCGGGATCACCTAACCGACCTCCGGTCCCACATCCCCTAGCTACCCGAACTCGTGGCCCTAACCCATGTTGATGATTCACCATTGGTGTTTGACCATCTGAGGGCCCAGATATATCACTACCAACTGCAGGAGATGGCCTATTGAGATAGTCAGATAAATCAGCGTAGTCTTGAGTATGCATCAAAGGTGTACCGTCATAGCTGAGTCCATGACCCATGCCAGAGTAGTTGGGTTGTGTTTGACTTATTGGTGGGCGACCGGGACGGTTGAAGGGAGACATTAGTGTGAATGATGCGTCGAGGAAAGGTTGGAAAGATTGTTGTGGTGTTTGGTAGAGATAGGGTTGTTGAAGGTTTCAATTTTATGAGGTTTGAGCTTCTTGGCTATGGTAGGAGGAGGGACGGTTGGTGTTAAATGATCGTTGAGTGTTCTGGCTAAGGCGGCTTTGGTAGGATGATATGTTGGGTGCGAAGCGATGTTGAGTCTCTGGTTGATGATCTATTTGTTGGTGGTGGTACGGGGTATGCTCTTGGTATTGTGGTTGGGTGTATGATATGTTAGGATTGTAGGTTTATGTGTTTATGGAATAGAAAGTTTAACGGATAGGGGGTTGTGTGTAGTCGATCTGACAATGTTGTTGGGGGTTAGATGTTGAGGCGTCTGGTGTGTAAGTTTATTGGCGTGGGTCGTATAGGTACATATCCTTGGCGATGAACTCAAAACCAACCGATCTGTACCAAACCATATAAGCACGACTTAGTTTTTCTTCATTTGGTATCACTGCGTCAGTTAAGACATGGTCATGGCGGTGCTTCCATTTGCGACACTCAGATCTAGAGAAGCTTTGTCATGGGTTGAAGTTCCATTGGTCGTTAACTTTGCATAAATGTCATTCTCCTAGGTTTGTTGGGGGATTCAGGATGTGTTGAAGTATATTGAACTGCAATTTCACACGACCACTATTGTGCATCTCCACAGTTGTGAATCTTATGATCGGTGTGCATGTAGTCCATACGACTGCGTCTTCTTCGTTGATTTCATGGTCATGATCCAAATTTAGGTATGGACGCCAAATGAACTGAAATATGAGCGTAAGTTAGATTATAAACTTGGTAGAAGAAATTAACAAATTATTACGAAATAATTAGGTTATTATCCATACATATGTCGGTCGAAGGTGATTCAAGAGATTGTGATACTGAGTAATACAGTGTCTAGGACATCTATTATAACTCATACCACGTGCCGACCATCTGCACCATAAAGGTAAAAATATTAGTTAGAGATAATAATCGTTAAAGTAAGTAAACATATAACATTTTAAACAACCTACTTTTGTGCATACGAGAATGTGAAAGGGTTGTTGTTGACGGACGCTAGAGACGGTAGTCTTGACCAACCCCATGTGTAACACCCCGATAAAAATAAGATAATTATTTAATTTAAGTTAATATTATATTTATTAATTTAATTAAATAATTGGAATTTTTGGATTATTATTATTATTATTGGAATAATAATTATTGGAAAATATATAAGTTGGAAATAAGGAAAAAGAGTTCCATTTTGGTAAAGAAAGAGTTTTCACGTGAAAACAGAGAAGCGGCTCAAAAAGAGGAAAAGGGCAAAGAGGTAGAGCAAGAGGAAGAAGGTTGGAGAAGAGAAGAGCTTGAGGCTAAAGGATTGCCGGATTAACTCAGGTAAGGGGGGTTTATCGTCGTTTAATGGGTATTATGGGTTAACATGTAATGGGTAGTGATAAACCATTGAATTGACCCTAATTGGGATGTTGAATGCTGAGAAATTGTGATGGATAAGTGGTGTTAAAACTGAAATTGAATCTGTATTTGTGTGAGTTGTGATTTCCCGAACGTATAGCTTTTTACGGAATCGGAATCGGAGGTCCGGAAGTCCTCCAACGGCGGAAAATGCGGAGAATTCTGCCTTTTGCTTCGTGTTAGCGCAGGAACAGCTTTCTGTCTTGCGTTAACCGGTTAACCCAGGGTGTTAACCGGTTAACACTGTTAGGAATTGTGAAGTATTGCTGTTTTGCTTGCGTTAACCGGTTAACCCAGGGCGTTAACCGGTTAACACTGTTGTGATTTCTAAGAAATTGATGTTCTGTCTGCGTTAACCGGTTAACCCAGGGCGTTAACTGGTTAACACTGTTGAGTTTTGCCAGAAAGCGTGTTCTGTGTTGCGTTAACCGGTTAACCCAGGGCGTTAACCGGTTAACACTGTTGAAAAGTGGGAAAATTGGTATTTAAATGTTGTGTACATATTTGATGGTTGGCCTATATCGGTATGTGATATAGTAGGGATCATTTCCCGTTGTTTTGAGTAGTATAGGTATTAGTAGAGTGTGCTAATACTGTGATTGATTAATTGGCATGACATGATATGATTATGTGATAAATATGCTGATGATGTGTGAAAGTATGCATAATGTTGTGAATGTATATATTATGCATGTGTTGGTGAATGGACTGTTTTATGGCTTAGAGTGTGAGCATATGTCCATTGTGGATTGTTGTTGATGATGTTGCATTGCTAGGTGAATTAGCATGCATATTGTGGCCTTTTATGGGGGTAGCTAATTCCCATAGTGAGGAATTAGTGAGTAAATCATTGTAGATTGTTGTTGATGTTTGCATGCTAGGTGATTAGCGTGCATAGCATAGCCCTTGGGGTGGTAGCTAATTCCCATGGTGAGGAATTAGTGAGTGAGTCACTAGGTCTCAAATGAGTGGGACTAGTGGGCTTGGTAGCCGTATCTGGATTTGATCGGTGAGGTTGAACTATATGTTCACGAATAGTCGGTACCGCATGCATGGAGTCTCATTGCATAATGTATGTATGGCGTATAATATGAATGGATGTATTCCAATATTATACGTGTGTTTGTGTTGGCATTGAGTATGAGTATGAATTGTGTTGGTATTGAGTATGATATTTGAGTTGATGTGCCGTTACTGAATGTGTGGTATGATTAGGGTGATTAATGTGTTATTTACTTAGCATTACATGATATTTTATAATGCTTTTTATATCGATTGAGGAACTCACCCTTACAACTATTTTTCAGGTAACGAGCAGTGATTGAGTAGAAGCTAGTGCTTGGAGTCTAGTGTAGTCTCCTTAGTGGGTCATGCTCTGATAGATGTAACATCGGGACGGGATGTTTTACCTTGTTGAATAATTTTACATGTAATGTGTTACATGTTTTGCATGATTGATTTGATTTCTATCCGCTGCGTATTGTGCAAATGCTTTATGTTTTGAATTAATAAAAGAGCATGACAGTTATTATGGTGAATGGTGTGAAATGATTGTGTGACACCCTTAATTGCATAATTACTCTGATTGATATATTGCTATTTTAATTAAATATTTGGGGTATTTTAGAAGGGTGTTACATTAGTGGTATCAGAGCATAGTCGGTCGAGTCGAGTCGTAATTATTCTGTTTCCCTGTACGGGATAGGTGTTGTGTAACCCTATCAGTACTTATTGTTTTAGCTTGATTGGGTTTTCAGAATAGAGATGGCTGGAAGAGGAAGAGACGATGCTGCGATTGCTGAGGCTCTGGGTATGCTAGCTGGAGTACTTGGAGGGAATCCGAATGTTGTGGGAATGGGAGCTGCTCGTCAACTGAGTGAGTTCCAGAAGAACAATCCTCCAATGTTCAAGGGAGCATACGATCCAGATGGCGCTCAGAAGTGGTTGAAGGAGATCGAGAGGATCTTCCGAGTGACTGAGTGTGCCGATAACCAGAAGGTCAGGTTCGGTACGCATATGCTGTCAGAAGAAGCAGATGATTGGTGGGTTGCTACCCGCACTGAGTTGGAAGCTGCTGGGAATGCTGAGATCACTTGGGCTGTGTTCAGAGAGAGATTCCTGAGGAAGTACTTTCCAGAGGATGTCAGAGGAAAGAAAGAGATAGAGTTCTTAGAATTGAAGCAGGGCAATCGGTCTGTTACTGAGTATGCTGCTAAGTTCACAGAGCTGTCGAAGTATTACACTCCCTATGATGAGGCTACTGGGGAATTTTCGAAATGTGTGAAGTTTGAGAACGGGTTACGTCCCGAGATCAAGCAGGCTATTGGGTATCAACGGATTAGAGTGTTTTCTGATTTGGTTGACTGTTGCAGGATTTTTGAACAGGATACCAAGGCCAGAGCGGAGAGCTATCAGCAAAGGGTTGATAGGAAAGGCAAGAATCAGAATGATCGTGGGAAACCGTATGCAGCTGGCAAAGGTTTCCAGAGACAGAGTGGGATGAAGAGGCCTAGTGGGGGAGACTCTAGTGCCCCTGCTAAATGTTTCAGATGTGGTCAGGCTGGACATCGTATCCATGAGTGTACCAGTAATGAGAAAAAGTGTTTTAAGTGTGGAAAAGGTGGTCATTTGGCTGCAGAGTGCCGGTTGAAGACTGTGACTTGTTTCAACTGTGGAGAAGTGGGTCATATCAGTCCACAGTGTCCTAAGCCGAAGAAAGAGAAACAGTCGGGAGGCAAGGTCTTTGCTTTATCGGGTTCTGAGACTTCTGCAGATGATCGTTTGATCCGAGGTACGTGTTATATTAATGGCTTTCCTCTTGTAGCTATTATTGACACAAGTGCGACTCATTCCTTTATATCTTTGGATTGTGCTGTGAAACTTAAGTTAGAGATATCTGAGATGCATGGAAGTATGGTGATTGATACTCCTGCGAAGGGTTCAGTGACTACTACTTCAGTTTGTTTAAATTGTCCTTTGAGTATTTTTGGTAGAGACTTTGGGATGGACCTAGTGTGTCTTCCACTAGTGCAGATTGATGTTATTCTGGGTATGAACTGGTTGGTGTGTAACCGAGTTTATATCAACTGTTTTGATAAGACTGTGATCTTTCCTGAGATTGAGGAAGGAAAGGATTTGTTTCTATCAGCGAGGCAGGTGAATGAGGCAGTAGCAGATGGGGCAGAGTTGTTTATGCTGTTAGCGACTTTGGAGGCTAAAGATAAACTGGTGATTTGCGATCTAGCTGTGGTGTGTGATTTTCCTGATGTGTTTCCGGAAGAAGTGAATGAATTACCGCCAGAGCGTGAAGTTGAGTTCTCGATTGATTTGGTACCTGGTACTAGGCCGGTGTCAATGGCTCCGTACCGTATGTCTGCTGTTGAGTTAACTGAATTGAAGAGTCAGTTGGAAGATCTGTTGGATAAGAAATTTATTCGTCCGAGTGTGTCACCGTGGGGTGCACCAGTGTTATTGGTTAAGAAGAAAGAAGGTACTATGAGGTTGTGTGTGGACTACAGGCAACTGAATAAAGTGACGATCAAGAATCGGTATCCTTTGCCGAGGATTGATGATTTGATGGACCAGTTAGTTGGTGCGAGTGTGTTCAGCAAAATAGATTTGAGGTCGGGATATCATCAGATACGTGTGAAAACTGAGGATATTCAGAAGACTGCTTTCAGAACGAGGTATGGACATTATGAGTATTCTGTAATGCCTTTTGGTGCGACTAATGCGCCTGGAGTATTTATGGAGTATATGAATAGGATTTTCCATCCGTATCTAGACAAGTTTGTTGTGGTGTTTATTGACGATATTTTGGTGTATTCGAAATCGGAAGAAGAGCATGCTGAACATTTGAGAGTGGTTTTAGGAGTTCTACGAGAAAAGAAGTTATTTGCGAAACTGTCAAAGTGTGAATTTTGGTTAGAAGAAGTTAGTTTTCTTGGTCATGTGATTTCAAGAGGTGGTGTTGCTGTTGATCCTTCTAAGATAGAAGCGGTATCTAAGTGGGAAGCTCCGAAGTCAGTTTCTGAGATAAGGAGTTTTCTTGGACTTGCAGGTTATTATAGGAAATTCATTGAGGGATTTGCTAAGTTGGTGTTACCGTTGACAATGTTGACTAGAAAGGGGCAAGCGTTTGTTTGGGACTCAAAATGTGAAGAAGGTTTCCAAGAGTTAAAGAGAAGGTTGACCACTGCTCCTATTCTGATATTACCGAGTTCGTCGGAACTATTTGAGGTTTACTGTGATGCTTCATTGTTGGGTTTAGGTGGTGTGTTGATGTAGAATAAGCAGGTTATAGCTTATGCTTCGAGACAACTGAGGGTTCATGAGAGGAACTATCCGACACACGATTTAGAGTTGGCAGCCGTGGTATTTGTTCTGAAGTTATGGAGGCATTACTTGTACGGGTCAAGATTTGAGGTTTTCAGTGATCATAAAAGTTTAAAATATTTGTTTGATCAGAAAGAGCTGAATATGAGACAGAGGAGATGGTTAGAGTTTCTGAAGGATTATGACTTTGGTTTGAATTACCATCCGGGTAAAGCAAACGTAGTGGCTGATGCATTGAGTCGGAAATCATTGCATATGTCTATGTTAATGGTTAAGGAATTGGATTTAATTGAGCAGTTTAGAGACTTGAGTTTGGTGTGTGAGAGTACTCACAATTGTGTTAAATTGGGAATGTTGAAGTTAACAAGTGGTATTCTGGATGAGATTAGAGAGAGTCAGAAATCCGATGTGCTTTTGGTTGATAAGTTGACTCTAGTGAATCAAGATCAAGGTGGTGAATTCAGAGTTGATGAGAATGGTGTTTTGAAATTTGGTAATCGGGTGTGTATTCCGGATGTTACCGAACTTAAGAAGAGTATTCTTGAGGAAGGACATCGTAGTGGCCTGAGTATTCATCCTGGAGCTACGAAGATGTATCATGATTTGAAAAAGTTATTTTGGTGGCCGGGAATGAAAAGAGAAATTGCAAGCTTTGTTTATTCTTGTTTGACTTGTCAGAAGTCAAAAATTGAGCATCAGAAGCCGTCTGGGCTAATGCAACCGTTGGCTATTCCAGAGTGGAAGTGGGATAGTATCAGTATGGATTTTGTTTCTGGTTTACCGAGGACAAGTAAGAATTTTGAAGCTATTTGGGTGATTGTTGATAGATTGACAAAATCGGCTCATTTCATTCCGATCAGAATGGATTATCCGTTAGAGAGATTAGCTGAATTGTATATTGAGAAAATTGTAAGTTTGCATGGTATTCCGTCGAGTATTGTTTCGGACAGAGATCCTAGATTTACATCGAAGTTCTGGGAAGGTTTGCAGAGGGCTTTGGGAACTAAGCTGAGATTGAGTTCTGCATATCATCCACAGACTGATGGTCAGACGGAGAGGACGATTCAGTCACTGGAGGATCTTTTGAGGGCTTGTGTTTTGGAAAAGGGAGGTACTTGGGATTGTTATTTACCTTTGATTGAGTTTACCTACAACAATAGTTTTCATTCGAGCATTGGTATGGCACCGTTTGAAGCTTTGTATGGTAGGAGATGTCAGACGCCTTTATGTTGGTATGAGTCCGGTGAGAGTGCTGTGGTTGGACCGGAGATTGTTCAACAGACTACGGAAAAGATTAAGATGATTCAGGAGAAGATGAGAATTGCTCAGAGTCGTCAGAAGAGTTATCACGACAAGAGGAGGAAGTCACTTGAGTTTCAAGAGGGGGATCATGTGTTTCTCCGTGTTACTCCGATAACTGGGGTTGGTCGAGCTTTGAAGTCGAAGAAGTTGACACCTCGATTTGTTGGTCCTTATCAGATTTTGGAGAGGATAGGGGAGGTAGCCTATCGTATCGCTTTACCGCCGTCACTTGCGAATTTGCATGAGGTTTTTCATGTGTCTCAGTTGAGGAGGTACATTCCTGATCCGTCGCATGTAGTCCAAATAGATGATGTACAGGTGAGAGATAACCTGACTGTTGAGACATCACCTATGAGGATCGAGGATCGAGAGTTGAAGCAGTTGCGGGGTAAAGAGATTGCTTTGGTGAAGGTAGCTTGGGGAGGACCAGCAGGTGGCAATGTGACTTGGGAACTTGAGAGTCAGATGAAGGAGTCTTATCCGGAGTTATTCGCTTGAGGTATGTTTTCGAGGACGAAAACTCTTTTAGTGGGGGAGAGTTGTAACACCCCGATAAAAATAAGATAATTATTTAATTTAAGTTAATATTATATTTATTAATTTAATTAAATAATTGGAATTTTTGGATTATTATTATTATTATTGGAATAATAATTATTGGAAAATATATAAGTTGGAAATAAGGAAAAAGAGTTCCATTTTGGTAAAGAAAGAGTTTTCACGTGAAAACAGAGAAGCGGCTCAAAAAGAGGAAAAGGGCAAAGAGGCAGAGCAAGAGGAAGAAGGTTGGAGAAGAGAAGAGCTTGAGGCTAAAGGATTGCCGGATTAACTCAGGTAAGGGGGGTTTATCGTCGTTTAATGGGTATTATGGGTTAACATGTAATGGGTAGTGATAAACCGTTGAATTGACCCTAATTGGGATGTTGAATGCTGAGAAATTATGATGGATAAGTGGTGTTAAAACTGAAATTGAATCTGTATTTGTGTGAGTTGTGATTTCCCGAACGTATAGCTTTTTACGGAATCGGAATCGGAGGTCCGGAAGTCCTCCAACGGCGGAAAATGCGGAGAATTCTGCCTTCTGCTTCGTGTTAGCGCAGGAACAGCTTTCTGTCTTGCGTTAACCGGTTAACCCAGGGTGTTAACCGGTTAACACTGTTAGGAATTGTGAAGTATTGTTGTTTTGCTTGCGTTAACCGGTTAACCCAGGGCGTTAACCGGTTAACACTGTTGTGATTTCTGAGAAATTGCTGTTCTGTCTGCGTTAACCGGTTAACCCAGGGCGTTAACCGGTTAACACTGTTGAGTTTTGCCAAAAAGCGTGTTCTGTGTTGCGTTAACCGGTTAACCCAGGGCGTTAACCGGTTAACACTGTTGAAAAGTGGGAAAATTGGTATTTAAATGTTGTGTACATATTTGATGGTTGGCCTATATCGGTATGTGATATAGTAGGGATCATTTCCCGTTGTTTTGAGTAGTATAGGTATTAGTAGAGTGTGCTAATACTGTGATTGATTAATTGGCATGACATGATATGATTATGTGATAAATATGTTGATGATGTGTGAAAGTATGCATAATGTTGTGAATGTATATATTATGCATGTGTTGGTGAATGGACTGTTTTATGGCTTAGAGTGTGAGCATATGTCCATTATGGATTGTTGTTGATGATGTTGCATTGCTAGGTGAATTAGCATGCATATTGTGGCCTTTATGGTGGTAGCTAATTCCCATGGTGAGGAATTAGTGAGTAAATCATTGTAGATTGTTGTTGATGTTTGCATGCTAGGTGATTAGCGTGCATAGCATAGCCCTTGGGGTGGTAGCTAATTCCCATGGTGAGGAATTAGTGAGTGAGTCACTAGGTCTCAAATGAGTGGGACTAGTGGGCTTGGTAGCCGTATCTGGATTTGATCGGTGAGGTTGAACTATATGTTCACGAATAGTCGGTACCGCATGCATGGAGTCTCATTGCATAATGTATGTATGGCGTATAATATGAATGGATGTATTCCAATATTATACGTGTGTTTGTGTTGGCATTGAGTATGAGTATGAATTGTGTTGGTATTGAGTATGATATTTGAGTTGATGTGCCGTTACTGAATGTGTGGTATGATTAGGGTGATTAATGTGTTATTTACTTAGCATTACATGATATTTTATAATGCTTTTTATATCGATTGAGGAACTCACCCTTACAACTATTTTTCAGGTAACGAGCAGTGATTGAGTAGAAGCTAGTGCTTGGAGTCTAGTGTAGTCTCCTTAGTGGGTCATGCTCTGATAGATGTAACATCGGGACGGGATGTTTTACCTTGTTGAATAATTTTACATGTAATGTGTTACATGTTTTGCATGATTGATTTGATTTCTATCCGCTGCGTATTGTGCAAATGCTTTATGTTTTGAATTAATAAAAGAGCATGACAGTTATTATGGTGAATGGTGTGAAATGATTGTGTGACACCCTTAATTGCATAATTACTCTGATTGATATATTGCTATTTTAATTAAATATTTGGGGTATTTTAGAAGGGTGTTACACCATGCTTGGAGCAAAACAACACATCCAGAAAAGGTAGATGTGTCTTTGTGTGAATTTTTACACAAAGAGCTATAAAGATAGGCCAGACAAGTGGATCCCCAATTGTAACTTCCTATTCTATCTACATGTCTTAGTAAAGGTAAATACATAACATGCATACTAGAATCACTACCTTCGGGAAATAAAAAAGAACCAATCAAAAGCACAATGTAACACCTATTTTTTTATTATTCGAGCCTCTTCGATAGAATGCTCATCTAAATGTAAATTGTTATAGTATGACTTAAGGCATGAATGTAGTATACCTTGACCTCTTGAGTTATCATCTAACAAATTAGTATCCAAGAGGTCCACGTGTAACACCTCAAAATTTGCCCTCCTATCCTGGGACTAGCTTAGCATATTGCATTTCATTTTGTAGGGAATTAGTCATTACATCTTTGCATATCATGTGAAAATAATGAGCAAGTCATCCTCCTAAGTCTTTCTCAGAAGATAGAGAGGTTATTCAAGCTTGAGGGTCTCATGAATTGATCACTAATCATCTGAGGTTTATGCTTCAATTAGGGCTTTTGGTTCCTCAAGGAGGTTGGGTATTATCTTGGTTGGAATGGTACATCACCATCATCATGGTTTTATCATCACCAAGAGGTTCATTATTTCTGATCAGATTCCTTGGGATTAGGGTTTTGACCTCTGGTCAACCCTAATCAGTTGCATTATACCAATCAGGGTTTTTCAAGGAGATGAGGTCTTCATTGAGATGGAGATCATCATATGATTTTATTGAGCTTGTATAAGCTAGGGTTTCATTTTGGAGCTATTTCACCAAGGGGTTGAGGCTCAAAATCATCTGTGCATGGCCAAGTCATCTATCAATCACAAAAGTCAACTGCAGAGTCAATTGGTGGATTTGGAGGTGGGAAGTGAGTAGAAATACTTCATTCATGTTCAAACAAGTCTCATTTGATAGTTCAAACATCAATATTGAAGAAAATAAAGTCAGGACAAAACTTTCCAAAAATAGAAAGTGACCTGTAATTTGAATTTGCCAAAAATGGAAAGGTTTTCAACTCAAGATTACATCATCAAGAAAGCTTCAAGTGAACTTTTGTTGAACATGAAAGTTGTAGATCTTTCTCTCCCATTTCCAAAAAGTCCAAGATCATCAATTTCTCATGTGTGGTTAAGGAGATACAGGTCAATCTTGACAAAGTATACATGAAGATTCAGATGGGCATAACTTCTTAACCAAAACTCCAAATCAAGTGGCTCTTTTTGCATTGTTCTTGTTTTGACATATAATTTCCAAATCTTGCATTACATGGCATGAATTACATTCACATGAACATTTGATAATTCTTGCATTTTTGGAGGGAAAAATTGGAATTTAAATTTTGTACATCATTTGCACATGTGACCATCACCATTGGCTCCAAAACATCATTTGAAGTGAATTTGAAGGGAAATTCGTGCACTATTCACCATGCATTTTCATGCATAGGGTGAAAACTCATTTTGCACTTACACTCCCTAACTCATCCATTTCATTAGCATTTGGTTTAAGGCTTAATTAAGCATGATTAGTGGAGCATATATAAGCATAACCATAACTGTTTTTCACTAACAACAACTCATAATTTCAGATCTAGATCCATTTTCTCAAAATTCTCTCTCACTTTTTTCTCCAAATTTCTCCAAACAAATTGCATTTCTCTTGTTTGATTCATCATTCTGAAGCATCATTGAGCAGGTTTGGAGGTAGAATTCAAGAGAATCGTGGCAAGGTTGAAGCATACATCAAGATTAAGCAACAATGGTGAATCAAGGTTCTGGCCAAATCGTGCACAATTAATCCTCAATTTCTCTTCCAATCCACTTCACAAGCATCATAGAAGGACTGTTTGAGCATTGCAAGGCTTAAATCCATCGAATTCCACTGCTGCTCTTCAAGAGGTCACGGATTCGATCTCTTTATTTCTTGAAATTGTTGTGATGTTATTGTAGATCTCTTCATGCCTGTTATGCTGAGCTTTGAATCATTGAAATCCATGCATGTTTGACTGAGTTATGGTAGTTTAAAGCTTCATGTGCAAATGATAATGTGTTCGATTCTCTCATGATAGATAGAATTAGGATAAAATAGACATAGATTCATGACCTAGGATGAAAGACCTTCACATTGATATGCTCAATTTCCAAATCTGGAAAAATTGTTCTTGAGGTTGATGAACAGTGATGAACACGATGAAGATGAAGTGCAAGATTTTAGAGAACGGTTTTTAATTCATTCTGCCATGGAAAAGTATGGCCATATGTGTTTGGTTAGGGCTGGAACGTGATTGGCTGCATGAGACGCCCATGCGCGTGTTCTGATTGGGCCAGCGCATTACTGAAACGCAGCGTTTCACTGCCTGGCGCCAAATCATTTAAATTAATATTTTATTTCATTTTAATTCATTTAATTGTCACATTTTATTTCATTTCATTTTTCATCTTTAAAAATTCATAACTAATTGAATATTGCTCCAAAAAATACCAGGTTTTTTGCATTGTGTTGCATTTTCTCTCTAGTTTTTTATCATCATTTTTTCATAAATTGTGCCTGGCCTGAAAATTATTTTGTCTAAGGAGATTGAATACATGTCTATTTTGTACCTTGCCTTGATCATACATTTGTGAAATGCTTGATTCTTGTCCAATGCTCATGAAATTTTACATGTTGAAACTAGACATCTTGCTTGAAATTATGGTGTTTATTTGGTATTTTTATCATGTGTCATTTCTGTTTTATGATCATGTTAAGGTAGGTGTGACAATTTGTGTCACACCTTGTGAGGTTCAACTTGATTGATGAATTTGCCATGCCAAATGTTATCCAAATGCCTTGATTTTTTGCATGATGCTTGATATGGATGTTGTGATTGCTCATGATTTTTGTTGGAATTTTTAGAATCATTTCTGATTTAATTGAGATTTTTTATTCTGGATGGTCACATTTGAGCTTTTACATTGCCTTGAACTTCATTTGATTGTGAAATGTTTGTGGATTATCCAATGGATGTGAAATTTGGCACACTATTTCTAGACATTTTGAATGTTGTTTTGGCTTTGGTTTGAGGTTTTTACCAATTACCATGTCTGTTTTAGGCTTATGCTAAGTTGGTGTGACATTTGGTATCACACATGTGCTTGTTTGTGCTTGCCTTGACTTATGAAATATGATTACCATGCCTAATCTTGTCCAATGCTTCTAATGTTTTGTGTGATGATCATGTTGTATGTCCTGTTTACCCATGAATTTTGCCAAAATTGTTTGAATCATTTTTGAATTAATGTGCATTTGTTCATTCTGATGTCACAATGTGATCACAACTTGCATACCTTGCCATGTTTGGTCCATGAAATGAATTTGGTAATTGATATGGATGAGAGACCTTTTGGATTGTGTTCTTGGTTGAATGAAGTTGATTCATGCCAAATTTCATGTTCTGTTTTGAATTTTTTCTCCATCTTTGACCCTAGGCCTTGACCTAGTGGTTGGTTGCTTATGTTTGAGCTTTGATTTCAGGTGGAGCACTCAAGTTCCATAGTTGATGATGCTCTATCACTTGAGCCTTTGATGTTTACTTTTGATTACTAACCTTGTGTGTTTTGTAGGATTGTTAACTCATTTGAGTTTGACTTGTTGGATTATGCCTTTGCTCATTGGGTTTGACTGTTTGATATTCATGATTGTCTGTTTGTCTGTACAGTTGAACTGATTTGTTTGATGTTTCAACAGGTACATAAGTTGCTTAAGTTCACTTTGAACTTTGCTTTGCTTGGTTGCTTAACCATTGAGGTATAATTCCTTTGACTTCATGTAGTCTGGAAGACCTGTCCTGTTATGTGGGCAGGCACCTGTCTGAAGCCCTCCTTAAGAGGCAATGCTTGTGTATGTTTATTTTTGTGCCAAGCAGGAAAAGTCCTTTGATAAGGCAATTGGCAGATAAAAGAGATGTGCAGTCCATCTCCTGCTATTCAGTGTGTCATCCACTTTGCTCACACCTTGTGTTGATGCATTGTGGATATTAACCCAAGATCTTTGTTGTGTCAGTCATATGAGGAGAAGAGTTCCAACTTTCTGAACTCCCACTTTCATTTGTCTGAAGCTCTCCCAGGCCAGGGATAAGAGCTGTGAGGTCTTACCCTCACTTCCCATTTCATCTGCTTCACCCTAACTCTCAATGTTAGGGTTAAGAGCTAACTACACCCAATTCCAGTTGGCTTGTGTTTCACAGCCTAACCTTGTATGAGCCCATTTGTTTGCATATAGTGTGTGTGCTTGCTTTTTGTGCTTATATGTGCTTGCTTGTGCTGTTTAGGATAGCTTCTGCCTGTGCAAGTTAGATAGAAACATCAACCTAAGACCACTGTGGATTGCATGATAACTATTAGGCTCGAGTCAGTCTCCCTTTTAGTTTGTCATTTCCCAGTCTCTGGTTAGGAGAAAGTTTCTCCCCTGTTAAGGGGAACTACGTCGCCCTGATCCTCATACCAGATGAGGTACGTAGGCAGGAGATGAGCTGATCTCTCCGGGCGCCCTTTTTCTTTTTCAACCCCATTTGTGTTGTGTTGGAGTCCGACGTAAGTCCAGCGATTGGCAGTTGGTTTCCTGCGTCTTGCTTGCTTGTTGGAGTCTGACGTAAGTCCAGCGATTGGCAGTTGGTTTCCTGTGTGTGTTTGTTGGTTCGGAGTCTGATGTAAGTCCAGCGATTGGCATTCGGTTTCCATGTTTGCCTGTTTGTGTGGAGTCTGACATAAGTCCAGCGATTGGCAGTCAGTTTCCTGTCTTTGTTTTGTTTGGCGTGTGTTAGCCGAGCTACGAGTGCTCTGATTCTTCTTCTGTCAGAGAAGATACGTATGCATAGGATGCGACATCCTAGCGAGCATGTTTCCCCCTGTCCCGAACTACGTCGACTCTGATGTCTGTGCCTGACAGACTACGTAGGCCTAGGATGCGATATCCTGCCGAGTTAGTTTATTTTGTCTTTCTGTGTTTCCTTTCAGCCAGTGTGTGCAGTTGGTGTTCAGTTTTTAGCAACCTTATCCTTCCTTTTGTGCGTGGATCCCGTCGAGTACGACGGATGCGTAGGGGTGCTAATACCTTCCCTTCGCATAACCGACTCCCGATCCCATCCTTCTCTGGTCGCAAGACCATGTCTTTTCCAGGTTTACTTCGAGCGTTTCCTTTCCCTCTTTTGGGATAAATAACGCACGGTGGCGGCTCTGTTGTTTTCGTTTTCCCGCCGGTTTTTCGCATAATGCGACAGCTGGCGACCAAGAAGTTGACCTCTTGCTGGTCCATCTCCCCTAAGCGAGTCTCTCCTAGCGTTCTCTAGGATAGTTTAGGTTGCTTGTGCTGTTCTATTTATTGCATTTATGATTATTATGTTGTGTATATATTTGCATAAATGTTTGCATGCATCATAATATCATTGTGCTGTCTTCTGTACAGGTGGTTTCTCTGTTTTGGGGGTGGGTGTTCTGAGTGGGGCTAAAACCCAGGCCCGAGTATACACCTAGGATTAGTGTGGTCTCACGTTTCCTCACATGTTGGATCAGCATGTTGTTGCGACGTGACATACCACAAGTCGGACGAGGTTCTTCTGAGTGAGCTCTTCCTTTGTGGGGTATTCCACTTTGGTTGGGTTATCTCTTTAGGGCTGTTGACTTCGGTGACCGTGCTTTCCCGGATCTTTGGTTTAGACGATCTTAAGAGAGCTACAACGGCACACCCGAAAGGGCAAACCCGTTGAGTATCTTTGCCCGATTGTCGAGACCATTATCCGCCTTAGGATGACCTGATTAGAATTCACCTGTGAGGGGAGGGTTGATTCTTACAGATGCATGTTCTGATGGTGACTTTGATGGTGACTAATGGTTCAGTTGTTGATCAGAGTCCTATTTATAAGTCGGATTTATGGATTTATTTCTGAGACCCCAGAGTTCTGTCCGTGGTATTTATCAGTGGGGATCCGTTTATTTCAGGATTCCCTGGGCTGGTTCAGAGGGTCTTGTGGTTATCTGTTCAGAGGATCTCGGGTGATGATGGTGATGTATCTTTCCGTTCCGTTTATTTTGGAACCCCAAGTCGGATTTGTGGTTACATATTCCTTCAGATGGTTGTGATCGGTTCAGAGGCCGCAACTCAGTGCAGCGAATGATCAGATGACTTGGAGGATGGCACAGTGCATTGCATTCATGCATCAGCATCATTCACATTCTGCATTTATCTGCATCTAACTCATGTTTATCCATATGCAGGGGACATTTTTGATTGAGATCCTGGTTGAGAGACTTCTTTGTTCCAGACATGAGGCCCGGCTTGAAAGATGACGTCGTCTACAGTTTCTTCAATCCGGAGATTGATGTGTTGAGGGATATGATAGCATTGATTACACCTGACCATGTGGGGTTGTTCCGTGAGTATTATGGTGGTATTCTGAAGTTGGTTTTCAGGCTCACAGACAGTGATAGGAGCGCCATCCATACTTTTCTCCAGTTTTATGACCCGGGTTTGAGGTGCTTCGTTTTCCCGGATTACCTGTTGGGACCTTTGATGGAGGACTACGCCAGCATCCTGGGTATCCAGATCAGAGATCAGATTCCATTCTATGTCACTAAGGAGGAACCTGATGTTACTGAGATTTCTCGTGCTCTTTATTTGAGCCCGGAGGTGACCAAGGAGGGTTTAAAGGAGAAAGGAAAGTTGCCTGGTTTTCATCTGAGTTTCTTGGAGGCTAAAGCCAAGGAGCATGCTATTGTGGGAAATTGGAGGGCCGGTTGTGCTTTGATTGCTGTGAGCATTTATGGGATCGTCATGTTTCCTAATCAGAAGGACTTTGTGGACATTAATGCCATCCGGGTGTTTATGCAGAGGAATCCTATTCCTACCTTGGTTGGGGATGTTTATTACTCGGTCCATAATCGGAACGAGAAGCGGCGTGGGGGATTGATCAGATGTTGTGCTCAGCTGTTGCACAAATGGTTTATGGGGTATCTGCCTTCCAGAGGTGCTTTTGTTTCTCTTGATCCTACGGTTAATTGGGCGACCAGGTTGATGGGTTTGCGGGCCAAGGACATAGCTTGGACTCATAATGGTATGGCTGGACGAAACTTCATTTACAGTTGTGGGAGCTTTCCCAATGTGCCTCTTATAGGAGTTCAAGGTTGCATTAATTACAACCCGACGCTTCTTAGGAGACAAATGGGGTTTGCTATGGAGGTTCCTCCTCTCGAGTGTGAGATTCAGGAGTCTTTCTACTTCCCAGCTGAGGGTAATTTATTACAGTTGAGGCAGGTGTCCGGGGCATGGCGAAATATTCAGAGGAAGGGCAAGGTTCCTTTTGGCAAGATTAATAGCAGGTCTCTTCCTCCATTTGATGATTGGCTTAGGAAGAGGATTGAGCTCACCCATCTACCATTTCCTGGAGGTGATCCTTGGTGTCCTTTGTTTGAGGGGCCACGTTCTACTGTCAGCATGGAAGAGTTCCTTGAGATGAAGAAAGCCAGAGATCAACTGCAAGCAGAGAAGACTGAATCGGAGATGAGTGTTGCTAGGATTCAGATGGCTAATCAGGAAATCAAAGGGAGAATAGAAGACCAGGATAAGAGACATGCCATGGAGGTGAAGCGCTTTGAGATAGATACTGCCTATTACCGCAAGATCAACCAAGCATTGGAGTCGTCTACAAAGGAGCACGACATCACCAAGGAGAGGTTGGCTAGAGCTTCGCAGGTCATTGAAGATGAGAAGAGGAGACAAATTCTTGTGAAGAATCAGAGAGATGTCAGAGCTAAAGTCCTTGCCACAGAATGGGAAACTGAGAAAGCGAAGATCGTTGCTGAGAGAGATCATTATCTTGCTGAGAGGGATCATTATTTCCGACAGATGAAGATTCACCAGAAGGAGATAAGGAGATTGCAGCAGGAGAACACCGAGCTCAGGTTTGCGGTGAAGTTTACCAAGATGGTAGATGATGCGGAGCCTTCTGTGGGGCCTCCTTCAGTGTAGACATTTCTTATTTGTGTTGGATTACTGATATGTATATTTCGTGTCGGGTTTTTGTTATCGTATCCACAGGGATTGTAAGATATCACCGCCGTTCGATGGTTGTATTAATCTTAGCTCAATGTAACCATAGGGTTTTGGTTTTAATCAAGTTATCTTGCATAAAAAGTAATAAATTGCGGTAAAAGTTATGGTTTGATTAAATGAGAAATATTGTCAAAGTTAGGTTTCAATGATCACTTTGCATGTATTTGCTCGGTCAACAATCTTATAAACTCCTTTAGATGATAAATCATTTCACAAAGTCCTCTCAATATGTTTCTCTCGAACACATATTGTGAGTTTTGCCATTTTGATCCATTGTTTCTCTCGAACACAATCTATCAAAATGACAACTTTTTGGTTCAACCTTATGGTGAACAAAATCATTCGTTACTATCTCTAGCTAACAAACAAGTTTGGATGAAAACCTAGGTCAAGAGTCGGTAAACATCTCTCGATCATAAACCAACACAAAGAGTTTTAAATAGAAACAAAGTTTTCATCATATATTTACCGTTAAAGAGTTTACATATGAGGATCCTTACATTTACACACAAAGCTAGTAATCACCTACATCTAACCTTGACAAATGGATGACTTAGCTACTCATTTTCATGGTAGCTTGGTCGGCAAGTAAGGAAAGAAGGTTGATCAACATCCAAGTCGGATAATCGAAGTTGGATGGGAATCCACCTTCTTTTTGTAGAAGATGGTTCTAAGATGAAGAGAAATGAAAACTAGGGCATAAAATCCCAAGAACAATGCTGCAAAAATATCTAGAAGAAAGTACAAAAGTGGAAAAAGTTGGTAAAAATGAGGTATGGTGCTCAAAAGTGGCACCTGCTACTTATAAACCACTGCAGGGCTGTCATGTTCGCTAGGCGAGCAGAATGGCTCGCCTAGCGAGGGTCTAAAATGGGCACAAAAGGCCCCTGCGCCCAGAGAAAACAGGGCCTGCTGAACTGTCATGTTCGCCTAGCGAACATACCTTCGCCTAGCGAAGGATACGCTTCAACCTTCGCCCCAGCGAGGTTGAGAGGTTTTGCTACTGGAATGCTCGCTGGGGACTCGCTAGAGCTTCGCCTAGCGAGTGAGTGCTGGCTGCGTTTTTCACCAAAACAGAATGAACTCGCTACCACCTTCGCCTTTAGCTCGCCTAGCGAATTAATTTGACAATTTACTGGAGCTGTTCGCCTGGAACTCGCCTAGCGAACCAATGCTTCGCCACAGCCTCGCCTAGCGAGCAGGCTGATGAAATGCTTGTATTCTTTGGTTCCTTTGCCAATTTTCTTGTGTCTTCATTTTCAATTAGTTCATGTCTTTCCTGCACAATAACACACAAATCAAAGGCACCAAGCTTGTTTATCAATGTAATGCATTCCATGTAAAACAAATGTGGTTTTGACAGTTTTAGCAAGGAAAAAGAGTGAAAGATGCCCACATATGATAGCTCTAATAAGCACTTTTGGGCATCTAACAACTCTCCCCAACTAGATTCTTGCTTGTCCTCAAGCAAAGTATGCCTCTTGAAGGACAAGAGGATTTGCTTTAAGAAACTGGTTTCTCCGAAGTTGGATAAACGGCTCAAACACAAGCGAAATCAGCAAATACAAGTTCCCAACGGTTCGAATAAAATAATACATAAGAACTAAAACTTAAATAGCAATGCAAAATATTTATCTATCTACAACAATACTATTCTGAATGAATCATCCTATCTCTCCTCTTCGAATAAGGAATGAAGATTTTGCGCGTTTGCAACCGCGGGACTAATCTCACTCTCTAACAAATAATGAAGAAATCAAATAGATTCATACAATGTCTAACAATTAAAAATGGTACTGTGGAAGCATAAAGATCACTAAGGGCTTTTCGGTTGAAGCTTGGTTAGGTTAACAAACAAGGGTCATTTCTAAGGCCATTGAAACGAAAGTGCCGATGCAAAAGAGACATTCACAGTATTATTCACACTACTCGACTTTGTTTCATTTGTTTCTTATTTGAAACCTTCACAACACAAATTCCACAACTCAATTTTTATTTTCACTATTTTTCTTCCAAGCAAGCACTCATTTTCATTTTTTTTCTATTTTTGTTCTTTTCTTTCACATCAAATATACAAAACAGATGTTTCTTTTCTATATTTTCTATACATATATTTTTCTATGCTTGCTCGGTTTTTCTTTTCTTTTTCAAGAGTTGTGGTACTTACCAATTCTTTTTCGTTCTCCCCAACTTATTTCTTCCACACCCTAAGTGAATGCTCTTGACTTTTTACGGCAAAAGAACAATAATCAAGATTTTCCGGGTTGTAAAAAAAGATTTTTGAGATCTCGCTTTATTTCAAGCCGAGATTCAACTGTTTAGGCTCAAAGGGTTAACAAATACTCTCTCTGCTCACAGGTAAGTTGTTTTTGGATGTAGTTGTGCTCGAAAGAAAACAAGTGCCTTGATCATTTCTAATTGCTTCCACAATTTCACAATAATAAAAGACAAATAATGAATCACATGAATCAACAAAACTTATTAGAATCCAGCATTTAAGTGAACAATGGAGGTTTCCTCACAATTTGTGGTTTTAAGTTCTAGATGAAGCATTCATTCAATTATGTTGCAAAAAGACAATATTCAATTTACCAAAAAGAGTAAAGTTCCTAATGCATTCTAAAATTCTAGCCGACGGTAACCATGTACCTTAGCTTCATTCACTTGTTTATTCTTATCATTGCCATCCAAGCTCGGATGCACCTTCATTGGGTACTTCTTGAGGAGCAACCAATCTAGAAGGGTTTGCCACTCAATCAACCAAAAATTTATTAAACACACAACATTAAAACATAACTAAATAACATTAACTGAAAATATAAATTTGTTCATGGGGGACAAAACACCCCAATAGTACAACACCATGGTCAAAATACAAAATCCGAAGATACAAATAGAATTAACATAAAAACTGAAAAAAAATACAAAAACTTAACCCACTAAGGGCTCAGGACTCCTCCTCGCTACCGGCCTCAGAACCGGTAGCCTCATCATCATCATCAGCATCATCAGCATCAGCGTCCACCCCCTCACCATAGACTGGCCTGTCCACAGGCCAATTAGCGTTAAGCATAAACTGCTCACGCGCCAACAATGCTCGAGCACCGGAGGGGTCATTACCTTGCAGTTCCAACCTCTGCATACTGTTGTGCATATCAATCATAGCTCTCTGGGATGCCGCCATCCACTCAAAACTGTAGTCACACACCGCTCGTAGGTAGGGATCAAGCCCGGGAGTAGAAGCACTAGGACCATCAGCAGCCCGAGTACTTCCTGAGGCTGCACTGCCACCGGTAGTCTTTGGTCTACAATATTTAGCCACATACCGATCATCGATAGGTGCCGGGATCCTAACCTGCCCACGAGACGGAAGTCTCACCCTTGCCTGAACGCATAAGCTCATGATCAAACACGGGAAAGCCAGGGGACAATTAACACGAGCCCCCGACTTAAGCCCGCTCTCGACCACCGTCTTCAGCTCATTGGCGATTATCCTCGCCACATCTATCTCAACATTTGTGAGGATGGAATGGACCAAATGTGCCACTGGGATCGACACAGTAGAGGTGTGTGATTTAGGCTGGATGTTGGTCAAAACCAAGAGCAGTATCAGCTGAGCCATGGGAGTCATGTCCTCCCGGTGATACCTCACTGGAACCCCAGATGGGTTCGGCTCAACCGATTTCCCAGGTAAAAGCAGGTCGGTGGTGATGGCAGGGACATCTCGGTGAAGCCTTAGGTCGGTGTGGTATTGGTCTCTCTGGTCAGCTCCCAGCTGGAGCGGTTCCCCAAGGATTCGGTTGATAGCATCCCGGTCAAATGGAATTGCACGCCCGGCAACTCTAGAAACCCAAGTAAAGGGCTCGTCGTCGTCGGGCAGTGCGTTAGCATAAAACTCCCGCACTGTCGCAATGTCGTAATGCTCTATGTGACTTATCAACCTATCCCACTTCTTTGCGTCTATCAACCCGGCGAAAGTTCTGTAAGTGCCCTGTGGGTTGATCAGAAATCGCTTCTCTGGAAGTATCTTTCGCTTCTCCAGAGCGATGTACCGTGCAGCCTGTTTTGGACCGACAAACTTGTCGGTATCGAATTGAATAGGCACGGTCCGGGAAGTAGCTGCTCCCTTTCTTTTCTTACCAGCTCCAGACCTTGACTCCATCTGCAAAATATACAAAGAAACAACACACACCAAACAACAGATTAGCCAACAAAGCATAATTTAAAATACTGCCTTGCTCGCTGCTGCTTCGCCTAGCGAAGTGGCAGCGAACGCTCGCCCCAGGTTCTCCTAGCGAGTGCTAGCGAACCTTACGGGTTTTGGGGTTTTCTGCATTTTCAAAGTTTTTTCCCCCAATACCCATACTCTAATGGTTCCCACATCAGAACCTAATGATTTCTCATGAAAATTAATCGTTCTATGCTATTGGGGATTGCCTAATTGCATGCAAAACCTAAAGTAACACTAAATCCCCAATTTGAAAACCTAAATCTCCAAAAATTGCAAACTCCAAAATACCACATGCAACCTAAATGTTCCCATACCACACTCATCTTATTTGCCATTCACATTTGGAAATTAAGAGTTCAAACAAAAAGAAAAATGTAGTAGGGCAAACCTTAGGTACACGGATTCGGAAAATGTGAAGTGAGAAGAGTTCGCAATCGACCGAAACGAACAAGTGTTGGTGATAAAGATGCAAATGAAAGAGTTTGAGAAGCCTAGCACAAATTCCTCAGCAGAGCCGTTCAGAATTTTTTTTGAAGGTTTGGGGCAAAATGGCCCTGCTGAGATTTAAATAGTAAACAGTACTGCAGCGCTCGCTGCTGCCTCGCCTAGCGAGCTGCTAGCGAGCATGCTCGCTACTGTCTCGCCTAGCGAGCTGCAAGCGAGCATGACAGCAAGTGCATTGGCAAATGCAGCACTTGCAAGTCATCCAGCATGGGTTTAGCACAGTGTACTCAATACAACATAAAACATAAAGGAGTAAATACTTACAATGTTGGGGTGCCTCCCAACTAGCGCTTGTTTAACGTCGGCTAAGCTCGACGGTGCGATGCTCACAGAGGAGCATCGAGCGGCTGAGCACAACTCTCGCGATCCACATGACCGCCGAGATACACTTTCAATCGTTGACCATTCACGGTCCAACTATCTTTCTCGTCCATGTCTTCAATGACAATGGCCCCGTACTCTTTTACTTCTTTCACCCGAAATGGCCCTGACCATTTTGATTTCAACTTCCCGGGAAACAACTTCAACCGGGAGTTGAACAATAGGACCAATTGTCTGGGCACAAATTCTTTGTTACGGATCTTCTTGTCGTGATACTTCTTTGTTTTTTCCTTGTACAACCAACTTGAGTGGTATGCGGCATTGCGCATCTCCTCCAACTCAAGTAGTTGTACTTTCCTTTTGTTACCGGCCAACTCATGTTCAAAATTTAAAAACTTTAGGGCCCACAAGGCCTTGTGTTCCAATTCAACCGGCAAATGGCAAGTTTTACCAAATACCAATTGAAAGGGAGTTAGGCCAATTGGAGCTTTAAAGGCCGTACGGTAGGCCCATAATGCTTCGTCCAATTTTTGGGACCACTCTTTTTTAGAATTAGACACGGTTTTTTCTAGGATTCTCTTAATCTCTCGATTAGAGACCTCCGCTTGCCCGTTAGCCTGAGGGTGGTACGGAGTTGTCACCCTATGCGATACACCATAATGTTTTAGAATTGTTTCCAAAGGTGCATTGCAAAAGTGTGACCCTCCGTCACTTATCAACACTCGGGGGTTCCAAAACGGGAAAATATGTTTTCCTTTAAAAAATTTATCACCGTTTTGGCATCCGCCCGAGGTGAGGCAATCGCCTCAACCCACTTAGAGACATAATCAACAGCAACAAGCATGTACTCATTCCCATAAGAGGGTGGGAAAGGTCCTACGAAATCTATGCCCCAACAATCAAACACTTCCACTTCTTGGATATTTTGGAGAGGCATCTCATCTCTCTTACCTATCCCACCGCTTCTTTGGCAGCTGTCACAACTTTGCGCATGGATATGTCCGTCTTTGAAAATAGTTGGCCAATAAAATCCCGATTGAAGAATTTTAGTGGCCGTTCTAACCCCATTATAATGTCCGCCATAAGGCGAGTTGTGACAATGCCAAAGGATGCTCTGGGCTTCATCACCAGTTACACATCTCCTTAACAGGTTATCGCTACCTAACTTAAACAAGTATGGGTCATCCCAAACATAATACTTCGCATCCGAAAGGAACTTCCTCTTTTGGTTCGAAGTTAGGTCGGCAGGCATAAAACCACTAGCCTTGTGGTTTGCAAAGTCTGCAAACCACGACCTAACTTGAACCTTAAACAGTTTTTCATCAGGAAATTCTTCCCGGATTTCCTTTTCAGATGCGGTAACCTCGACATTCACTAAGCGGGATAAATGATCCGCTACCAAGTTTTCCGACCCCTTCTTGTCTTTGATTTCGACATCGAATTCTTGTAACAAGAGGATCCAACGGATGAGCCTTTGCTTCGAATCCGGCTTGGTTAGCAGATACTTAATCGCCGCATGGTCGGTATACACAACGACTTTAGACCCTATAAGATAAGACCTAAACTTTTCTAGCGCATACACTATTGCGAGTAGTTCTTTTTCCGTTGTGGCATAATTTATTTGAGCCTCGTTAAGAACCTTACTCGCATAATGTATCGCATGAAAAGTTTTGTCTTTTCTTTGGCCAAGTACCGCTCCAACAGCATAGTCACTCGCGTCACACATTAGTTCAAAATTTTCATTCCAATCGGGAGCGACTATTATTGGAGCGGTAACCAATTTTTCTTTTAAAACCTCAAAAGCTTGCAAACAATCTTCGGTGAAGAGAAATACCTGGTCTTTGGCGAGCAAATTGCTCAAAGGTTTAGCCACCTTTGAGAAGTCCTTGATGAAGCGCCGGTAGAACCCCGCGTGCCCCAAAAAGCTACGGATGCCCTTCACATTCACCCGGAGGGGGTAATTTTTCAATTACTTCAACCTTAGCTCTATCCACTTCAAGCCCCCTTTTAGAGACTTTGTGGCCTAGCACGATCCCATCGGTCACCATGAAGTGACACTTTTCCCAATTTAGCACCAAATTAGTCTTCACACACCTTTCCAACACCGTCTTCAAATTTGCCAAGCATAGACTAAACGTCCCACCAAATACCGAGAAGTCATCCATGAAGACTTCCATTGTTTTCTCTATCAGATCGGCAAAAATGGCTTGGACACATCGTTGGAAGGTCGCCGGTGCATTGCACAGCCCAAAGGGCATTTTTCTGTATGCGAACACTCCAAACGGACACGTGAAAGCCGTCTTCTCATGATCAACCGGGTCAACCGCAATTTGGTTGTACCCGGAGTAGCCGTCCAAAAAACAATAGTATTGTTGGCCCGATAGTCTTTCAAGCATTTGATCCATAAATGGGAGTGGGAAATGGTCCTTACGAGTCGCGGTATTCAACCGTCTATAATCTATACACATTCTCCACCCCGTGGCAACTTTAGTCGGGATCAATTCGTCTTTGTCATTTCGGATTACGGTCATTCCACCCTTCTTCGGAACCACGTGCACAGGACTAACCCACGGACTATCCGAGATCGGGTAAATCATTCCCGCATCCAATAGCTTCACCACTTCCTTTCTTACAACCTCCTTCATCGTAGGATTTAAGCGGCGTTGTGGTTGAGCCCCGGCTTAAAATCTTCCTCCATCAAAATCTTGTGCATACAATAGGATGGACTAATTCCTTTTAGATCGGAAAGAGTCCAACCCATAGCTTCTTGATTGGTTTTTAGCACAATGATTAGACGGGCTTCTTCTTCTTTTGTCAAGAGGTTGCTTATGATGACCGGCTTTGCCTCGGTCTCATCTAGAAACACATATTTCAAAGTCGAAGGTAACTCTTTTAATTCAATTGGCGCTTTCTCGTCAATGACCTCCTTCTTCAAGTTTTCTTCCTCTACTTCCCACGGTTGTAGGTCTTCCAAACTATCAAGTTCCTTTAAGCATTCCTCAAGAGCTAGCTCCTCTTCAACAGTGAAAACTTCCAATGAGTCGTCAAGAGCTAACTCCATAGGAGATATCTCATGAATATGCTTTGAAACCTCTATAATAGCGTCTTCGATCACATCGATGCGAAAGCTATCATTTCTATCCTTGGAATGCTTCATCGCCTCGAATAGATCAAATGTGACTTCCTCATTTTGAACACGCACCTTCATTAAACCGTCATCAACATCTATCATCATTCTTGCGGTCTTCATGAATGGTCGGCCTAATATGAGCGGAGCATCATCATCTTCCTCCATATCAATTACAATAAAATCCACCGGGAAAAAGAATTTGTCGACCTTCACCAACACATCTTGGGCTACGCCATGAGGATGGGTCGTCGACTTATCCGCCAATTGCAATGTCATTCGGATGGACTTAATCTCAATGTTGCCAAGCCTCTTGATAATTGACAAAGGTATAAGATTAATGCTCGACCCCAAGTCAATAAGTCCCTTCCCGACATAAACGTCACCAATTTTAACCAGCAATGTAACTCTTCCCGGATCAACCTCTTTCTTAGGAAGCGTCCTTTGAATAATGGCACTACAGCTCGCATCAAGGACGATGGTCTCCGGTTCCGTATACCTCCGCTTTTTGGTTAGTATGTCCTTCATGAATTTTGCATACTTTGGCATTTGTTCCAAGGCTTCAGCAAACGGAATGTTGATTTGCAACTGTTTAAAAATATCCATGAACCGGGCGTAATGCCGTTCATTCTCCCTTTTGGAAGGAGCATGAGGATAAGGAAGATTTTGGACCGGAGTAGCGCTCACTACCTCCTTTCCCTTTGCAATTCTAGCACTTTTCCATCTAGGCTTCTTCACTACCTCCCTTATTACCTCATCACTTTTATTTTCCTCAATCTCCACACCTTTTTCTTTTTCAACTTCACCATTATTTTTATTCTTTTCAACTACTTCCTCATCACTCCACACTCCTATTTCACCATCAACATTTTCCTCCACTATTTCCTCCTCAATTTCTTTCTCTTTCTCTCTTTGTTCACTCTCAACTCTTTTTTCATTCTCACTACCCAACTCCCTCCCACTTCTCGTCATAATCGCCTTACAATGCTCCTTAGGATTTGTTTGCGTATTAGCCGAAAAAGAAGGACCGGTTTGTTGTTCAGCGAGTTGCTTGGCAAGTTGCCCAACCTGAGTCTCGAGATTTTTTATGGCCGCGTCATTACTCTTTTGATTGGCCATTGACATTTGCATGAACTGCGTCAATGTCTCTTCCAATTTAGAATTGACGACCGGCGGTTGTTGAGATTGATACGGATTTTGGGGAGGGTTTTGACGGCTAGAAGAACCACCTCCATAACCTTGGTTATGATAATAGTTGCTTCTAGGTTGGAACCCTTGGTTCCCTTGGAATTGTTGTTGTTGTTGAGGGTGCGGTTGATAAGGTTGTTGTTGTCTCGGTTGATAGTCCCGTTGATTGGCCATGTAGTTTACTTCGTCAAAACCGGGAGGTGGACAAAATCCGGTGTCATGTTCACCTTTACAAAGTTCACAACAAGCTATTTGTTTAGCTTTTGACGGTTCTCTTAACTCTTTGATTTGTTGCGTTAAGAGTTCCACTTGTTGTGAGATGAGCTTGTTTTGGGCAAGGATGGCATCATTCGTCCCTAACTCAAGCACTCCCGCCTTCTTCAAAGAATTTCCACGACTTTGACTCTGAAGATCATTCAAAGCCATTCGATTGATAATGTTGGTGGCTTCTTTGGCACTTTTTGACATCAACGAGCCACCCGAGGTGGCATCCAACAACGTTTTGCAGTTTGGTTGAAGTCCATTTCTGAAGATATGGATTTGAGTTAATTCATCAAATCCATGCCCTTTACATTTCCTAAGCATGGACTTGAATCTCTCCCACGCTTCATTCAAAGATTCACTGGTTCCTTGAGAAAACACCGAGATGGCCGTCTTTGATTCCATGAATCGGTTATGGGAGAAAAATCTTTCAATGAATTTCTCTTCTAACACGTTCCAGTCTGTCATTACGGCTGGTGTTTGATCGAGATACCAATCCTTTGCTTTACCGAGCAAAGCGTGGGGAAATAATCGTCTGAACAACGGAAGCTCCTGAGCCTGATCCACTCCGGCAGCCAATGCTATCTCATAAAATTTTGTGAGAAAAGCAAATGGGTCTTCATGGTCCATTCCGGTGAATGGACTCCCATATAATAAATTCAGAGTTCCCGTCTTCATCTCAGCTTGCCTTCCTGTGTGGTTGGCAAACTGAGCGGTGTTCCTTGGACTATTGATACATGGAGTAGAAATAGGTGGTGGTGGTTGTGGCTCCATGTTTGGTATGAATGGGTGTGGATTTGTGGTTGAAGAACTTTCTCCTTGCTCCTGGCGTTGTCTAGCCTGTTGCCTCCTACGTCTTGTTTTGCTATTGAGCCTCCTTGCAGTTCTCTCGATCTCAGGATCAAAAAGAAGTTCGTCCACAGGGATTTGCCCTCGCATAAAACGTAAGCTGCACACTAAACCAAACAAATTACAAGCACAAGTCAAAAATTCACAAGCTAAAACTTAAACAACCATTGCGATGCTCGCAATATCAATTTACAATCCCCGGCAACGACGCCATTTTGTTGATATGTATATTTCGTGTCGGGTTTTTGTTATCGTATCCACAGGGATTGTAAGATATCACCGCCGTTCGATGGTTGTATTAATCTTAGCTCAATGTAACCATAGGGTTTTGGTTTTAATCAAGTTATCTTGCATAAAAAGTAATAAATTGCGGTAAAAGTTATGGTTTGATTAAATGAGAAATATTGTCAAAGTTAGGTTTCAATGATCACTTTGCATGTATTTGCTCGGTCAACAATCTTATAAACTCCTTTAGATGATAAATCATTTCACAAAGTCCTCTCAATATGTTTCTCTCGAACACATATTGTGAGTTTTGCCATTTTGATCCATTGTTTCTCTCGAACACAATCTATCAAAATGACAACTTTTTGGTTCAACCTTATGGTGAACAAAATCATTCGTTACTATCTCTAGCTAACAAACAAGTTTGGATGAAAACCTAGGTCAAGAGTTGGTAAACATCTCTCGATCATAAACCAACACAAAGAGTTTTAAATAGAAACAAAGTTTTCATCATATATTTACCGTTAAAGAGTTTACATATGAGGATCCTTACATTTACACACAAAGCTAGTAATCACCTACATCTAACCTTGACAAATGGATGACTTAGCTACTCATTTTCATGGTAGCTTGGTCGGCAAGTAAGGAAAGAAGGTTGATCAACATCCAAGTCGGATAATCGAAGTTGGATGGGAATCCACCTTCTTTTTGTAGAAGATGGTTCTAAGATGAAGAGAAATGAAAACTAGGGCATAAAAATCCCAAGAACAATGTTGCAAAAATATCTAGAAGAAAGTACAAAAGTGGAAAAAGTTGGTAAAAATGAGGTATGGTGCTCAAAAGTGGCACCTGCTACTTATAGACCACTGCAGGGCTGTCATGTTCGCTAGGCGAGCAGAATGGCTCGCCTAGCGAGGGTCTAAAATGGGCACAAAAGGCCCCTGCGCCCAGAGAAAACAGGGCCTGCTGAACTGTCATGTTCGCCTAGCGAACATACCTTCGCCTAGCGAAGGACACGCTTCAACCTTCGCCCCAGCGAGGTTGAGAGGTTTTGCTACTGGAATGCTCGCTGGGGACTCGCTAGAGCTTCGCCTAGCGAGTGAGTGCTGGCTGCGTTTTTCACCAAAACAGAATGAACTCGCTACCACCTTCGCCTTTAGCTCGCCTAGCGAATTAATTTGACAATTTACTGGAGCTGTTCGCCTGGAACTCGCCTAGCGAACCAATGCTTCGCCACAGCCTCGCCTAGCGAGCAGGCTGATGAAATGCTTGTATTCTTTGGTTCCTTTGCCAATTTTCTTGTGTCTTCATTTTCAATTAGTTCATGTCTTTCCTGCACAATAACACACAAATCAAAGGCACCAAGCTTGTTTATTAATGTAATGCATTCCATGTAAAACAAATGTGGTTTTGACAGTTTTAGCAAGGAAAAAGAGTGAAAGATGCCCACATATGATAGCTCTAATAAGCACTTTTGGGCATCTAACAATTACCGTCAGACCTGTTGACGGAATTCACTTGTTTGTATTTTCTTTCTGATTCTGGAGAATTGTAATTTGATTTGTATCAGACTTGATGTATGACTTTCGCACTTATTGTGCACTTTTTGGTATGCAATGGTTGTTTTCATTCAGTGATCAATCTTCAAGCTTTATTTGCTTTCCTGTATTCACTCATACAACACACACATGGTTGGGTGGTATCTCTGCTAAATCATATATCTCTGCTCTGTATGATGAAATCAAATGATGAATGTCAGAATATTGCTGCCGGATTATTATCTGTCTCGATGAAACCAGGATCAAAAGACAGAGTGTTCCTCATATGGATAGACATTGCATTCATGCATAATCATAATAACTTGTCTTCTATTTTGCAGGTGTCCGTTTCTAACGTGCTTGGTTGTTTCAGGAATCATTGCTCGTGCGCGTAGAGTTATTCCTTTGCACACAACACGTCCACACAGACACTTCACCAGACGCAATACACCTAGGCTGATGGATCTACCCAATACAGATTTTCTCGAGCTGAAGGAGAAGATGAATGAACTGATTAATGTCATGCAAGGGTTTGCTGTGGGCCAGAAAGCACTTGCTGACAAAGTGGAGAAGCTCGAGCGGGCTTCGGCTGCCAACAGTGGTGTCAATTTGGAAGGTGTCTCTAACCATGGCCTTGGTGGTTCCAGGGATGGAGGAGATCTTGGAAAGAAGACAACTGCTGGCGTAGTGATCAACAATGCTGGGGGTTTTGGTGCTGCCACAAGTGGTAGACCCGGTCTGGTGGGCAATAACCTGAAAGACAGTCTGTTTCCTCCTTTCTTTGGGGCTGAGGAGGATCGAGAGGAGGACAGGGAAGGAGATCAATTCTCTATGCTGAATGAACCCTTTGGTCAGTATGGTGTCCAGCCGCCAAATAAAGAAATTCAGTTGCTGGCAGAAAAGATAAGGGCCTTAGAAAGTCATGCTACTCCGGGATTTGTTAATATGTCTAATATGGGGCTGGTTGAGGGGATTGTGATCCCACAGAAGTTCAAAGCGCCCGCGTTTGACAAGTACAATGGGAGTTCTTGCCCAGAAACTCACCTCCAGGCTTTCGTCCGCAAGATTTCTGCTTATACGATGGATCAGAAGTTGTGGATGTACTTCTTCCAGGACAGTCTGTCTGGAGGATCCTTGGAATGGTACACTAAGTTGAAATCTTCTGACATCAAAAGCTGGCAAGATCTTGGAGATGCGTTCTTTAAATAATACCAGTTCAATGCAGACATGGCTCCTAGTCGTACCCAACTGCAGGGTATGTCTCAGAAGCCTAATGAGGGGTTTAAAGAATATGCGCAGAGGTGGAGGGAGCTGGCTGCCAGAGTCCAACCTCCGTTAGTGGATAGAGAAATGTCGGATCTGTTTATGGGTACCCTTCAGGGGACATTTGCAGAAAGGATGGTTGGATGCCCGGTTACCAACTTTGCTGATATAGTGGTGGCCGGAGAGAGAATTGAAAGTTGGTTGAAGCTGGGGAAAATTCAGGGTAGTGCTTCGTCATCTGGATCGAAGAAGCCCTTTGGAAATGGTCAGAGGAAAAAGGAGGGTGATACCAGCGCCGTATATACCCAAAGAGGACAGAGTAGGGATCGTTACTACCAGCACACTGCTGCGGTAACCATTCCTACTGATAATTAGCCCGCACAACAACAGCAGCAACAACCGCAACAGCAACGGCAGCCGTTTCAACAGAGACTGCAGAGGGCTGGGTATCAGGTGCGAGGGCGAATGAATGATCGTCAATTTGATAGACCACCTATAACCTATTCTTTCTTGTTGAAGAAGCTGAAGGACTTGGGGTTGGTCCAGCTGAGAACTTTGGCTCCGTTGAGACCTGATCAGAGGCCGGCCAGTTTTGATGAGAACACCAAATGTGAATTTCACTCGGGTGCACCTGGACACAATGTAGAAAATTGCAAAGCTTTTAAGCATGTGGTCGAGGACTTGGTGGATTCTAAAGCTATCAACTTTGCTCCATCTCCAAATGTGAATGCTAATCCCATGCCCGCGCATGGTCAAATGGGGGTGAATGCAATTTCTGAAGAGGGCAGAATTGGGCTGTTGAATGTTGGTCAGTTGAAGACTCCGTTGGCTGAGGTCAAGAGGCAGTTGTTGAAGAATGGGGTCTTTCCGGGTTGTGATGAATGTTGTGCTGCGTGCACTGTTGCTGTCAATGGGTGTATATTGTTGAGGGAGGTTGTCCAGAGACTGATGGATGAGGGAAGCCTCAGATTGGAGAAGTTTGATTTGGTGAAGGAAGATGTCTCCACCATAACTATTTATTTCGACCCGGTCGATTTGTCAACGCTGGCAGATGCGGCTCCAATTACTATCACGGTACCTGGGCCAATTCCTTATGACAAAGATGACGCCGTGCCGTGGCATTATGGTGGGGAGGTGTACTGTAATGGGGAGAAGTTGGAGGATCAGACTGCGGATGAAACCACCGTTTCAAAGGTGGATAATGCCGGACCCAGTGGTTTCACTCACAGTGGAAGGTTGTTCGCACCTGACGCTTTGAGAAGTGGGGATGGAGAAAAAGAAAAGAAAGAAAAGGCCGAGGCTTTAGCCATGGCAAAAGGAAAACAAGTGGTGAATGAAGGTACTCCTGTGGTGACACCAGCGCCTGGTGGGTCGGAGAAAGAACTTGATGATGAAGCGGAAGAATTTCTGAGAATCATCAAGAAGTCAAAGTACAAACTTGTTGACCATCTGCAACAAACCCCATCCAAGATCTCGATCTTGTCGTTATTGCTGAGCTCCGAGGGGAATAGAGAGGCTTTGCTGAAAATTCTGAAGAGGGCCTATGTTCCTCAAGAGATCACGATTAATCAGTTGGAAACGGTGGTGTCAAATGTCAATGCCAGCCATGGGCTGGGTTTCACTGATCTTGATCTGACTGTGGATGGGAGGAATCATAATTGGGCATTACACATTGCTATGGAATGTAAAGGGGCCGTGCTCTCGTACGTGTTGGTTGATACCGGCTCGTCTTTAAATGTGTTGCCTAAGAAAGCCTTGGCGAAGCTGAACTGCGAAGGGTTGATTTTGACGCCCACTGACCTGATAGTGAGAGCTTTTGACGGTTCGAAGAGGGCAGTGTTTGGGGAAGTGGAGCTCCCGGTGAAGATCGGGCCCGAGGTGTTCAAGTCGGTATTCTATGTCATGGATATTCAGCCGGCATACAGTTGCCTGTTGGGTCGCCCATGGATTCATGCTGCTGGGGCAGTAACTTCGACTTTGCACCAGAAATTGAAGTATATCTGGGACGGGCAGGTCGTCACGGTTTGTGGAGAGGAGGATATCTTCGTCAGCCACCTGTCATCGTTCAAGTACGTGGAAATGGACGGTGAGATATGGGAAACACCAAGTCAAGCATTCGAAACCGTCAAGGTGGAAAATGCTCTTTTTGCCAAAGAAGAGGAGAAACCGTCCATTTCTTCGTATAAGTAGGCCGCTGAGGTGGTGAAGAGTGGAGAAGCTCCTGGTTGGGGGAAAATGATGGACGTGGCCGCCAAGAAGGATAGATTCGGAGTGGGTTATCAGCTGGGCCGAGGCTCGTCTGGACAAGGCAGAGGACGTCGTCCGTCATTCACATTCACCAGTGCTGGAATGCTGAATCCAGATCACATCTGTATGGTGGGTGAAGAAGTTGACAGTGACTGCGAGATAGATCAATGGATAAAACCGTGCGCACCAGGGATGGAAGTCCAGAACTGGAAGGCTGAAAAGATCATCACTGTCACTCTACTCGAAGAGTAATATTTTCTGTTTTCAATTTTATTTGCATGGAAGCCATACGTTTTGCCCGAAACGTAATGGTTCATTGTAAGGGCCACCTCATGTTTCATTTTGCAAAATTTGCATCATAAATAAAAGGATGTTTTTCATTAAAAGCGGTTTTCCCTGTTTTTCATTTATTTTTGCATTTAAAAAAAAAAACAAAAAAAAATGGCAATGTTTTCATTTTCTTTTTCAATTTGTCTCGCTCCGGTTCTAAAGCAATGCATGAATCAACATTCATGCAGATGCGATTTCTCGCCGGATCTCATTGATAACAATCCTGTTACACCCTCATATGACTTCGACAATCCGATCTATCATGCCGAAGAAGAAGGCGAAGAAGATTGTGAACTGCTAGAGGAATTAGCCAGGTTGTTGAAACAAGAGGAGAAGGTGATTCAGCCGCACGAAGGGCAGGTTGAGATGGTGAATCTGGGTACCGACGAGGTCAGAAAGGAAGTGAAAGTCGGGGCTGCTTTGGAGGAAAGTGTCAAGAGCAGAATGGTAGCCTTGTTGAAAGAGTATGTCGACATCTTTGCCTGGTCTTATCAAGATATGCCAGGGTTGGATACCGATATCGTTGTGCACAAGTTACCATTGAGAGCAGATTGTCCTCCAGTGAAGCAGAAGTTGCGCAGAACTCGACCTGAGATGGCAATGAAGATTAAAGAGGAGGTTCAGAAGCAGTGGGATGCTGGTTTCCTAGCTGTCACTAATTATCCACCTTGGGTCGCAAATATTGTGCCAGTGCCGAAGAAGGATGGGAAGGTGAGAATGTGTGTGGACTACCGGGATTTGAACAGAGCTAGCCCGAAGGATGATTTCCTATTACCTCACATTGATGCGTTGGTAGATAATACAGCTCAATTCTCGGTGTTTTCCTTCATGGATGGCTTTTCTGACTATAATCAAATTAAAATGTCGCCAGATGATATGGAGAAAACGACGTTCATCACACCGTGGGGCACTTTTTGCTATAAGGTGATGCCATTTGGTCTCAAGAACGCCGGTGCTACTTATCAGAGGGCCATGGTGACTTTGTTTCATGATATGATTCATCATGAAATTGAATGCTATGTTGATGACATGATAGCAAAGTCCCAAACAGAAGAGGGGCATCTGGTAGATCTGGCCAAGTTGTTTGACCGGTTGAGACAATTCAGACTGAGGTTGAATCCGAATAAGTGCACTTTCGGAGTGCGGTCCGGTAAATTGTTGGGGTTCATTGTAAGTGAAAAAGGAATCGAGGTTGATCCTGCTAAAGTAAAAGCAATAAGAGAAATGCATGAACCGAGAACGAAGAAGGAGGTTCGTGGTTTCTTAGGTAGATTGAACTACATTTCACGGTTCATATCTCATCTAACAGCCACGTGCGAGCCAATATTCAAGTTGTTAAGAAAAGATCAAACGGTCAGGTGGAATAATGATTGCCAAGCGGCATTTGAAAAAATAAAAGAGTATTTGCAGGAGCCTCCGATTCTGATGCCTCCTGTGGAGGGACGACCGTTAATCCTGTACTTGACAGTCCTCGAGGGGTCTATGGGGTGTGTATTGGGGCAACATGACGAGTCTGGTCGAAAAGAGCATGCCATATACTACCTTAGCAAAAAGTTTACCGACTGTGAAACAAGATATTCACTGCTCGAGAAAACTTGTTGTGCTTTGGTCTGGGCTGCTCGTCGACTGAGGTAGTATATGCTGGTTCATACCACTTTATTGATTTCCAAGATGGACCCAATCAAGTACATTTTTGAAAAGCCAGCATTGACCGGACGGGTTGCGAGGTGGCAAATGATTTTGACTAAGTATGATATCCAGTATACCTCTCAGAAAGCGATCAAGGGGAGTGTATTGTCTGATTACCTCGCTCAGCAACCTATTGAGGATTATCAGCCAATGAAGTTTGAGTTCCCTGATGAGGACATCATGTTTCTCAAATCGAAAGATTGTGAAGAACCAATCCCGGAGGAGGGGCCTGACCCTGAATCCGAATGGATTCTGATGTTTGATGGGGCCGTTAACGTAAATGGTAGCGGAGTTGGTGCTGTTTTGGTTACGCCGAAAGGGTCCCACATTCCTTTTGCTTCCCGGCTAACATTTGAGTGCACCAACAACGTGGCTGAATATGAAGCTTGTATCCTGGGGATTGAGGAGGCGATTGATTTGAGGATCAAAAACCTTGTTATATATGGAGATTCAGCTTTGGTTGTGAATCAGGTTAACGGAAAGTGATATACGCATCAGTCTCATTTAGTTCCATACCGGGATTATACGAGGAGATTGTTGACGTTTTTCACCAAGGTGGTATTGCATCATGTGCCTAGAGAAGAATCCGTTGGCAGATGCTTTGGCTACTCTGGCTGCCTTGATTAAGGTGTAGTGGTGGAATCAGTTCCCTGGCGTTGAGGTGGGACGTTTGGATAGACCGGCTTATGTGTTTGCTATTGACACAACACCTGATGATGAGAAGCCGTGGTATTACGATATCAAGCGCTATCTGGAAACCCAAGAGTATCCTGAGGGAGCATCCAAGAAGGACCGAAAGACTCTGCGGAGGTTGGCTATGGTGTTCTATCTGAACAAAGATGGGGGTTTTGTACAAGAGAAATTTTGATTGGGTTTTGCTCAGATGTGTTGATGACAAAGAAGCAAGCCAATTGATGAAAGAGGTTCATGAGGGGTCGTTCGGTACCCATGCCAGTGGGAGTGCGATGGTGAAGAAGCTGCTGAGGGCAGGTTATTATTGGATGACAATGGAGGCCCAATGTTTTAATTTCGTGCGGAAGTGTCATAAATGCCAGATTTATGCTGATAAGGTGCACGTACCTCCAAATCCGTTGAGTTTGATGTCGTCTCCGTGGCCGTTTGCTATGTGGGGCATTGATATGATTGGGAAGATTGAGCCTACGGCTTCGAACGGGCATCGGTTCATATTGGTGGCTATTGACTACTTCACCAAGTGGGTGGAAGCAGCCTCTTATGCGAACGTGACGAAGCAGGTCGTTGCCAGATTCCTGAAGAGAGACATCATTTGCAGATATGGGGTTCCCGAGAGAATCATTACTGATAATGGTTCTAATTTGAACAATAAGATGATGGCAGACTTGTGCCGGGAATTCAAGATCGAGCATCACAATTCTTCTCCTTATCGTCCGAAGATGAATGGGGCGGTTGAGGCGGCCAATAAGAATATTAAGAAGATTGTGCAGAAGATGGTGGTGACCTATAAGGATTGGCATGAGATGTTGTCATTTGCATTGCATGGGCATCGAACTTCGGTGCGTACATCTACTGGGGCAACGCCTTTCTCGTTGGTATATGGGATGGAAGTCGTATTACCGGTTGAGGTTCAAATTCCCTCTTTGAGAGTCCTGATGGACGTGAAGTTGCAAGAGGCTGAATGGGTAAGGACTCGGTATGAAGAGTTGAGCCTGATTGAGGAAAAGAGGCTGGCGGCCATTTGTCATGGGTAGTTATACCAGCAGCGGATGAAGCGTGCTTTTGACCGAAAGGTACGACCTCGTGTGTATCATGTGGGTGATATGGTGCTGAAAAGGATCCTTCCTCCTCAAAACGATCGTAGGGGCAAATGGACACCCAATTATGAAGGTTCAGTCGTGGTCAAGAAGGTTTTCTCTGGTGGAGCCTTGTTGTTAACGACCATGGATGGCGAGGATTTTCCATCCCCTGTGAATGCGGACGCAGTTAAAAAATACTTCGTATAAAGAGACCCGCTGGACGAAAAGAATAAAATAGTCCAGGCAAAAATGGGCATCCCGGCGAACCAAAAAAAAAGGGGAAGAAAGGTTCGGGCAAAAATTAGGGATAAAAAGGAAAAAACTGTACACCCGGCAAGTCGAAAACCTGAAAAGGCGGCTTGGGCAAAAAAGGGTATCCCGGTGGACTAAAAACCCGAAAGGGCGGTCCAGGCAAAAGAGGGATTGAAACGAACAACTGCGTCTAGCATGATCGTTTACTTTGGATATGACATGGATAATCCTCGATAGGGATCAGTCGGAAGCGTCTTGTTCAGAAGGCAGAAAGCACGGAGAGTCTGAGGACATATGGGGTGTAACCGAGTTGGAACTCGATGAGATCGCGGTTTCAAATTGCCATTAGGATAGATTTTTCCTTTTGTGCGCAATTACCTCTTTTCAGGAATTGCTTCCTTTATATTGCTCATTCATGAGCCACACTTTTTTTTCAATCAATAAAATGCATATTCGGTCAAATAATTTTGTTTTTTGTTTTCATTACCGCTTTGATTGCAAAAACATCCAATTGTTTGTGATAAAGAATCTTTGCATTTTAAAAACATACAGGTCCCTTCCAATGCATGCTTATAAGGTTGAAAACCTGAAATCTTATTCGGAAAGTTTGAGTGACTCAGGTGTTGAAATCTTGGCACGCCTGGGGCACGTTGTTATCTAACGATCTCTTTTGCAGGTGCTGTTAGATATTTTCACTCACTTGCAGGTTGTGATGTGGAGCTTTTGACAAAAGATCCCCATGGAGTCCATTCAGGGATAAGAGATGGAAGAATGATGGAAAGACGACGAAAGACGCGCGACGATCTTGGATATTAATCAAGAAGACTCTTCAAAGTCTGAGGACTGGAAAGTTTGTATGAATCCAGGGAGTGCGATCTCCGTAGAGTACGGAGAAGTCGGGAATACAAGGTGATGAATCAGAAAAGTCCAGACGAGTCTGGGAGCTCTCAAAAGTGGAAAGCTGACATTGGATTTAGATGTTGAATACCAGGGTTCGACGAGTCGACGGGTGTTCTGCGCCAGAATTTCCTTGTTTCCCCAAGCAGAGGTGGAACTGTTATCTCCCCGGCAGATTCAAGGTCCGAGTCTTCCCTAGCAGGGTCAGGATGGTTATCTCCCCAGCAGGTTTTAGATCGGTGTTCCTCAGCAGCCAGGCCTGAAGGTTGTTACTTCCCAGCGGAGGTGTCTGTGGGTAGTTGTTTCCCCTAGCATGACGGAGCTTGTTAATTCCCCAGCAAGTCGGAGATTGTTGTTTTCCCCACATAGTGCGTTGGGTTTATTCCCCAGCGAAGTCCCCAAGCGGATTGGGTTCAGTGGAGGTCATCCTTGGTAAAGGTGGTCCTTTCCCCAGCAGCAACGCTATTCCCCAGCAGGGTGGTGATTGGAGCGATAATGGGTTCCTCAGCAGAGTGCCTCGAGCTCCCTAGAAGAGTCCCTTGAGGGGGATACCTTTTTATGCATGCATCATTTAAGAGATCATAGCATATTGCATGATAAATTGCGTAGCATTTCCATAATTATGGAGCATTGCGCTAAAAAAATCATGCATCATCATCGCAAGCATCAGCTAGTCTCAAGCCGTGGTTACCGTTTGAGATGTGGTTTCTCCAGTTGGTGAAGATGTTACTCAAGCCGTGGTTACCGTTTGAGAAGTGGTTTCGCTAGTTGGAAGATCAACATCAGCATGGCAAGCATCAGTTACTCAAGCCGTGGTTACCGCCTGAGAATCGGTTTTGTCGGATGGTGAAGATGTTACTCCGAGGAGTTTAGCATCGTGGTGTTGGGTCAACCGTGTTCCCCAGTAGTGCGATACTGGAAGAGATTTCTGTCGTGCGAGATAGAAATTTGGAGATGTTACTCTGAGGAGTTTAGCATCATGACGTTGGAGTAACAATGTTCCCCAGTAGTGCGATATTGGAGGAAATTTTTCTATCGGACGGAGATGGAAATAAAATCAAAGAACGTTACGCGATCAGCGCGAAAATACATTTCAATTGGAGAAAAGGAAGTGTTGCGGCATTTTCTGGAGAACGGGGTTCAAATGGAGATTGGAGTTGAAGATTATATCCGGGATGAGGTCCTTAGGATTATCTTCTGATCATGTGTCACCTTAGACTTTGGCTGAGGCCAACAGAGGTCGTTATGGGTGTCTTCTGAGGAAGAGATGCACATGTTACCTTCCTTTTGTGAAGGTGTACCCTCTGATATGTCGCCATCAGAGTGGTGTTTTGGTGTTATTTCCGGCGTTGCCAGCGGAATTATCACAAGAAAGCGGAGAACGGGGTTCAAATGGAGAAAGGGAAATGTTGCGGCATTTTCTGGAGAAAGGGAGACACAGGGTGTTTTCTGGAGAACGGGGTTCACAATGGCGATCGCAAGTTATCGTCAGGCGACTGGGGTTCAAGTGGAGAGCGGGGTTCATTGTTTGGCAAACAAGACTACTATGAAGATGTCGGGGTTCAAATGCGGTGATCGGGGATCATACGTGAGAAAGTATTTGTTCGGGGTTCAAGAAAAGCAAAAAAGATTATCAATCAGAAAGTTCCGGGGTTCAAGAAAAAGTAAAAGAAATAATAATAATCCCCAGCGGATGAGCGGCGTTCAGGTCATGGTTATTCCTGTGTCACCATTTATTTTGGTATCCAGGTCAATATTTCTGTACGGTATTCAGGCCGACTTTTCTCCGTACCAGACGGATTTTTCTTTTGAGATTGCTTCTTTGCCGATTCTGACAGGCGTTGTTGATTATTTTCCCATCAGAGTGCAAATTGTTCGTCTGTTCTTGATATTCAATCATTCTTCACCCTGATCATCTGAAAGCCGAGGCTGTTCATATCGACAGGTTCACAGTGGATTGAATAGGGGCAGCTGTAACACCTCAAAATTTGCCCTCCTATCCTGGGACTAGCTTAGCATATTGCATTTCATTTTGTAGGGCATTAGTCATTACATCTTTGCATATCATGTGAAAACAATGAGCAAGTCATCCTCCTAAGTCTTTCTCAGAAGATAGAGAGGTTATTCAAGCTTGAGGGTCTCATGAATTGATCACTAATCATCTGAGGTTTGTGCTTCAATTAGGGTTTTTGGTTCCTCAAGGAGGTTGGGTATTATCTTGGTTGGAATGGTACATCACCATCATCATGGTTTTATCATCACCAAGAGGTTCATTATTTCTGATCAGATTCCTTGGGATTAGGGTTTTGACCTCTGGTCAACCCTAATCAGTTGCATTATACCAATCAGGGTTTTTCAAGGAGATGAGGTCTTCATTGAGATGGAGATCATCATATGATTTTATTGAGCTTGTATAAGCTAGGGTTTCATTTTGGAGCTATTTCACCAAGGGGTTGAGGCTCAAAATCATCTGTGCATGGCCAAGTCATCTATCAATCACAAAAGTCAACTGCAAAGTCAATTGTTGGATTTGGAGGTGGGAAGTGAGTAGAAATACTTCATTCATGTTCAAACAAGTCTCATTTGATAGTTCAAACATCAACATTGAAGAAAATAAAGTCAGGACAAAACTTTCCAAAAATAGAAAGTGACATGTAATTTGAATTTGCCAAAAATGGAAAGGTTTTCAACTCAAGATTACATCATCAAGAAAGCTTCAAGTGAAATTTTGTTGAACATGAAAGTTGTAGATCTTTCTCTCCCATTTCCAAAAAGTCCAAGATCATCAATTTCTCATGTGTGGTTAAGGAGATACGGATCAATCTTGACAAAGTATACATGAAGATTCAGATGGGCATAACTTCTTAACAAAAACTCCAAATCAAGTGGCTCTTTTTGCATTGTTCTTGTTTTGACATATAATTTCCAAATCTTGCATTACATGGCATGAATTACATTCACATGAACATTTGATAATTCTTGCATTTTTGGAGGGAAAAATTGGAATTTAAATTTTGTACATCATTTGCACATGTGACCATCACCATTGGCTCCAAAACATCATTTGAAGTGAATTTGAAGGGAAATTCGTGCACTATTCACCATGCATTTTCATGCATAGGGTGAAAAATCATTTTGCACTTACACTCCCTAACTCATCCATTTCATTAGCATTTGGTTTAAGGCTTAATTAAGCATGATTAGTGGAGCATATATAAGCATAACCATAACTGTTTTTCACTAACAACAACTCATAATTTCAGATCTAGATCCATTTTCTCAAAATTCTCTCTCACTTTTTTCTCCAAATTTCTCCAAACAAATTGCATTTCTGGCCCATCATTGAGCAGGTCTGGAGGTAGAATTCAAGAGAATCGTGGCAAGGTTGAAGCATACATCAAGATTGAGCAACAATGGTGAATCAAGGTTCTGGCCAAATCGTGCACAATTAATCCTCAATTTCTCTTCCAATCCACTTCACAAGCATCATAGAAGGACTGTTTGAGCATTGCAAGGCTTAAATCCATCGAATTCCACTGCTGCTCTTCAAGAGGTCACGGATTCGATCTCTTTATTTCTTGAAATTGTTGTGATGTTATTGTAGATCTCTTCATGCATGTTATGCTGAGCTTTGAATCATTGAAATCCATGCATGTTTGACTGAGTTATGGTAGTTTAAAGCTTCATGTGCAAATGATAATGTGTTCGATTCTCTCATGATAGATAGAATTAGGATAAAATAAACATAGATTCATGACCTAGGATGAAAGACCTTCACATTGATATGCTCAATTTCCAAATCTGGAAAAATTGTTCTTGAGGTTGATGAACAGTGATGAACACGATGAAGATGAAGTGCAGGATTTTAGAGAACGGTTTTTAATTCATTCTGCCATGGAAAAGCGTGTCCATATGTGTTTGGTTAGGGCTGGAACGTGATTGGCTGCATGAGACGCCCATGCGCGTGTTCTGATTGGGCCAGCGCATTAGTGAAACGCAGCGTTTCACTGCCTGGCGCCAAATCATTTAAATTAATATTTTATTTCATTTTAATTCATTTAATTGTCACATTTTATTTCATTTCATTTTTCATCTTTAAAAATTCATAACTAATTGAATATTGCTCCAAAAAATACCAGGTTTTTTGCATTGTGTTGCATTTTCTCTCTAGTTTTTTATCATCATTTTTTCATAAATTGTGCCTGGCCTGAAAATTATTTTGTCTAAGGAGATTGAATACATGTCTATTTTGTACCTTGCCTTGATCATACATTTGTGAAATGCTTGATTCTTGTCCAATGCTCATGAAATTTTACATGTTGAAACTAGACATATTGCTTGAAATTATGGTGTTTATTTGGTATTTTTATCATGTGTCATTTCTGTTTTATGATCATGTTAAGGTAGGTGTGACAATTTGTGTCACACCTTGTGAGGTTCAACTTGATTGATGAATTTGCCATGCCAAATGTTATCCAAATGCCTTGATTTTTTGCATGATGCTTGATATGGATGTTGTGATTGCTCATGATTTTTGTTGGAATTTTTAGAATCATTTCTGATTTAATTGAGATTTTTCATTCTGGATGGTCACATTTGAGCTTTTACATTGCCTTGAACTTCATTTGATTGTGAAATGCTTGTGGATTATCCAATGGATGTGAAATTTGGCACACTATTTCTAGACATGTTGAATGTTGTTTTGGCTTTGGTTTGAGGTTTTTACCAATTACCATGTCCGTGTGAGAGAATTCTTTACCTTGAACTAATTTTTAATGATAGCAAATTGTGTGATCATCATCCAAATGTTGGTTGTGCATTGCATTACATGATACATGTGTGTTTTATTATGTTTTTCATCTCACTCTATTGTTGCATAACTGTATATATAAAATTACATTGATACTTACCTTTAAATAACAATTAAAATGCATCTTATGTCAATATGCATCGATACATAAAGCCTCTGCATCGATACATCCAGCATGTGATAAATCACAAAACCTTTCTGTTCAGTATGCATCGATGCATACGAGTCATGCATCAATACATGGAAGACAAAATACTCTATGCATCGATACACACGATCCCTGCATCGATACATGACCAATTGAAACAGCCTGTGTATCAATACATGCGCATTAGGCATCGATACATACTAGTGTAATAATCACATGCATCGATACACACGACTTTTGCATCGATACATGAATAATCAATTTCACCAAAAATACACATATCCTACAGTATGCATCGATGCACACTATTATGTATCAATACATAAAGTTGTTTTGTGGTATAACAGCAACTGTTTTGCAGCATATAAAAGACAGGTTACAACAGCAGTGCAAAAACACGAATTCATTGAGGGAAAACAATTGAACACAGATCAAAAGCAGTGTTGGAGCAATTGTTTTGTGAGCAATTAGAAACCTGAAAGAGACTTCATCTTCTTCATCTTCTCAATTACTTTTCTTCAAGAACATTTACACATAACCATTCTTGTTCTTTGGATTAAAGAAGCATCGAGATAACGTTCAGTGGTACGATCAAGGATCTAGCTGTGGTTTGCAGTGGAACGATCGAGGATCTAGCTGAGTCGAAGATTGAAGGGGGTTTCTAGGAAAAACCTACTGGTTTGTCCTTCAAGAACTGGAGTGTTCTTGAGGGTTTGGGAGTCACATTTGCAGAACATATTCAGCCGCAGCGTTGCGTTTGGAGATCGGGGGATTTCGCAAGCAGGTCGTGGAACCGGTGAATTGTTTGCAACTTTGTGCAGGAAAATCTTGATCGTGCTCAGATCAAGTGAAGGTTTATACAAGAAGAGGTTCTTAGAGTTTAGAATTCTATCTTTGTATCATAACCTTGTATCAACGGATTCGGCAATAATTGATAATCAAAGTTCTCAATTTCATTTGAAATTGAGAGGGAGACGTACCCACACGCGAGGACGACGTGGGGAACTTCCTTACCAAATCTCTGCGTATCGTACTCTTACCTTATTCCTCTTTACGTTTTTCAAACTGTTTTCGCAATTTTAGTTAGTGTGTGGTGATTGATTCTTTTTCAAGACAGCAGTGGCAAGAAAACTTTAATCAAACTTCATTGCTGTTTAACATTGATCACATACACACCAACTGTTTGATAAAACGGTTAGCTAGATTTTATTCATTGGAAATAGACTTTAATGATAAGTGCATTCAATTAGTTATAATTCTGGTGTGAATTGGTTCTGTCATTCTCATTAAAATCCAGCAATTAAACTTGTGTGTCCGGCTTTCTAGTAGCGGTTCAGAATAGACGGAAGTCGATTCGGGACTGATTTTTCCGCCAACTTTGAAAACTCTGATAAAATTTCAAATCCGTTATATTTAGAAGAGGTGATCTATTCACCCCCCCTCTCGATCACTAGCCACACCGTCTAACAGTCCGTTTTAGGCTTATGCTAAGTTGGTGTGACATTTGGTATCACACATGTGCTTGTTTGTGCTTGCCTTGACTTATGCAATATGATTACCATGCCTAATCTTGTCCAATGCTTCTAATGTTTTGTGTGATGATCATGTTGTATGTCCTGTTTACCCATGAATTTTGCCAAAATTGTTTGAATCATTTTTGAATTAATGTGCATTTGTTTATTCTGATGTCACAATGTGATCACAACTTGCATACCTTGCCATGTTTGGTCCATGAAATGAATTTGGTAATTGATATGGATGAGAGACCTTTTGGATTGTGTTCTTGATTGAATGAAGTTGATTCATGCCAAATTTCATGTTCTGTTTTGAATTTTTTCTCCATCTTTGACCCTAGGCCTTGACCTAGTGGTTGGTTGCTTAGGTTTGAGCTTTGATTTCAGGTGGAGCACTCAAGTTCCATAGTTGATGATGCTCTATCACTTGAGCCTTTGATGTTTACTTTTGATTACTAACCTTGTGTGTTTTGTAGGATTGTTAACTCATTTGAGTTTGACTTGTTGGCTTATGCCTTTGCTCATTGGGTTTGACTGTTTGATATTCATGATTGTCTGTTTGTCTGTACAGTTGAACTGATTTGTTTGATGTTTCAACAGGTACATAAGTTGCTTAAGTTCACTTTGAACTTTGCTTTGCTTGGTTGCTTAACCATTGAGGTATAATTCCTTTGACTTCATGTAGTCTGGAAGACCTGTCCTGTTATGTGGGCAGGCACCTGTCTGAAGCCCTCCTTAAGAGGCAATGCTTGTGTATGTTTATTTTTGTGCCAAGCAGGAAAAGTCCTTTGATAAGGCAATTGGCAGATAAAAGAGATGTGCAGTCCATCTCCTGCTATTCAGTGTGTCATCCACTTTGCTCACACCTTGTGTTGATGCATTGTGGATATTAACCCAAGATCTTTGTTGTGTCAGTCATATGTGGAGAAGAGTTCCAACCTTCTGAACTCCCACTTTCATTTGTCTGAAGCTCTCCCAGGCCAGGGATAAGAGCTGTGAGGTCTTACCCTCACTTCCCATTTCATCTGCTTCACCCTAACTCTCAATGTTAGGGTTAAGAGCTAACTACACCCAATTCCAGTTGGCTTGTGTTTCACAGCCTAACCTTGTATGAGCCCATTTGTTTGCATATAGTGTGTGTGCTTGCTTTTTGTGCTTATATGTGCTTGCTTGTGCTGTTTAGGATAGCTTGCTGCATGTGCAAGTTAGATAGAAACATCAACCTAAGACCACTGTGGATTGCATGATAACTATTAGGCTCGAGTCAGTCTCCCTTTTAGTTTGTCATTTCCCAGTCTCTGGTTAGGAGAAAGTTTCTCCCCTGTTAAGGGGAACTACGTCGCCCTGATCCTCATACCAGATGAGGTACGTAGGCAGGAGATGAGCTGATCTCTCCGGGCGCCCTTTTTCTTTTTCAACCCCCTTTGTGTTATGTTGGAGTCCGACGTAAGTCCAGCGATTGGCAGTTGGTTTCCTGCGTCTTGCTTGCTTGTTGGAGTCTGACGTAAGTCCAGCGATTGGCAGTTGGTTTCCTGTGTGTGTTTGTTGGTTCGGAGTCTGATGTAAGTCCAGCGATTGGCATTCGGTTTCCATGTTTGCCTGTTTGTGTGGAGTCTGACATAAGTCCAGCGATTGGCAGTCAGTTTCCTGTCTTTGTTTTGTTTGGCGTGTGTTAGCCGAGCTACGAGTGCTCTGATTCTTCTTCTGTCAGAGAAGATACGTATGCATAGGATGCGACATCCTAGCGAGCACGTTTCCCCCTGTTCCGAACTACGTCGACTCTGATGTCTGTGCCTGATAGACTACGTAGGCCCAGGATGCGATATCCTGCCGAGTTAGTTTCTGTTGTCTTTCTGTGTTTCCTTTCAGCCAGTGTGTGCAGTTGGTGTTCAGTTTTTAGCAACCTTATCCTTCCTTTTGTGCGTGGATCCCGTCGAGTACGACGGATGCGTAGGGGTGCTAATACCTTCCCTTCGCATAACCGACTCCCGATCCCATCCTTCTCTGGTCGCAAGACCATGTCTTTTCCAGGTTTACTTCGAGCGTTTCCTTTCTCTCTTTTGGGATAAATAACGCACGGTGGCGGCTCTGTTGTTTTCGTTTTCCCGCCAGTTTTTCGCATAATGCGACAGCTGGCGACCAAGAAGTTGACCTCTTGCTGGTCCATCTTCCCTAAGCGAGTCTCTCCTAGCGTTCTCTAGGATAGTTTAGGTTGCTTGTGCTGTTCTATTTATTGCATTTATGATTATTATGTTGTGTATATATTTGCATAAATGTTTGCATGCATCATACTATCATTGTGTTGTCTTCTGTACAGGTGGTTTCTCTGTTTTGGGGGTGGGTGTTCTGAGTGGGGCTAAAACTCAGGCCCGAGTATACACCTAGGATTAGTGTGGTCTCACGTTTCCTCACATGTTGGACCAACATGTTGTTGCGACGTGACATACCACAAGCCGGACGAGGTTCTTCTGAGTGAGCTCTTCCTTTGTGGGGTATTCCACTTTGGTTGGGTTATCTCTTTAGGGCTGTTGACTTCGGTGACCGCTGTCATACCCTAAATTTTTCCCTAAGTTTTCTCACTCGCATAAGCATAACATGAATTGATCCATTTTGTCATGCATTTCATCAGTTAAAAAAAGCATTTATCAAGATTTTAGATGAAAAGTCAGGAGTTCTGGAATTTTATCTTATCTTAATAACCTTCATTCATCATACATTGATTAAGAAGTGGAAAGACTTGATTTCTCGATCTCCATGCATCATTTATTTCCGTTGCATCGTGTTTTCAGAGGTTTAGAAGATGACAATCAAGAGAATTGTCATCATCTGAATTCGGGTAGAATTTAATGGTGATTGAGAATTAAAGGTAAATGGTCCAAGGGCGTTTCATTTACATTTGATTGTCTGTTCACGGTTATTCAGTCAGAAATTCAGTTCATTTACAAGATGCTTGTATTTTCTACTTGTCATAGCATACATTATTGTTCAGCGTAACACTTGAAATATTGCTCGAAATAATTTTTCGGGTCTAACAGACAGACCGGTCAAATCGTTTCTCAACTGTGCATCAAATTAGCGGATGAAGAATTTCAAAATTTGAGCTTTCAGACGTCAGTTTTATTAATCTATGTTCCGCGTAGTTTAATCTGACGTGCTGGTTTAATTTTTTTCGGATACTTTTTCGGTCACATTTCGATCAGTCTAAGCCTTTTAACCGGTCATTTTTTATTTCAAAAATTGATCAAAACCTGTATGTTTTCGAGAAATTTATTTCGCAATGATCATTTTGATACATTCCGTTATCTTTTTGGACATTTTTGTGTTTATTTTTTATTTTTTTTTAATGTATTTATTTTTATTTTTAGCCAAAATAAATCTTTAGAATTTATTGTTTATAGTTTTATGGTGTTTCATTTTGTTTTGTTTTTTTTATGACGAAAATAGAGAACTAATCTTTTGATTTCTACCATAAGTGTACAATATGTGTATGTGTACTGGTGTTACTATATTGATTATATGTGTGTATTTGTGCATGATAAATGTGTATTGTTTATGTAGTGATCAAATTATATATTATAAATGTGATGTTCATGTGTGTGTAAACTTAATAATAATATTATGTATATTATGTGAATGTGAGTATAGTAAAATAATATAGTAATGACTGTATGTTGCATGTGTTGTAAGTGTGAACAAAGTGATGATGTATGATAGTAAATTGTGTGTTATGTGTTATAATAATTGTAAATGTAATATAAGGATGATAGATAGAAATATAATACTTTCTGTGTCAGAATTCACTCTTTTTCTTAACTCTCTTTCTCACACCACACAAAAAACACATAACTCTCCTCCCTCTCTCATATGCCATGACATAGCAAAAAAATATCATTTATTTTTCCTCCACACAAACAACTCCATAAACCGCCTTCTTTCTCTTCAATTTTTTTCCATCATTGTCCATACAAAAAATATCTTATCTCTCACATATCACTTCCTCTCATCTCTCAAACATCACTTCCTCTCATCTCTCAAACATCACTTCCACTTAAAAAAAATCAAAAAATATAAAAGTTTTATCATTTTCTTTTTCTACACACTCAAACCGCCTCAACCTCATCTCACATAACATCAACCTTCAAGTTTCTTAATGATGGTGCTCATCTCATTTTGACTCTTAAAAACATCAACCTTCAAGTTTTTTTAACCATCATCATCAACAACCAATATCCTACTCATCACAACTCACTTAACTCTCTCATCAAACTACAACATAAACCATCATCATCTTCTCAAACAACCAAAAAAGTCAAACACAAACACCATCGGATTTTTTTTAAGAGAGTAAGTGAATATTTATTTGTTTTATTTTTATTATATTTTGATATTTTTGTGTTGTCTCAATATGAGTTAGAGAAAGATTAAGTTGTGTTGTTGTTGTTTGTCTTTGCAAAACCATAAGAGAGGTAGAATCATAGAGAGTTTATTTTTTTAATTGTTTTTCTCATTATTTTTATGAAGATGTTAAAGAATTAAAAAAACAAGTTATGTTGTTGCTACTTATTGTTCTAAAACGAAGAAGAAGAAAAAGTTGGTCATTTTTAACTTCTCCCCACTACCACGTGTCAACATCTGTGTGGGTGGAAGGTTTATATTTTCTTTTCTTGATTTGAGGGAATAAGCCTTTTTGTTTTATTTTTATTTATTTTGTTTTTTTTATAGAAAACCTCATCATATTTTTACTATTTTATTTTGGGAAGTTAAGACACATTAAAGCTAGATGAGCATAACCACCAAAGTATGCAGCAAAAGAATTCATAACATTTCTTTATTTTTTCACTTAGACAGTAACAAGTTCATAGAGTTTTTAGATGCATCATATTCTACTATTATTCTGAATTATTATAACTATCTAAATATTATCAATATTATAAATATTATTGTTACTATAATGGTTACTATTATTTAAATTATTACTATAATTTCTGTTTTTTTACTATTATTGTCATATTTAGTTTTTGATTAAATTATTTATTTTAAATATAAAAAATTGATTTATTTTTTCTCCGTTGGGTTTTTTTTTCACAAATGCGTAACAATTTTAAAATTAAAAATTCAATTTAACTTCTGATTTTTACTTCGAGTCCCGTGGCTTTCTCTTGGGCCTTCTCACAACGAGATTCTTTTATTTCTTCAAATGTCTTTCAAAACTTGTATGATTTAGTTATTGTGTTGTATCCCCATTCGATAAATTGTACCCCCATTCCCGAAAATGTGTAATAATTTACCGCTTTCGTTTACTTTATTGTACTAGTTGATTGTCAATTCCAAGATTAAAATCAACCCATTCTAGAAAAGAATAAAAACAAATACTCGATCCAACGTCGAGCAATTTTCACACAAAAATTAGAACCATTTCTACACCCACATATCTATCATTTTCAAAACCTTTAAATCACCCCATCTTGTTTCAATTCAAACACAAAGAATAAAAACCCCGATCCAACATCAAGTGTCTGTTCCCTAATCAAATCCAAATTGGATACAAAGTCGAGCAACACCCCCGCCACATCCAAATTATTTTCATAAGTCAACTTCTAACACTTGATCCAACGTCAAGTCGTCCCCCAGTTTTTAAAAGCTTTTCATAATAAAAATGGAAGAAACTGATTAAGTTTAGACTTTCTCTGTTTCGAATGTTAGGATACTGCTGTAGAGCTCAATGTCCAAACATTCGTCTTCCATATTAACATACAGTAATTACTAGAATTAGGTCATTTCTCTTATAGAAGAAAAAGATTGATTGGGTATCGACCTTCTCTTTCCCGATTATTTGGACACTGCTATAGAGCTCTCTGTCTGATTAATCGTCTTCCGTTAATAAACTTTGACCTAATTTGCCACACATTTTCATAAACAAAATTTTGGATGAAAAGAGAGTGATTGGGCTTAGGCCTCTTCCTTTTCAAGCATCTGAGTACTGCAGTAGAGCTCCCTGCTTAGATGTTTGTCTCCGCTTAAAATCAACTCAAACTCATCAAACTTGTTTTCCGCCCTTGTGCGACTCCGGAAACATTTTCAGAAAAGAGTATGCAACATCCATTTTGATGCGAAACAAACAAAGACTTTAGCCTCCAAGAGCGAGCAAGAAGTAAAGGTTTAATCGCTCAAATGTGATCCAAGCATCACTCTCTTTAAAAGCAATCCATCTAGTAGTTCTCTTTGGGTAGAACTACGTATGCCTTGAGTTCTTCATAGCACCTGGAGATACGTAGGAGCAGGATTGCGAAATCTTGTCAGGCACATTAATATTAAAAACCCTAAGTCTTTCCTTTCTTTCTTTCTCTTTCCTCACCCGATAAGTAGAAGATCACAAACGATATCACGCTAACACTCTAACACGAAACTAACTAAATGGGTCCCATCGAGTACGATGGATGTGAGGGGTGCTAATACGTTCCCCTTGCATAACCGACTCCCGAACCCGATTTGGTTGCGACGACCATTTCTTTTTGATTTTTGTGGGTTTTATCGATATTTCCCCTTTTCCTCTTTGGGAATAAATAAAGTTCGGTGGCGACTCTGTTTTATTTATATTTCGAGCGTTCCCTACGCTTGGGTATTTTTCGCGCCGCGACAGCTGGCGACTCTGCTGGGGAGTAAAGTTCTCCTAAGCGAGTCAACCCTAATTTAGTTTGTTTTGTGTTTGAGTTTTTGCTTTCATCTGTTTGTTTGCTTCTTATTTATTTTATCTATATATGCCTTTATTATCTGTATTTCCAATTACTGTATTATTATTATATGGTATCATTGGAACTTTCTGGACTATTGGCATTTGTGTGAGGAAAAGCTTTATACCCGAGCTTTGAGAAAAACTTAAGTTAGGATGGTGGTTGTGTAGTATTGACCTGCGAGACATCGGACTCGTTAGGTTGATGCGAGAACCCCACTCAGATGAGATCCCTTGAAAGTATTACTGTCTTACGATTAGTCGTTTTGGTGGTGATACTTTCAACCTCGATCTATGATTCTGAGGACCTTTTGTAGAACCCTGAACCTATGGCTTTTAGGACCGATGGTTGTGTAGTGTTAACCTATGAGACTTAGGACTCGTTGGGTTAATACGAAGACCTCACTCAGAATAGATCATTTTTGAGGATATTGTTGTCTTACGAGTAGTCGTTCTGACGATAATATTGTCAGGTGTGATCCATGACTCTGGGAACCGTGTCTAGAACCGTGGAGTCGATGGTTGTGTAGTATTGACCTACGAGACTTAGGACTCGTTGGGTTAATATAAAGACCTAACCTAGAATAGATCCTTCTTAAGATATTATTGTCTTAGGATTAGTCGTTCTGACGATAATATTCTTGAATTGGGTCCATGACTCTAGGAACCTTTTAAACCCTAGAGCCTACCTGTTTGGTTTTCCTATTCCTGGAACCTTTCCTCCATGAAGTAATTAATCAGAATGTTCCAATGATCACCTACCCAACTGTACATACATAAACATAAAACATTTCATAATCATAACACATATGACATGTGCATATTTTCAAGGGACCTAAAGACTCGTTTGATTTCAGGCATTCAGAAGACATGGGTAGCAATCAAAAAAGTACTTATTCATTCAAGTTCAGGAATCCAAAGCTAGGATTGATTAAGGGGTTGATCTCAAATGTGAAAAAAATCAGAAGGAACAACTTTTGTGTTGAGTATGGTGACCTGTTGACTATCATGAACACCGAGGTGGATGCTTGGGCCATTTTCACTTTGGCACAATTCTATGATCCTCCCTTGCGGTGTTTCACATTCCAGGACTTCCAGTTGGCGCCAACACTTGAAGAGTTCTCACATATAGCAAACATTGGTATCAATGATGAAATCCCTTACACCGGTCTAGCGGAACTTCCTACGCATCAACAAATAGGTTCAGCTATACGTCTAGATAAAGCGGAAGTGAAAGCTAATCTTGGACCAAAAGGAGGCACAACAGGTTTCACTTTGAAGTTCTTAGTGGGAAAAGCTTCAGATTTCAAAAGTAAAGAAGATTGGGTCGCTTTCAATGCTGTGTTAGCCTTGATACTCTATGGGATTGTCTTGTTCCCGAACATTGATGACTTCGTGGACATGACTGCTATACGCATTTTCTTGCTCAAGAATCCCATTCCCACCTTGCTTGCAGATGTTTATCACTCTATCCATTGGAGAAATGAGAAGAAGGGGGGGATGATCCAGTGTTGCGCTCCTTTACTGTATAAATGGTTCTTATCTCACTTACCAAGCGAAGGGCCTTTTATTCAGAACAAGGACAACCTCAAGTGGTCTCAAAAAATCATGTCTCTCACTGCCAATGACATCACCTGGTACTCTCGTGTTTATGATGATGTGAACATAATCGTCAAATATGGCAACTTCCATAATGTGCCACTCATAGGAACTCGAGGTTGCATCAATTACAATCCTGAGCTTGCTATGCGGCAACTTGGGTTTCCTATGAATGACAAACCAGAAGACAAGTTGTTAGAAGGTTTCTTGCTAGGAGAAGGAGTGAAGGACTTTGATCTGGTGAAGAGGATAGGTCGTGCCTGGACTAAAGTTCGTAGAGAAGGAAAAAGGGAGCGTGGAAAGAAGAATTGTATAGCTAGAGGGCCATATACAAGTTGGGTCCAAGCCAGAGCTTCTCAAGACAAACTACCATACCCTTATGAGCCTCCAATGCATACAAATCCTCCAGAACCTACTCACGTCACTATGGAAGAAGCTAAAGAGCTCAAAGTTGTCATCCAAAGTTTGGAAAAAGAGAATGAAGAGCTACGGTTGAACCTTCTCCGGATTACTGAAGAAAGGGATAATCATAAGTGGGAGCTTGGGCGGAAGAAAACACAACTTCAAGCAAATGTGGAAAGGACTGATAAGGAGGAATGTAAGAGAAAAAGAGTCAAACAGGGGTTAGATCAGGCTGAGAGCTGCTTGAATACCGTCAAAAGCCAACTGAAAGAGGCTGAGAGGGATTGTCGTGAGAAAGAGAAATGGTGGAAGCTCGCCACAAAACAAAAAAAGGAGATAAGAGAGACGCTTGAGGCTGAGATAGCCAACCTCAGTGTTTCACTCTTTGAATCAAAAGAAAGGGAAGAACGAGAACGCCGCAGTAAAGAGAGTGTTATGGTTGCTACTCAAGTTACACCTGAAATGTGGAATGGAAAGTGCCAGGAGGCTGAAAATGCTAATGAGTGGGAACGATACTGGAGAGGCCGACATGACTCTTTGCTACAAGAAGGTGAAGATTGGATGAACGCAAGGGAAAATCTGAATACTAGTTTGGCAGCCTGGGAGGAAACCATCCAGTTTTTACATGAACAAAGAAATGAGTATCGAGACAAGTTTGCCAGTTTGATAGACTTCTGTAATGGAATGGCTACGAATGTGCCTTTGAAGCTAAGATGTGCTTTGGAAGACATAGACAATGACAACATCCCTCGTTCAGTGACTGAATTTATTTATTGTCGCATCCGCGAAAAACAACCGGCGGGCTGAAACAAAAACAACACAGAGCCGCCACCGTGCGTTATTTATCCCAAAAAAGGGAAAGGAAACGCTCAGAGTAAACCTGGAAAAAGCAAGGTCTCGCGACCAAAGAGAAAGGGTAAGGGAGTCGGTTACGCAAGGGGAAGGTATTAGCACCCCTCACGTCCGTCGTACTCGACGGGATCCACGCTCTAAAGAAAGAAAAGGTTGCTAAACAAACAGACATCACACACACACGCACCGAAAACAACACAGGTGGGGTTAAGAGGAAGAGGGCTCGATAGGACGTCGCATCCTATGCCTATGTATCTCGTCTGGAACGAGAATTAGAGCTGCCGTAGTTCGGCTTACGCACGCCAAACAAGACACACACAAACACAGGCAAACCTGGAACCCGAACGCCAATCGCTGGACTTACATCGGCTTCCGAACCAAACAAACACAAGAAGGCAAACGTGGAGCCCGAAAGCCAATCACTGGACTTACATCGGCATCCGAACCAAACACACGCACACTGGAACCCGAATGCCACTCGATGGACTTACATCAGCTTCCAAGCACACAACAACCAAACAAGTTAATAGGGAGTCGGGAACTCGAGCCTATAACCGTCAAGCACACCCACAAAAAGAAAAAAAAGTGCCCGGAGAGACCTCGCGCGGTCTCCTGCCTACGTACCTCATCTGGTATGAGGATCAGGGCGACGTAGTTCCCCTGAAAGGGAAAGAAATTCTAGCCAGAAACCAAGGGGAGACACACTACTAGGGAGCTGTACTCGAGCCTAGTGTTATCATGCATCATTGCCATATGTTATGGTTTCTACCTACTTGCACAACAGCAAGCTAATCCTAACCACGAAAAACAAGCATGCAAGCATCAATCAAAATAAAACAAACATTTCACATAGCACACACTATATCCAGTCAAGTGAGGCTCAAACAAAGGGTGGACTGCCGAGGCAAGTCATCTGTACAAGGTAGTGTTAGCTCTTAACCTTGCCATTGAGAGGCCAAGGTGAAGCTGATGAGAGGTGAGTGAAGATTAGACTTCACAGCTCTTATCCCTGATCAGGGAGAGCTTTAGACAAAGGAGCGTGGGTCCAGAATGGAGGGACCCTTCTACGCTCAAGACTCTGACACAACTGTACAAAGTACAAGATCTTGGGTTTGTGTCCCAATGCGTCAACACAGTGGTGTGAGCAGAGGGACGACTCAACAGAATAGCGGGGGATAGATTGCATATCCCTTGGGTTCCTCCAATTGCCTCATAGAGGTCTTTACCTGCTTGGCACAAAAGTAAACAAACACAAACATCGCCTCTTAAGGAGGACTTCAGACAGTTGCCTGGCTAAATAACAAACCAGCATCAAACATGCAATTTGCAACTCCAAATGACCAAACAGAACTATCTCAATCAAAAGCATATCAAAACAATTCAATTAATTCCACAAAAATTCACACCTAAACAGGACACATTCAAGGCATAGCATGTCAATTTTCAGCTTAATTGGACAAAAGGAAGTAGGTCAATGAAAATCAAGAAGTCCAGACACATTTATACAAGCCAAAACAAGGCATCCAAAAAAGCATTAACTTCCATAAATCATAAAACAGTGACAACAATTAAGAAATGAATGGGATCAAAACCACAATGTCCTATAATGTGTCTACAATCCACATGTCAAATTTCATCTTCATCCAATACACTATGAGAATTTCACCAATGAAATACCAACATGTGTCACACAAAGTTACCAAATGAGCACACAGGGAAGAAAATATTCAATCAATTAGAAAACGCAACCAATAAATCCAGCAAAATTCACATGTAATCTTGACATATCAATGCTCAATCATGCAAAAGATTGGCTCAATCCAAGGTCCCTAAGCATCTCAAATAAAATCATGAAGTTGACCTAGCTTGGTGTGACACAAATTGTCACACCTCAATTCAAAAATTCATATCTCCCTCACCAAGTATCCAAAAATCATAAACTCTACATGAAAATCACCATCAAAATGTCCAGAACAAGCACAAAAAATTTCATTCATTTATTTGAAGGCATCATCATTTCATGAGAGATTTGGCAAGACATACACAAATGTGACACATACAATCCAACCCTAGGCATTCTAATTTTCTACACACGCAAAAATTCCACAAAAATCATGATTAAATTCTACACATCATCAGGAGTATTATGGAAAAAATCTCACCAAAATTGGATAAGAAATGAGTGAGTTATGATTTTTACAAGATCATGGCATCAAATGAAATAACAAATGGAAAAAGAAATGAAATAATATATAATTTAAAACGGAAATGGCAATTTTGTAAATTAAAGCCACTGAGCAAAACGACGCCGTTTCATTTTAATGCGTTGGCGCGCTGCTATTGGACGATGGCGGCGGGAAACACCAATTCGAATCTGGCCAGGCGAAAACAAGATCTAGAAAATGGTCATGAACTAATTCTAACCAAACGCTACAAACCGCACATCATCATGACCGTCTTCCAACAAGGATTAAGGATATGCAATTAGTTTTTCCTAATTCTAAGCGTAGCAACGGGATCGAGCGAAAGAAGAAACGCACATCAAACTTTAGATCCAAATATCTCATTCAATATTCAACCAAATCACAAACCACAAGTTGTATCGTGTTCTACATCACAATATCTACAAAAGCCATGTAATGATTGAAGCAATTAGTGAAATCGAGTTCTGACCTTAAAATGATGATAGTGATGAATCCGCGAGCTTCACCATCCAAATTGTGAAAACAGATGAAGATTAATGTCCAGGAAGATGATTGGAAAAGGTTCCTTAGCTCCAGCATGCTCCAGGTGTGAGAATTCTCAAAACTCCATTGATGTGCAAGGTATGAACAGTCCTTGATCTTGAAGGTTCTTCCACGAATTTGTCAAAACAGATGTAGATCTTGGCTTGTGGAAGATGAATCAAGAAGAATCATGCAATTTGATGAAGATTTGGTGAAGAAATCTTGAAAAATGCTTGATGAAGATTTTGGAGAATTTGCAATTTTGGAGGGAAAGTTTGTTATGATTCTTGGAATGTGCAATGTGTTAACCAATTCTGTTAGGATTAATGATATATACTCACTCCTTAATCATCTCTTAATCCAAATTAACAAAAATTAGCTTGATTAGTGTTAATGCCCTTTTTAATGAAAGTCCAAAAATGACCTTGCCAAATATTGCACCATGACAGCTCTTGACAGTTGGAACAAGTCATATTTTGCATTTGGAGTGTGTTGGCATTGGTTTCATGTCCAAATTCCAAGTATTGCTCAAATTCACTATCTCACACCAAAAATTCAACATAGTCCACTTAAAAATTGACTTTTTGCATTGACCATTTTTGATGAATTTGGATCACACACCATGAAAGTACATGTGAAATGGGGTTTGCTCATAAAAAGATCACCCAAATTGGATATTCCATGTGAAAGTTATGCCACTTTGATTATAGGCATTTTTGGAAAATGAATGGATCATAACTTGTCAACCATACATGAGAATTTCAAGTTCTTGGACTTTTTGGAAAGGTGAGAGCAAGATCTACAACTTTCATGTTGAACAAATTTTCATTTGAAGCTTTTTTGGACACGTAATTTTGTGGTGAAAAACTTTCCATTTTGGGAAACTTCCATTACAAGTCACTTTCTATTTTTGGAAATTTTTGTCCTGACTTTATTTTCTTCAGTCTTGAGCTTTGACATGTCAAATGAAGCTTGTTTCAACATGAATGAAGTGTATACACCTCTCTCCCACCCCCAAATCCATAAAATCAAGCACAGTTGACCACAATTGACTTTTTCAGCTGATAGATGAATTTGGCAATGCCCTGATCAATCTGAGCCCCAATTCTCTGATGAAATAGCTCAATGATGAAACCCTAGCCTCCATAAGATCAATATAATCATGAAATGATCCCCATATCCATCATAGACCCCATCTCCTTGCTATGCCCTGATTGGCCCAATGCAACTGATTAGGGTTGACCAGTGGTCAAAACCCCAATCCCAAGGTATATGATCAATCACTTGAACTTCTTGGATGATATCAAGACCATGATGATGATGATGTATCATTTCAAGATGTAGACCAATCCCTTTTGAGAATCAAAACCCTAATTTGAATCACCATCCTCAGATAGTTAGTGATCCAGTCCAATGAAACCCTAGTTTGCATCATAACCTCCTCATCTCCTGATCAAGACTTGTAAGGATGATTTGCACAATGTAACCACATGGTATGCAATATGCAATGTCTAATGACCTAAAAATGATATGCAATATGTTAAACTAGTCCCAAGAGAGGAGGGCAAATTTTGAGGTGTTACAGCTGCCCCTATTCAATCCACTGTGAACCTGTCGATATGAACAGCCTCGGCTTTCAGATGATCAGGGTGAAGAGTGATTGAATACCAAGAACAGACGAACAATTTGCACTCTGATGGGAAAATAATTAACAGTGCCTGTCAGAATCGGCAAAGAACAAACTTGAAAAAAGAATCCGTCTGGAACGGAGAAAGTCGGCCTGATCACCGATACAGCAACGTCGACCTGGATACCAAAATAAATGGTAACGCAGGGGTAACCATGGCCTGAACACCACATCCGCTGGGGATTATTATCTTTTATTCTTTTTATTTTCTTGAACCCCGAAATTTTTCCTTCGCGCCAGTGATCCCAGATCACCGCATTTGAACCCCGACATCTTGTTTCCTTGTGATAATTCCGCTGACAACGTCGGAAATAACACCAATCACCACTCTGAGGGCGACATATCAGAGGGTACACCTTCCACCAGACACTGACTGATGACTGGGAAGAAACTCGACGTTTACGTGACATCGAACGATGATGTTTACTGGCACCGAAGAAAACTCGACTAGACACTTACTGATGACTGGGAGAAAACTCGACGTTTATAGGACATCGAACAATGATGTTGACAGGACATCGAACAATGATGTTGACAGGCATCAAACAATGATGTTGGCAGGACATCGAACAATGATGTTTACAGGCATCAAACAATGATGTTGACAGGCATCAAACAATGATGTTTACAGGCATCAAACAATGATGTTGACAGGCATCGAACAATGATGTTTACAGGCATCAAACAATGATGTTGACAGGACATCGAACAATGATGTTGACAGGCATCGAACAATGATGTTTACAGGCATTAAACAATGATGTTGACAGGACATCAAACAAGGATTGACCAGACATTAAACAATGACTGGGAAATAACTCGACGTTTACTGGACATCGAATGATGATGTTTACTGACACCAAAGAAAACTCGACCAGACACTTACTGATGACCGGTAGATACTGTTGCTCCAAAATCCCGATGCTGAACTCCTCGGAGTATCGTCTTCACTGTCCGGCAAAACCAAATCTCAAGCGGTAACCACGGCTCGAGTCGCGCTGATCGCGTAACATTTCTATCTCTGTCCGACGGAAAAGTTTCCTTCAGCATCGCACTACTGGGGAATATTGCTGATCTGACATCATGATGCTAAACCCATCAGAGTAACATCTTCCAACTTCTGTCGAAACCACCTCTCAAACAATAACCACAGCTTGAGACTAGCCTATGCTTGCAATGATGCATGACTTTTTCTGCGTAATGCTCCACAATTATGGAAATGCTACGCGATTTATTTTTCTATGCAACATGCTATGCTTATTCTACATGATGAATGCATAAAAAGCGTCCCCCTCAAGGGATTCTACTGGGGAGCACGAGTCACTCCGTTGAGGAACTCGTCAATTCTCTGATCTCCACCCCGCTGGGGGAATAGCACCGCTGCTGCTGGGAAAAGGTAACCCTTGCTAGGGAAAGCCTCCTTTGCACCCGATCCACCTGGGAATTGCTGGGAGATAAGAACCACCAACACCCTGTGGGGATACAACAGTCTTTGACTTGCTGGGGATGTCAATCCCGACTCTGCTTTGGGGAACCCTCACAGATACCTGGCGACTTCACTGGGGAAATGCTCACAGATAGCTATGCTGGGGAGACAGCAACCTCCAGGCCTGGCGACTGGGGAAGCCTCAATCTAAAACCTGCTGGGGATAACCATCTTGACCCTGCTAGGGGAAACGAATTCTACTCCGCTGGGGACAACCCATCCAATCCACACGTAGGATACATTGCTGGAGATATATTTCATGGAAACCCGCTCCACTCGGGGAATAACAACCTCCAGGCCTGGCTGCTGAGGAAACACCGTTTTAAACCTGCCGGGGATAACCATCCTGACTCAGCTAGGGGATCCACAAACCTTAGATCTGCTGGGGAGTTAGTCCTCACAACTCTGCTTGGGGACCTAGCTGGGGGAAATGAGAAAAGTTGGTACAGAACACCCGTCGACTCGTCGAACCACGGTATCCGCCTCCCAATCTCGTATCATCTTTCCACTTTGAGAACTCCCAGACTTGTCTGGACCTTTTCTGCTCCATCATCTTGTACTCCCAACCGCTCCGCGCTCGACGGAGAGCGAACTCCTAGGGATTATACAGACTTTTCAATTTTCCGACTTTGAAGAGTCTTCTTGATTAATTCCAAGGGTCGTCGTACTCCTCGACGTCTTCTCATCACTTTTCGACCCATTCATTCGTCCTTGATTGGACCCTGCGGGGAATTTCTACAGACTTTCCAATCTTCCGATTTTGAAGAGTCTTCTTGATTATCATCAAGGATCGTCGTACGTCTCAACATTTCTCCGTCATTCCTTCATATTCTTTCGTCCCTGATTGGACTCCATAGGGATTTGTTTTTTTTTTCGACGAGCTTCCACATCACAACCTGCAAGTGAGTGAAAATAACTAACAACACCTGCAAAACAGATCGTTAGATAAAACCGTGCCCCAGGCGTGTCAGGATTTCAACACTTGGGTCACTCAACCTTCCAAATAAGATTTCAAGCTTTCAATCTTATAAACATGCATTGGAAGGAACCTGTATGTCTTAAAATGCAAGATTCTTTATCAAAATATCTGGATGTTTTTGCAATCAAAGCGGTAATGAAAAACAAAAACAAAATTTTTTGACTGAATATGCATTTTATTGATTGAAAAAAATGTGGCTCAAACTGAGCGATACAAAGGAAGCAATTCCTGAAAAGAGGTAATTGCGCACAAAAGGAAAAATCTATCCTAATGGCAATGTGAAACCCGTGATCTCATCGAGTTCCAACTCGGTTACACCCCATATGTCCTCAGACTCTCCATGCTTTCTGCCTTCTGAACAAGACGCTTCTGACTGATCCCCACCAGGTATTATCCATGATGCCTTAACCAAAGCGCAAACGATCATGTCAGACGCAGTTGTTCGTTTCAATCCCTCTTTTGCTCGGACCGCCCTTTCGGGTTTTCAGTCCACCGGGATACCCTTTTTTGCCCAAGTCGCCTTTTCAGGTTTTCGACTTGCCGGGTGTACATTTTTTCTTTTATCCCTAATTTTTGCCCGAACCTTTCTTTCTGTTTTTTGGTTCGCCGGGATGCCCATTTTTGCCTGGACTATTTTATTCTTTTCGTCCAGCGGGTCTCTTTATACGAAGTATTTTTTAACTGCGTCCGCATCTGCAGGGGGTGGAAAATCCTCGCCATCCATGGTCATCAGCAACAAGGCTCTGTCAGAGAAAACCTTCTTGACCACGAATGGACCTTCATAATTGGGTGTCCATTTGCCCCTTCAATCGTTTTGAGGAGGAAGGATCCTTTTCAGCACCCTATCACCCACGTGATCCCCGAGGTCACACCTTTTGGTCAAAAGCACGCTTCATCCTTTGCTGGTACAACTGCCCATGACAGATGGCCGCCAGCCTCTTTTCCTCAATCAGGCTCAACTCTTCGTACCGGGTTCTTACCCTTTCTGCCTTTTGCAATTTCACGTCCATCAGGACTCTCAAAGAGGGAATCTGAACCTCAACCGGTAGCATGGCTTCCATCCCATATACCCACGAGAAAGGCGTTGCCCCCAGTAGATGTACACATCGGAGTTCAATACCCAGGATACCAGCTTCGTACTCAGCCACCCTTGGTGCCTTCAAATGTTATCCGGGTAACAAAAGCTTATTCACCTTAACCTCCCCATCAGACATCAGAATCCGTTCGGATTCAGGGTCAGGCCCCTCCTCCGGGATCGGCTACTCTCAATCTTTCGATCAGAGCACCTCAAGATGTCTTCATCAGGGAACTCAAACTTCCTCGGTTGATAATCCTCAATGGGTTGCTGAGCGACGTAATCGGACAATACACCCCTTGATTTCTTTCTGAGAGTATCACAAATCAGTCAACATTCTTTTGCACTCTCACAACCGGTCCGGTCATTGCTGGCTCTTCAAAAATCTACCTGATCAGATCCATCTCGAAATCCAGAAAGTGATATGAACCAGCATATATTGTCTCGGTCGGCGAGCAGCCTATGCCAAAGTACATCAAGTTCCCCGAGCAGTGAATGTATTGTTTCACAGTCGGTAAACTTTTTGCTAAGGTAAATTGCATGCTCTTTTCGACAAGACTCGTCATGCTGACCCAATACACCTCGTAGACCCCTCGAGGGCTGTCAAGTACAGATTAACAGTCTCTTTCCACAGGGAGGCATCAGAATCAGAGGTTCCTGCAACTTATTCTTTTATTTCTCAATGCCCCTTGGCAATCAATATTCCGCCTGACCGTTTGATTTTTTTTCCAACTTAAATATGGGTTCACACGTGGCTGTTAGATGAGATATGAACCATGACATGTAGTTCAATCTACCTAATAGACCACGAACCTCTTTCTGTTTTCGGTTCAGGCATGTTCTTGTATTTCTTTCTTTCTTTTTTTTTTTTTTTTTTTTTTTAGCAGGACCAACCTCGATTCCTCTCTTACAATGAACCCCAACAGCTTACCGGATCGCACTCTGATAGTGCCCTCACTTGAATTCAACCTCAGTTTGAATTATCTCAACTGGTCCAACAGCTTGGCCCAGTCTGCCGGATGCCCCTCTTCTGTTTGGGACTTTGCTATCATGTCATCAACATAGCATTCAATTTCACGATGAATCATATCATGAAACAAAGTCACCCTGGCTCTCTGATAAGTAGCACCGGCATTCTGCTCCTCTAGAGGACAGTCTCCTTTCCGTGGTAGCTTGCGCGCAACGACACCGGTATCCGACCCTGGCATATCTGACACGACCAGGTGACGGTATCCACATGCTCTTTCAACAGGGCTACCATCTTGCTCTCGACTCGCCTCTGAAGCGGCCCCCAATTTTCATTTCCTTTCTGACCTAGGCGGTGCCTGGAATATCATTCTCAACCCGCTTCACGTGCGGCTGAATCACCTTCTCCTCTTGTCTTAACAACCTGGCTAATTCCAGCAGATCACAATCTTATTCGCCTTCTTCTTCGGCATGATAGATCGGTTTGTCGAAGTCATATGAGGTGTAACCAAGCTGTTATCAACGAGATCCGGAGAATTATTTTTGAATTCGGAACGAGACAAATAAAAAAAAAGAGAAAAATGAAAATAAACATTGCCATTTTTATTTGTTTTTAAACTGCAAAAATAAATGAAAAACAGGGAACACCGCTTTTTGACTGAAAAACATCCATTTATTTATGATGCAAAATGTTGCAAAATGAAACATGAGGTGGCCCTTACAATGAACCATTACGTGTCGGGCAACACGCATGGCTTTCATGCAAATAAAACTGAAAACAAGAAACATTACTCCTCAAGTAGAGCGACAGTGATGATCTTTTTTAGGCCTTCCAGTTCTGGACTTCCATCCTTGGTACGCACGACTTTATCCAACCATCAAACTTGCAGTTACCATCAGTCTCTTCACCCATCCCACAGGCGTGATCCGAATCTTCAGCAATTGCACTCACCATTGCCTGACCATGTGCCGGCATGGGATTAGCATTAACATTCGGTGATGGCGCAAAATTGATAGCCTTAGAGTCTACCAGATCCTGGACAACATTCTTGAATGCTCTACAACCCTCAATGTTATGCCCCGGTGTTCCAGAATGAAATTCGCACTGGGCGTTCTCATCATAGTTAGGAGGCCTCTGATCTGATCTCATCGGAACCATCGCCCTCGGCTGAACCAACCCAAGATCCATCAACTTTTTGAACAGAACAACGTATGTCACAGGCGGCTTGTCGAAATGACGATCGATCCCTTTTCCTCTCACTTGATACCCGGCTCTCTGTGGAGGTGGCTGACGTTGCTGTCGTACTGACTGATTACCAGCAGGGGTGGTTACCGCAGTAGTGTGCTGGTAGTAACGATCCCTACCGTGTCCTCTCTGGGCATACACAACACTCGATTCACCCTCATTCTTGCGTTGACCATTCCCGAATGGCTTCTTTGATCCTGATGACAAAGCATTACCTTGTATTTTCCCGAGCTTCAGCCAGCTCTCTATCCTTTCTCCGGCCACCACAATGTCAGCAAAGTTAGTAACCGGGCATCCAACCATTCTTTCAGCAAAAACCCCCTGCAGGGTACCCATGAACAGATCAGACATTTCTCTGTCCACTAGCGGAGGTTGAACTCTGGCCGCCAACTCCCTCCACCGCTGTGCATACTCTTTAAACCCTTCACTATTCTTCTGAGACATACCCTACAGCTGGGTACGACTCGGAGCCATATCAGCATTGAACTGATACTGTTTAAAGAAAGCGTCACCAAGATCCTGCCAGCTCTTGATATCAGACGACTTAAGCTTGGTGTACCACTCCAAGGATCCTCCAGACAGACTGTCTTGGAAGAAGTACATCCAGAGCTTCTGATCTGTTGTGTATGCAGAGATCTTGCGGACAAAGGCTTGAAGGTGAGTCTCCGGGCAGGAACTCCCATTATACTTATCAAATGTGGGCGCCTTGAACTTCTGTGGGATCACAACTGAAATTCTAGTTATCAGACTTTGGATGTCACACTGGTTGTTATGACATCCAATTCTGCACAGACAGGGATTATGCAGAACTTAATTGTAAGTGCAGTAAATAACACAAGTAATTGTTCACCCAGTTCAGTCCAACATGACCTACATCTGGGGGCTACCAAGCCAGGGAGGAAATCCACTATTAGTAGTATCAATTCAAAGCTAAACTCACCCGTTTACAACTTATCACTTAATCCCTACCCAATGCAATTTCAATCTTAATCTAAGATCAGAGTTCCTACTCACTCCCCCTCAATCACCTCAGTGATATTAAAAACACTTTGAAGTCACACTTCAAAAACAACTCTTGGTTATGCTTCACAGCTTAAACCAAGATACACAGCACTCACGCTTAAAAGCTTTGAGTGACACAACACTTACAACTCAATGAACACCCTATGCCAAAGCAATCATCTATTTGATAATGACTTGGCTTACAAGATACGTCTAATTCTAGACTCACAAAAATACAGCAGTGAAGTAAGATGGACACACTAAATCTTCACGCCTCAAAATCCTTGAAGCTGAATGGAGGAATGTCTTCCTTTTTATATTGCAGCACCTGGGCTTTTGCACCTGTATTTTCCTGAATTTTAGGTCACATACGTTCCCTCAAATTCAATATTTAGGTTGCTAACAAATAGGCTATTTGTTAGGTTCATTGAATGTAGCTTGGTTGTTGATTTCCTGGATTTTCTCTAAGCTGTTGACTTCCTAAAGAATAGCCTGAGAAAGCTGTAACAGAAAACTGAACAACCTACAATTTAGCATATGCTGTCAGGCATGAATGTCACGACATTCAGCTTGACATCAAGGTCCATATGCTGAGTCTGTTTTCCCAGAAACCAGACTGTACAAAACTGCTGACCTGTACATGATCAATATGACCATACTACAGTACCAGCTTACATTAGTAAATGTCAAAGTGTCCAACTTAACATTTACACAGTTGGCCTTAGGTTAGTTCTGTAATTCTCTTGAAGAACAAACTAACTAATATGCTGAAGTATAGCAGAACACCACTCTGCCCAATCTTCAGTAGCTGCTGTCAATGATGAATGTCACAACATCCAGTTTGACATTCAATCAGTAGGCCTTATGTCAGGTCTGGTTCTTCCTTGATAACCAGACTGCAAGTGAATACTAAGTTCTAACAGAGCTTCTGTTCCTTAGTATCTGTTGACAGGTATGAATGTCACAGCATTCAATAATCCTGTGTTAGCTAGTCCTGCAGTAACTACAATGTAGTTACATATACATGTCATGACATCAGTCAAGACATTTGTGTTTTACCATACAATGCAGCCAATTAAACACCTACAAACTCCCCCTTTGGCAAATTTTTGGCTAAAACACTTTGATCCCCATAACAGAGTTCATAGCAGCGGAATAATACTAGCTAATACACTCAGAGTGGCAGCACACTCACACACATGGAAGTTAAATGAAAACTTCACATAGCAGCACATATATATTAGAAGTTGCACCTAAACTTCAACATCAGCTGCAGGGGGGGAATCTTCAGATCTGTCATGAGAGTCTGTTTGTAGAGACCCACTCTGTTTGTCAGGGGTATTGGTAGTTATTACTCCCCCTTTTTGTCACAAATGTTGCCAAAGTCAACAACATAGGCAGAGCACAATGACAGAGTTCCAGACTTGGTTTTACTTCACAGTTTCAACCAAGTTCACATCCACTTGATCTTGCTTCACAGCTTCGATCAAGTGATCACCCACTTTTGCTTTACAGTAGGTACCACCATATCAGATGCCATGATGTTGTTTCTGACATCCAGAACCACTCCTGCATGAACAGCATCCTTGAACTCCTGCAGGTACAGAGGCCTTCTCTCTGTAGGGTGTCCCCTTACCCTCTTGTATTCACCCTTGTTGCGCGCAGCATAGCTATGATATGTTGACCAATCATAGTCTTGTACAAATCGTTTAATAGGCAGAGATATTAAACAATTTATCCCAAACATCAGTGGTTGCTATAATGTCTCAGAGAGACATATTCCCAGTTTGCTCCTTAAGTTTTCAAACTGAGTAGCATCCAGAGCCTTTGTAAATATGTCAGCCAGTTGAAGATCCGTGGCTACATGTTCCAAAGTGATCACCTTGTCTTCCACCAGATCTCTGATGAAGTGGTGCCTAATGTCAATATGTTTGGTCCTGCTGTGTTGGATGGGATTCTTGGAGATGTTGATGGCACTGAGATTATCACAGAACAATGTCATGACATTTTGAGTGACATTGTACTCAGTGAGCATTTGTTTCATCCAAACCAGTTGGGAGCAACTGCTTCCAGCCGCTATGTATTCAGCCTCTGCGGTGGACAGAGAGACACAGTTCTGCTTCTTGCTGAACCACGATATGAGGTTTTCTCCTAAGAAGAAACATCCACCTGATGTGCTTTTTCTGTCATCAGCACTTCCAGCCCAATCAGCATCACAGTACCCAGATAGGACAGGCTCAGACCCATGTGAGTACAGCATCCCATAGTCACATGTCCCATTGATGTACTTGAGGATCCTTTTGACTTGATTCAAGTGACTCACCTTGGGCTCTGCTTGATATCTGGCACACACTCCAACTGCATAGGAAATGTCAGGTCTACTTGCAGTTAGATACAGCAGACTACCTATCATGCTTCTGTACAGGCATTGATCAACACTGGGTCCTCCATCATCTTTGGTTAACTTCGGATGAGTAGGAGCTGGAGTCTTCTTGTGCCTGGCATGATCCATACCAAACTTCTTAACTATGTTCTTGGCATACTTGCTTTGGGAGAGAAACATGGAGTCCTCCATTTGGTTTACTTGCATTCCAAGGAAATAGGTCAGTTCTCCCACTAGACTCATTTCAAACTCAGATTGCATCTGGTGAACAAATTTTTTAACCATTTGTTCTGACATTCCACCAAAGACTATATCATCCACATAGATTTGAGCTATCATGATTTTGCCTTCCTCATCCTTCACAAACAAGGTTTTATCTATGCCACCCTTTCTGTATCCATTTGTGGTCAGAAATTCGGTTAACCTTTCATACCAAGCTCTGGGTGCTTGCTTCAACCCATACAAGGCTTTCTTCAGCTTGTATACATGCTCAGGTTGGTTAGGATCACAAAACCCTTTGGGTTGTTCCACATAGACTTCTTCATTCAGGTAGCCATTCAAGAACGCACTCTTCACATCCATTTGAAATAGCTTAAACTTCAGGATGCATGCTACCCCCAACAGCAATCTGATGGACTCAAGTCTAGCCACAGGAGCAAATGTCTCATCAAAGTCTACTCCTTCAACTTGAGTGTATCCTTGAGCTACTAGTCTTGCTTTATTTCTAGTAATTACTCCTTTCTCATCAGATTTGTTTTTGTAGATCCACTTGGTACCAATGATGTTGGACCCTTCAGGTCTTGGAACCAGCTCCCATACTTCATGCCTTGTGAACTGCTCGAGTTCCTCTTGCATGGCAATGATCCAGTATTCATCAGTCAGGGCTTCTTTCACATTCTTTGGTTCAACCTTGGAAACAAAGCAGGAATTTGAGTTTATTCCTCTTGACCTGGTAGTTACACCACTGGTGGGATCCCCTATGATAAGATCCTTAGGGTGGTCTTTCTGAATTCTGATAGATGGCACTTTGGTAGGTGCTTCTACTTCACATTCAGGAGGAGGTTCCTGTACTTCTTCAGGCTTGACTGGACTGTCAGTTGGACTATCAAGGAATGTTTCAACATCCTCCATGACATCGGTTCCTTCCTCTTTATCATCCACAATGACATTTATGGATTCCATCAGGACATTGGTCCTGTAGTTGAACACTCTATAGGCTCTGCTGTTCGTGGAGTATCCCAGAAATACGCCTTCATCACTTTTGGGATCTAGCTTCCTTCTCTGTTCACGATCTGTGAGAATGTAGCATTTACTTCCAAAAATATGAAAGTACTTCACAGTGGGTTTTCTACCCTTCCATATTTCATACAGAGTGGAGGAGGTTCCTTTTCTCAAGGTGACTCTGTTGTGAACATAGCACGCCGTATTCATTGCTTCAGCCCAAAAGTGCATAGGGAGCTTCTTTGCATGAATCATTGCTCTGGCAGATTCTTGAATAGTTCTATTTTTTCTTTCAACTATTCCATTCTGCTGAGGAGTTATAGGGGAGGAGAACTCATGGCTTATTCCTTCAGATGAGCAGAACTCATCAAACTTGGAATTCTTGAATTCAGTGCCATGATCACTTCTAATCCGGACCACACAACTGTCCTTTTCTCTTTGAAGTCTTATGCACAGATCCTTGAAGACATCAAATGTATCTGACTTCTCTCTGATGAAGTTTATCCACGTGTATCTGGAATGGTCATCAACCACCACGTAGGCATACTTCTTCCCACCAAGACTTTCAACCTGCATAGGTCCCATTAGGTCCATGTGCAGCAGTTCCAGAACTCTGGAGGTTGTGGAATGTCCCAGCTTTGGGTGTGACATCTTGGTTTGCTTGCCCACTTGGCATTCTCCACAGACTCTTCCTTCATCAATCAGAAGCTTTGGCATTCCTCTGACTGCTTCCTTGGATATGATCTTCTTCATTCCACGTAAGTGGAGATGGCCAAGTCTTCTATGCCACAGCTTTACCTCCTGTTCTTCCTTGGCTGAGGAGCAAGTTGTGGAAAAGTTAGAGAGGTCAGGTTCCCACAGATAGCAGTTGTCTTTGGACCTGGTTCCTCTCATAACTTCCTGATTGTCACCATTTGTCACAATGCACTGCTCCTTAGTAAACTGAACCTGAAAACCTTGATCACACAGCTGACTTATACTGATGAGGTTTGCAGTTAGTCCTCTTACTAACAGCACATTGTTCAGTTTTGGCACTCCAGAACAGTCCAGTTTGCCCACACCTCTGATTTTTCCTTTGGCACCATCACCAAAAGTCACATAGCTGGTGGTGTGAGGTTGAATGTCTACCAGTAGATTTTCCATACCAGTCATATGTCTTGAGCATCCACTGTCAAAGTACCAGTCTTCTCTAGAAGAAGCCCTTAGGTCAGTGTGTGCTATCCTAGCATACCATTGTTGTTTCTTAATGGGAACACATCGCTTGCGTGTGTTATGCTTAGGTCTGACAGGTGAGACTCTGTTAGGGAAGCCATGAATCCAGTAGCAGAAGGCTTTTATATGTCCAAGCCTGCCACAGTGGTGACACCTCCAATTCTGGAATATTCTCTTCTGATGATCATTCATCCTAGCTCCTCGATGTTGAGACATCGGTTTTGACATCTGCTTGAACTTCTGAACTTTAGCCTTTGGGCGTTTGTGTTCAGCTCTTTTTCCAAATCCTAGCCCAGATTTGGTTCCAGACTGCTGTCCCACCTTTAGGATTTCTTCCAAGGTGTCAGTTCCCTTATTCATCATTCTGATGGATTTGGTCATCTGGTTCAGCTTGGAGGTCAGCAGGGCTATCTCATCATTCAGCCCTTCTATGGCAGACAGTTGTTTCTGTCTCTCATCTTCCAGTTCCTTGATGAGTTTCTTCTGCTTTTCACCTTGTGCACGCACTTCTGCACTGGTGGTACACAGCTTCTTATATGCTGCAGCAAGTTCATCAAAGGTCAGCTCATCTGCACTTGTGTCATCTTCAGAGACACATACACTAGTTAGTGCAGTGACATGTTTGGCAGATTCTCCTTCAGATTCACTTTCAGAATCTCCTTCAGACCATGTGATAGCTAGCCCCTTATTTTGCAATTTGAGGTAAGTAGGACATTCAGCTCTGACGTGTCCATACCCTTCACAACCATGACACTGGATTCCCTTCCCATGGTTGAACTTTTCTTCAGAAGTTGATCTTTTCTTAATGTCAGACGGGATGTTCTTGACATTGGGTCTACCTCTTTGATCAATCTTCTTCATGAACTTGTTGAATTGCCTTCCAAGCATGGCTAAGGCTTCTGATATACTTTCATCACCTCCAGTATATCCTTCTTCTGCCTCCTCTTCAGCATTAGATACAAAGGCTATGCTTTTCTTCTTCTCAGCATACTCACCTAAGCCCATTTCAAAGGTTTGGAGAGAACCAATGAGCTCATCTACCTTCATATTGCTGATGTCCTGAGCCTCCTCTATGGCAGTGACCTTCATAGCAAACCTCTTAGGCAAGGACCTGAGAATCTTTCTTACAAGTTTCTCTTCGGTCATTTTCTCACCTAGTCCACCAGAGGTGTTTGCAATTTCAAGAATATTCATGTGGAAGTCATGAATAGTCTCATCCTCTTTCATCCTCAGATTTTCAAACTTGGTTGTCAGCATCTGAAGTTTTGACATCTTCACCTTGGAAGTACCTTCATGAGTTACCTTGAGGGTATCCCAAACTTCCTTAGCTAGTTCACAATGGTGCACCAGCCTGAAGATGTTCTTAGTGATTCCATTGAACAGTGCATTCAAGGCTTTGGAATTTCCAAGAGCTAATGCCTCTTGTTCCTTGTCCCAATCTTCTTCAGGAATCTGCACACTGACTCCATCTTCATCAGTCCTCGTTGGATGTTCCCATCCCTTGTTGACAGCTCTCCAGTCTTCGCTGTCTAGAGACCTTAAGAAGGCTATCATGCGAGGCTTCCAGTCATCATAATTAGATCCATCCAACATGGGTGGTCTGTTTGAGTGTCCTAAATCCTTGTCCATGGTACTAGAAAGTAACTTCCCTAGATCTCACCCAGAACTTCACAGGCAGGGTGCCTGCTCTGATACCAATTGAAATTCTAGTTATCAGACTTTGGATGTCACACTGGTTGTTATGACATCCAATTCTGCACAGACAGGGATTATGCAGAACTTAATTGTAAGTGCAGTAAATAACACAAGTAATTGTTCACCCAGTTCAGTCCAACATGACCTACATCTGGGGGCTACCAAGCCAGGGAGGAAATCCACTATTAGTAGTATCAATTCAAAGCTAAACTCACCCGTTTACAACTTATCACTTAATCCCTACCCAATGCAATTTCAATCTTAATCTAAGATCAGAGTTCCTACTCACTCCCCCTCAATCACCTCAGTGATATTAAAAACACTTTGAAGTCACACTTCAAAAACAACTCTTGGTTATGCTTCACAGCTTAAACCAAGATACACAGCACTCACGCTTAAAAGCTTTGAGTGACACAACACTTACAACTCAATGAACACCCTATGCCAAAGCAATCATCTATTTGATAATGACTTGGCTTACAAGATACGTCTAATTCTAGACTCACAAAAATACAGCAGTGAAGTAAGATGGACACACTAAATCTTCACGCCTCAAAATCCTTGAAACTGAATGGAGGAATGCCTTCCTTTTTATATTGCAGCACCTGGGCTTTTGCACCTGTATTTTCCTGAATTTTAGGTCACATACGTTCCCTCAAATTCAATATTTAGGTTGCTAACAAATAGGCTATTTGTTAGGTTCATTGAATGTAGCTTGGTTGTTGATTTCCTGGATTTTCTCTAAGCTGTTGACTTCCTAAAGAATAGCCTGAGAAAGCTGTAACAGAAAACTGAACAACCTACAATTTAGCATATGCTGTCAGACATGAATGTCACGACATTCAGCTTGACATCAAGGTCCATATGCTGAGTCTGTTTTCCCAGAAACCAGACTGTACAAAACTGCTGACCTGTACATGATCAATATGACCATACTACAGTACCAGCTTACATTAGTAAATGTCAAAGTGTCCAACTTAACATTTACACAGTTGGCCTTAGGTTAGTTCTGTAATTCTCTTGAAGAACAAACTAACTAATATGCTGAAGTATAGCAGAACACCACTCTGCCCAATCTTCAGTAGCTGCTGTCAATGATGAATGTCACAACATCCAGTTTGACATTCAATCAGTAGGCCTTATGCCAGGTCTGGTTCTTCCTTGATAACCAGACTGCAAGTGAATACTAAGTTCTAACAGAGCTTCTGTTCCTTAGTATCTGTTGACAGGTATGAATGTCACAGCATTCAATAATCCTGTGTTAGCTAGTCCTGCAGTAACTACAATGTAGTTACATATACATGTCATGACATCAGTCAAGACATTTGTGTTTTACCATACAATGCAGCCAATTAAACACCTACAACAACCCCCTCAACCAGCCCCATGTTTGACATATTTACCACGCCGGGAGTGGCATAACTTTCAAGAGCTCTGATCTTCTCAGCCAGCAATTGGATTTCCTTGTTTGGTGGTTGGGCACCGTACTGACCGAACGGTTCGTTGTGCATGGAAAACTGATCAGCTTCTCGGTCCTCCTCTCTGTCATCATCAACTCCAAAGAAAGGCGGGAACAGACTATCCTTCAGATTATGCCCCAGACCGGGCCCACCACCAGTAGCAACACCAAATCCACCAGCATTGTTGTTCACCATACCTACGGTTGCTCTTTTTTCACCGTCTCTGGATCCACCCAGCCCCTGGTTGGAGACACCATCCAGGTTAACACCGCTGTTAGCAGCTGAGGCCCGCTCGAGCTTCTCAACTTTGTCGGCCAAAGCTTTCTGACCAACTGCAAACCCTTGCATGATGTTGATCAGTTCACTCATCTTATCCTTCAGCTCGAGAATATCGGTATTTGGGAGATCCATCAGTCTGGGTGTATTGCGTCTGGTAAAGTATCTGTGAGGACGAGTCGAGTGCAATGGTACAACTCTACGAGCACGAGCAATGATTCCTGCAACAGGCAAGCACGTCAGAACCCGACACCTACAAAACAGCAAACAGGTTAATATGCATGAATGCAACGTCTATCCATATGAGGAAGATTTTGTCCTTCGATTCTGGTTTCATCGAGACAGATAATATTTCACCAATAACATTCTGACATCCGGATGTCTCTCAACCAGATTCTCAATCCATAATACTCCCCATATGACTAGACGTAGTTTAGGTGCAGATGAATGCAAAACGAGAACGATGCAGATGTATGAATGCAATGCACTGTTCCATCCTCCAAGTCATCTGATCCTCTGTTGCTCTGAATCACAGCCCTGATTTCTGAACCGATCACAACCATCTGAAGTCTGATTAACCATAAATCCGACTCAAGGGAGTTCCGAAATAAACGGAACTGAAAGGTACACCATCATCATCATCAGACAAAACTCTGAGCAGATACCCATAACAATCACTGAATCGGCCCGGGGAATCCTGAAATAAACGGATCCCCACTGATAAATACCACGGACAACACTCCGGCGTCTCGGCAATAAATGACCATAAATCCGACTGATAAATATGACTCTGATCAACGGAACCAAAAGTCACCATCTGAGTCACCATCTGAACATGCATCTGTAAGAATCACCCTCCCCTCACAGGTAAATTCTAATCAGGTCATCCTAAGGCGGATAATAGTCTCGACAACCGGGCAGAGATACTCAATGGGTTTGCCCTTTCGGGTGTGCCATTGTAGCTCTCTTAAGATCGTCTAAACCAAAGATCCGGGAAATGAACGGTCACCAGAGTCAACAGCTCAAATGAAGTAACTCAACCAAAGTGGGGTACCCCACAGAGGAAAGCACTATCAAATGAACCTCGTCCGGCTTGTGGCATGTCACGTTGCAACAATATGCTGATAAAGCAAATGAGGAACGTGAGACCACACTAATCCTAGGTGTATACTCGGGCCTGGGTTTTAGCCCCACGCAGAACACCCACCCCAAAACAGAGGAACCACCTGCACAGAAGACGACAACATGATAGTATGATGCATGCAAATATTTATGCAAATATATATGGTCAGAATAATAAATGCAATAAATAAAGCAACACAAGCCACCTAAACTACCCTAGAACGCTAGGAGAGACTCGCTTAGGGAAGATGGACCAGCACAGGTCAACTTCTTGATTCCCCAGCAGAGTCGCCAGCTGTCGCATCCGCGAAAAACAACCGGCGGGCTGAAACAAAAACAACACAGAGCCGCCACCGTGCGTTATTTATCCCAAAAAAGGGAAAGGAAACGCTCAGAGTAAACCTGGAAAAAGCAAGGTCTCGCGACCAAAGAGAAAGGGTAAGGGAGTCGGTTACGCAAGGGGAAGGTATTAGCACCCCTCACGTCCGTCGTACTCGACGGGATCCACGCTCTAAAGAAAGAAAAGGTTGCTAAACAAACAGACATCACACACACACGCACCGAAAACAACACAGGTGGGGTTAAGAGGAAGAGGGCTCGATAGGACGTCGCATCCTATGCCTACGTATCTCGTCTGGAACGAGAATCAGAGCTGCCGTAGTTCGGCTTACGCACGCCAAACAAGACACACACAAACACAGGCAAACCTGGAACCCGAACGCCAATCGCTGGACTTACATCGGCTTCCGAACCAAACAAACACAAGAAGGCAAACGTGGAGCCCGAAAGCCAATCACTGGACTTACATCGGCATCCGAACCAAACACACGCACACTGGAACCCGAATGCCACTCGATGGACTTACATCAGCTTCCAAGCACACAACAACCAAACAAGTTAATAGGGAGTCGGGAACTCGAGCCTATAACCGTCAAGCACACACACAAAAAGGAAAAAAAGTGCCCAGAGAGACCTCGCGCGGTCTCCTGCCTACGTACCTCATCTGGTATGAGGATCAGGGCGACGTAGTTCCCATGAAAGGGAAAGAAATTCTAGCCAGAAACCAAGGGGAGACACACTACTAGGGAGCTGTACTCGAGCCTAGTGTTATCATGCATCATTGCCCTATGTTATGGTTTCTACCTACTTGCACAACAGCAAGCTAATCCTAACCAGGAAAAACAAGCATGCAAGCATCAATCAAAATAAAACAAACATTTCACATAGCACACACTATATCAAGTCAAGTGAGGCTCAAACAAAGGGTGGACTGCCGAGGCAAGTCATCTGTACAAGGTAGTGTTAGCTCTTAACCTTGCCATTGAGAGGCCAAGGTGAAGCTGATGAGAGGTGAGTGAAGATTAGACTTCACAGCTCTTATCCCTGATCAGGGAGAGCTTTAGACAAAGGAGCGTGGGTCCAGAATGGAGGGACCCTTCTACGCTCAAGACTCTGACACAACTGTACAAAGTACAAGATCTTGGGTTTGTGTCCCAATGCGTCAACACAGTGGTGTGAGCAGAGGGACGACTCAACAGAATAGCGGGGATAGATTGCATATCCCTTGGGTTCCGCCAATTGCCTCATAGAGGTCTTTACCTGCTTGGCACAAAAGTAAACAATCACAAACATCGCCTCTTAAGGAGGACTTCAGACAGTTGCTTGGCTAAATAACAAGCCAGGTCTTCCAGACTACATGGAGACAAGAGAGTCTACCTCAACTGGTTTAAAAACCAAGCAACAGCAAGCAAGTTCTTAAAGAACTATAAGCAACTTAATGTACCTGAAATCAATCAAGTATCATCAGTACTCAGACAAACCAACAGTAAACAACAAAAGTCAAACAGTCAATTTGTACAGTCAAAACAAGTTAATGCACACAAGTGCAAGCCATGAGCTCAAGCTCAAGCATCAAACCCTACAATACAAAACCAATGTTAGTTTACAACATCAAACAATCTCAATTTACAACTTGCATTGTTCTCCTTATGCCTTTTGCATTTCAACCTGAAAATCCAAACCAAATGTGAGAAACTAGACCACTAGGCCAAGCCTAGGGTCTAAAGGGGATGAAAAATCCAAAACAGCAAGTGGAATTTATCCAAAATCACATTCAAACAAATTAGAAGCAAATGCAATTGGTCCCATGCTCATATCAATCACCATTATCATTTTATGCACAAAATAGCATCAAACATGCAATTTGCAACTCCAAATGACCAAACAGAACTATCTCAATCAAAAGCATATCAAAACAATTCAATTAATTCCACAAAAATTCACACCTAAACAGGACACATTCAAGGCATAGCATGTCAATTTTCAGCTCAATTGGACAAAAGGAAGTAGGTCAATGAAAATCAAGAAGTCCAGACACATTTATACAAGCCAAAACAAGGCATCCAAACAAGATTTAACTTCCACAAATCATAAAACAGTGACAACAATTAAGAAATGAATGGGATCAAAACCACAATGTTCTATAATGTGTCTACAATTCACATGTCAAATTTCATCTTCATCCAATACACTATGAGAATTTCACCAATGAAATACCAACATGTGTCACACAAAGTTACCAAATGAGCACACAGGGAAGAAAATATTCAATCAATTAGAAAATGCAACCAATAAATCCATCAAAATTCACATGTAATCTTGACATATCAATGCTCAATCATGCAAAAAATTGGCTCAATCCAAGGTCCCTAAGCATCTCAAATAAAATCATGAAGTTGACCTAGCTTGGTGTGACACAAATTGTCACACCTCAATTCAAAAATTCATATCTCCCTCACCAAGTATCCAAAAATCATAAACTCTACATGAAAATCACCATCAAAATGTCCAGAACAAGCACAAAAAATTTCATTCATTTATTTGAAGGCATCATCATTTCATGAGAGATTTGGCAAGACATACACAAATGTGACACATACAATCCAACCCTAGGCATTCTAATTTTCTACACATGCAAAAATTCCACAAAAATCATGATTAAATTCTACACATCATCAGGAGTATTATGGAAAAAATCTCACCAAAATTGGATAAGAAATGAGTGAGTTATGATTTTTACAAGATCATGGCATCAAATGAAATAACAAATGGAAAAAGAAATGAAATAATATATAATTTAAAACGGAAATGGCAATTTTGTAAATTAAAGCCACTGAGCAAAACGACGCCGTTTCATTTTAATGCGTTGGCGCGCTGCTATTGGACGATGGCGGCGGGAAACACCAATTCGAATCTGGCCAGGCGAAAACAAGATCTAGCGTGCGTTTATCGTGTTTTTCAACAAAACAAGCTCAGAAAATTCCAGAAAATGGTCATGAACTAATTCTAACCAAACGCTACAAACCGCACATCATCATGACCGTCTTCCAACAAGGATTAAGGATATGCAATTAGTTTTTCCTAATTCTAAGCGTAGCAACGGGATCGAGCGAAAGAAGAAACACACATCAAACTTTAGATCCAAATATCTCATTCAATATTCAACCAAATCACAAACCACAAGTTGCATCGTGTTCTACATCACAAGATCTACAAAAGCCATGTAATGATTGAAGCAATTAGTGAAATCGAGTTCTGACCTTAAAATGATGATAGTGATGAATCCGCGAGCTTCACCATCCAAATTGTGAAAACAGATGAAGATTAATGTCCAGGAAGATGATTGGAAAAGGTTCCTTAGCTCCAGCATGCTCCAGGTGTGAGAATTCTCAAAACTCCATTGATGTGCAAGGTATGAACAGTCCTTGATCTTGAAGGTTCTTCCACGAATTTGTCAAAACAGATGTAGATCTTGGCTTGTGGAAGATGAATCAAGAAGAATCATGCAATTTGATGAAGATTTGGTGAAGAAATCTTGAAAAATGCTTGATGAAGATTTTGGAGAATTTGCAATTTTGGAGGGAAAGTTTGTTATGATTCTTGGAATGTGCAATGTGTTAACCAATTCTGTTAGGATTAATGATATATACTCACTCCTTAATCATCTCTTAATCCAAATTAACAAAAATTAGCTTGATTAGTGTTAATGCCCTTTTTAATGAAAGTCCAAAAATGACCTTGCCAAATATTGCACCATGACAGCTCATGACAGTTGGAACAAGTCATATTTTGCATTTGGAGTGTGTTGGCATTGGTTTCATGTCCAAATTCCAAGTATTGCTCAAATTCACTATCTCACACCAAAAATTCAACATAGTCCACTTAAAAATTGACTTTTTGCATTGACCATTTTTGATGAATTTGGATCACACACCATGAAAGTACATGTGAAATGGGGTTTGCTCATAAAAAGATCACCCAAATTGGACATTCCATGTGAAAGTTATGCCACTTTGATTATAGGCATTTTTGGAAAATGAATGGATCATAACTTGTCAACCATACATGAGAATTTCAAGTTCTTGGACTTTTTGGAAAGGTGAGAGCAAGATCTACAACTTTCATGTTGAACAAATTTTCATTTGAAGCTTTTTTGGACACGTAATTTTGTGGTGAAAAACTTTCCATTTTGGGAAACTTCCATTACAAGTCACTTTCTATTTTTGGAAATTTTTGTCCTGACTTTATTTTCTTCAGTCTTGAGCTTTGACATGTCAAATGAAGCTTGTTTCAACATGAATGAAGTGTATACACCTCTCTCCCACCCCCAAATCCATAAAATCAAGCACAGTTGACCACAATTGACTTTTTCAGCTGATAGATGAATTTGGCAATGCCCTGATCAATCTGAGCCCCAATTCTCTGATGAAATAGCTCAATGATGAAACCCTAGCCTCCATAAGATCAATATAATCATGAAATGATCCCCATATCCATCATAGACCCCATCTCCTTGCTATGCCCTGATTGGCCCAATGCAACTGATTAGGGTTGACCAGTGGTCAAAACCCCAATCCCAAGGTATATGATCAATCACTTGAACTTCTTGGATGATATCAAGACCATGATGATGATGATGTATCATTTCAAGATGTAGACCAATCCCTTTTGAGAATCAAAACCCTAATTTGAATCACCATCCTCAGATAGTTAGTGATCCAGTCCAATGAAACCCTAGTTTGCATCATAACCTCCTCATCTCCTGATCAAGACTTGTAAGGATGATTTGCACAATGTAACCACATGGTATGCAATATGCAATGTCTAATGACCTAAAAATGATATGCAATATGTTAAACTAGTCCCAAGAGAGGAGGGCAAATTTTGAGGTGTTACATTTATCTTTGTGAAGACATGATAAAAAGGTTCAAAGGAGAGTTGGAAGATCTCAACAAACAGAAGCCTGCAGTTTGACCTTTTTTTTTTTATGTTGTACTTTCCTTTATGTTTGAAAGAATATTTTGTACTCAATCCTTGTACTCTATTTTGAATTGAATGAATGAAGGATTTTGAGTTTCTTTTGTACAAAAAAGTTTGGTTCCATTCTTGTTTTATTCCCCGTGATCTCCTTGAATGCTTGCTAAGTTACAAGGAATCTAACACGGTTCCCTGAAAATAAAATTGAACATAAGCATAAAAGACATTTTTAAATCCACGTACATTAACATATGCATCATGCATTTCATTTCTCAAAACAAAAACTCATTCCATTTTTCCCCGTGTCCAGTAGTTCAAGCTGATTCCTCAACGTGCATACGCTACTCTAGTTCAAGGGGTTGCTCTTCAGTCAGGACCTTCGGTTCCTATTCCAAATCCCGTTATCTACGGTCTTCCTCCAGGATTTGTTCCACCGCCTGAAAGAAATCATGTGCCTCCACCTGCGCATACTTCTGGAGTAGCTGATGGAGTCGCTGTGCAAGGACCTCCGATAGTCAATCAAGTAGTCATGCCCCGCACTGATGAAGAGCTCCAGGACGAGTTTGAAATGCAGAATTACAATGGAGCTACTCCAGTGGTCATCCCTACTGCTGCCCAAGAATCTGAGGCTATCTTGATGTGTCGTGCTCTGGCCGAAAAGCTAAGAATCTTGGAAGGACATAACTCAACCCGTTTAAGTGCCTTGGAGATGTGTCTAGTCCCAGACGTGGTGATTCCTCCAAAATTCAAAGCGCCTGAATTTGAAAAATACAAAGGACTCACATGTCCTAACATACATTTGAAAATGTATTGCAGAAAAATGGCTGCCTATGCCAGAGATGATAAGCTCATGATCCATTGCTTTCAGGACAGTCTAATTGAGGCATCTTTGGACTGGTACATGCAGTTGGAATGTAGCAACATCCACACTTGGGATGAGTTGGCTGAAGCATTCACAAAGCAATACAAATATAATACTGACATGGCACCAAACCGTACTCAGCTTCAGAGTATGGCCCAAAAAGACAATGAGTCTTTTAAAGAATACGCACAACGCTGGAGAGAATTGGCTGCAAGGGTGCACCCGCCGCTGGTTGATCGTGAATTGATTGACATTTTCATGGGAACCTTGCAGGGCCAATATTATGAAAGATTGATCAGTAGTGTGTCCACAGGATTTTCTGACATGGTGATCGTGGGAGAAAGAGTAGAAGAAGGACTGAAGAGTGGTAAAATCCAGGGAGGTTCCTGGAGTCAACCAATCTTGAAGAAGCCTTTCAACGGATTCAAGAGGAAGGAGGGTGAGACTGGTGCCATTTCTTCTCAGAGGGGGAGACCACCATACAAAGCTCCCGCTTCTGTGCCTTATTATCAGTACCCTTACGTAGCGGCTACTCAATATCCAACCATGCCTTACCGTCCAATTGCTCCTGTTCCTATTCCAGCTCCGGTACCTCACTATCAAGTTCCTGTTCCTCAATATCAAGCTCCACAACCTCAGTTCCCTGCTCCTCCACCTCAACATCAATAGAGAATTCAACAGAATAATCAACCACGTCCAGTTCAGCAGCAACGACCAAATCAACAGAGGCCATATCAACAGTACAATAATGTGAATACCACTCCTATCCCAATGACTTACACTCAATTGCTACCGTATCTGATTCAGAATGGGACTGTCGTGCCAAGGGCATTACCTCCAATGCCGAAGCCGCATAAGCCTTGGTATGATGAGAATGCTAGATGTGCCTTTCATGCTAATTCAGAGCGTCATACAATAGAGAATTGCAAAGTGTTCAAGCTCCGGGTCCAAGAGTTGATAAATTAGAAAATATTGTCTTTTGCCGATGTTCCAAATGTGGGGAACAATCCTTTGCCTAAACATGATGGTTCAGGTGTCAATGCTATAGAAAGTTCAACTGATGATGGATTGATAAAGGATGTGTTCAAGTTGAAGACTCTTTTAACATTGGTCCATGCTAGATTGATGGAAGCAGAATTGATGAATGGAGTACATGATAATTGTGTGGTGTGTTCACCTAACCCTGATCAGTGTGGTGAATTCAAAGTTTGTCTTCAACGTTTGATGGATCAGCGGGTTATTCAGTTCACTAGAGCAAAGATTGATGATGATGTTGTTGTGATTGTGCCTATATTTGATCAAGAGAGGCTTCCCAAGCCTTTTGTGGTCCCTTATCAGAGAAATGTTGACCTAGAGCCAGTGAAGAAGATTGAGCCCATGGTTATCCATGTTCCCGCTCCATTCTCATTTGACAGTACCAAAGCCGTGCCTTGGAACTATGAGCCTGTAGTTTATGTGGGTAACAAACCAGTAATCTTGAAAGAGCCAGACGTGACTAACATCGCTGGAGCTAGTGGTGTGACTCGAAGTGGAAGGGTTTTTGCTCCTGAAGTGATCCCAAACAAAGAAAGTGCACCAACAGTTGAACCAACAAAGGGGAAAGAGGTAAATCCTCCAGAAGAAGGAGAAGGCTCATCTAAGAAAGCAGTGACTACTGAAGAGGATAGAGAATTCTTGAAGATTATCAAGAAGAGTGATTACAAGGTCGTAGATCAGCTCAACCAGACTCCTTCAAAAATCTCAATTCTTTCTCTACTTATGAGTTCTGAGGCTCATAGGACTGCTCTATTGAAGTTCTTGAACGAAGCTTATGTGGCAGAAGACATCAGTGTTATTCAGTTTGATAATGTGGTTGCTAATCTCAATGCTACTAGTTGTTTGATGTTCACTGATGATGATTTACCCCCTAATGGGCGAGAACATAATATGACGCTTCATATCTCCATTCAGTGTACAGATGTTACTTTGGCTCGAGTACTGGTGGATACAGGTTCATCCTTGAACGTGTTACCTAAGACTACCCTGGCACAATTGAATATTGAAGGGGTGCAGATGAGACCCAGTGCTTTGATAGTTAAAGCTTTTGATGGGTCTAAGCGAGCAGTTATTGGGGAGATTGACCTCCCAATCCTGATTGGCCCTCAAACTTTCCGTATTACCTTCCAGGTAATGGATATTAGGCCTGCCTATAGCTGTCTGTTAGGTAGACCTTGGATCCATGCTGCTGGAGCTGTCACCTCGACACTTCACCAGAAGTTGAAGTTTGTTACTTCTGGTAAGCTGGTATCCGTATCTGGAGAGGAAGATATTTTCGTCAGCCATTTGACTTCTTTCAGATACATTGAAGTAGGTGAAGACATTGTTGAAACTCCTCTCCAAGCCCTTGAAGTGGTCAATGTGGTCCAGACTAAGCCGAAACTTGTTGAAGAACCCAAGGGGGTCATGACCTCGTGGAAGAGTGTGAAAGCTGCAATTGAAGCTGGTTGCCCTGGAAGTTGGGGCACAGTGATTGAACTACCAGAGAAGAAAGACAAGTGTGGATTAGGATATCAAGCGTCTATTGAACTTTTCAAAGGTCAGAAGATACATCAGGGGAAGGTTCCTAGCATCCAGGAAATATTCTCCAAAGCTGGTTTCCGAAGTGATGATCAAGTGAATGCTCTTGAAGATGAAGATCTAGATTTGTCCAAGATGGTGTTTCGTGGACCTCCGGATGCCGCTCTCACTAACTGGAAGGCAACAAATGTTCCAGATATAGTTTCTTTTTCAAAGTAATTTACTGTTTCTAAAAACATCCAATGCCATGCCCAAGGCATATGGATAGCTTTGTAGGGCCCATTTTGTGTTAATATTTAAGCCTTATCATCAATACAAAGCACATTTTTTGAGATCCCTGTCTTTCATCTTTTTAATTTTTTTTTTTACAAACAAATAAACAACAAAAAAAATGGCAATTTTTATTTCACATCACTTTCATTTTTCAAAATCTTCCTCTAAAAAGAAAAATCATTTCCATGCAGATCATTAATAACTGGATCCATTGAACACGACAATGCTATAATTCCCTATGACTTCGACCTCCCGATTAACCAAGCTGAAGAGGATGGTAAGGAAGACCGCGAACTCCCAGAAGAGTTGACCAGACTTTTGAAACAAGAGGAAAAGATGATTCAGCCTCATCAGGAACCAGTGGATGTGATCAATCTGGGGACTGAGGAGGATAGAAAGGAAGTCAAGGTCGGAACTGCTTTGAAAAAAAATGTGAAGGAGGAACTAGTCAAGCTACTACATGAATATGTGGATGTGTTTGCCTGGTCATATCAGGATATGCCAGGACTCGACACCGACATAGTTGTGCACAAGCTGCCGTTGAGGCCGGAATGCCCGCCCATCAAGCAGAAGTTGAGAAGAACTCGACCAGACATGGCTGTCAAGATCAGAGAAGAGGTCAAGAAGCAGTTTGATGCAGGTTTTCTAGCTGTTGCAACTTATCCGCAGTGGATTGCTAATATTGTGCCAGTTCCGAAGAAAGATGGAAAAGTTCGAATGTGTGTAGACTACAGAGACCTGAATAGAGCTAGTCCCAAAGATGATTTTCCTTTACCTCACATTGATGTATTGGTAGATAACACAACTCAGTTCTCTGTATTCTCCTTCATGGACGGACTCTCAGGATATAATCAGATTAAAATGTCTCTCGAAGATATGGAGAAAACAACTTTCATTACACCATGGGGCACTTTCTATTATAGGGTAATGCCTTTCGGCCTGAAAAATGCTGGGGCAACCTATCAAAGGGCCATGGTAACTCTTTTCCATGATATGATACATAAGGAGATTGAAGTCTATGTGGATGACATGATTGCCAAGTCTCAGACAGAAGAGGAGTATGTTATTCATCTAAAGAAGTTGTTTGTAAGATTGAGGAAATACAGACTGCGCTTAAACCCTGCTAAATGCACTTTTGGAGTCAGATCTGGAAAGCTTCTAGGATTCATTGTGAGCCAGAGAGGCATAGAAGTTGATCCTGACAAAGTCAAAGCTATTCAAGAGATGCCAGCACCTCGGACAGAGAAGCAAGTCCGTGGTTTCTTGGGAAGATTGAACTATATTTCCAGATTCATCTCGCATCTGACAACCACTTGCGAGCCAATATTCAAGTTGTTAAGAAAAGATCAAGCCGTTAGGTGGAACGATGATTGCCAGAGTGCATTCGATAAAATCAAACAGTATCTGCAAGAACCGCCAATCTTAGTGCCACCAGTTCCAGGAAGACCTCTCATTATGTATTTGACAGTACTCGATGAATCCATGGGATGTGTACTGGGGCAACACGATGAGACGGGTAGGAAAGAGCATGCTATCTACTACCTGAGCAAGAAGTTTACAGAATGTGAAATCAGGTACTCCACGCTAGAAAAGACTTGTTGTGCATTAGCATGGGCTGCTCGTCGTCTGAGACAGTATATGATTTGTCATACAACAATGTTAATATCCAAGATGGATCCCATCAAGTACATCTTCGAGAAACCTGGATTAACTGGCAGAATCGCTCGCTGGCAAATGTTGTTATCAGAATATGACATTCAGTATGTAACTCAGAAGGCCATTAAGGGTAGTGTGTTATCAGAGTACCTTGCGCACTAGCCAGTGGAGGACTACCAATCGATGAGACTTGACTTCCCAGATGAAGACGTCATGTACATAAGAGACTACGAGATTCCAGGCCCGGAAGAAGGACCCGAACCAGGATCGCGGTGGACGCTCGTGTTCGATGGTGCCTCAAATGCATTGGGTAACGGGATTGGGGCTGTTATAACTTCTCCAAAGGATTTTCATCTTCCCTTCACGGCAAGGTTATGTTTCCAATACACCAATAACATGGCGGAGTATGAAGCATGTATCTTGGGAATTGAAGCAGCTATTGACCTACGAATCAAGATTCTTGAGGTGTATGGAGACTCAGCACTTGTCATCTATCAAATCAAAGGAGATTGGGAGACCCGCCATCCCAATTTGATCTCATACCGAGAGCATGTCATGAAGCTAATCCCCTACTTTGATGAGATTAATTTCCATCATATTCCTAGGGAGGAGAATCAGCTAGCCGATGCCTTGGCTACTCTGTCATCTATGTTCAAGGTCAAGTGGGTTAACGAATCACCTGCTATTACAATTCAACGTCTAGATGAGCCAACACATTGCTTGGCAGTTGAAGCAGAAATAGATGGAAAGCCTTGGTTTTATGACATCAAACGATATCTTGAGAAGCACGAGTATCCAAATGATGTATCCATCACAGACAAAAAGACCTTAAGAAAGTTATCAGCCAATTTCTTCCTAAGTGGTGGTGTTTTATACAAAAGAAACTTTGATTTAGTTCTGCTCAGATGCGTGGATAGACACGAAGCCGACCTACTCATCAAAGAAATCCATGAAGGTTCTTTCGGCATTCATGCAAACGGACATGCAATGGCGAAGAAAATCCTTAGAGCTGGTTATTATTGGTTGACAATGGAAACAGATTGTTACCACTATGCCAGGAAATGCCACAAGTGCCAAATTTATGCTGACAAGGTGCACGTGTCACCTACCCCTCTAAATGTTTTATCAGCTCCATGGCCATTCTCAATGTGGGGCATAGACATGATTGGTATGATTGAGCCTAAAGCTGCAAATGGACATCAGTTCATTCTAGTTGCCATTGACTACTTCACTAAGTGGGTAGAAGCAACTTCTTATGCCAATGTGACAAAGCAAGTCGTCACTCGATTTATCAAGAAAGAGATAATTTGTCGCTACGGAACTCCTAGCAAGATTATCACTGATAATGGATCAAATCTGAATAATAAGATGATGAAGGAGTTGTGCGAGAATTTCAAGATTGAACATCATAACTCGTCACCTTATAGGCCAAAGATGAACGGAGCTGTAGAGGCAGCTAACAAGAATATCAAGAAGATCATTCAGAAGATGGTGAAAACTTATAAAGATTGGCACGAGATGCTACCCTTTGCTTTGCACGGATATCGAACAGCTGTTCGCACTTCAACAGGGGCAACCCCTTTCTCACTAGTCTATGGCATGGAGGCTGTGCTACCGATAAAAGTTGAGATCCTCTCATTGAGAGTCTTGATGGAGACAGAATTAGAAGAAGTAGAATGGATTCAAACCAGATTTGACCAACTCAATCTAATCGAAGAAAAGAGGATGGCAGCGTTGTGTCATGGTCAGTTATATCAGAGGAGACTCAAGCGGGCGTTTGACAAGAAGGTCCGACCTCGAGAGTTTAATGTAGGTGAACTAGTTTTGAAAAAAATAATCTCCCTCCAGAAGGATTCACGTGGAAAGTGGATTCCAAACTATGAAGGGCCATTTGTGGTGAAGAAAGCTTTCTCTGGTGGAGCTTTAGTTCTCACGAACATGGACGGAGAAGAGTTGACACACCCCGTCAATTCTGATGCAGTCAGAAAGTATTATGCCTAAGAAAAAGAGATGGATAATAAAAGCTCGCTAAGTTGAAAACCCGAAAGGGCGACTTAGGCAAAAAAATGAACATCCCGATGAGTTGAAAACCCGAAAGGGCGACTCAGGCAAAAATTAGGGATAAACAAAAAAATTAAGCCCGGTAAGTCAAAAACCTGAAAGGGCGACTTAAGCAAAAAAGGGTAAAATCTCCCGGTGAACTGAAACTCTTAAGGAGCAGTTCGCGCAAAAGTTAGGGAATATCCAAAAGCATAATACTGGAGCGACATAAGTCAACACTGCAACAAAGCTCAGATGGAAGAGAAAAGTCCAATTACCATCTCCAGAAGCAAAGTAATGAGGACTAGAGGACATAGGGGAAAGTAGCAAAGTTGTATTTCGTTGGAAAATCAGTTAAATTTTTGTTGCCATTTACTTGCTTTCTTTCTCTGTAATCTCCTCTTAGAGGGGTTTCCATCTTCATGAACCCCATGTATGAGTTACTCTTCTCACCAAATAAAATTGTTCAGTTGAACATTGCTTTACCAATTATTTCTGTTTTTCTGCTTAATGTCGCTTTTATTTTTGATAAGATAAAAACATTAAAATAGTGGAAACGACAAAGCTTTTGAAAACTTTAATTTAATTTGATTTTGAAAGTATAAAAGGAATGTTTGTTGGTTCACAATAATGCATCTGGTTCACAAGACGTGGGACATTTCCTAGATCATTGTAATCTAAAGCAAGTTTGAAGTGGATTTTCTCCCAGAAGCAAGAAGTCCTCATTGAAGCCCGCTTGGCGGAAAAGCAGAAATCAGAATTTTTTTGCAACAAAAAATTATTTCATGATGTCAGTGCTATTCAAGACAAGGCGTTGGGGAATGCGAGCTTGATACCCACAAAATGCATAAACTAATATATTCATGCATTCACATTCATTTTGCATATCATGTACAAAAACAGATCATGCATAAACCTCAGCCGGATTCAACAACCTCTCAAGGAAGTTCAATATAATCCTCAACAAACCAAGATGCAGGGGGTGTTCTCAAGAGTAGAACAATTCTCTTCTTCAATATTACAGTACTTTCAAAATACAATCATTGTTGGAATTGATTCTTAAGACGAGTTTCTTCCCCAGCAAGGTGATTGATGTTCTCCCATTGGAACTCTGGTGTCAACGGAATTTCTGCTTGGTTTCCCCAGTAAATATCTCCACACAGAGTTTCTCCAACATTGTATTTTCTCCAGCAAAAGTTCATGAACTCCCCAGCAAGTCTCTAGGATCTTCTCATTCCCCAAAAGAGTCTTCTGTCAGCCAAGAGCAGCTGAACATGCAGTTATTCCCCAAAGGAAGCATTTTATTTATTTCCCAGCAATTTGCATCAACCAAGAGCAGTTGAATGCATTAGTTTCAGCCAAGAGCACTTGAACACTATTTTATTTTACAGTTTTTGCTTCAGCCAAGAGTCATTGAATGCATCAGTTTCAGCCAAGAGTTGTTGAATATGACATCTTTATCCAAAAGCAACTGAATATGATCATTTATTCCCCCCGGAGTGTCTGCCTTCAACGAAGAACGTCTGAAGACCAGTCGAGCATGTTACCTTATAACAGATCCATCCCAGAGACCTAATGTCAGTCAAGAGCAACTGAACATGATTCTCTCATCCCTAGTCATTTGCATATCATCTAAGAAATCAAGAGCATTTCTCAGTACATTTACGTTCAATGATTAAGGAATCAAGAGTATTCCTTAATTCATTTGCATATCATCTGAGAAATCAAGAGCATTTCTCAATTCATTTACATTCATGATTAAGGAATCAAGAGTATTTCTTAATTCATTTGCATATCATTTGAGAAATCAAGAGAATTTCTCAATTCATTTACATTCATGATTAGGGAATCAAGAGTATTTCTTAATTCATTTGCATAGCATCTGAGAAGTCAAGAGCATTTCTCAGCATATTTACATTCATGATTAAGGAATCAAGAGTATTTCTTAATTCATCTACATTCTCATGATTAAGAAATCAAGAGTATTTCTTAACTCATACATAGTTCATTTACATTCATGATTAAGAAACCAAGAGTATTTCTTAAATAATTTGCATTATCATGATTAAGAAATCAAGAGTATTTCTTAAATCATTTGCATTTATGATTAGGAAATCAAGAGTATTTCTTAACTCATACCGTTTCATATTTAAGAAGTCAAGAGTACTTTTTAACCTGCATAGCATCGGAGAAATCAAAAGCATTTCTCATATCATTTATCATCCGATGATTAAGAAATCAAGATTATTTCTCAATTCATCTGAATTTTCATTCATCCATATGATGATTAAGAAATCAAGATTATTTCTTAATTCTTTCATCTCTGAGGAGTCAAGAGTACTTCTTAGCATCTATATTATTTGTCATTCATACAGTTAAGAAATTGAGAGTATTTCTCAATTCATTCGAATTCATTTTTAAGGAGTCAAGAGTACTTCTTAACCTTCATTTACATGCATATCGCCCGACAATTAGGAAATCAAGAGTATTTCTTAAATCTCCTTGCCTTCATTTGCATTATTATTTGTTGATTAAGAAATCAAAAGTATTTCTTAAGTCCAAGTGCATTCGCTCATTACCGTAAGCATATCATTCTTCTACATAAGAGGGCAAAATTTGGATCTGTTTGGTATTTAAACTATCTTTTACCATGATGATTTAAAGACAAGAGCTCTTCATATCCTCCTGTTAAAGATGTTTAAATAGGGGCAGTTGTCATACCCTAAATTTTTCCCTAAGTTTTCTCACTCGCATAAGCATAACATGAATTGATCCATTTTGTCATGCATTTCATCAGTTAAAAAAAGCATTTATCAAGATTTTAGATGAAAAGTCAGGAGTTCTGGAATTTTATCTTATCTTAATAACCTTCATTCATCATACATTGATTAAGAAGTGGAAAGACTTGATTTCTCGATCTCCATGCATCATTTATTTCCGTTGCATCGTGTTTTCAGAGGTTTAGAAGATGACAATCAAGAGAATTGTCATCATCTGAATTCGGGTAGAATTTAATGGTGATTGAGAATTAAAGGTAAATGGTCCAATGGCGTTTCATTTACATTTGATTGTCTGTTCACGGTTATTCAGTCAGAAATTCAGTTCATTTACAAGATGCTTGTATTTTCTACTTGTCATAGCATACATTATTGTTCAGCGTAACACTTGAAATATTGCTCGAAATAATTTTTCGGGTCTAACAGACAGACCGGTCAAATCGTTTCTCAACTGTGCATCAAATTAGCAGATGAAGAATTTCAAAATTTGAGCTTTCAGACGTCAGTTTTATTAATCTATGTTCCGCGTAGTTTAATCTGACGTGCTGGTTTAATTTTTTTCGGATACTTTTTCGGTCACATTTCGATCAGTCTAAGCCTTTTAACCGGTCATTTTTTATTTCAAAAATTGATCAAAACCTGTATATTTTCGAGAAATTTATTTCGCAATGATCATTTTGATACATTCCGTTATCTTTTTGGACATTTTTGTGTTTGATTTTTTATTTATTTTTAATGTATTTATTTTTATTTTTAGCCAAAATAAATCTTTAGAATTTATTGTTTATAGTTTTATGGTGTTTCATTTTGTTTTGTTTTTTTTATGACGAAAATAGAGAACTAATCTTTTGATTTCTACCATAAGTGTACAATATGTGTATGTGTACTGGTGTTACTATATTGATTATATGTGTGTATTTGTGCATGATAAATGTGTATTGTTTATGTAGTGATCAAATTATATATTATAAATGTGATGTTCATGTGTGTGTAAACTTAATAATAATATTATGTATATTATGTGAATGTGAGTATAGTAAAATAATATAGTAATGACTGTATGTTGCATGTGTTGTAAGTGTGAACAAAGTGATGATGTATGATAGTAAATTGTGTGTTATGTGTTATAATAATTGTAAATGTAATATAAGGATGATAGATAGAAATATAATACTTTCTGTGTCAGAATTCACTCTTTTTCTTTAACTCTCTTTCTCACACCACACAAAAAACACATAACTCTCCTCCCTCTCTCATATGCCATGACATAGCAAAAAAATATCATTTTATTTTTCCTCCACACAAACAACTCCATAAACCGCCTTCTTTCTCTTCAATTTTTTCCATCATTGTCCATACAAAAAATATCTTATCTCTCACATATCACTTCCTCTCATCTCTCAAACATCACTTCCTCTCATCTCTCAAACATCACTTCCACTTAAAAAAAAATCAAAAAATATAAAAGTTTTATCATTTTCTTTTTCTACACACTCAAACCGCCTCAACCTCATCTCACATAACATCAACCTTCAAGTTTCTTAATGATGGTGCTCATCTCATTTTGACTCTTAAAAACATCAACCTTCAAGTTTTTTTAACCATCATCATCAACAACCAATATCCTACTCATCACAACTCACTTAACTCTCTCATCAAACTACAACATAAACCATCATCATCTTCTCAAACAACCAAAAAAGTCAAACACAAACACCATCAGATTTTTTTTTAAGAGAGTAAGTGAATATTTATTTGTTTTATTTTTATTATATTTTGATATTTTTGTGTTGTCTCAATATGAGTTAGAGAAAGATTAAGTTGTGTTGTTGTTGTTTGTCTTTGCAAAACCATAAGAGAGGTAGAATCATAGAGAGTTTATTTTTTTAATTGTTTTTCTCATTATTTTTATGAAGATGTTAAAGAATTAAAAAACAAGTTATGTTGTTGCTACTTATTGTTCTAAAACGAAGAAGAAGAAAAAGTTGGTCATTTTTAACTTCTCCCCACTACCACGTGTCAACATCTGTGTGGGTGGGAGGTTTATATTTTCTTTTCTTGATTTGAGGGAATAAGCCTTTTTGTTTTATTTTTATTTATTTTGTTTTTTTTATAGAAAACCTCATCATATTTTTACTATTTTATTTTGGGAAGTTAAGACACATTAAAGCTAGATGAGCATAACCACCAAAGTATGCAGCAAAAGAATTCATAACATTTCTTTATTTTTTCACTTAGACAGTAACAAGTTCATAGAGTTTTTAGATGCATCATATTCTACTATTATTCTGAATTATTATAACTATCTAAATATTATCAATATTATAAATATTATTGTTACTATAATGGTTACTATTATTTAAATTATTACTATAATTTCTGTTTTTTTACTATTATTGTCATATTTAGTTTTTGATTAAATTATTTATTTTAAATATAAAAAATTGATTTATTTTTTCTCCGTTGGGTTTTTTTTTCACAAATGCGTAACAATTTTAAAATTAAAAATTCAATTTAACTTCTGATTTTTACTTCGAGTCCCGTGGCTTTCTCTTGGGCCTTCTCACAACGAGATTCTTTTATTTCTTCAAATGTCTTTCAAAACTTGTATGATTTAGTTATTGTGTTGTATCCCCATTCGATAAATTGTACCCCCATTCCCGAAAATGTGTAATAATTTACCGCTTTCGTTTACTTTATTGTATTAGTTGATTGTCAATTCCAAGATTAAAATCAACCCATTCTAGAAAAGAATAAAAACAAATACTCGATCCAACGTCGAGCAATTTTCACACAAAAATTAGAACCATTTCTACACCCACATATCTATCATTTTCAAAACCTTTAAATCACCCCATCTTGTTTCAATTCAAACACAAAGAATAAAAACCCCGATCCAACATCAAGTGTTTGTTCCCTAATCAAATCCAAATTGGATACAAAGTCGAGCAACACCCCTGCCACATCCAAATTATTTTCATAAGTCAACTTCTAACACTTGATCCAACGTCAAGTCGTCCCCCAGTTTTTAAAAGCTTTTCATAATAAAAATGGAAGAAACTGATTAAGTTTAGATTTTCTCTGTTTCGAATGTTAGGATACTGCTGTAGAGCTCAATGTCCAAACATTCGTCTTCCATATTAACATACAGTAATTACTAGAATTAGGTCATTTCTCTTATAGAAGAAAAAGATTGATTGGGTATCGACCTTCTCTTTCCCGATTATTTGGACACTGCTGTAGAGCTCTCTGTCTGATTAATCGTCTTCCGTTAATAAACTTTGACCTAATTTGCCACACATTTTCATAAACAAAATTTTGGATGAAAAGAGAGTGATTGGGCTTAGGCCTCTTCCTTTTCAAGCATCTGAGTACTGCAGTAGAGCTCCCTGCTTAGATGCTTGTCTCCGCTTAAAATCAACTCAAACTCATCAAACTTGTTTTCCGCCCTTGTGCGACTCCGGAAACATTTTCAGAAAAGAGTATGCAACATCCATTTTGATGCGAAACAAACAAAGACTTTAGCCTCCAAGAGCGAGCAAGAAGTAAAGGTTTAATCGCTCAAATGTGATCCAAGCATCACTCTCTTTAAAAGCAATCCATCTAGTAGTTCTCTTTGGGTAGAACTACGTATGCCTTGAGTTCTTCATAGCACCTGGAGATACGTAGGAGCAGGATTGCGAAATCTTGTCAGGCACATTAATATTAAAAACCCTAAGTCTTTCCTTTCTTTCTTTCTCTTTCCTCACCCGATAAGTAGAAGATCACAAACGATATCACGCTAACACTCTAACACGAAACTAACTAAATGGGTCCCATCGAGTACGATGGATGTGAGGGGTGTTAATACCTTCCCCTTGCATAACCGACTCCCGAACCCGATTTGGTTGCGACGACCATTTCTTTTTGATTTTTGTGGGTTTTATCGATATTTCCCCTTTTCCTCTTTGGGAATAAATAAAGTTCGGTGGCGACTCTATTTTATTTATATTTCGAGCGTTCCCTACGCTTGGGTATTTTTCGCGCCGCGACAACCGTGCTTTCCCGGATCTTTGGTTTAGACGATCTTAAGAGAGCTGCAACGGCACACCGGAAAGGGCAAACCCGTTGAGTATCTTTGCCCGATTGTCGAGACCATTATCCGCCTTAGGATGACCTGATTAGAATTCACCTGTGAGGGGAGGGTTGATTCTTACAGATGCATGTTCTGATGGTGACTTTGATGGTGACTAATGGTTCAGTTGTTGATCAGAGTCCTATTTATAAGTCGGATTTATGGATTTAATTCTGAGATGCCAGAGTTCTGTCCGTGGTATTTATCAGTGGGGATCCGTTTATTTCAGGATTCCCTGGGCTGGTTCAGAGGGTCTTGTGGTTATCTGTTCAGAGGATCTCGGGTGATGATGGTGATGTATCTTTCCGTTCCGTTTATTTTGGAACCCCAAGTCGGATTTGTGGTTACATATTCCTTCAGATGGTTGTGATCGGTTCAGAGGCCGCAACTCAGTGCAGCGAATGATCAGATGACTTGAAGGATGGCACAGTGCATTGCATTCATGCATCAGCATCATTCACATTCTGCATTTATCTGCATCTAACTCATGTTTATCCATATGCAGGGGACATTTTTGATTGAGATCCTGGTTGAGAGACTTCTTTGTTCCAGACATGAGGCCCGGCTTGAAAGATGACGTCGTCTTCAGTTTCTTCAATCCGGAGATTGATGTGTTGAGGGATATGATAGCATTGATTACACCTGACCATGTGGGGTTGTTCCGTGAGTATTATGGTGGTATTCTGAAGTTGGTTTTCAGGCTCACAGACAGTGATAGGAGCGCCATCCATACTTTTCTCCAGTTTTATGACCCGGGTTTGAGGTGCTTCGTTTTCCCGGATTACCTGTTGGGACCTTTGATGGAGGACTACGCCAGCATCCTGGGTATCCAGATCAGAGATCAGATTCCATTCTATGTCACTAAGGAGGAACCTGATGTTACTGAGATTTCTCGTGCTCTTTATTTGAGCCCGGAGGTGACCAAGGAGGGTTTAAAGGAGAAAGGAAAATTGCCTGGTTTTCATCTGAGTTTCTTGGAGGCTAAAGCCAAGGAGCATGCTGTTGTGGGAAATTGGAGGGCCGGTTGTGCTTTGATTGCTGTGAGCATTTATGGGATCATCATGTTTCCTACTCAGAAGGACTTTGTGGACATTAATGCCATCCGGGTGTTTATGCAGAGGAATCCTATTCCTACCTTGGTTGGGGATGTTTATTACTCGGTCCATAATCGGAACGAGAAGCGGTGTGGGGGATTGATCAGATGTTGTGCTCAGCTGTTGCACAAATGGTTTATGGGGTATCTGCCTTCTAGAGGTGCTTTTGTTTCTCTTGATCCTACGGTTAATTGGGCGACCAGGTTGATGGGTTTGCGGGCCAAGGACATAGCTTGGACTCATAATGGTATGGCTGGACGAAACTTCATTTACAGTTGTGGGAGCTTTCCCAATGTGCCTCTTATAGAAGTTCAGGGTTGCATTAATTACAACCGGACGCTTCTTAGGAGACAAATGGGGTTTGCTATGGAGGTTCCTCCTCTCGAGTGTGAGATTCAGGAGTCTTTCTACTTCCCAGCTGAGGGTAATTTATTACAGTTGAGGCAGGTGTCCGGGGCATGGCGAAATATTCAGAGGAAGGGCAAGGTTCCTTTTGGCAAGATTAATAGCAGGTCTCTTCCTCCATTTGATGATTGGCTTAGGAAGAGGATTGAGCTCACCCATCTACCATTTCCTGGAGGTGATCCTTGGTGTCCTTTGTTTGAGGGGCCACGTTCTACTGTCAGCATGGAAGAGTTCCTTGAGATGAAGAAAGCCAGAGATCAACTGCAAGCAGAGAAGACTGAATTGGAGATGAGTGTTGCTAGGATTCAAATGTCTAATCAGGAAATCAAAGGGAGAATAGAAGACCAGGATAAGAGACATGCCATGGAGGTGAAGCGCTTTGAGATAGATACTGCCTATTACCGCAATTGGCAGTTGGTTTCCTGCGTCTTGCTTGCTTGTTGGAGTCTGACGTAAGTCCAGCGATTGGCAGTTGGTTTCCTGTGTGTGTTTGTTGGTTCGGAGTCTGATGTAAGTCCAGCGATTGGCATTCGGTTTCCATGTTTGCCTGTTTGTGTGGAGTCTGACATAAGTCCAGCGATTGGCAGTCGGTTTCCTGTCTTTGTTTTGTTTGGCGTGTGTTAGCCGAGCTACGAGTGCTCTGATTCTTCTTCTGTCAGAGAAGATACGTATGCATAGGATGCGACATCCTAGCGAGCACGTTTCCCCCTGTCCCGAACTACGTCGACTCTGATGTCTGTGCCTGACAGACTACGTAGGCCCAGGATGCGATATCCTGCCGAGTTAGTTTCTTTTGTCTTTCTGTGTTTCCTTTCAGCCAGTGTGTGCAGTTGGTGTTCAGTTTTTAGCAACCTTATCCTTCCTTTTGTGCGTGGATCCCGTCGAGTACGACGGATGCGTAGGGGTGCTAATACCTTCCCTTCACATAACCGACTCCCGATCCCATCCTTCTCTGGTCGCGAGACCATGTCTTTTCCAGGTTTACTTCGAGCGTTTCCTTTCCCTCTTTTGGGATAAATAACGCGCGATGGCGGCTCTGTTGTTTTCGTTTTCCCGCCGGTTTTTCGCGTAATGCGACACCATGCAAATTGAATTCACATAGTTGGTTTTACCATTTACAGCTTTACCTTCAATAGGTAATCCGAATAGCATATAGATGTCTTATAACGTCACAGTACACTCACCAGTTGGAAACCAGAATGTGTGTGTCTCGGGACGCAATCTTTTACATAACGCAAGAATGAATTTATTATCAATCGACCAAGGCATAATTTTTCTTATATGTCCAAAACCGGCGAGTTCGACATACGATTGAATCATCGGGTTCATGTGGACATATTCGTGGACCCGAGTACGAAACCGTGAAACATCCTATAAAAGAAACAACAAAATACTTTACTAAGTTGATATATTATTAAAAGGTACTCTAGACAAATAACAAAAGAATTAAACGCTTACATAAGTTGTTATGTTTGTAAATGTTCCTCTGAGTGATTCGTGTGACACCCCGATAATAATATGGTAATTATTTAAATTAAGTTAATAATATATTTATTAATTTAATTAGATAATTGGATTATTATTATTATTATTTTGGAATTATTGAATTATTATTATTATTGGAATAATAATTATTTGAAAATATATATAAGCTGGAATAAGTAAAAAGAGTTCATTTTGGAAAATAAGGTTTTCACGTGAAACTCAGAGAAGCGGCTGAAAGAGGCAGAGCAAGAGGAAGAGCTAGAGAGCAAGGGTTGGAGAACGGAAAAGCTTGAAAGCTCAAAGTTGCCGGATTAACTCAGGTAAGGGGGGTTTATCGTCGTTTAATGGGTATTATGGGTTAGCATGTAATGGGTAGTGATAAACCGTTGAATTGACCCTAATTGGGATTGTTGAATGCTGAAAATTGTGATGGATATGTTGTGTTGAATCTGAAATTGAATCCGTAATTGTGTGAGTCGTGTTTTCCCGAACGTATAGTTTTCTACGGAATGGGAATCGGAGGTCCGGAAGTCCTCTAACGGCGGAAAATGCGGAGAATTCTGCATTCTGCTTTGTGTTAGCGCAGGAACTGCTGTTTTGTCTGCGTTAACCGGTTAACCCAGGGTGTTAACCGGTTAACACTGTTACGAATTGAGAATTAGTGCTGTTTTGCCTGCGTTAACCGGTTAACCCAGGGCGTTAACCGGTTAACACTGATAAGTTTTGGGCAGTAAGCGTGTTTTGCCTGCGTTAACCGGTTAACCCAGGGCGTTAACCGGTTAACACTGTTGCAGTATGGAAAAATTGTTAATTTAAATGTTGTGTGCATAATCGATGTTTGGCCTATAGTGGCGTATGATGTAATAGGGATTAATTCCCGCTATTTTGAGCAGTATAGGTATTTGTAGAGTGTGCTAATACTGTGTTCAATTATTTGAGATGATATGATGTTTTGACAAATGTGTTGAGGCTGTATGATGATATGCATAATGTTGTGAATGTATATATTATGCATGTATTTGTGAATGGGCTGTTGTATGGCTTAGAGTGTGAGCATGTGTCCATTGTGAATTGTTGTTGATGTTGCATTGCTAGATGATTAGCATGTATAGCATAGCCCTTGGGGTTGTAGCTAATTCCCATGGTGAGGAATTAGTGAGTGAATTATTGTGGATTTGTTGTTGATGTTTGCATGCTAGGTGATTAGTGTGCATAGCATAGCCTTTGGGGCTGTAGCTAATTCCCATGGTGAGGAATTAGTGAGTGAGTCACTAGATCTCAAATGAGTGGGACTAGTGAGCTTAGTAGCCGTATCTGGATTTGATCGGTGAGCTTGAACTATATGTTCAAGAATAGTCGGTACCGCATGTGTGGGGTCTCATTGCATAATGTATGTATGGCGTATAATATGAATGGATGTATTCCAATATTATACGTGTGGTTGTGTTGACATTGAGTATGAGTATGATTGAGTTGATATTGCCGTTGCTGAATGTGTAATCTGATTTGGGTGATGAAATGTGTTATTTACTTAACATGACATGATAATTTATAATGCTTATTATATCGATTGAGGAACTCACCCTTACAACTATTTTTCAGGTAACGAGCAATGAGTTGAGTAGAAGCTAATGCTTGGAGTCTAGTGTAGTCTCCTTAGTGGGTCGTGCTCTGATAGATGTAACATCGGGATGGGATGTTTTAACTTGTTTTAAATGTTTTATTGTTAGTTATGAACCATTTTACATGTAAAGTTTTACATGATTGATGAGATTTCTATCCGCTGCGTTTTATGCAAATGCTTATGTTTTGAATTAATAAAAGAGCATGACCGTTATATTGGTGAATGGTGTGTAGTAACTGTGTGACACCCTTGATTGCATATTACTCTGATTGACACTTTGTTATTTTAATTAAATAATTGGGGTATTTAGAAGGGTGTTACATTAGTGGTATCATAGCATAGTCGGTCGAGTCGAGTCGTAATTATTCTGTTTCCCCTGTACGGGATAGGTGTTGTGTAACCCTATCAGTACTTATTGTTTTAGCTTGTTGGGTTTTCAGAATAGAGATGGCTGGAAGAGGTAGAGATGATGCTGCGATTGCTGAGGCTCTGGGCATGCTAGCTGGAGTACTTGGAGGGAATCCGAATGTGATGGGAATGGGAGCTGCTCGTCAACTGAGTGAGTTCCAGAAGAACAATCCTCCAATGTTCAAGGGAGCATACGATCCAGATGGCGCTCAGAAGTGGTTGAAGGAGATAGAGAGAATCTTCCGAGTGACTGAGTGTGCCGATAACCAGAAGGTCAGGTTCGGTACGCATATGCTATCAGAAGAAGCTAATGATTGGTGGGTTGCTACCCGCACTGAGTTGGAAACTGCTGGGAATGCTGAAATCACTTGGGCTATGTTCAGAGAGAGATTCCTGAGGAAGTACTTTCTAGAAGATGTCAGAGGAAAGAAAGAGATAGAGTTCTTAGAGTTGAAGCAGGGTAACAAGTCTGTTACGGAGTATGCTGCTAATTCACAGAGCTGTCGAAGTATTACACTCCCTATAATGAGGCTGCTGGAGAATTTTCGAAATGTGTGAAGTTTGAGAACGGGTTACGTCCCGAGATCAAGCAGGCTATTGGATACCAACGGATCAGAGTGTTTTCCGACTTGGTTGACTGTTGCAGGATTTTGAACAGGATTCCAAAGCCAGAGCAGAGAGCTATCAGCAAAGGGTTGATAGGAAAGGCAAGAATCAGAATGATCGTGGAAAACCGTATGCAGCTGGCAAAGGTTTTCAGAGACAGAGTGGGATGAAGAGGCCTAGTGGGGGAGACTCTAGTGCCCCTGCTAAGTGTTATAGATGTGGTCGGGCTGGACATCGTGTCCATGAGTGTACCAGTGCTGAGATGAAGTGTTTCAAGTGTGGCAAAGGTGGTCATTTGGCTGCAGAGTGCCGGTTGAAGACTGTAACTTGTTTCAACTGTGGAGAGGTGGGTCATATCAGTCCACAGTGTCCTAAGCCGAAGAAGGAGAATCAGTCAGGAGGCAAGGTCTTTGCCTTATCGGGTTCTGAGACTTCTGCAGATGATCGCTTGATCAGAGGTACGTGTTATATAAATGGTTTTCCTCTTGTAGCTATTATTGACACCGGTGCTACTCATTCCTTTATATCTTTGGATTGTGCTGTGAAACTTAAGTTAGAGATATCTGAGATGTATAGTGGTATGGTGATTGATACTCCTGCAAAGGGTTCAGTGACTACTACTTCAGTTTGCTTGAGTTGTCCTTTGAGTATTTTGGTAGAGATTTTGGGATAGACCTTGTGTGTCTTCCACTAGTGCAGATTGACGTTATCTTGGGTATGAACTGGTTGGTGTTTAACCGGGTTTCCATCAATTGTTTTGATAAGACTGTGATATTTCCTGAGGTTGAGGAAGGAAAGGATTTGTTTCTATCAGCGAGGCAGGTGAATGAGGAAGTAGCAGATGGGGCAGAGTTGTTTATGCTGTTAGCGACTTTGGAGGCTAAAGATAAACTGGTGATTTGTGATCTGGCTGTGGTGTGTGATTTCCCTGATGTGTTTCCGGGAGAAGTGAATGAATTGCCGCCAGAGCGTGAAGTTGAGTTCTCGATTGATTTGGTACCTGGTACTAGACCGATATCGATGGCTCCGTACCGTATGTCTGCTGTTGAGTTAACTGAATTGAAGAGTCAGTTGGAAGATCTGTTGGATAAGAAGTTTATTCGTCCGAGTGTGTCACCGTGGGGTGCACCAGTGTTATTGGTTAAGAAGAAAGAAGGTACTATGAGGTTGTGTGTGGACTACAGGCAACTGAACAAAGTGACGATCAAGAATCGGTATCCTTTACCGAGGATTGATGATCTGATGGACCAGTTGGTTGGTGCGAGTGTGTTCAGCAAGATAGATTTGAGATCTGGGTATCATCAGATACGTGTGAAAACTGAGGATATTCAGAAGACCGCTTTCAGAACAACGTATGGACATTATGAGTATTCTGTAATGCCTTTTGGTGTGACTAATGCGCCTGGAGTATTCATGGAGTATATGAATAGGATTTTCCATCCGTACCTAGACAAGTTTATTGTGGTGTTTATTGATGACATTTTGGTGTATTCGAAATCTGAAGAAGAGCATGCTGAGCATTTGAGAATGGTTTTAAGAGTTCTACGAGAAAAGAAGTTATTTGCTAAACTGTCAAAGTGTGAATTTTGGTTAGAAGAGGTTAGTTTTCTTGGTCATGTAATTTCAAGAGGTGGTGTTGCTGTTGATCCTTCTAAGATAGAAGCGGTGTCTAAGTGGGAAGCTCCGAAGTCTGTTGCTGAGATTCGCAGTTTCCTGGGATTGGCTGGTTACTATAGGAAATTTATTGAGGGATTTTCTAAGTTGGCATTACCGTTGACGATGTTGACTAGAAAGGGGCAAGCATTTGTTTGGGACTCAAAATGTGAAGAAGGTTTCCAAGAGTTAAAGAGAAGGTTGACTACTGCTCCTATTCTGATATTACCGAGTTCGTCGGAATCATTTGAGGTTTACTGTGATGCTTCATTGTTGGGTTTGGGTGGTGTGTTGATGCAGAATAAGCAGGTTATAGCTTATGCTTCGAGACAACTGAGGGTTCATGAGAGGAACTATCCGACACATGATTTAGAGTTGGCAGCTGTGGTATTTGTTCTGAAATTATGGAGGCATTACTTGTATGGGTCAAGATTTGAGGTTTTCAGTGACCATAAAAGTTTAAAGTATTTGTTTGATCAGAAAGAGCTGAATATGAGACAGAGGAGATGGTTAGAATTTCTGAAGGATTATGACTTTGGTTTGAATTACCATCCGGGTAAAGCAAACGTAGTGGCTGATGCATTGAGTCGGAAATCATTGCATATGTCTATGTTAATGGTTAAGGAATTGGATTTAATTGAGCAGTTTAGAGACTTGAGTTTGGTGTGTGAGAGTACTCACAATAGTGTTAAATTGGGAATGTTGAAGTTAACGAGTGGTATTCTGGATGAGATCAGAGAGGGTCAGAAATCCGATGTGCTTTTGGTTGATAAGTTGACTCTAGTGAATCAAGGTCAAGGTGGTGAATTCAGAGTTGATGAGAATGGCAATTTGAAATTTGGTAATCGGGTGTGTATTCCAGATGTTACCGAACTTAAGAAGAGTATTCTAGAAGAAGGACATCGTAGTGGCCTGAGTATTCATCCTGGAGCTACGAAGATGTATCATGATTTGAAAAAGTTATTTTGGTGGCCGGGAATGAAGAAAGAAATTGCGAGTTTTGTTTATTCCTGTTTGACTTGTCAGAAGTCAAAGATTGAGCATCAGAAGCCGTCTGGGCTAATGCAACCGTTGGCTATTCCAGAGTGGAAGTGGGATAGTATCAGTATGGATTTTGTTTCTGGTTTACCGAGGACAAGTAAGGATTTTGAAGCTATTTGGGTGATTGTTGACAGATTGACAAAGTCGGCTCATTTCATTCCGATCAGAATGGATTATCCGTTAGAGAGATTAGCCGAGTTGTATATTGAGAAGATTGTAAGTTTGCATGGTATTCCGTCTAGTATTGTTTCGGACAGAGATCCTAGATTTACATCGAAGTTCTGGGAAGGTTTGCAGAGGGCTTTGGGAACTAAGCTGAGATTGAGTTCTGCATATCATCCGCAGACTGATGGTCAGACTGAGAGGACGATTCAGTCACTAGAGGATCTTTTGAGGGCTTATGTTTTGGAAAAAGGAGATGCTTGGGACTGTTATTTACCTTTGATTGAGTTTACCTACAACAATAGTTTTCATTCGAGTATTGGTATGGCACCGTTTGAAGCTTTGTATGGTAGGAGATGTCGGACACCTTTATGTTGGTATGAGTCCGGTGAGAGTGCTGTGGTTGGACCGGAGATTGTTCAACAGACTACGGAAAAGATTAAGATGATTCAGGAGAAGATGAGAATTGCTCAGAGTCGTCAGAAGAGTTATCATGATAAGAGGAGGAAGTCACTTGAGTTTAAGAGGGAGATCATGTGTTTCTTCGTGTTACTCCGATAACTGGTGTTGGGCGAGCTTTGAAGTCGAAAAAGTTGACACCTCGATTTATTGGTCCTTATCAGATTTTGGAGAGGATAGGAGAGGTAGCCTATCGTATCGCTTTACCGCCGTCGCTTGCGAATTTGCATGAGGTTTTTCATGTGTCTCAGCTGAGGAGGTACATTCATGATCTGTCGCATGTAGTCCAAATAGATGATGTACAGGTGAGAGATAACCTGACTGTTGAAACATCACCTATGAGGATTGAGGATCGAGAGTTGAAGCGGTTGCGGGGTAAAGAGATTGCCTTGGTGAAGGTAGCTTGGGGAGGACCAGCAGGTGGCAATGTGACTTGGGAACTGGAGAGTAAGATGAAGGAGTCTTACCCAGAGTTGTTCGCTTGAGGTATGTTTTCGAGGACGAAAACTCTTTTAGTGGGGGAGAGTTGTGACACCCCGATAATAATATGGTAATTATTTAAATTAAGTTAATAATATATTTATTAATTTAATTAGATAATTGGATTATTATTATTATTTTGGAATTATTGAATTATTATTATTATTGGAATAATAATTATTTGAAAATATATATAAGCTGGAATAAGTAAAAAGAGTTCATTTTGGAAAATAAGGTTTTCACGTGAAACTCAGAGAAGCGGCTGAAAGAGGCAGAGCAAGAGGAAGAGCTAGAGAGCAAGGGTTGGAGAACGGAAAAGCTTGAAAGCTCAAAGTTGCCGGATTAACTCAGGTAAGGGGGGTTTATCGTCGTTTAATGGGTATTATGGGTTAGCATGTAATGGGTAGTGATAAACCGTTGAATTGACCCTAATTGGGATTGTTGAATGCTGAAAATTGTGATGGATATGTTGTGTTGAATCTGAAATTGAATCCGTAATTGTGTGAGTCGTGTTTTCCCGAACGTATAGTTTTCTACGGAATGGGAATCGGAGGTCCGGAAGTCCTCTAACGGCGGAAAATGCGGAGAATTCTGCATTCTGCTTTGTGTTAGCGCAGGAACTGCTGTTTTGTCTGCGTTAACCGGTTAACCCAGGGTGTTAACCGGTTAACACTGTTACGAATTGAGAATTAGTGCTATTTTGCCTGCGTTAACCGGTTAACCCAGGGCGTTAACCGGTTAACACTGATAAGTTTTGGGCAGTAAGCGTGTTTTGCCTGCGTTAACCGGTTAACCCAGGGCGTTAACCGGTTAACACTGTTGCAGTATGGAAAAATTGTTAATTTAAATGTTGTGTGCATAATCGATGTTTGGCCTATAGTGGCGTATGATGTAATAGGGATTAATTCCCGCTATTTGAGCAGTATAGGTATTTGTAGAGTGTGCTAATACTGTGTTCAATTATTTGAGATGATATGATGTTTTGACAAATGTGTTGAGGCTGTATGATGATATGCATAATGTTGTGAATGTATATATTATGCATGTATTTGTGAATGGGCTGTTGTATGGCTTAGAGTGTGAGCATGTGTCCATTGTGAATTGTTGTTGATGTTGCATTGCTAGATGATTAGCATGTATAGCATAGCCCTGGGGTTGTAGCTAATTCCCATGGTGAGGAATTAGTGAGTGAATTATTGTGGATTTGTTGTTGATGTTTGCATGCTAGGTGATTAGTGTGCATAGCATAGCCTTTGGGGCTGTAGCTAATTCCCATGGTGAGGAATTAGTGAGTGAGTCACTAGATCTCAAATGAGTGGGACTAGTGAGCTTAGTAGCCGTATCTGGATTTGATCGGTGAGCTTGAACTATATGTTCAAGAATAGTCGGTACCGCATGTGTGGGGTCTCATTGCATAATGTATGTATGGCGTATAATATGAATGGATGTATTCCAATATTATACGTGTGGTTGTGTTGACATTGAGTATGAGTATGATTGAGTTGATATTGCCGTTGCTGAATGTGTAATCTGATTTGGGTGATGAAATGTGTTATTTACTTAACATGACATGATAATTTATAATGCTTATTATATCGATTGAGGAACTCACCCTTACAACTATTTTTCAGGTAACGAGCAATGAGTTGAGTAGAAGCTAATGCTTGGAGTCTAGTGTAGTCTCCTTAGTGGGTCGTGCTCTGATAGATGTAACATCGGGATGGGATGTTTTAACTTGTTTTAAATGTTTTATTGTTAGTTATGAACCATTTTACATGTAAAGTTTTACATGATTGATGAGATTTCTATCCGCTGCGTTTTATGCAAATGCTTATGTTTTGAATTAATAAAAGAGCATGACCGTTATATTGGTGAATGGTGTGTAGTAACTGTGTGACACCCTTGATTGCATATTACTCTGATTGACACTTGTTATTTTAATTAAATAATTGGGGTATTTAGAAGGGTGTTACATTAGTGGTATCATAGCATAGTCGGTCGAGTCGAGTCGTAATTATTCTGTTTCCCTGTACGGGATAGGTGTTGTGTAACCCTATCAGTACTTATTGTTTTAGCTTGTTGGGTTTTCAGAATAGAGATGGCTGGAAGAGGTAGAGATGATGCTGCGATTGCTGAGGCTCTGGGCATGCTAGCTGGAGTACTTGGAGGGAATCCGAATGTGATGGGAATGGGAGCTGCTCGTCAACTGAGTGAGTTCCAGAAGAACAATCCTCCAATGTTCAAGGGAGCATACGATCCAGATGGCGCTCAGAAGTGGTTGAAGGAGATAGAGAGAATCTTCCGAGTGACTGAGTGTGCCGATAACCAGAAGGTCAGGTTCGGTACGCATATGCTATCAGAAGAAGCTGATGATTGGTGGGTTGCTACCCGCACTGAGTTGGAAACTGCTGGGAATGCTGAAATCACTTGGGCTATGTTCAGAGAGAGATTCCTGAGGAAGTACTTTCTAGAAGATGTCAGAGGAAAGAAAGAGATAGAGTTCTTAGAGTTGAAGCAGGGTAACAAGTCTGTTACGGAGTATGCTGCTAATTCACAGAGCTGTCGAAGTATTACACTCCCTATAATGAGGCTGCTGGAGAATTTTCGAAATGTGTGAAGTTTGAGAACGGGTTACGTCCCGAGATCAAGCAGGCTATTGGATACCAACGGATCAGAGTGTTTTCCGACTTGGTTGACTGTTGCAGGATTTTGAACAGGATTCCAAAGCCAGAGCAGAGAGCTATCAGCAAAGGGTTGATAGGAAAGGCAAGAATCAGAATGATCGTGGAAAACCGTATGCAGCTGGCAAAGGTTTTCAGAGACAGAGTGGGATGAAGAGGCCTAGTGGGGGAGACTCTAGTGCCCCTGCTAAGTGTTATAGATGTGGTCGGGCTGGACATCGTGTCCATGAGTGTACCAGTGCTGAGATGAAGTGTTTCAAGTGTGGCAAAGGTGGTCATTTGGCTGCAGAGTGCCGGTTGAAGACTGTAACTTGTTTCAACTGTGGAGAGGTGGGTCATATCAGTCCACAGTGTCCTAAGCCGAAGAAGGAGAATCAGTCAGGAGGCAAGGTCTTTGCCTTATCGGGTTCTGAGACTTCTGCAGATGATCGCTTGATCAGAGGTACGTGTTATATAAATGGTTTTCCTCTTGTAGCTATTATTGACACCGGTGCTACTCATTCCTTTATATCTTTGGATTGTGCTGTGAAACTTAAGTTAGAGATATCTGAGATGTATAGTGGTATGGTGATTGATACTCCTGCAAAGGGTTCAGTGACTACTACTTCAGTTTGCTTGAGTTGTCCTTTGAGTATTTTGGTAGAGATTTTGGGATAGACCTTGTGTGTCTTCCACTAGTGCAGATTGACGTTATCTTGGGTATGAACTGGTTGGTGTTTAACCGGGTTTCCATCAATTGTTTTGATAAGACTGTGATATTTCCTGAGGTTGAGGAAGGAAAGGATTTGTTTCTATCAGCGAGGCAGGTGAATGAGGAAGTAGCAGATGGGGCAGAGTTGTTTATGCTGTTAGCGACTTTGGAGGCTAAAGATAAACTGGTGATTTGTGATCTGGCTGTGGTGTGTGATTTCCCTGATGTGTTTCCGGGAGAAGTGAATGAATTGCCGCCAGAGCGTGAAGTTGAGTTCTCGATTGATTTGGTACCTGGTACTAGACCGATATCGATGGCTCCGTACCGTATGTCTGCTGTTGAGTTAACTGAATTGAAGAGTCAGTTGGAAGATCTGTTGGATAAGAAGTTTATTCGTCCGAGTGTGTCACCGTGGGGTGCACCAGTGTTATTGGTTAAGAAGAAAGAAGGTACTATGAGGTTGTGTGTGGACTACAGGCAACTGAACAAAGTGACGATCAAGAATCGGTATCCTTTACCGAGGATTGATGATCTGATGGACCAGTTGGTTGGTGCGAGTGTGTTCAGCAAGATAGATTTGAGATCTGGGTATCATCAGATACGTGTGAAAACTGAGGATATTCAGAAGACCGCTTTCAGAACAAGGTATGGACATTATGAGTATTCTGTAATGCCTTTTGGTGTGACTAATGCGCCTGGAGTATTCATGGAGTATATGAATAGGATTTTCCATCCGTACCTAGACAAGTTTATTGTGGTGTTTATTGATGACATTTTGGTGTATTCGAAATCTGAAGAAGAGCATGCTGAGCATTTGAGAATGGTTTTAAGAGTTCTACGAGAAAAGAAGTTATTTGCTAAACTGTCAAAGTGTGAATTTTGGTTAGAAGAGGTTAGTTTTCTTGGTCATGTGATTTCAAGAGGTGGTGTTGCTGTTGATCCTTCTAAGATAGAAGCGGGATCCTGAGGCTATGCAGGTATGGGACTGCATGGTTGAATGAAGGCTTATAAGGATTAATTGGTACTACCTATACCAACAAGATGCATCTTCTTTTCGGTAGCCCAATAGATAAGAACTCCATAGTTAAGCGTGCTTGACTTGGAGTAGTATTGGGATGGGTGACCTTCTGGGAAGTTTCCCGGAAAGTGTGTGAGTGAGGACAAAAACATGCCGAAAAGACCTGTGTTGGTTTGTGGGGTCAGTCGATAATCCTGAAAGCCGTTTGGGGTGTTACAATTCGCCCATTGTGAGGGTAGACATCTTGTCGGAGATGTAAGAGGTTGGTGCAAATGAAAGAGATTGTTGCAGATGAAATATTTGATGTTATAGAGGAAGTAGTGAGCGATAGTGTGGAAGAAATGTTTGAGTCACCTTCCTATTTATAGGAAAAAGTGTGGAAGTTTGGAAAATGTGATTGCATGTGGTAGCCAAATGAATTGGCGCCCATGTGTATTTTCTACATGGTGTCGCCATTCAAATTGGCGCCTACCTAGGCTCATGCGTGACACACATAGCTCTGCATGCTTGGTTACGAGGTCTGCATGCATGCAAGACATGGTGCCGCCAAATGGAATGGGGCCATGTGTAAGGATTGCAAGGAGACGCCAATTCATTTGGAGCTAGGGCTTGCATGTGTGACACATGGCTTTCCTCTCTCTTGCATGTTGGACACATCACTTCTGTCTATCTTGCATGTTTGACATATCACTTAGGAATAGCTTGCATGTTAGACACATCACTTCGAACTTGCTTGCATGTTAGACAAATCACTTACCTATTTAAGTGTCTTGCTATCAACATCCAACAATCAACACACATTCATCTGCAGCAAGAAATTAATTTTCATCTACACCAGAAATATTATAATGTCATCTTCACCGAAATATAGTGTCAATGTTCACTATAATGGTGAGACATACGAGTCCGAGTTATACAGGTTTTGTTTTCGAAACACTGATACCATTCGACTTACGATCAAGAGAAATGCAAATTTCTTGCATTTGAAAAAACGAATTCAATCCTGCATAGGATCTGGTATTGTGTCAAAGATCACGTACCAAAATCCAAATTTTTTAGAACAATCAATGCAAGTTTTTCCCGCTAAAGGTACGGTATGATGAAGATGTTGAAAACATGTTTGTTAGTCATGAACATTATGGCTGCAATTGTATTGAGTTGTATATTACTCTTCAACCAAGTATACCATCTCAGCAATCTCAAATAACTAGTCAGGATGAATCTGATGAATTTGATTCACAATACTCAGATGACGTCGACCCAGAAGCAGAAGTCAACATCGTTGATGATGATGAAGAAGAGACTGAGATACAGGTCGATCATATGTTGAACAACGGCATTGAACATGATGATCAACCAATGACATTACCTCTTAGTCATGTCTGTAATCCGCCTCAACATATGACAAACATGGATCTGCATGACGATGAAACATCCAACCGTGTTTTTTATAACCCGTATCCACGATCAGAAGGCGAGTTAAAGGTGGGAGACATGTTACGCACTAAAGAAGAATGTGTGTGAGCTATCAAAAAATTCCACATGAATAACTCTACTGATTTCACAGTGAAACACACTGATTTGAAAAGGTATGTCATCGAATATCGTAACATCCTTTGTAAATTTCAGTTGGTTGCGTCTTACAAAAAGAAAAGCGACTATTGGGAGATAGCTTCAATAAACCCACCTCACAATTGCATTGTAACTAACGTTGAACAAGATCACCGTAAATTAAGCGCTGCATTGATATGTCAAGACATTTTGCCGCTTGTTAACAAAGACCCATCAGTGAAGGTGAGTATAATTATATCTCATATCAGAACAAGATATAATTATACTCCATCTTACAAGAAAGCATGGATTGAGAGGACAAAGGTTGTTGAACATGTATTCGACAAATTGGAGGATTCATACAAAGAATTATCACGGTTTTTGTGGGCACTAAAAACATATGTGCCAGGAACTCTTGCAATTATGGAGACATTGCCAACAATGACGCCAGACGGAACCTGTGTTACTGGTAATAGAATCTTTCACCATATATTTTGGGCTTTTGACCCATACATCAAAGGTTTTGCATTCTACAAACCTATTATTCAAATTGATGGAACATGGTTATATAGAAAATACAAGGGTACTTTTATTATGGCGGTTGCACAAGACGACAACAACAATGTCTTTCCCATTGGCTTTGCTCTGGTTGAAGGTAAAATTGCTGGTGGTTGGGGTTTCTTTGTTCGACATCTCAGAACACATGTGGCTTCATAAGCCAATCTCTGTTTGATTTCTGATAGACATGCTGCCATTGAGAGTGCTTACAATAACCATGACAACGAATGGCATGATCCTCCTTCTACCTATGTCTATTGCATTAGATATATCGCACAAAACTTCATGCGTGCAATAAAAGATAAAAACCTACGCAAGAAAATGGTGAACCTGGGTATGCTCTAACTCAGCCGTCATTTCAATATTACCATGATGAAATTATACTGTCTAATGAAGATGCAGGAAGATGGTTGAATAGCAACCAGTAGAGCAATGGACAAGGGCATTTGACGGAGGTTGTCGATGGGGCCACATGACAACAAACCTTGTGGAATGCATGAATGGCGTATTCAAAGGCATTAGAAATCTGCCAATAACCGCCTTGGTCAGATCAACCTATTATAGGTTGGCTTCTACCTTCACAACCCGAGGTGAAAGATGGAGTGTGGTGTTAATGTCATGGAAAATATTTAGTGAGTGTTGCATGAAAGTGATGAAAGAGGAGAGCATCAAAGCTAGCATACACGCGGTAACAGTCTTTGACCGTCATAGGCAAAATTTCAGCGTGCAGGAAACAATGGACCACAATGAGGGGAGACCAAATTTAGCCTATGCTGTCAAACTAAACAAAAGTTGGTGCGACTGTGGAAAATTCCAGGCCTTCCGCATTCCTTGCTCCCATGTCATTGCAGCATGCGCACATACTCGTCAGGGCACTTACAACCATATATCTGATGTATACAAGGCCATCATTGTCATGAATGTCTATAACAAAAGCTTCTCGGTGCTACCAATGGAGGAATACTGACCTCCATATGAAGGTGGCATAGTTTGGCACAACGACGAGATGCATAGAAAGAAAAAAGGACGACCAAACATCACACATATCAGGACAGAAATGGATACGACAGATAAAATGATAAGACTATGTAGTATTTGTCGTCAACCAGGACATAATAAGAACAACTGTCCCAATCGAGGAGCATCATCTGAGTCATAATCTTTTTGTAACATTGTATTTTTGTAACCTTCAATTTTTATATATCATTACGTTTTTGTTACAACGAGGTTCACAACAAACATCACTACAACATAAGCAAACTGAAAACAGAATATTTCTAACTGATTACAACAATCAAAGTGATGTCATCTCGTCCAAACATCATTTTCCCTAACATCCTTATCAGTTTTCATTCACACCCAGCCAAAGATATTGTCGAGTCTCTCAATACTTCTAACTTTTTCCCCTTCTGGTATTTTCCCATCTAACCAATGAACCGGCTCCCTCTTCAGTTGATCGAAAGTAGTGATGTTCCAGAAGAGCATCAACATCTGAGGTTTGTCTCTCGAATAAATCATCTTTCCATAGCGGAGACGAACACCAAACATGATTACAAAATGATGAAATGAGATGTGGAAAAATGATTCACACAACACCTCTATTTATAACAAAAAAAATTGCACTTTGCATTGAAGCACTGATCCGCTGTCGCACACGGGTCAAAAACGAGTTTAAAAGTGTAGTAAAATGGAAGTGACACTCGAATATCGTATCACAAGGACTCTTGAATGTTATAACCAAACGAATGAAAAGAAGGGGGCTTTTAAGGTTCAAAACTTGAATCGAAGATGATTAAATGTAAAAGCAAAATTGATAAATAAGCTAATCTATTGTATCGATTTCCAATTTATCATCGATTCTTATAATTTCAATTCCCTAGCGGATTCGATCCCATTCGATTACAATATCCACTTACAAGCATAATTTGATATTATATGATGTATGTTCCTAAATTCCGAATTAAGCAAACAGATTTAAGCAGACGCAAATTAAGCAAACCCGACTTAATCAAACACGATAATGAAAAAGCTACCCTAAGGTGATTATAGTTAAGGATCATACAAACAATCAAATTTAATCAACTCTTTCTTATAAGAAACAATCGAATTAAGCAAACGAAAGTAATCGAATTAAGTAAACGAAAGTAATTGAATTAAGCAAACGAGTTTATAGGAAGAATTGAAAAGAAATTGAAATTAAATTGAAATTAATAAAAACTTCAAAGTGGAATTCGAATACAACAGATAAGCTCTTTAGAAATTAGCTCTCCATGAAATCTTCTAAGCAATATTGTATCATCGAAATTTAGAATTAGGATTTCTATAGTAGTGAAAGACCTAATATAATAAAGGGTAAATTCGGGCCCTTATAGGATCCCATCTGAAAATTACAAAAATTGGTCCAAACTAACTATTTAAATTAATTCTAGAACTTCAACGAATTATTAGATCCTCCTTCACTTAGAATCATATTTTTACTTCAACATGAAACTTTTAGCTTATCTTCTTAGCTTTCCAACTCATATTAGAACGCGTTAATCCGACTTCTATAGCTCAAGTTATGATATGCATAGTAACAAGGTATCAAATAACTATTTATGCTGAAAATAAAGTACGAAAATAAAATAAAACCAAAAATAAACTTAAATATAAAGATACACTAAAATAGTAAAAATAATATAATAAACTATAGAGTTGCCTAAGTACAATGTTAGAATAAGATGCATCAAAATACACTGATCAAATTCCCCCACACTTGAACTTTTGCACTCCGAGCAAAATTATAAATTTAAAACTCAAAACAGAAAGAAAAAAACAAGAACAAACAAAACATGCAATTCCAAAGTTTATCAAGATACAAGGTACAAGCAGAATTCTAAGTCTAAGCTTCAAGAATATGGTGTTAGTGAGCAACTTCTTGTGACATTCAAAGAAGATAGAAAAACAGATTACCAAATAGTACATCCAAAAGTAATAAGATCATCACAGGATAAATTTCACTCAACTCTCAAGTGTTTAGGTTAACTGTTTACACTCAAAGCACAACATGAAAGTTAGTACTACCATAAACTTGAAAAGACTCTAACATCCACAATTGAAATACATGCACACAAAGATCAAAAGGACTTTTATTTTGTTGTAACGTGGCCAAGGTAAGGGTGAGATAAATCCTAAGGGGTACTAGGCTAAAATTCAAAGAGACAAAAGAGACTTGAAAGAAACTGCGGGAGTTGAATTTACAAAATATTTCATTCACTTCAACAACTCTATATTAACTGTTTTCATTCATATTTTTTTTCTCCTCTCTCTTTTTTCTTCTTCTTTTTTCTTTTTCATAAGGAGTATGTATTGACATGTATACATCATTCTATTTCTTTTAATTAATTTTTTTTCGTTTCTATTTTCTTTTTCTATTTTTCTTTTCTTTTTCTACCAACTTCTGAAATATTGCAAACATAATTATTCAACCCCACACAACTCCAAACAAGACTCTTTCAACCCTTTGAATAGGGTGATATAACATTGTTTTTCACTTCTCAGTTTGTAATGAGTTTTAAACAAAAACAAAGATAATAGGCTCAAGGGGGTTTTAAATAAGGGATGATATTATATCTGGGTTGACTTTTTGGCTAATTGGCTAAAAAACAAAAAACAAAATTGCCTTTATCATATCAATATGCACAAGTAAACAACAGCATCAACAAGAGTCAATTCAAGTTCTAGAGACTAATAGATATGAGTGAATCACACAAGAAAGAAATAGATGGATTTTTGTATGTTATCCATATAAGGCTCAAAATCTCACAAGGTTAATTGATCTACCACAAATGATGTATAATTTAGAGTTTAGTCATTCCTATCATACTAAAAATGCACAGTAAATTTTTCACATCACACCACAAGACTTTAGTCAAGAGAACTAAGAAAAATACTCATAATTGTAACTCAAAAACCAAAGGAAAAAACATGCAATTTTTTTTAAGAAAGCAAACAAAAACCAAAATAGAGAAAAAATGAAAACAAAACAAAGAAAACAAAACAAATAAATGGTTCCCTCCTTCATACTTAAAACATACATTGTCCTCAATGAAAGAGCATAAATATAAAACAAGAGTGAGAGAAAGGAAAGAACACACCCAAGGACTCAAGACGGATAAGTGATTGCATAAGCAGCCTTTCCCAAAGAGAGTTCTTCTACAGTCTCTTCTTCCAAGGTCCGGTTCTCATGTAGTAGCTTTGGATAGTGTCCATTGACCTTGAAATTTTGATTAGTGCATTCGCCTTGTATTCCAGGATCAAAGAAGAATCTTTGATAAGTAAAAGTGTTAAATGGGCGCGTGAAAGTGATCTACTTTTTCACAATATCAAGAATCAAAGGATTACGGGGCTGCCTCACTACTTTTATTTCATCTTTAAGTGAGATCTTATGCATACATATGGAATGGCTAATATCACGAGTGTCAACCAAGGTCCATCCAATTCCCTTCTTATGTTTCTGCTTAAGTTGAAGCTTTGATGAATAATATGAATCCTCGGGAAATGGTTTAGGCTCTACAGAATGTGGTTGTTCAATGGATGGTATGTTTGGGCCAACCGAAATGTCACGAGCTTCAGCTACATAAACAACTTCATATACACTGTCACCCTGCAAGGCAACATCAATCTCAGCACAAACAACACAAACGTTAGTGTTAGTACAATCATCACATGAGTAAATATCATCAAAACCAGATAAAGTTGGAAATCAGTTGAAAACAAATCAGAATAAGCTTCATCAACAACTTTAGAAAGCAACTCTATTTGAAAAATAAAATGATCTTCCTCAACAATCTTCTTATTTTTCAGTACTCTTTGTGGGAAAGGGATTGGTGATACATTTTTTTTTCAACCTCAACAACAACAGAAGGTTCAGATGTTGCACTAATAATTTTTTTTTCAGGGGTTGGTTCTGCAACTTTTCCGGATTTCAAGGAAATTGCACTCACATTGGGGACTTTTGGATTCACTATTGTTTGGGTAGGTAGTCAGTTCGATCCTTGAGCTTGCTGCATGATTCATTGAATTGGCAAGTTGTCCAATTTATGTTTGTAAAGTATGAATGCTATAACATGTTCATTGTTGAAACTGAAGATTATTTACAGCCATTTGCTTGACAAGATCCTCAAGTGAAGGTTCGGAAGATGCAGAGGTGGTTACTTGTGGAGGGTTATATAGTGGCGGTGGGGGAAGGGGTAACATCAATTGTTTCACTAAAGAGGTAAGTTCATCAATTATGGTTTCTAGAGCCCTGTTGGAAGAAGAAACCTGGATCTCATTCATACCTTTTGCTTGGACCATAAAGTTATCCATTGTTATGAACTGTTGGGAGTTAAGTGACATGTTCTCAATCAAGGATTTGGCAACAATAGGATATTCAATATACAAAGCATTATAATCAATGTCATACCCCAATTTTGTCCGGGCATATTTAAATTTTTGTAAATCTGACTTTATTTTTTAATTTGCATCATATGCACAGCGTGCCATGCATTTCATCATTAATAATACCTGAAATATCAGTCAGAATAAATTTATTGAGAATACAGACAAATTGGTTAAATCGTTTCTCAAGAACATGCAAAATCAGCGGGTAAAAAGTTTCAAATTTAAAATTGCAGACACCAGTATTATTAATCTAATGTTCACGTAGTTTAACCTGGTTTGCTCGTTGTATTTTTCAGCGACTGTTTCGATTACATTTTGACCTGCCTGAGCCTTTTAACCGGTGGAAATTTATTTCAGAATTTGAAGAAAAGCTGTATTTTTTAATAAGTATATTTTTGTGTTGATTATTTTAGTATGCCTGATTTAATTTTCCAAGCAAATTTATATCCGACTTATATTTATAATCGATCACTATTTTTATTAGGTTAATTATTCAACTAAAATAATTAGTGTAAATAATCATAATTATTGTTGAATTTATTTTGGTTTGCTTAACTATTAATTTTTAAAGTATAGAAAAAAAAGGTTAAAAATGTGAGTTTAGATTTATTCATAAAAATATTTCTCTATCTAAAAAAGAAATGGATAAGAAAGAACAAATTTGGTGAATTTTGAGGATCCAATAGCAGTGTGACACGTGTCACTCTTCACTCTCTCATACAACAAACTTTCACGTCTCTCTCCTATCTCCACATTACTCCTTCTTCTCTCTCTTTCAAAAAGACGTAAAAAAGGAATTCAAAAAAATCACTCTCTCATCTGTCTCCCAGACTCGCTCTCCCACACCCACATTTTCTCCTCACCTCACTCACTATAAAGCCACGTGGCCACCTCACCTTCTTAAACACACGTTACCACTCACAACAAAATGGGCTCAGCTACCACACACCTCTCACCTGACTCTCCACCTACCTTACTGACGAAATCCTTCGCCCTTCATCTTCTCCACGAAACCACAGCCGTCGTGATAACCCTTCATCTTCTCCACGAAACCATAACCGTCGTGATAACCCTTCATCTTCTCCACGAAACCACCATACACCATAAATAACCCTTCACCTTCATCTCATTCACCGCACCACCATTCAAGATCTAACCTCACCGCGCTCCACCACAACCCCAACGGACACCATTCGTCTTCAACCTCATCACCACCGTAAAAATCACAACCCAACCACCCTTCGACCAGATCCACAAATACCGTGCCACCACCATCAATCACCTACATTCTCTCATCGACCGCAAACAAACAAAACGGATCTCCATCGCTCACCAACAACAAAAACAAAGCGCAATCCACCGCCGTAACCACGTTTCCACCTAAAACTTCCGCTCGCACCATCCTTTTCTCCGAATACAAACCACCGCTACCCTCCGTTACCATCATCCGCCGTCAACATAGCTCCAATCGACGACGACTTTGACCTCTCTTAACAAATCGCGACCTAAATCTTCCAGTACACCTTCGCTCATTCCGTCCATCTTCCATCGACGAACCTACTCCAACAACACGCCAGATATCGTCAGCTTAACAGTTCGTTTCAAAGGACGGTGTACTCAAAGCTTTCATTCGCATTCACAGTAGAAGCGGTGGTAGTACATGGTTCCATAGTTGTGTGGATCATTGTGTAGTTGCTGGTTTATGTTGGGGATCAGAATACGAGTCTGTTGAAGGAGAATTGGTCGTTCATTCGGAGTCAAAAGGCATGAAGATCCGTTGTTCGGCGCGATCTTTCAGGAGCTAACATCTGGTCCATATCACGAGGTCGCTTCAAATCTTGCCGTCATACGAAGGTCGGTTGGTTTACCTCTAAGTCCATAGATTTTTGTTTTAACTTGGCATAATAGAAAATGATATTAGGATTGGGTCAAATATGCAGTAGGAAAGCAGAGTATTAATGATAATTCATGATTTAGTTTTTTGCTCCTCTCTCACAGTATGATTAAATGTTTTCTCTTTAATTGGGGTTGTTTACTTTTTGTTGTTTTTTGTGGTATCCAATCGGTTTTCTGCTATTTTGGTATTGGGATTAATGTTGGTGGTTATGTTGCTTCAGCAAAAGCATATTTGTTTTCATATTCAAAAGCTTATTTGGTATTGGGATTCATTCTGTGTAAAAATAAATGATAGAACGTTCATCTGAACTTACGCTTTCACTTTCTTCATTTGAGTCTTGTGGAATGGGAATCTAGTGTGAGATTTGACAGAGTGTTAAATTTTATTCACTTATTTTCGTTCTCGAAAATGGTTTAAAGTGAGCGATATTTGTTTTGATTTAATTGAGCATGTTGTCATTGTAATAAACCTTGTACATAAGAAATATATTCTTTTACCATCTCGTTGTGTTGTATTATGTAAAACCGAATTCTTTCTATTCAATGGACTCGACAGTTCCATGTCATTGTACCATCCAAAGTTTCAATAAATTAATGGACCAATTTCACCGCGTTACAACCTTGCGTATGACATCGACCATATTGTCATTTCGCCCTAACCGGTTCTTGAGCACATTTTGTGACCATGATTCAATTTTGCAAACCAATATTATCACATGATTCCATTCTTTTGATTTTAATAAACTAACCCATTTAAATCTTGTTTAGTCAATTAAATAATTAATTTTAATTAATATGATTTTTTTTTGGGTTCAAATAAATAATTTTGATAATTAATTTTAATTAAGTTAATTAATCGATTCATTCAAATCTTAAGAACTTAATTTGGTTAGTTAGAAAGTTATTGAATTATTTCATTCCAATCCATTATTAATTCAAATCAATTTCAAAAACACATCACACAATTCTCGATTCAAACATCGAGCCCATTTTTAAACACCCTTGTAAGTCGATTGCTCTTAGCATCGCCATCGACCTCACATAGCTTACTCTTGGGCTTTCTTACAATGAGACCTATTTGGTTATTGATTAATCAAGTAGATAACTGATTCACAATAATTTATTCAATCAACACGAATTCCAACAATTTTCTAAACAATTTAAATTCTAAAGAATTTTAAGCTGGGGATGAAAAGGAGATAGGAAGCGTTCACTTCGCTATTTCTCAAGTACTTGAATAGTTGGCGTACGCCATATTGCTTGAGTTCTTGTCACCCGATTAAACCTTAAATACCAATTTCAAATCACTTTTAAAATCAAATATAATTTCTAATCATTTTCAAACCATAACATTTCAAATCACATTTGCTAAATCAACTACAAATTCTACAACCATTAAATTCTAAATTTCCGATAATAAAAGGATAGGAGGCGTACGCCTCACTATCTTTCGATTATTCGAATAATTGGCGTACGCCACATTGCTCGAATCTTCGTCATCAAATTAAAACACACTCGAATAAATTCAAATTATTTTCGCAAATCAAATACAATATCGAAAAACATATCTTTCTTAAATTAAACTTCGGATGAAAACAGATGGGAGGCGTTCGCCTCACCATCTCTCAATTATTTGAATAATTGGCGTACGCCACATTGCTCAAATTATCGACTTTCGACTAAAACACGCTAAATAAACTTGGATAAAGGAATAAGTGGCGCACGCCTCATTATTCTTTGAATAAGCAAGTAGGAGGCGTACGCCTCACTACCGTGCATATTCAACATCCACAAACAAACTTTCAAAATAATTCGAACGAAAAAGGAGTAGAAGGCGGCCGCCTTGTTATTCCACGAAAGAATTGGACGATTGGTGTACACCATATTGCTCAATCTTTCATCGTTCTTCAAAAACATCTCCAACATCAAACCAACTTCTCGCCCCCGAGCGATCGAAACAAACCAAACAAAACATTCGACACATCAATTCAACTTGTCACCCCCGCGTGACCAAAACTCTTTCCAGAAAGAACACTGTTAATCCTTTCTAATGCGCACAACAAACCAACGCTTAAGCCTCCGCCGAGAGTAGACAAGCCAGCGTTTAGCCTTTAGAACGCGATCTACACAATCGTTCATTAAAAGACACCCACAAAAACCGTAGTTCCCCGAACTACGATTGCTCTGATTTCCTTATTACACCATAAGGATACGTAGGCAGGAGATTGTTGTATCTTCGCGAGCACACTAATAAAAAACCTCCCATTTCCCCTTCCTGAGGTCTTCATCCATCTCTATTATCAACTCTAATTACTCGAAGAAAGCAAATAACAGTTAACTAACATTCAAATAGCAAATTAGACTAAAAGGTTCCCGTTGAGTACAACGAACGTGAGGGGTGCTAATACCTTCCCCTTACGTAATCGACTCCCGAACCCGAATATGGTTGCGAAGACCATTATTCCATTTTTTAAAAGGTTTTATCGATATTTTCCTATTCCTTCATTGGGATAAATAAAGTTCGGTGGCGACTCTGTTCGAACGTAATTTTTTCCGCGACCATCGCGAGGAATCGTATTTTTCGAGATGCGACAGATGGCGACTCTGTTGGGGACATTAGCTCCAAGCTAGAGAGAGTCAAGCCTAATTTAGTTCAAATAACTATGAATGTTAAAATATTGTTTTCTTCCTTATTGCTTCTTTATATCTTGCTGTATTATTTAGGCTATATGATTTATCCTGCTATTATATTGGGTGGTCTATGGTGCTTGATACATGTTGTGAGATAAGCTCCCTACCCGAGCTTTGAGAAGAACTTAGAACCTGGAGTTGTGTAGTATTAAACCGAGAGGTGTACACCTCATTGGGACAATACGAGAACTCCATCTAGAATAGATCTGTTCAGAATTTCCATCATAATATGGCTAGCCCATTATTGTGAGGAAACGTTGAACATGGTCAATGACTCTGGGAACCTCATCTTAAACTGAAGTCCGTCTTCATGATTGGCGATCGTGTAGTATTGAACCGAAGGGTCTACACCCTGTTCGAACAATACGAGGATCCCACTTAGAGTAAACTGATTCAGAATTTCCATTTCGATGTGGCTAGCCCATTATTGCGATGGAAGATTGAACTTGGTCCATGACTCTAAGTTCTTATCCTGAAAACGAACAACCTTAGGAGCCATCCTTTGTGTGTGGGGTAGAGAACATAGAACCTCCGTATAAGGTGTACCATATGATACTCATGATATCCTGGATCCTAATTATACCTGCATTACATTTTCTTTGCATACAAATATAAAATTTCATGCATTTGCATTTCATCAGCATGGATTGCATATCATTTTCCAATACAAAAAAAACTCATCCCGTCCTTTTGCCAATTACCAGCAGGCTGATTTCCTGACACTCGTACTGAACCTTTGAGAAATACTGAAAGACAAGGGAGCACCGAGAACATAATCAAGTTGAGTTAAAAATGGATATGAACAACATGAAAGGAAAGATAGACCAGATGTTGGAGGCTAGGCTAGCCCAATCAAAGAACAATTTTCAACATGGTGTCACAGAGAATGTTGGTTCCTCATCAGGCTTTACTGTAATTACCAACCCAATGTATGACCCTCTGTCTGACTATACTCCTCCACAAGTGAACATTCCTACTCAATCCCAGTTGATGCCATTGACCAATCCTGATGTTGAAAGGCTTCATGCCCTTGAGGAGAGAGTCCGAGCAATGGATGTAAATGACAATTTTAGGCTTGATATGTGCTTAGTACCAGGCCTAATAATCCCCCCGAAATTCAAATTACCCAATTTCGAGAAGTACAAAGGGGATAACTGTCCAAGGCACCATTTGGTGATGTTCTTTCGAAAAATGGCATCACATACTCACGATGACAAGCTGATGATTCACTGTTTTCAGGACAGTTTGATTGGAGCATCATTGAGCTGGTATATGAAATTGAAAAGAAGCCATATTCAGTCATGGGAAGACTTAGCCAATGCTTTTTTGAAGCAATATAACCACAACTTGGACATGGCTCCGGACCGAAGGCAGCTGCAAAGCTTATCCCAAAAGAGCAACGAATCTTTCAAAGGATATGCACTACGATGGAGAGAATTGGCAGCCCAAGTGCAACCACCACTCTTGGATAAGGAATTGGTTGACTTGTTTATGGATACCTTGCAGAGTCCTTACTTTGAAAGGATGGTAGGAAATGTGTTATCAGACTTCGCCCACTTAGTGACAATTGGAGAACGCATCGAGAGTGCCCTAAAAAGTGGAAGAATTCAAGGCGCCTCGAGCAACCAAGCTAGCAAGACAGAATCCCTCAGCAATTCCCAAAAGGAAGAAGAGGATGAAACCAATGCAGTCATAACAGATGTCAGGCAAGCGGCAACGCCGAGAGCACCATACCAGCAACCATGGTCTGCTCCTTACGCAAATCAATGATCTCGTGGTCGAGGATATCAAAATCAGCCTTTGAACCAATCTAGGCCTCGAAACAATCTGGAAAGAAGGAACGCTCCTCTCGATCCAATTCCTATGTCATACAGTCAACTTCTGCCATATCTGATTCAAAACTCGTTGGTGGATCCTAAGTCTCTTAGGCCATTGCCAGAACCATACCCACCTGGATATGACCCTGATGTGCAATGTGGATATCATGCCGGGTCAATAGGGCACTCAACCGAAGACTGCAACGCTTTCAAAGCCAAAGTTCAACAGTTGATTGACAAAAAGTACATATACTTTCCAGACGGAAATCTGTTGGTGCACGTCAACCTCTCATCTGAATAAGTTCAAAGACTTTAAGGGAGTATCTTATAAGGCCAGTGGTTCAAACAGGAAGACATCCTTAACATTGGCAATCATTGGACTGATTTGTTTTCATTTGCATTTGTAATTTCTTTGTTGATTAAATGCTACTTGCTTTTAAATTTTGTTGTCTTTAATGGTAATATTAATGAAGTAATGACGCATGTTTTGAACAAATTATCTCGCATTCGCTCGTTTTTCTTCTCTTATGTAAAAAAAACAAAAAAATACATCCATGTTCTCCATCTCACCTCGTTTGTCAAACTGTTGTTATAGCAAAATTGGAGGGAGGATGACGAAAACAAGATACCCATAATTGCTGACTGTATGCTTTCGGACAAAATCCTACTGATGATGTACAAGCATTGTTTCAAATCCCCAAACACTGGAAAGATAAGGAGTTAATCCCTAGTCAACCACTTCGAGCCTAGAAGTAGGAGTTTCTTTCGGATCTAAAAAACCTTACATTAAACCTGGGGCATGGTAGTGTTCAGTTAATCTAACTACACATTCGGATTACAAGACGAAATATCCTGTCTGAGGATCAACCACATGACATTCTTCGCACACATCCTGAAGTGTTGAAGGAACCTTGCAAAATCCAAAAGTTATGTTGGTTGTTCTCCCAATGACCATTGACTTGGCAGTCACAAATTTTCAAGAAAAGAATCAAAGAAAAGCCCGCTAAGTCGATACCCTAAAAGGAGAATTAGGCAAAAATCGGGGCAATCCTGATGGACTAAAGCTTCAAAAGCAGTTCAGACAAAAGTTAAGGATCAAGAAAAAAAATCAATCAAAAGAGGTCACGAAAATCCTCAGCAAAACCAAAACAAGATTCAGTGACCACCATACCAAAATCAAAGGGTCACCCACATCCAAAATAAATGAAATAAGGTGGCTGCCATTTCAAGAGACCTTGAATCACCATCTTTATTCTTACACCTTTAAAACTCTCTTAAAAGATGAATGTGTATGTTGAATTAATTGAGCGTAGGATTGGAGTTTATCAAGAAGAAGGGTGGGTACAAAAATCATTTTGAACCTCATATCCTTTGTTTCGATAACCATGAACCAGACCACGTTACAACCCATAAAAGACCTAATTGAAGCAGGGTTATTTCTGAAAGCATATTACAGCAACGTTGCGTAAACTGACTCCTAAAGATTTGCTAATCTTCAACATCGATGTCATTATTCTCACTGTGTCTTTCACACTTTAAATTGCTAAATCAGCATTACATTTGGACTCATGGTTCACTCGTCACACATTATCGCATCATTCAAATAAATTCTTTTCAAAACTTGCATGAAGTATCGCATTAAAATTACCATTTCTGAAAAAACAATTTTAACTGCAAGTCAGTACTTGACATCAGGGAAATTCTAACAATAAGGAACAATCAGAGGAACTTGGACATTTGTTGGTGCTGACCCGAATCAAGACTGCCTCATAACCCATGAATCAGGGGCATGCCACCCAAAAACAGTAGTTGATCGGAGGAAGATTACTCCAGGAATCAGTCAACCTGAAACAGTCTCCAAACATCTGTTAATCAGGGGAAAGTCATTTCGAGAATCAGTTGATCCAGATAAATCATCTCAGGACCCTATTAACTGGGACAGATCACCTAGAGGTTTTGTTGGCCAAGGGGAAAACCCCTTCAATGTTCAGCCAGGGTGAGTTAAGTCGCTTCAACGCTCATACCGGGGCAAGCTACCTCGAGAGCACAGAAAAATCAACCACTCCGAGAGTCGGTTAATCAAGGATAAATTCTTTCATGACTTAAAATTATGGGGCAAGCCATCTCCAAATTATGGTACAAATACTTTCGAAATACTTTCAAGGTAAACTTCCGCGAATACCCAACAAACGGGGGCAGTATGAGCCATATAGGAGCAGGTCCTCTCCATGTTTTCAAGTTGTTCAAGCAAAATCTTTTCGCACGTCATCAACTGCAGAGTTCAAGATGAGTGTCGGGGAATCATGCTATCACCCATAAAAAAACCTTTTGACAGACAAAAGCCTTTCTGGAATGAACCTTCTCTTCCAATACCCACGCAGGGGCATTTTGAAAACCTACAAATCATTACATAAATCATCATCATGCATTAGTCATGTCGCTTTGCTCTAGCATAAAGCCATGTATATCATATCATTTATCAGGCATAACCTCCCATAACATGAACCTGACATCAAAAATCCTTGAAACACAAAAGCTGACACCAAAGCCCAACATCGCTTGGCAATTCAAAGTCCAGTTCCCGTCTGGAAAACCTTTTCAAAGTCTAATTCTCGTTTAGCATTCATTTCAAAGTCCAGTTCCCGTCTGGAAAACCTTTTCAAAGTTCAATTCTCGTTTGACATTTTATTTCAAAGCCTAGTTCCCGTCTGGAAATTTATTTCAAAGCCCAGTTCCCGTCTGGCAATTTATTTCAAAACGCAGTTCCCATCTGGCAATTTATTTCAAAGTCCGGTTCTTGTCCGACAACTTATTCCAAAGTCCAGTTCTCGTCTGGCAAACTATATCAAAAATCAGTTCTTGCATGACAAATCATTTGCCAAATACCAGTTCTCGTATGGTAAATTATCTCTTAATATCAGTTCTCGTCTGGTAGGTCACTAATTTCAGTACCAGTTCTCGACTGGTAGTCAGTTATTTTCACCAGTTCTCGTCTGGTAGCCTATTTTAAAAAAGTCAGTTCCCGTCTGACAAAAAAAAAAATTCAGTCCCGTTTGACATTTCAATTATTTTCACCAGTTCGCGTCTGGTAACATATCCTTCACCATTTCTCATCTGGCAGTTCCCATTTAAAGTCCAACCTTATTGGCAATCAAGAATTAAACCCTACGAAAGCATCCAATTACCCAGTTGCATTCCCACATGCATCACACGAATCATCCATACATGGTTTTCCTACCAAACAGAAAATTAAAAAAAACACAGTCATATCAATCATCAGCATACTTATGCATAACCTTATACAAAAATAAAAATCATTCTCATTCCTACATGCACAGCCAAATATCCCCAGCAAAATTGCATACTTGCATACATCTCATGCATCATCCCATGCATGGAATTTCCACTTAAAGTGGAACATCATACAAAAATCAAATATAAAATAACAGGATCCAAGGTCATTCGCATATGCCTCGGACATTTCTCATTTCCAAATAAAGTTATTTCCCTGCATGTGCTCGTGGAATTATTTCCCAGCCAGTCATTCTTCAACTTTGTAATTGGTAATGATATTCCCCAGCATCTTTTCTATCATTGCTCCCAAAGCAGAGGTTACCATAAAAAGTCTCTTATGAGCTTTCCCCCTGCAGAGCTTTGCCAGTAAATCTCCTCCAAAGGGAGTCTTTTCTAAAAATATTTACCCCAACAGACAAACATCTGAGATACTGCTTCAGTTATATGGAGAATTTCAGTTGTCTGTTTGAGAGAATCTCATTTTTTGCTTTTTGATATGCTGTTTCATCAATATGAAGAGTCTCATTCCATATTTTTTGAGATACTGCTCTAGTATCCTCGAAGAGTATTAGATTTAATTAAGGTATCATTCCCTTGTTCGGAATATCTTAATTCTATAAGATAAGATGCTGCTTCGACTCGATACAGAGAATCTCATTTTTGCTGTTTGAGATGCTGCTTCATCAACATGAAGAGTCTCATTCCAGTTTTTTAGAGATACTGCTCTAGTATCCTTGAAGAGTCTTAGATTTAATTAAGGTATCATTCCCTTGTTCGGAATATCTTAATTCTATCATATAAGATGCTGCTTCGATTCGATACAGAGAGTCCCATTTTGTTGTTTGAGATGCTGCTTCATCAATATGAAGAGTCTCATTCATTTTTAGAGGTACTGCTCTAGTATCCTCGAAGAATCTTAAATACGATTGAGGTATCATTCCCTTGATGGAATATCTTGATTATATCATGTAAGATACTGCTTCGTTGATCCCTAGAGAATCTCGTGCGTTCAAATCAAGACACTGTTCTGCTAATTATCAGAAAGTCTTAGATACAGTTGAGGTATCATTCCATTATTGGAATATCTCGATTATAACATCCAAGATACTGTTCTGACAATTCCCAGAGAGTCTTGATTGTTTCATTTTACCTTCTAATAACTTTTTCTTACTGTATTTCTCACTGCATTTTCTTTCTGCATTTCTCCCTTGCATTTCAAAGGACAAAATTTGGGTCTTTTTGTATTTAATTACCTTCCACCATGAATGTATGATGACTGTTGTCATCCTTACCTTCTGGTTCAAGGCAATTAAATAGGGGCAGCTGTCATACCCCAATTTTGTCTGGGCATTTTTAAATTTTTGTAAATCTGACTTTATTTTTTAATTTGCATCATATGCACAGCGTGCCATGCATTTCATCATTAATAATACCTGAAATATCAGTCAGAATAAATTTATTGAGAATACAGACAAATTGGTTAAATCGTTTCTCAAGAACATGCAAAATCAGCGGGTAAAAAGTTTCAAATTTAAAATTGCAGACACCAGTATTATTAATCTAATGTTCACGTAGTTTAACCTGGTTTGCTCGTTGTATTTTTCAGCGACTGTTTCGATTACATTTTGACCTGCCTGAGCCTTTTAACCGGTGGAAATTTATTTCAGAATTTGAAGAAAAGCTGTATTTTTTAATAAGTATATTTTTGTGTTGATTATTTTAGTATGCCTGATTTAATTTTCCAAGCAAATTTATATCCGACTTATATTTATAATCGATCACTATTTTTATTAGGTTAATTATTCAACTAAAATAATTAGTGTAAATAATCATAATTATTGTTGAATTTATTTTGGTTTGCTTAACTATTAATTTTTAAAGTATAGAAAAAAAAGGTTAAAAATGTGAGTTTAGATTTATTCATAAAAATATTTCTCTATCTAAAAAAGAAATGGATAAGAAAGAACAAATTTGGTGAATTTTGAGGATCCAATAGCAGTGTGACACGTGTCACTCTTCACTCTCTCATGCAACAAACTCTCACGTCTCTCTCATTTAATAGCTGTCACCTACCACTCATAACGGAGGGAATTCCCACTCCCATTCGTTGAATTTCCCAGCGTCTCTCTCCTATCTCCACATTACTCCTTCTTCTCTCTCTTTTAAAAAGACGTAAGAAAGGAATTCAAAAAAATCACTCTCTCATCTCTCTCCCAGACTCGCTCTCCCACACCCACATTTTCTCCTCACCTCACTCACTAAAAAGCCACGTGGCCACCTCACCTTCTTAAACACACGTTACCACTCACAACAAAATGGGCTCAGCTACCACACACCTCTCACCTGACTCTCCACCTACCTTACTGACGAAATCCTTCGCCCTTCATCTTCTCCACGAAACCACAGCCGTCGTGATAACCCTTCATCTTCTCCACGAAACCATAACCGTCGTGATAACCCTTCATCTTCTCCACGAAACCACCATACACCATAAATAACCCTTCACCTTCATCTCATTCACCGCACCACCATTCAAGATCTAACCTCACCGCGCTCCACCACAACCCCCAACGGACACCATTCGTCTTCAACCTCATCACCACCGTAAAAATCACAACCCAACCACCCTTCGACCAGATCCACAAATACCGTGCCACCACCATCAATCACCTACATTCTCTCATCGACCGCAAACAAACAAAACGGATCTCCATCGCTCACCAACAACAAAAACAAAGCGCAATCCACCGCCGTAACCACGTTTCCACCTAAAACTTCCGCTCGCACCATCCTTTTCTCCGAATACAAACCACCGCTACCCTCCGTTACCATCATCCGCCGTCAACATAGCTCCAATCGACGACGACTTTGACCTCTCTTAACAAATCGCGACCTAAATCTTCCAGTACACCTTCGCTCATTCCGTCCATCTTCCATCGACGAACCTACTCCAACAACACGCCAGATATCGTCAGCTTAACAGTTCGTTTCAAAGGACGGTGTACTCAAAGCTTTCATTCGCATTCACAGTAGAAGCGGTGGTAGTACATGGTTCCATAGTTGTGTGGATCATTGTGTAGTTGCTGGTTTATGTTGGGGATCAGAATACGAGTCTGTTGAAGGAGAATTGGTCGTTCATTCGGAGTCAAAAGGCATGAAGATCCGTTGTTCGGCGCGATCTTTCAGGAGCTAACATCTGGTCCATATCACGAGGTCGCTTCAAATCTTGCCGTCATACGAAGGTCGGTTGGTTTACCTCTAAGTCCATAGATTTTTGTTTTAACTTGGCATAATAGAAAATGATATTAGGATTGGGTCAAATATGCAGTAGGAAAGCAGAGTATTAATGATAATTCATGATTTAGTTTTTTGCTCCTCTCTCACAGTATGATTAAATGTTTTCTCTTTAATTGGGGTTGTTTACTTTTTGTTGTTTTTTGTGGTATCCAATCGGTTTTCTGCTATTTTGGTATTGGGATTAATGTTGGTGGTTATGTTGCTTCAGCAAAAGCATATTTGTTTTCATATTCAAAAGCTTATTTGGTATTGGGATTCATTCTGTGTAAAAATAAATGATAGAACGTTCATCTGAACTTACGCTTTCACTTTCTTCATTTGAGTCTTGTGGAATGGGAATCTAGTGTGAGATTTGACAGAGTGTTAAATTTTATTCACTTATTTTCGTTCTCGAAAATGGTTTAAAGTGAGCGATATTTGTTTTGATTTAATTGAGCATGTTGTCATTGTAATAAACCTTGTACATAAGAAATATATTCTTTTACCATCTCGTTGTGTTGTATTATGTAAAACCGAATTCTTTCTATTCAATGGACTCGACAGTTCCATGTCATTGTACCATCCAAAGTTTCAATAAATTAATGGACCAATTTCACCGCGTTACAACCTTGCGTATGACATCGACCATATTGTCATTTCGCCCTAACCGGTTCTTGAGCACATTTTGTGACCATGATTCAATTTTGCAAACCAATATTATCACATGATTCCATTCTTTTGATTTTAATAAACTAACCCATTTAAATCTTGTTTAGTCAATTAAATAATTAATTTTAATTAATATGATTTTTTTTTTGGGTTCAAATAAATAATTTTGATAATTAATTTTAATTAAGTTAATTAATCGATTCATTCAAATCTTAAGAACTTAATTTGGTTAGTTAGAAAGTTATTGAATTATTTCATTCCAATCCATTATTAATTCAAATCAATTTCAAAAACACATCACACAATTCTCGATTCAAACATCGAGCCCATTTTTAAACACCCTTGTAAGTCGATTGCTCTTAGCATCGCCATCGACCTCACATAGCTTACTCTTGGGCTTTCTTACAATGAGACCTATTTGGTTATTGATTAATCAAGTAGATAACTGATTCACAATAATTTATTCAATCAACACGAATTCCAACAATTTTCTAAACAATTTAAATTCTAAAGAATTTTAAGCTGGGGATGAAAAGGAGATAGGAAGCGTTCACTTCGCTATTTCTCAAGTACTTGAATAGTTGGCGTACGCCATATTGCTTGAGTTCTTGTCACCCGATTAAACCTTAAATACCAATTTCAAATCACTTTTAAAATCAAATATAATTTCTAATCATTTTCAAACCATAACATTTCAAATCACATTTGCTAAATCAACTACAAATTCTACAACCATTAAATTCTAAATTTCCGATAATAAAAGGATAGGAGGCGTACGCCTCACTATCTTTCGATTATTCGAATAATTGGCGTACGCCACATTGCTCGAATCTTCGTCATCAAATTAAAACACACTCGAATAAATTCAAATTATTTTCGCAAATCAAATACAATATCGAAAAACATATCTTTCTTAAATTAAACTTCGGATGAAAACAGATGGGAGGCGTTCGCCTCACCATCTCTCAATTATTTGAATAATTGGCGTACGCCACATTGCTCAAATTATCGACTTTCGACTAAAACACGCTAAATAAACTTGGATAAAGGAATAAGTGGCGCACGCCTCATTATTCTTTGAATAAGCAAGTAGGAGGCGTACGCCTCACTACCGTGCATATTCAACATCCACAAACAAACTTTCAAAATAATTCGAACGAAAAAGGAGTAGAAGGCGGCCGCCTTGTTATTCCACGAAAGAATTGGACGATTGGTGTACACCATATTGCTCAATCTTTCATCGTTCTTCAAAAACATCTCCAACATCAAACCAACTTCTCGCCCCCGAGCGATCGAAACAAACCAAACAAAACATTCGACACATCAATTCAACTTGTCACCCCCGCGTGACCAAAACTCTTTCCAGAAAGAACACTGTTAATCCTTTCTAATGCGCACAACAAACCAACGCTTAAGCCTCCGCCGAGAGTAGACAAGCCAGCGTTTAGCCTTTAGAACGCGATCTACACAATCGTTCATTAAAAGACACCCACAAAAACCGTAGTTCCCCGAACTACGATTGCTCTGATTTCCTTATTACACCATAAGGATACGTAGGCAGGAGATTGTTGTATCTTCGCGAGCACACTAATAAAAAACCTCCCATTTCCCCTTCCTGAGGTCTTCATCCATCTCTATTATCAACTCTAATTACTCGAAGAAAGCAAATAACAGTTAACTAACATTCAAATAGCAAATTAGACTAAAAGGTTCCCGTTGAGTACAACGAACGTGAGGGGTGCTAATACATTTCCCTTACGTAATCGACTCCCGAACCCGAATATGGTTGCGACGACCATTATTCCATTTTTTAAAAGGTTTTATCGATATTTTCCTATTCCTTCATTGGGATAAATAAAGTTTCGATGGCGACTCTGTTCGAACGTAATTTTTTCCGCGACCATCGCGAGGAATCATATTTTTCGAGATGCGACAATCAACATCAGGGGCAACAAGTTCTCTCAGAGTTCTTTGGTCAGCCATGTTAAACTCAATAGAAGAAAAAAATCAACAATCAATGAGAAAACACAAAACTAATTCAGCAATGTAGCAACAAAATAGGAAAATACCGACAATGTCCATATTAAGTAAAAACAATTGAAATACGAAAAAAACAATTAAAATAAAATACAAAAAATACAGAAACACAAAAATTAATCTAATAACGTTAATAAAGAATTTTGAGATTTTTTGCGTAATTTTCTGAAACTATCAAAATAGAAAATAAATCATAAAAAATAGAAAAATAAGGAATTTCGGATTTTCAGAACGGCTTCCACTCTTTAGTACCTAAATAGAGGCTTTTAATCCTTGATTTTTTCCTAGTCAATCGACAAAGAATCAGAATAATTTGAGACAATTTTCTAAAAAAATATATTTTTTTATCCTAAAACGCAAAAAGACCAAAACGCAAGAAAGTTAGGACAAAAAAAATGCTAAAACATAACACCTAAAACTATAATAATGATTAGACTATAATAATGGTTAAGATCTACAAGAGTCCCCAGCAACGGCGCCAATTTGGTCTGCTGTCGCACACGGGTCAAAAACGAGTTTAAAAGTGTAGTAAAACGAAAGCGACACTCGTATATCGTATCACAAGGACTCTTGAATGTTATAATCAAACGAATGAAAAGAAGAGGATTTTTAAGGTTCAAAACTTGAATCGAAGATGATTAAATGTAAAAGCAAAAATGATAAATAAGTTAATCTATTGTATCGATTTCCGACTTATCATCGATTCTTATAATTTCAATTCCCTAAATTCCGAATTACAATATCTAATGACAAGCGCAAATTGATATTATACGATGTATGTTCCTAAATTCCGAATTAAGCAAACAGATTTAAGCAAACGCGAATTAAGCAAACACGATAACGAAAAAGCTACGCTAACGTGATTATAGTTAAGGATCATACAAACAATCAAATTTAATCAACTTTTTCCTATAAGAAACAATCGAATTAAGCAAACGAGTTTATAGGAAGAATTGAAAAGAAATTGAAATTAAACTGAAATTAATAACAATCTCAAAGTGGAATTCGAATACAATAGATCAACTCTTTGGGAATTAGCTCTCCACGAAATCTTCTAAGCAATATTGTATCATCGAAATTCAGAATTAGGATTTCTATAGTAGTGAAATACCTAATATAATAAAGGGTAAATTCGGGCCGTTATAGGATCCGACCCGAAAATTACAAAAACTGGTCCAAACTAACTATTTTAATTAAGTCTGGAACTTCAACGAATTATTCGACCCTCCTTAACTTAGAATCATACTTTTACTTCAACATGAAACTTTTAGTTTATCTTCTTATCTTTCCAACGCATATTAGAACGCATTAATCCGACTTCTATAGCTCAAGTTATGATCTGGATAGTGACAAGGTATCAAATAACTATTTATGCTGAAAATAAAGTACGAAAATAAAATAAAACCAAAAATAAACTTAAATATAAAAATACACTAAAATAGTAAAAATAATAAAATAAACTATAGAGTTGCCTAAGTACAATAGTAGAAGAAGGTGCATCAAAATGCACTGATCAAGCGTCAGACCAATTGGCGCCTCCTTTCAAACCATACACATGTGCGCCAATTGAATTGGCTGCACCATGTGCCCTAGTCAATCCAATTGGCGCCTCCTCTCTAATTTTAAGAGGAGACGCCAATTGGTTTGGCGCCTCCTTCTAAAAGTGGGGTAGTTTGGGTTTTTTTTTTAAATTAGGATTTTTTTTAAATTAGGGGTATTTTGGTAAAAAAAAATCAAAGAATCACATATAGAATCTGACATTCAAGTTCATATCTGACATATGAAGACTCTACATTTGAAGACGCTACATCTGAAGACGCTACATCTGAAGACTCTACATCTGAAGACTCTACATCTGAAGACGCTACATCTGAAGACTCTACATCTGAAGACTCTACATCTGAAGACACTACATCTGAAGACTCTATATCTGACGACTCTACAAGACAACATCAAAAGATACATATATATGAAGACTATTCAACAAACAACTATTTGAAGAATACAAGCCTCTGCTCAAAGACTCTGAGTCTGCTCACTCTGATTCACGCTCCACAAATCATCTGACTCATCAAAATCAGAAACTTAACCAAGAAGTATTCTAAGTATGGTACAAATCTCTATAAGGAAACTATGGATTATACTCCAAGACTGCTATGGAGAGGACAAGAAAATTAATGTCATTAAGTTCCATAATTGGCGAGATATCTCCATTAATTTCCCTCCAACGGTATCATCTCAAAATTCTATATAAAGGCCTCTTCATCATCATGACTGGATACATGAACAATATAACAATTACACAAGAATTCTACAGTACACTTCGATCTATATACTCAATACTTTTCTTTGTAAAATCCAGTAATCACACAAGAGTTGTTGCTCATAGTGTGATCATTGATTTGTGTCATTAATTGTGTTTATACTACTTACCTAGAAGCACTAAAGAAAACACTTGTATTTCTTTAAAGTTGTTATTTTTCCTCAAGTGACTTGTTGAAGTCTGTAAACTTGAGAGGGCTAAGAGATTGTTGAACTCTTATATGTTTTTGTAATCTATTAAGATTATTGGATTAAGTCCTTATTAAATGAGAAATCACATTGGTCGGGTGGACTGAAGTAACTTTGATTTTCAAGCGAAATAGGATAAATTTCTTGTGTTGTTAGCATTTACTATTGTGTGTGTGGTGTTGCAAAAGTTTTTAGTTATTGTGAAAACAATTCACCCCCCCCCCCCCTTTATTGTTTTTCTCCACCTTCAATTAGTATCAGAACTTCGACTTTGTTATTGATTTTTGAATCAAACACCTAATAGTGTAGAGAGATCTAGCGTGAGAAAAACATCATGGCTAACACAAATGAAAGATATAGCTACAACGTTAAACCTCCAATTTTTGATGGAGAAAAATTTGACTACTGGAAGGACAAAATTGAAAGATTCTTCCTAGACGATGCTGATCTATGGGACATTGTCACAAATGGTTATCAACCACCCATTTATGCTATTGGTATCTCTATTCCAAGAAGCAGAATGAGTGATGATTAGAAGCGTGATTTCAAGAATCACCATAAAGATAGAACTATTATGTTGAATGTAATCTCCTATAATGAGTATGATAAGATCACCAACAGGGAAACAACCAAAGAAATCTTTGATTCCTTGAAGATGACTCACGGTGGCAATAATCAAGTTAAAGAGCCCAAGGCTCCGGCCTTAATCCAAAAGTATGAGGCCTTCAGAATGGAAAAGGATGAAGTTGTTGAAGTAATGTTCTCAAGGTTCCAAACCTTAGTTGCAGGACTCAAGATTTTGGACAAAGGATATACTACAGTGTAAGACCCCAATTTTGACCCTAAGATCCCTCATTCTATCTCATCATATGCATTAGCATGGGGATCACATCTTGACATCCTCCTTACCCCCCATTCATTGGGTTTGCATTGGGAGAGATCACCAAGCACCATTTGATTGTATCATACTTTGTATTTTTTTTTATCATTTTTACTAACCAAAATACCAAAAATATGTCTTTGTATAATCTAACTTTTTTGTAGGTAGGGCACATGCTCACCTTTGATCTATCAAACTCATATCTAGGGTTTAAGGCCCTCAGTGCAAGGAGTTCAATCAAGAATTGATTTACTATGGCTATAAGCATCATATATGAGTCCTCATGATCTTCACATAATATTTTGATCAATAAATCATCAAGAGTTTGGAGTTGGTTTGCCTTGGAAATCCTGATTCATTTGGGTATCTTATGTAACTTCTTCAACAAGTTTCTTCAATAATTGATCAGATATTTCAAGGGATACTTCAAATTTAATCATATTATGCATATATGATCCTCCATGAGTCCCAAAAGTCAAGAGAATATCAAGCTAGCAAGTTGGTTCATGGTGGTTGACCAGAGGAATTCATCTGATCAAAACTGGGGTTCCCTAGACCCTATCTACTTCAATTTTTGTCATATGAAAATGATTCCAAGAGAAAAGTTACTCTAAATTACATTACAAACAACTTTAATGTTGAGGTTAAGAGCAATTTTGGCTTGGAAAGTCATTTTTTTATGGTGAAAGATTATAGGTCATTTTGTCTAAACCCTAATTGGGAGGTCAACTTCCCAAGGCCATAACTTGCTCAATTTTTATAAGATGAAAGCTATTCAAGTTTCACAATAAAATTCAAGATGTCTACCTCAACTTTTATGTTTAGAGGAAGAGCAAATCCAACTTTTATATGCATGTGATATGAGGAGACATTATAGGTCATTTTGGACCAATGCCATTGAACAAGTGATTTTTCTCAACTTCAAAAATGCATAACTCCTTCATGCTAAATCCAAATGAGGTTAAATCTGTTACCATTTTGAAGTAATTTAAGAGAGATACAACTTTGATGAAGGAACGTTTCTCATTTGAAGCTCATATAAAAAGTTAACCAAGGTGGAATAAGTGAACATATGGCTTGACACTTAGAATTTTTTTGACATGTTTGATTTTCCCAACTTCCACCTCAAAATTCATAATGATCCAAGATTCAAATGAAAAAGTGTTCAACATGAAAGTTGTTCCTCTTGATCTAACCTTTCAAAAAAGTCCAATTTCATCCCATTTGGACATAGTATGAGTGACTTGAGTATGGTTTGAACTTGGATCACTATTTGGCATAATTGAACTTGTATTACTCATACACAATTGCATGGCTTACCAATGCGACTTCAGTAATGTCTGTACTCATTTTTGGACCTGAAGAGATGATTACATGGGCCTATCACACGCCCATGCATCCATGCAATTTACATTGCTATTTTTGGAACTTAATTTCAAGTGTGCAAATAACAATCAATTGGCCTATAAATAGAGCCATTCATGCTCAAAATTAAGGACCGCGCGCGCCAGCTTTGAATCCCTAGCTCCAAACCCTCTCATTCAAAGGATAACCTTGAGAATTTCCATTGGAAATTGAGTTTGAATCTCCACTATTTTGAGATTCAAATATCCAAGAGTCTTGTACCTTTTGTTGATTCAATTCCATTCCATTAAGTGTCTAGAGCAAGATCAAGAGCAATTGGAAGCAAGATCGTGTTCATACAAACCTACATCGAAGGTAATTTTCAGAATTTTTCATCTCTTCGATTCTCACTCAATTCTCCATAATTATTCTTGATCTTTGGTTGTCTGAAGTTCTACCAATGTAGGCAACAAGATTGAGTTGCTTTGAGGTCAAATCGAAGCAACTCACATCATGATCCTCAAATTTCAACTCCCTGTATCTTTCAATATACTTGGAGTTAGATGAAATCGAGGCCAGATTTGAGCTCCTGAGCATTTTTACTTTAAATTCATGTCCTTCTTTTTTATTTTGGTGATGGTTAAGAGTGAACCAGTCCGGCGAGGCTCACCGGAGAAAGAGACGGGAGCTTTGGCTCCGGTGGTGTGCTTTTAAATGTTCTAATCTCATGTGTTGGTTCTGATTACCTTTCCTACTGCGTATTGACTAAAGTCTATTGTGGAACACGCGTTAGGAGTCACTTGATCTGCCACCTCAATTAACGAGGGAGATCAAGTGGTCCATGTTTTTTGTTATTTTCTGATTTTCATTTTATTTGGTCTATTCTCATTAATTCATATTAATTTTAATATTGATCCAAAAAATATGAGAGTTTCACCAAAAAAAATTAAATAAATTCCTCTTTCATTTTCTAAATTAAAATTATTTTTTGAATCATTATTAATATTTTTCATGATTTAATTGTTTTTTGTGAATATTCTTAATTGTTTAAAAATAGTTTTAAGTTTCCAAAATTAATGAAATTTTTTCTCCAAGGTCCTTTGACCTTGTTTGACCTATGATAAATCTTATAGCCATTTATTTGGTGTTTTGATGAGGTTTTAGGATTTTGACCAACCATAATTTAATTTAATGTATTTTTTAATTGATTTTAATTGTTTAATTGCAAAATAAATTGTGTTGAGCTTTTGATATTGACTTGTTGAGTTTGAATTGTGTTGTTGGGCCTTGGTCAAGGTTGATTTAACTTTGTTGAGTTAAAATCATTGGATTTAGGGGATTGATGAAATGTACATTTCATCTCCCAAAATGAATGAATAATTTTAATTTGATAAAAGTCCTCCTTTGACCAATTTGTGTTGATTCCATTTCCCCTCCCTCTTCATCTCAATCCCATTCTCTTCTCATTCATTTCATGGACCTATGATGTCTCTATATCCTAAGGCTAGTTGATTGCAAAATCAACATAAGTGTGGATGAGATTAGGTCCACCCCTTTTGCATATTCTTTTAAGTGTGGTATGTTTTAGGAGTATGGTTCATAATAACATATCTATAACATGCATTAACACTAAAATTTCTATTGCCCGATCTCAAATAGCTGTGACTTCTACATAAGTCCAATTACGATTGCTTAATATAACGCTAAATTTTTAACATAAAAGGCATATCATTCTAGTAAGTGAGATTGTAAGTCTCCCATCTTTCTTGGTATTGTGCGGAAACTTGGCCTTTTTTCCTTCCTTTGGAAGATGTCTTGGTTCAAGGATCCATGCTTGTGAATAATGGGTTGAGTGTTCTCCAAAGAATGACTTAAACAAAACAAAAACAAAAGCAATACTAACTTCTAATCAACTAACAACTAACATTTAATTTTAAGCCATTTACTTTTATGCACTTTAATTTTTAAGTCTTTATTCATTTGTCATTATTCATACCATTTAACTTGTTTACCTTAATGCCATTTTCACTTTGCTCATTTGAGCCTTATCTTGTGATTATATTGTGATTGTATATACTTGCTTGTGTTTGTGGTCTTTTGACCTTAATGTACATAATAACAACAAAAACCCTAAAAGACATTATATTGTGATTGGATCTGAGATATTGGACTTAGAATTATGCAACACTCCCTATGCAAAAGGACTTGGCCAGTGCCAACTTTCATGAAACCAAGTGCTTGTGAATTGAAACTTCATCTGAAGCAAGTATTGAAGATCCATTTAAGTTCATCTGCTACATGGTCTTATTGAAGCTGTTACTTTGAACCTGTGCCTAGTGCCTATCTTTGAGTTCATCTGATACATGGGAGATTATGAATAAGATCATGGAGTGGCTAAGCTTGGATGTGGCTATCTTTATTTGATGCTTTACTCTTCATCTTGCTATTTGTGTATTGATATTGCTTGATTCTAAAGTCCAAGGGAAATTTGGATTTCTATATGACATTCTTGTCTATTGGATTGCAGCCCATTGGTCAGATCTTTTCAACTCTTAACTTTTAATTTTTGCTTAGGATTAGTCTCTTCATCTCTTCCCCACCTCTTTAATTTCAAATTTCTCCCTCCTTTTAAAATCTTCTTTGCTTGTGTTTTTTTAACTTTGACCATATTGCAAATTAGAAACTTTGGCCTTATGCCATTGCATTTTAAAACTCTTTTCTTAATCAAACTTGTAAAAAAACCTAACTATACTTGACTTAAAATTTCAAAAGACAAAAAGAACTAACACTCATTCAAAGCTTTTTAGGCCTTTTGTGCCTTTGTTAAACTTAAATTTTTGTTAAAAGTAATACACCCATTTTAAAATTGTTACCACGGACTACGAGGTTTTGATCCCTCATTTTATGTTGGTACGTAGGCACAAGTCCGAAGGTCTTGTCAAACACAAAAATATAATTAATAAATTCTTTTCTCATCCCTCCACTCTATTTTTTTTACAAACATCACTTTGTACAAAAACACATATGCACACAAAAAAGGGCTCCCTAAGAGTACCTAGGACACTTTGGGTGCTAACACCTTCCCTCCGTGTAACCAACCCCCCTTACCTGTAATCTCTGGCATTTTATTAGTTTTGATTTGAAAACTTCTTATCTTTGGGTTTTGTTCGTACTTTTCCCTTTTCCCTTAGAAATAATAAAAATGCAGTGACGACTCTGGTTTAATTGACGTCTAGCTTATCCATAACTTGATAGTCATGAATTTACCGCTACATACAACATATCATGTCAAGAAGATAATCAGAAGTCTTCCAAGAAATGGAGACTTATGGTTACTGCTCTGAACTTATCATAAGATCTGAACAACATAAGCCTTGAAGAACTTATCATCTCCCTCAAGAGTCGTGAGGTAGAGATAGAGGAAGATGAACCTCAGAAGAAGAACAAATTAGCAGCTCTGAAGTCGAGATCAGAAAGAAGAAAGCCAGAGAGGAACTTAGAAAAAATTCAACTATGTTTGATTCTTCCAACTTCCACACTAAAATTCATCATGATCCAAGCTCCAAATGGAAAACGTTTCAACATCAAAGTTGTTCCCATTCATGTTATCTTTCCAAAGAGTCCAAGATCATGACATTTGGATCAAAATTAAGGGACTTGCGCATGGGTGCATTGCATGTCCCTATTTAGAAACTTTTATGCTTAACTTTCAACCAACATTGCATGGCTTCATGAATTGGTTTCAGCATCATGTGTGCGTAAATTTGGACTTATTTCAATCATTAGTTGGGCTTTGTTGCATGCACATGCAACCATGCACACCAAGTTGCTATTTTTGGCCATTTTTTGGAAGTGTGTGGAAATGAATCTTTGAGCTTATAAATACATGTCATTTTGCTCAGAATTGAGGACCTTTGGCCCAAGATTTTAACTGCAAACACTCCCACCCTCCATTGATAGAATTTCTTAAAGATTTCTCTTGAAATCGAGTTTTGATTCTTATTCTGTTTTGGAATTAAAACTCCAAGAATTCAAAGCCCTTTTGCATCCAACTCACCTCCTGCAAGCTAGTAGAAGTAAGGCCAGTTGAATTAGAATTGAGATCGAACTTCATCACTGTAAACAGAAGGTGAATTTTCAGAAAATTTCCTTCTTCGATTCTCCCTTAATTCTCCATCATTTCTCTTGATTTTTGGTTGGCTGAAGTCCTACCAATGTAGGCAACAAGATTGAATTTATTTGAGGTCAAATCGAAGAAACTCAGTTCATACACCTCACTCTTCAATTCCACACATATCTTTATATAGTGAGAATTGGAAGAAATGGAGGTCGCACTCTTGGTCCTCATGTTTTTCTCTTCAAAACCACGTATTTATCTTCAATTTTCATGAATGTTTCAGTTGGACCAGTCTGGTGGAGTCCACCGGAGAAGATGACCGGAGTTAGGACTTCGGTGGTGTGCTGACATCATTCCAAATCATCTGATCATTTCCCACGTTCCAACTTGGGCCTTTGATTTGGACTACACACACGTGGCCATTAGATTTGCCACCTCAATTAATGAGGGAGATCTGATGGCCCTTGTTTTTTCTATTTTTATTTTATTTTCTTATTTATATTTTAAATAGCTTATTTTGTTTAATTCATAATAATTTCATTTTTAATCCAAAAAATATGGGACTTTCACCAAAAATCTTTAAATATTTCCTATTCGATATTTTGAATTAAAATCATTTTTTGGATTGTATTTGATATTTTTTGTGAATTAAATAGTTTTTGACCTATTTTTAAATATTTTAAAATACTTTTGACTTTCTAAAAATTCCAATTTTTTTTGTCTAAGGTCCTTTGACCTTGTTTAACCTAGGATAAATCCAATGGCCATTTATTTGGTAATTTGAAGGGACTTGATTTTTTTCTCTTTTTAAAATGCATTTTACTTCATTTTTAAATTGATTTTTAATTGTTTAAAAATTTTGTTAAGCCATTTGGTTGACCTTGTGTTGTTTCATCTTCTGTTTAGCCTTGATCGTGATTGATTTAAACTTCCACTTGATCAATAGTATTAGATTTATGGGGTTGATGAAGTGTACACTTCATCCTTCAAGATGAATGGATATTATTGATCAGATGAAATTTCTCCCATGATTAATTTGGGTTTCCATTTCCATTTCCCTCCCCATCTCCATCCCTCTTCTTTCCCAATCCATCATTAACCAATGATTTCTCTACAAATCAAATGCTAGTTGATTCATCAATGACCTTATGTCAGATGAATCAACATGAGCCTGATTGAGATAGGTCCATCCCATTTTATTTTTGTGTGTGGTATGCTTTAGGAGCTTGGTTATTTGTACCATGTCTCTAGCATGCATTAACACCAATATTTTTATTGTCGGACCTCAAATAGTTGTGACTTCTACATAAGTCCAATTACAATTGCTTAACATAGAGCTAAATTTATCCCAAAAGGCATATCATTCTTGTAAGTGAGATTGTAAGTCTCCCATTCTTCATGGCATTGTGTGAAGACTTGACCTTTTTCCATCTATGAGATCTAGTGGCATACTTGTTGATTTATTCAAGTTGGAGCCCTTCTCATAGATGATGTCTTGGTTCATGTGTTCATACTTGTGAGTGGATCGTTGGGTGTTCTCCAAAGAATGACTTAAACAATTGAGTCTTCCACTAACATTTTACTAACATTTCTCTATTATTATTTGATCTTTAATGTCAATTACTTAATGCAATTTAAATTCTAGTACCTTTATCATTCATTGCAACAATAACTTTGAACATCTCAAGAGTGAATCAACATAGAAGCAGAAAGATCATTGCAACAACAACTTTGAACATCTTTCTGAACTTCTCATGACTGGCGCAAAAGCGGAATTGGAACACAATATTCAGAAACTGATGACGTTGCGCGTCATATACTCAGAATCAAAATTGGCTGTTAAATCTACACAATAAAAAACCATTAGGGTACCAAAATTATTCTCACACAAATACAACATTGTTATCATCAAAACTCAAGGTATAGATACATAGCCAAATCTTGTTCTAACATTTCTATCTGTATCCCTTCCTGACTCATTCTACTTCTTCTTTCTTTTGTAAGGTCTGATGGATGCAAAGGCTAACCTCATATGCTTAGGGTTTCAATGTAAAACCATAAGTATTAGAAATCAAGAGCTTTGGTGGATTTCGGATTTGCAGCGACAACCTTTAGGGTTCAATTATTTTCGTCCTTCATTCAGAATTAGCATTAGGTTTATATAGATTAAGAATTAGGGTTTAGAATTTAATTCTGATTGTATTTTAGGAAAGTTTTGATGTAACTGTTGTTATAATTTAGGTTTTTATTTTTTAGGGTTTTTGAACTTTTATGTATATAGATGAATTTCTTCGTAATGTTTAATTCTGAAATAATAATGGAAAGTTTTGATTGAATTTGAATTATATGTTTTGATTCGTTCTTTTTTCATCAAGCACGTGATTTAGGGTTTTCTGGGGACAAAATTGGGGATTGGGAAATGGGGGATTAGGCTGGGTCATGGGTGTGACCCGGTGAGGGCGTCTTGGGTCTTCCTGATCCAAGGGATTTGGACATTGGGTCATCCAATCTGGCCCAACTGGGTGACGGGCTCTGAATATCTTGGTCCAGATTCCAACAAGTGGCCATTAAAACAAAAGTAAAAACAAATCAGAATGGCTAATTAATCAAATTTGACTATAGAACATTAATCTAATTAATTTAATCTAATAACCTAATTATAAATTAATCAAAAATCCAATTAATTTAATTAATCAATAAAAATTAATAAATATTTTATTAATTTAATTAATCAAAATCCAATTAATTTAATTAATCAATATCCAATTAATTTTATAATATAAATTAATAATATTAATCTACTACTTAATAATAGGGAAACCCCCTAAACTCTAATCTCCTAATAAGACAATAGAGAAATATAATAAATTGACATGTTAAACTGAACCCTAGAATGCCTTAAAATGACACCTGACCACGATGGAATCAAAGAGACTCTTAAAAAGTAAAAATGATATTCCTTTGACTTTTTAGGTCATTGGGACTACCAAATGACTTATAAGACTCTGGACTCGTTAGTGACCTAAATCTAGGTTAGGAGAAAAGAGGTCAAATTTTGGGGTACGACAAACCTTAATATTTTGTTAGCATAATCTTTGTTAGAAAAAGAATTTTTAAGTTGTTTAGTTTGTTGTTTAAATGGAGGAAACGTGTCTACATGGAATCTGTAGATTATCCAGTTTCCATATAGAAAAGTTCAAACTCCTATGTTAACATGTTAATCTTAGAACCCTTAACATCTTCAATTCCCTCGTAAAGGTGTGAAATTGAGTAAAATACTTTTAGGCTTAAAATTGAGATAAGTATGTGCATCGCCTTCAAATCATATGAAGCCGTTTTGGTTTCATCATATGTACAATACTTTGGGTGTTTAACAACATCATTGTCACCTTTCAGGATAAAAGAACCGTCAGTGACTTCTACCGATAGGTTTTTGTCGACTAATAGTAAATGTACATATATCTCTTCTTTCCAATAAACATAATTTTCGCCTTTAAACATTTATGCTCTATTATACACTCCATTTGGATCGTCATCACCAGAAATAGTTCCAAACGTTTGATTCACTTAGACCTTATCAAAAGACCAACTCTGAGGCCATTTTGGATCGTTTAAGTTTTGTTAAAGTGAAAAATAAAGATCGTATGCTTTAATTGGAAATCAATTACGAATGCAAATAAACAATTCACAAATATCTTAGATTAATTAGAGATTATATCCAAAGAGTTACAAACTACAATAAATTAAAAATTCGTAAGTTACAGGAGATGTGTTATTTACAAACTAGCAAATGTAACAGGATTTTAAGACCACTAGTCCGCAGATTTCAATCAGCATTGAAACACAATTAGGTTCAAGTTCTAACAAAACTTAAACTTATGTGATAAATTTCTACCAATAGGAATTAACGATAAACTACAATAAGATATGATTACATAAACATGCAATAACCTATAAAAATTAAAATGAGAGAGAGAGAGAGAGAGAGAGAGAGAGAGTACATCCTCGCAGGAGCCTACTCCATATTCAAATGGTTTCCCATTGAAAGTAGATCTTCCAATATGTTTTAAAAAATATTACACGAATTCATACAATATCTAATCCATAATAATATTGAGAAAAATAAATCTCCTATCTGGATCTTTACTTGTATACAACTTCGATATCGAACTCTTTGCAAAATCTTAACTCGAATCTCGCTTCTTGAATATTTCAACTTCACCAATTTGCTCCAAGTATTCGTTTGTGGCAATCACCCTTGATCCCACTAATTTATTGAGCGATGAACTTTATCAAGATTGAGAAGAAGTCTTACTCTGTTTGTAGGCTTCCACACATCACTACCAAGGTCAACCTGGAGAGAAGAACCACATTTTTTTCCACTAGAATTTGTCATAACCAGTCACAACAACTACGAACTTGCAAGATTATTGAAAATCTTTACCGAGCCTTCAAGAAATGTTAGTTTCAAGACACGTCTCCCTCAAAATTACAAATCTCCATGACCAAGATCTAAAATCAAACTAGAGGTTGAAGATTAATGAATTTTTGTTTGCAAGAGATTTTGAGTTTTCAAAAATGGAGGTTGTTGATTTCGTAAAGTCACACTTTTGGCTATGAGATTTCTTAATGAAGAATAAGATGAGAAAAGAATTTATATGTGCTAGAGATTATGCACAAAAATAGGTAAAAATGGTTGTTAGATTCAAGTTAATAGCATTTGTTGATTTGAGTAAAATTAGCAAGAAGACCTAAACAAGAATAACATAAAGAAAAGTGACACATTTCTTGTGATTTGAGTCATGTTGTAACTCTGATTTAAGTCATAAAGGCTCGTGATTTGAGTAATGTACAAAGCTTGATTTGAATCAAATTGGTTAAAACTAAATAGGAAAAAGTAAAAAACCTTGTGATTCGAGTCATCTAGAAAGCATGATTCGAATAAAATGAGACAGTTACTAACTGGAGATGTTTAATTCGAATCGTGTGCAACTTGTGATTCAATTCACAGTGTTGCATGATTTGAATCATGTGTAAATTGTGATTCGAGTCATAGACACTGAAATTTTATTGTTCTCCTCTGTTTGATTTGATTTAAGTCATAAATTTTGAGTTATTCGAGTTACACACAGTAAATCTCAAATTTTCAATTTTTTCAAAATAGTTTGAGATTTCACTTCCCACATAACTTGAACCAACATCAAATATGGTTCTTGTTCCATTAACTTAAGCAATTGACTTAAAATATAATGATCAAACTCAAATACAAACAATTAAATTATGCATGCTGAAACAAATGGATTCAAAATTTGATCCAAAGATGTGCAATTGAAAAGGAAATTCAATAATCAATAATATACAAAATAAAATCTTAAGAGACAAGCAACAAAACCATATTAGTTTTCTCCCTATTAGAGGCATGTAAATTCATCATTGACATTGTCTGTGATAATTGTTGTACATGACATTCACTTTTCCTCCATTTCATAGTGAGGTGGCACGTTCTATAAGCACACCCAGCCTCGACAGTCGAGGTTTCAAGACTCCAGCAAATGTAGAAGACAACCCAACTGTGACTATTTTTTCAAAACCTCTGCCTCTCACTCAAACGTGTATTCAATTAGTTGGATGATATCTTTATTCTGGCTTATTTAAACAGACATATATGCACCAACTTAGAGGATATATCCATAAACTCACACTTTAATAGCATGAAAGAAGGACTTCACCAGATTCTTGTCATTGACTATCAACACTCACCTCCCAAGGAGGGCTGATGTTTTCTCATGCAAATGAACCCACTTTTTAAGAACACTTAGATAAGTGAAAGCCCCCCTGTTTCGTTTTACAAAAAGAAACTGGTCAAAGGTGTTTTAAAGAACTATATACTCATGCTCATTAGGGTAAAGATAATGGGTCATGATGTTCTTCGTGTGCTGGTGGACCAAGGAAGTCGTGTGATGTCATGTACATTGAGGCGTATGCTAAATTGGGTCTACATCCAATACCGAAACAATATTATGGGGGAACTCTCCAAGATTTTGATATAACGATCACAAGACCTTTGGGATACGTTGAGCTCCAATGGTCCTTGACCTGTCAAAGATATTTATTCCATCTTTCCATATGAAGATTATATATAATTTTCTCGCATGACCATATCAAGTATGAAGGAAGCAATGTCTGAGATGACTTATCACTTGCATCGAGAGGCTGATGTATTGTCTAGAGACACTTCAAGAAAGAGGGAATATTGGATCCATACATCATAAGAAGGGAAATGGAGACCTTAAGAAAATGGTTGGAGGTTATCCTCCTTGAACGAGAGAGGGTGTTCATATAGAGCTTGCTGACAGAAAGGGACACTTATCCTCCTAGATATTTAATAAATTGTTGCAGATATCATCCTTACAAAGTATGTGGATATACAACTATCTATTCAACTATTTCATTTATGGTATTAGTGGAGAACTAGAAAATTCGTTATCTTGCTTTGTTAATTTCAAGAGATGAACAACTATGTATTATATCAGAAAGATAACATGACGGAAATAATAATCCATATGCTAAATGATGTTAAATGTTTAAGAAATATCAAAAGATTCAATTACTCTTAAGTCTCATAATTATTCGAGAGTTTAAATATAGGTCCTTAAACCAAAGAAATTTGTAGCTAGATCTCAAAACTTGTCAATAATTAGTAATTAGGCCCTTTAACTATATTTTTGTTATAGTATCTGAATTTCTCAAAACTTGTCAATTTTTATTATAGGATCTGAATTTCTCAAAACTGGTCAATAATTAGTAATTAGGTCCTTTAACTATATTTTTATTAGAGTATCTGAATTTTTGAATTATTTGTTATAAGGTGTGGAAATTTCAATTTATATAATTTATTAAAACAGAATCGCAAATTCTTAGGGTGTCATCTCATAAATTTTACCATATAAGTCTAATTTTTCCATGTCATAAAATATCCTATGTGTCTACTTTCTTTGAACAAATTTCACAATTTTAAGTTTAATTTATTGAAGTAGTCACAAATTCTTATGGTGTCGTCTCATAAATAATTTTACCAGATAAATCTTATTTTTCCATGTCATAAAATATCATATATGACTACTTTCTTCGAACAACTTTCACAATTTTAAATCATTTCATTTTGTTCCACTGCACCGCAGATGTCACCATTTCAAAAAAATCTTGATTTATATTTTTATAACAAGTCATTATGTTTTAATATTGAAAGCAAATGTACAATTTCGTTTTATATGATTTGTGTTTAGTATTTTCCGTCTCATTCTCTCTAACCCAATTATTTTATTGTAATTGAATCTCATTAAGTCGAGCTAACCCAATTATTTTATTGTAATTGAATCTCATTAACTCTCGTTAGCTCGACTGAATAAGGCTCGGTCCTAAGGGGGTAAAGGATCAAGGTACAATCTTGTCCTAACACATTATTAGAAAGATGGTAGTGCTTCAAGAGTTGACCATTGATTAAATTTTTTCCAATGGACTTACTTCATACTTCCACTGCTCATGACTCACTAACTTTAGTTACTTCAATTGGTCCTGACCATCTGGACCGATGTTTTTGAGGAATTAACCCCAACCTAGAATTTAACAACAAAACTTGCTCTCCTCATTAAACTCTCTCCTAGTGATGCATTTTTCATGCCACTTCTTCGTCCTCTCTTTGTAAATCAAGACATTTTCATACACATCTAACTAAAACTCTTCTAGCTCGTGCAGGTCTAACAACCTTTTACTCCTCGCGGCAGTATGATCCATGTTTAGGGTTTTGATGGTCCAATAGGCTTTGTGCTCTAATTGTACTAGGAGATGGCAAGATTTACCATAGATGAGCTTGTAAGGTGTGGTTTCTATAGGAGTTTTATAAGTTGTCTTATATGCCCAAAGTGCATAGTTCAACTTTATGGACCAATCTTTCCCTGAAGTGGAAATAAGTTTCTCAAGTATTCACTTAATCTCTCTACTAGATATTTCCACATGTTCCCTGATTTGTGGATGATAAGGGGTTGCAACTCTCTGCTTTAATCCATACTTAATCAGAAGGTTCTCAAAACATTTTGAGATGAAGTGTGATTCACTATCACTGATAACTAGTATAAGGGTATCGAATCTCAGTTCGGGAGGCAAGACACCAACGACGAGGTAGTTGATATAATAAGCGTACCACAAGATTGTAGATTTAGCTATAGTTGCTACCTCCTTTAGTTCCTTTTTTATGTCAGAGCTGCCTTCCACGAGAAAATCAGTGAGATAAGCATAACAGTGCGCTTTGAATCTAATAAATGCTACAAACCTATCATAGGGGAAATAATCATTAATGGGAAGTTCTTCAGACTTACCATAATTAATTCTTGACAAGTGATATGCTACCATATTTTTGACACCCTTTTAATGTCAGATCTCCATGGCAAACTCTTGCAGTAGTAAAATCCACTAAGCAACCTTGGTTTCACATCCTTTTTACTCGATAGGCACCTGATAACCACATGGTCTGTGGATACAATAATTTTTGACCCTATGAAGTAGGAAGGAAATTTATCGATTGCGAACACGATGGCTAGAAGTTATTTTTCAATAATAGCATAGTTAATATGAGTTTTATCCAGGGTCCTACTGGCGTAATAGGTGACATGTAGTTTCTTATCTTTGCGATGTCCTAGAACAACACCTACCGCGTAGTCACTAGTATCACACATGATCTCAAATGGTTGGCTCTAATCTGGAGGTTGTATTATAGGGTAAGAGATAAGTTCTCTTTTCAAAAGTTGGAAGGACTTATGACATCGTTGATCAAAGATGAAATCAACGTCCTTCGTCAAAATACCAATCAAGGGCTTGGTGATCTTAGAGAAGTCTTTTATGAATCGTCGGTAGAAACCAGTGTGTCCAATAAAGCTATGGACTTCTCTCACAATTTTTGGAGGTTGCAAATTATCAATAACTTCTATCTTAGGCATGTTAACCTCGATTCCTCTTACGAAATCTAGATGTCTGAGGACTATGCTCATTCACCATGAAGTGGTATTTTTCCCAATTTAATATAAGGTTTACCTTCACACATCTTGCAAGCACTTTTTCTAGATTAGCTAGATAATTTTAAAAGTTTGACCCACATACATAAAAGTCATCCATGAAGACTTCTGTGATATCCTCTATGAAGTCGACAAAGATGGCCATCATACACCTCTGAAGTGTAACTAGAGTGTTATAGAACTCGAATAAAATTCGCTGGTAAGCGAAGCTACGTAAGGGAATGTGAAAGTAGTTTTCTCTTTATCGCTCAGGTGAGTTGGGATTTGAAAGAATCCCTAATACCCGTCTAGGTAACATAAGTGTGAATTCTTGGCTAAGTGCTCAAGCATCTGATCAATAAACGGGAAAGGGAAGTGATCTTTCCTAGTGGCTTTATTTAGATTTCTATAATCAATACACATTCTCCACCCTGTTACTGTACATCTAGCCAAAGAATATCCTTTTTCATTCTTTACCATTATCATTCCACCTTTGTTTGGTACCATGTGTACCAGACTAACCCACTTATTGTCAGAGATATGGTAGATAATCCCGACGTCAAGAAGTTTAAGTACTTATTTCTTGACCACCTCGCTTTTATTGAGATTTAGCCTCCCCTGGTGCTCTCTTGAGGTTTTGGAATCCTCTTCATGTAGAATTTGGTGCAAGCACACAAATGGGAAAATTCCTTTGAGGTCATTAATGGTGTATCCTATCGCCTCAGGATATCTTTTTAAAACAACAAGAAGTTTCTCAGTTTCTTCTCTACCTAGATCGACATTAACTATGACATATCAGTTAATCTCACTATCTAGAAAATCGTATTAAGGTTTTGAGGTAACTCCCTAAGCTTAATTTTTGGTTGTTCTATGTCAGGCATTGGATCGGGAGTAAGGGCAAGACATTCTTCTAACCCTTCATCTAAATAAAACTCATTCTCGTATTCCTTTACTTTCGGTGTCGGAGGCACAACCTACTCTACATTCAGTGGTGTTTCTAAAGATAGCTCCTTTAAGCACACATATATTATGTCTACAAAACAATACATGTCATCTATAGCATGGGCTTTCATGAACTGGGACAATATGAACTCAATATTTTCCTCACCAACCTCAAAGGTAAGATTTCCTTTATATACATCTATTATAGCACCAACAATAGCTAAAAAAGGTCTACCTAACAAGATTGATATATGAGAGTCCTCTTTAATGGCCATCACTATAAAATCTCTAGGAATATATAATTAGCCAATTCTTACTAGTATGTCTTCTAGTATTCCTACTGGGTACTTTACTGATTAGTCAACCAACTGAAGGGACATTTTTGTTGGTTTTAAATCACATAAATTGAGCCTCTCATAGATGGAAATAAGCATCAAACTAACACTAGCTCCTAAGTCAAACTAGCTCATAAGTCCCCGGATCCTTCAATTTGGGCGACATCTTATTTTTTATAACCTCCTTACACTTTTCAGTGAGAGCCATCGTACCTTCATCACCGAGTTTCCTTTTGTTAGTTAAAATCTTTTCAGGTACTTAACATATGAAGGAATTTGGGTTATTGCCTATAAAAAAGGAATAATGATGTGGAACATCTTCAGGAGCTCCACAAACTTCTTAGATTTCCCCTCAGTCTTAAACTTCGCAAGTCTTTAAGGGCAAGGAATGGGTGGCTTAGAAGGAGGAAGAGGCACATATGGTTATTCCTTATCTACTACCTTATTTTTCTTTGATGTCTGCCTATTATCAACTACTCGTGGTTCCCTCTCATGGCCTTTATTAGGTACTCTCTCAAGGCCCTTCTATACACTCTTTCCTATAGTTTGGTTTCTAACTCTCTTATCCACGAGGTCATTTATCTTTGTCCCACTTCGTTGTGTTATGGCGTTAGCATGTCCCTTGGGATTAGGCTGCAGCTGGCCAGGAAATATTCCAGCGGGAGCAACTGTAGCTTCTTGTTGGTAGGAAGCTTGGGAAACTCGAGTCTATATCAATTTATTGTGAGTGGCCAGAGAATCCACTTTGTTGGCCAACTGCTTAATTAGCTCATTGGTATGAATACTTTGGTTCATAATTTTTTTATTCTGCTGAGTCTGAGACATGACAAAGTTTTTCATCATTAGTTCCTAATTAGACCTTTTGGGGGCAGCATGAGCATTAGGGGCTCCTTTATGATTTTGGAAAGCAGGTGAAGTCATGGGTGCATGGCTAGGTGCAAACAGAGTATTATTAATCTTGTATGAGAAATTTGGATTATTTCCCCATCCAAGATTATACATGTTAAAATAAGAATTTCCTTGAGTATAATTAACCTGATCAAGGTTATGCTCAACTAATAAATGTCAATCAGCAATGACATGTTCTTGGACTCCAGAGATATCAATATTGGGAGTCACAACAGCTACGGTAGATGCAATTGCAATGATAAAGTTGATAATATTTTGATTGAGAACATCTACTTTAGTGTTCATGTGATCGAAACCTCTAACCTCATACACACCACCTTTGGTTGTGTCCGCAAGCGCGTTCACTTCACCATTGATAATGGTTTTGGGCCATATTTTATATGAGTTGGTAGGCTTCTTGGAATGGCTTATCCATTGAAGCTTCTCCTGCCGTAACATCTACAATCATTCTCTTATTATAGAGAATACTGGTATAAAATGTGTGGATTATTAACCACTTTTCTAAACCATGATGTGGGCAGAGTCTCATCATGTCCTTATATCGCTCACAGGTCTCAAAAAGGGATTCACCACCGGCCTGTCTAAAACATGTTATCTGGTTTCTTAACACCTTCATTTTTCTTGGCAGGAAATACCTTGCTAAAACACTTTTTTTAGCTCATTCCATGTAGTTATGGAATTCGAAGGTAGGGACTGTAGCCAAGCTCAGGCTCTTTACCTCATGGAAAAAGTAAAAAGGCGCAGTCTAATGGCTTCTGGATCAACGCTATTACTTTTCAATGTGACAATGTACTACACAAATAGGGAAAAGTGCAAATTAGGGTCCTCCGTTGGGATACCAAAGAACTGGTTCTACTGCACGATTTGTAGTAGAGAAAGTTTTAGCTCAAAGTTGTTAGCCTGGATCGCAGGGTTAACATTACTCGGGTGTGACTCCTCTTGAGATGGGACGACAAAGTCCTTGCGCATACAATTGTCATTTTCAGCCATTTCTAAATGAAGTTGCTGGATTTGGCAACTAGCACATAAGTAGCGCTCAATTTCGTTCATCAGTTCCACTAAGATCCAGGTACTACGAGTTCTTCACATACAACTGACGCAGGGGGGAAATTAACTGAGATAAATGCCTTAGTTTATACGGTATAATAATAGAGTATGATATTGACTTTATTGGTCCCTAACAATGGCACCAAAAATTTGATGTGTCCGCTTTCACATCATCTGTATCGGATTTTAAGCGTATTGTCATACCCCAAAATTTGCCTGTTAAGTTTCAGGACATTTTTCAAGACATTCTAATCCATTTTCAAAGACATTAATGTTAAAGGAACAAGGGTCCAGCGCACAGGTTATCAAATCCAGAAGATGACCTAAACTGGCATGCTCGCTAGGCAAGCAAACCCTTCGCTAGGCGAATCCTTCGCTACCTCACTCGCCTAGCGAGCTCACGAAATACCAGAAAATTTTAGGCTTAATTCTGAGCCCACCAAGACACAACTATTATAAATACCAAAACTTCACACAGAAAAGGGGAGATAGAGACAGACGGTGGACAGAGAGGGAACAAGCAAACCCTAACAGAGGCAACCGAAAAAAACCCTGGAGGCTAACGAAGAGAATTCAGAGTAACCCCCGGATACCCCGAAGGAAACTCATCTGCACAAAGGTTACCTCCGCCCAATTCAATTGCAAACAGGTTTGTCACACACCCCACTAATTTCATGCTCCTAATTTGACATCTTCAAATACATGAGGCATTATGATTGAATTTCTAAATGTATCATTAGGTTTTGCCTATGAGTTTAAGTATGCATGAATGTGTAACACGATATCTTAAATGTTTAACCATGTAATTTCTGTAATGGGTGCCATAGGGTTTGGGGTTCCGGAAATCGCACTGTTATCAAAAGAAGAACCCAAAACCCGCAGTCGTTCGCCAGCACTTCGCTGAGCGAACATGTAGCGAGGGTTCGCCAAGCCTTCGCTAGGCGAGGCAGTAGCGAACATGACAGTATTTGTTTTTTCGTTTGCATTCTAATCTGTTCTATATTTGATTGACATGTTTTCTATTGCATCTGCACGATGTTTGCCTGACACTGTTATTGCGGTGATTCTTTTGTTTGGTGCAACTCTTGGTTGCACCTTAGCTTGGTATTCTAACCCGTTTGTTGAATTTTTGTGAGGGTTCACATACTCCTGAAGAGACAGTTTGCTAGGTATTCCACTTTATTTGTGGGATACCCTTGTGAAGATTCATTTTAATCACTTGACTGATTACATGGCCTTCGAACATATGATTTAGGGCCCTCTCTTTGTTGCCTTACAATATTACGGCCATGTCCCGCGAATGTAAGGATACCCTTAGCAAAGACCCTTCGGTTAAATCATCATAGTCCCTCGAATGTTGCCTTCGAATACATGACTTTGTCCCTCGATGACCCTTCGTGATAGCCTACGGTTAAATGATGATCGTCCTTTCGAATGCTAAGGTATCCTTACAAATGTTGCCTTCAATCACCAATCGATGACCCTACGATGTCCCTTTACATCCAAAGGATAAGACTACTTACTTCTCAATAGTAAGGACAGTTTTACCCTCCTAAGGATCGGAAATACCTATAAAGACCTTGGTTAGGTATAACTCTTAAATACTTGCTCGCATCTTAAAATACTTTTCACACCTCCCACTTTTCAAAACATCTTTTAGAAAATCACCACTTGGTTTACATTCGCACCAGAATCATCGCCGAGTTATATTTTTCTAAACATCTTTCAAAATCAAACGAGATAAATACTTTGTATACATTCGTACAAGAATCATTATAAAGTTAAACTCTCCATTCAAATATTTTCTAAACACGCCACATTTCTCAAACACTTTCTCGAACAAGGAAAACATAAGTGAGCTAAGCAATTAAGAGCCCATGGATAACCATGGATACAAAGGGTGCTAACACCTTCCCTTTGTATAATGTACCTCTCGAACTCAAAATCTAATCAAGGTCTTTCCTGTTCTTTTCCGCCTTTCCTTATTGGATAAAAGAAAAGTCGGTGGCGACTCTTGCTATCCGCGACATTGTTTTTCAAAACAAAACACAAAAGTCAGTTCACCGTATAACAGAACTGGCGACTCTGCTGGGGACCCTTCAAAAGAGAGGTTACCTTAAAAATAAGGTCATTTATGTTTTCGAATTGTTCCTTCAGCTGATTTACTTTTAAGGGATTGTTTGGGTATTCTATGCTTGAGTGAAAAATCCTACACCCGGATCTAGTGTACCTTAGGTAAGTAGCAAGAGATCATCGCGACTGTCCGGCGTATACTGGAATGGTTAAAGTGATGGCTACGGTTAATGTGACACTTTAGATGTCCTGATGTTCCTCATGTTTACTTGAGGAAAAATTTGGCGTCTGCGTGGTGTCATCAAAGCATTAACCAGACCTTTAGAACCCTAATTGACTCATCCTAGCCATTAGAAAGTAGTGAGATAACTGACTTCGGTTCCGACTAGGGTTGGTTGATACTCGATACTACACTCTTTGAGATTGGACTTTAGGGAAATTTTGGTCAACCACTTGGTGTTACACTGAAGTGGACTTAAGGAAAGGTCGATGATTTGAGATCCTTCTAGAACACGGTTACTATTCTAGGACAGGTGGAACCAACCAAACTTCAGTGGGGAGGGTACTTACCTATGGAACTCATGCAAGCCTTAAAACCTAGGAATGATTGCGGTGTGACTTGTTTGTGTTTGTTACTTACATAACATCATAACATCATAACATCATGACATTGTACTAACCATTTCAAGGACTTAGGGGTTTAACTTTGCTCTGTTAAACAGCTATGGCTTCCAGGAAGACCATCCGGATCAATTTTGTAGTGACCTCTCCTCAACTCAAGGATTTAGTGTCAGAACTGCCCGATCATGCTCAGTTCATCAAGAAACATGGTTCACTCCTCAATTTAGTTACTACCGGTTTCAAAGAAGATATGATGAGAGTTCTATTCCAGTTCTTCGATCCTAAACATCATTGCTTCACCTTCCCAGATTATCAGTTGGTACCCACATTAGAAGAATTCTCCAGGCTGCTTGGGATACCTATCCTTGATCAAACACCTTTCAGTGGTTTAGAAAAGATTCTGAAGTCTGAAGAAGTTGTCGCGGCTTTACACATGACAAAGTCCGACATTGAAACTAATTGGGTAACAAGAAGTGGAGTTAAGGGTTTACTTGCCAAATTTCTGATAAATAAGGCCCGAGAATTCCTAAAAGTTATGAATGTCCATGCTTTCGAAGATGTTCTAGCCCTACTAATCTATGGTTTGGTGCTATTTCCTAACCCGGATCAATTCATAGACATAAATGCTGTTAGGATATTTCTCACTCATAACCCTGTGCCCACCTTGCTTGGAGACATTTTGCATTCCCTTCACACTCGTACTATGAAAAGGCAAGGGACTCTCATGTGTTGCGTACCTTTATTATCTAGGTGGTTTATTTCGCACCTTCCTCAATCAGTCTTAAAGAATGAGCAAAATTTGAAATGGTCTCAAAGGATAATGTCGCTCTCCCATTCGGACATCCATTGGTGTCCCTAACCCAAAGAAAATGTTATCATCATTGACCGCTGCGGAGAATTCTCTAACGTACCACTCCTGGGGATAAGAGGAGGTATTACTTATAACCCAGCTTTAGCCCTACGTCAGTTCGGTTATGCTAGAAGAGACGGTCCACATGAAATAATTATTCGAGGCACTGTGTTTGACTATGACAACGACTCTCAAGGTCTCCGTCAAAGGTTTGTACGAGCTTGGGGCATGGTGAAAAGAAGTACTTTAGGACAGAAAAACTTTATTCCTATGGAACCTTATCTCAGATGGGTACGCGCCAGAGCTCGTGAGCTTACCATGCCATATCTTGCAATTGGACCTCTGATTGTTGAACCAAAAGTTGAAGGAGGTGCCCCTCAGATCATTCCTTATCCAGATATGCCTACCAATGTTGAAGAATTGAAGAAGTCCTGGATCCAGTTGAGAGAGGAAAGGGATACTTTTGAAACTCAGTTTGGTGCAGAAAGGAAGAAAGTATTAGAGCTCACCAGCCAGCTTAATGAGGAACGGAGACTCAATGCATATCTCCGCCCAAAAAGAAGCCGTCCCTGGGAGACTTGATCTTTCATTGTATTTTATTATTTTTTTGTAACGAACATTGATTAAAGAAATTGTTAATAAAAGTTCCCTCCTTTTGGTGGTTTACGCAAAGTTAAATTTCAAAAGTCCTTGAAAACATTTCATACATTGCATAGCATAACATAACATTGCATAACAGGTACTCTAAAAGATCAATGTTCTCACGGTCTTCCTTCTAAACAAAAAGATGGCTCTCGAACAAACTGTCAAAGATCTCTAGGCTCAGAATGCTTAATTCCAGGAGATGATCCTGAACTTATCCAAGGGGCGGGAGGAGCTGAAGGCTCTCTTGCTCGAGAAGAAGAAAGACAAGAAAGCGGTGAGTTACATTAACCCGGGAAGAAGGCTTAAAGGACAGGCCGCAGGAGTCAAGATTAGAATTCCGAAGGATCAAGAAGAGGAGACAGAAAATGATTCGGAAGAGGAGGATGTTGATCCCTTTAACCCTGAGGACGACGATGAAGATTATGAAAATGAACAGTACTCTCCAAAAGATGATAAGTATAAGTTGCTGGAAGAACGTATGCTAGCTATGGAGGGTCAGAAAGCGCCCGGTCTGGATTTCAAAGGCTTAGGTCTGGTCTCTGATGTGGTCATTCCCCGCAAATTCAAGGTCCCCGCTTTCACTAAGTATGATGGTGCGTCTTGTCCTCAAATGCATCTGAGAGCTTATGTGAGAAAGATTCAGCCATATACCACTGATAGGAAGCTATGGATCCATTACTTCCAAGAGAGTCTGTCTGGCACACAGTTAGAGTTGTATTATCAGCTCGAGAGCTCTAACATCCGCACCTGGACTGATTTAGCGACAGCTTTCTACAAGCACTACCAGTATAACACTGAATTGGCGCTTACTCGGCTACAGTTGCAGAATATGACTATGGGATCTAAAAAAAGCTTCAAAGAATATGCTCAAAAATGGAGGGATTTGGCTGGCAGAGTCAAACCCCCTATGACTGATCGAGAATTAGTGGACATGTTCATGGGTACACTGACTGGCCCATTCTACAACCATCTATTGGGAAGTTCCTCATCGGGTTTCACTGGACTTATATTAACGGGTGAACGTGTTGAAAGTGGCATTCGAAATGGAAAGATACAGGTGACTACCTCTGCAAGCACCAAAAAGTCCTATCAGGGGAGGAACGAATCAAATGCTGTGTACGGTCAAAGGGGTCATAACAAGAAAAATCGTGACCATGCTGTTGGAGCAGTTACGATTACAGCACCGTCATCTCAAAACTTCCAACACAGACAAGACAGGCCAAGAAGACAGTTTACGAAGATCAATATGACTTTAGCACAAGCACTGCAGGGTATGCTAAAAGCAAATTTAATTACCCTCAGAGATCCTCCTGCAAATCCCAACACTACTTCTCCTCGTTATAATCCCAATGCCAGATGTGCATATCACTCCGATAGCCCCGGGCATGATACAAACGATTGTTGGTCGTTGAAGAATAAGATTCAGGATATGATCGACACTGGAGAAATTGAATTTGATCCTCCGGAGACTCCTAATGTCATCACTGCTCCTATGCCTAATCATGACAAGACTGTTAATGCGGTGGATGACAATTCTCACATTTCTAATGTAGCTGACTTAGCATCTCCTCTCCTGATCATCAAGAAGAATTTATTACAAGCTGGTTTATTTCCAGGTTGTGCTGAAAATTACGATCTCTGTATACTCCGACCCAATGATTGCTTGAAGTTGAGGAAGGGTATTCAATGGCTGATGGATGATCGTACAATTCTCTTAGAAAAGATTCCTAAGGTGGAGAACCCCATTGAAGAAATATTTGTGATTGCTAGGTCCAGAGTGCCTGTGAAGATTACCGCTACTAGAGTGCCTGTGAAGATTACTGCTGAGCCCAAGGTAGCTCCCCTAATTATTACTGCACCTGGCCCAGTACCGTATTCCTCAAGCAAAGCCATTCCGTGGAATTATGGAGGTGATGTTTACATCCACGGCATAAAGCAAGATGATAATTCTGCTAATCCTAATGACGTTGACATTGTTGGGACTAGTAAAATTACTCGAAGCGGGAGGATCTTCTCTCCAGAAATCTCACCTCCCATCCCTGAAACTCGAGGAAAAGAACCAGTAATCAATCCTTCTCAGTCAAGGACACCAGTCGAAGTTACTACCGAAGATGTTGCCAAACAGGAAACGGAAGAAATGCTGAAAATCATCCGTAAGAGTGATTTTGATGTGGTAGAACAGTTGGGGCATACCCCGTCTAAAATTTCGATGTTATCCTTGTTGTTATCTTCTGAACCTCATGCTAATGCATTGATAAAATTCTTGAAGACCGCTCATGTGCCTCAGGAGACATCTGTCGATCAGTTCGAAAATTATGTTGCTAACTTGGCTGTTGATAATGGCCTAGGCTTTTCCGATGCTGACCTGACACCAGCAGGAAAGAATCACAATAAAGCTCTGCATATCTCCATTGAGTGTAAGGGGATCACCTTGTCCCATGTGTTGATCGATAATGGCTCCTCTTTGAATGTGCTACCGAAAGTTGTGCTCGATAAACTTGACTGTAAAAGCATTGAGCTGAAGCCTAGTGACGTTGTGGTGCGTGCTTATGATGGTGCGAAGAGTGTTGTCCATGGTGAAGTGGTTCTCCCTATCAAGATAGGACCTCAAGTCTTCAACACTACCTTTCACGTAATGAACATTCGTCCTGCCTATTCCTGCTTGCTGGGACGCCCTTGGATTCATGGGGCAAGTGTTGTAGCCCCGTCTCTCCATCAAAAGCTGAGGTATCCAATAGAGGGTAAGATTGTCACTGTGTGTGGAGAAGAAGAGTATATTGTCAGTAGTGTGCATACCTTCAGATACGTCGGGATGGATGGTGAATTCTTTGAGACTCCTTCTCAGTCATTTGAAGTAGTTCCTCCGACCGGTCATGTCCGTAAGCCAGCTTCCCGTGTGCCCAAGGTTATTCGTGCTCCTCCTCTATGACTTCTCTGAAAGACGCTCAAGCTGTGGTAGAAGATGGTGGTCGTACTGGCTGGGGTCAACTGATCGATGTACCGTACAAGTCTGATAGATTTGGCCTGGGATTTAGCTCTGAAAAGGTAGTCAAAGATCAGATTAATGTTGTAGAAGATGTTGATAGTGATTGCGACTTGGATAGCTGGATTTTTCCAACAATTGGTGACGGACTCAATAATTGGAAGGCTGAAGACACTATCCCGATTTCCTTTAGTCAGGAGTAATTGTTATTGTCTATTTTAGGGTTGCAAATTTTTAATTGTTACAATTGAACTTCTTAAAGCATTGTGTCTATGCCCGGGGCACAAATAGCTAATTTGTTAAGGGTTTTGTCATTTTCATAAGCATATCCACATTCAATAAATCAATGGACTTTTTGCATTCAAATATTGCGCTCTTTATCTTTCCTGTCATCTTTTAAACAAGCTATGCTTTCTTACACACACTCACGTAACATATTGCAGATCCATATCCACTATGGATCCTGTTGATAATAATTCTGCTACTGTTCATTATGACTTTGAAAATCCGATCTACCAAGTCGAGGATGGAAGTGAGGAAGATTGTGAAGTACCTGGAGAGCTTGCCAGACTGTTACTGCAAGAGGAAAAGACTATACAGCCGCATGAGGAATCAATTGAAACTGTAAATCTGGGTACTGAAGTAAACAAGAAAGAAGTCAAAATAGGAGCAGGCTTGGAAAATAGTGTCAAAGAAAGATTGATTCAGATGTTACATGACTATATAGAGATTTTTGCTTGGTCTTATGAAGACATGCCAGGAATGGATACTGATATAGTAGTTGTCATACCCCAAAATTTACCCATTAATCTTGCAAAACATTTCTCAAAGCACGCCAACTTGTTCTGCAAGACACTGACCTTAAAGGAACAAAAGCCCAGCTCACAACGGGCCCAATCCAGAAAATGGCCCAAACTGGCCTGCTCGCTACACGCTCGCCTAGCGAACCTTCGCTACACGCTCGCCTAGCGAACCTTCGCTACACGCTCGCCTAGCGAACCTTCGCTACACGCTCGCCTAGCGAAGCTTGCGAACATCAGAATTTTTGGGCTTCATTCTGAGCCCATTAGGTCACCACGATCACTATAAATACTGGCACTTCAGCCACGAAAAAGACAGAGAAGGACAGACGGAAACCCTGGCACAGAAACCCTGGAGGCTACCTTAGAGAGTTCCGAATAAAGAAACCCTGAAGGTCGCTCCTCCGCTCCTCCGCTCCGAAGCTACCGCCGCCCAACTCCATCCGATACCAAAAGTGATCAGTCTCTCCAACATAGCAGCTTAGTGGCAAACAGGTTTGCGCATCACTATTGTTTTATGCTTTTAATCGGTAATCTCTATATACATAAAGCATCATGATTGAAGTTTCGAATATGTAATTTGATTTCACATGCGAATTTAAATATGCTTGAATATCATGAATGTTTGTCCATGCTATTCCTGTAATCAAATGCCATAAAAGTTCAGGTTTTCGGAGGTCATGCTGCTGTCAAACTCCAAACCCGTGGCCGCTCGCTAGCACATCGCTAAGCGAGCCTGTAGCGAGCATTCGCTGAGCCTTCGCTAGGCGAAGCAGAGGCGAACGGGACAGTGGCTGCTTTGTTTCTTTTCTATTCTGCCTTATGTCTATCTAACCAAGACTTATTATAATTCTGCATCATTTGGCCTGAGATTATGACTGTTGTGTTGTAGTGCAATTTTCAATTATACTTTACTTTGATGCTCTAACCCGTGTGCTGAATTGTGTAAAGGTTTACATATTCCCGAGGAAATGGCCGCTAGGTATTCCACTTTATGTGTGGGATACCCTTATGGAGATTCACCCTAAATTACTCAATTGATTTTAATGTATTAATTTCATGGTGAAGATCCACCCTAATGGCTTAATTGATCTTAATGTACTGATTTTAATATGGACCTAATTACTTAATCGACTACGGCTATCTAATTAATTGTAAAACTTTGCCTTTTAATATGCGATCTTGGACCTCTCTTTTGTTACCCTACGATTACGGTATTATGGTCATGTCCCGCGAATATGGGGATACACTTAGCAAAGACCCTTCGGTTAAATCATCATATCATAGTCCCTCGAATGTTGCCTTTGTCCCTCGATGACCCTTCGGTGTAGCCTACGGTTAAATGATGATCGTCCCTTCGAATGCTAAGGTATCCTCACAACTGTTGCCTTCAATGACCAATCGATGACCCTTCGATGACCCTTCTACATCCAAAGGATAAAACTGCTTACTTCTCAATAGTAAGGACAGTTTTACCCTCATAAGGATAGGAAATGCCCGGAAAGACCTCGGATATGTATAACTCTTAATTGCTTATTCACAATTTAAAACTACTTTTCACACCTTACACCTTTCAAAACCTCCATTAGAAAATCACCACTTGGCATACATTCGCACTAGAATCATTGCCGAGTTATATTTTTCTAAACTATTTTCAAAACTAAACGAGATAACCACTTTGTATACATTCATTCAAGAATCATTACAAAGTTAAATTCTCCTTTTCAAAACATTTCCTACACATTTCTCAACCACTTTTTCAAACTAGAAAAACATAAATGATTGAGCAATTAAGAGCCCATGGATAACCATGGATACAAAGGGTGCTAACACCTTCCCTTTGTATAATGTACCTCCCGAACCTAAGAATCTAAATTAAGGTCTTTCCTGTTCTATTCCACCTTTCCTTATTGGATAAAAGAAAAGTCGGTGGCGACTCTTGCTAACCGCGACATTGCGATTAAAAACACATAAAGTCAGTTCACCGTATGACAGAACTGGCGACTCTGCTGGGGATAGAAATATTAAAGAGAGGTTACCTTAAAAACAAGATCACTTATTCAAATTGTCTGATTTACTTTTAAGGGATTGCTTGGGTATTCTTGAGTGAAAGATCCTACACCCGGATCTAGTGTACCTTAGGTAATTAGCAATAGATCATCGCGACTATCCGGCGTATACCGGAATGGTCAAAATGATGGCTACGGTTAATGTGACGCTTTGGATGTCCTGATGTTCCTCATGTTTACTTGAGGAAAAATTTGGCTTCCGCGTGGTGTCATCAAAGCATTAACCAGACCTTTAGAACCCTAATTGACTCATCCTAGCCATTAGAAAGTAGTGAGATAACTGGCTTCGGTTCCGACTGAGGTTGGTTGATACTCGATACTACACTCTTTGAGATTGGACTTTAGGGAAGCTTCGGTCAACCACTTGGTGTTGCACTGAAGTGGACTTAAGGAAAGGTCGATGATTTGAGATCCTTCTAGAACCCGGTTACTATTCTAGGACAGGTTGAACCAACCAAACTTCAGTAGGGAGGGTACTTACCTTTGGAACTCATGCAAGCCTTAAAACCTAGGAATGATGATTGTGTGACTTGCTTGTGCTTGTTATTTACATAACATCATAACATCATAACATCATAACATCATCCTAACATCATGGCATTATACTAACCATTTCAAGGACTTTAAACATTGAAAACATTTCATACATTGCATTGCATGACATAACATTGCATAACAGGTATTCCAAAAGACCACATTCTCATAGTCTGCCTCTTAAACAGAAAAATGGCTCTCGAACAAACTGTCAAAGATCTCCAGGCTCAGAATGCTCAACTCCAGGAGATGATCTTGAACTTATCCAAGGGGCAGGAGGAACTGAAGGCTCTCTTGCTCGAGAAGAAAAAAGACAAGAAACCTGTGAGTCACATTAACCCGGGAAGAAGGCAGTTTACGAAGATCAATATGACTTTAGCACAAGCACTGCAGGGTATGCTAAAAGCAAATTTAATTACCCTCAGAGATCCTCCTGCAAAACTCAACACCACTTCTCCTAGTTATAACCCCAACGCCAGGTGTGCGTATCACTCCGATAGCCCCGGGCATGATACAAACGATTGTTGGTCGTTGAAGAACAAAATTCAGGATATGATCGACGCTGGAGAATTTAAATCTGATCCGCCTGAGACTCCTAATGTCATCACTGCTCCTCTGCCTAATCAGGACGAGACTGTCAATGCTGTAGAAGATGCTGATAACGATTATGACTTGGATAGCTGGATTTTCCCAACAATTGGTGACGGACTCGACAATTGGAAGGCTGAAGACACTATCCCGATTTCCTTTAGTCGAGAGTAATTGTTATTGCTATTTTAGTATTTCAAAAGCATTGTGTCTATACCCGGGGCATAATAGCTAATTTTAAGGGTTTGTCATTTTCATAAGCATATTCATATTCAATAAATCAATGGACTTTTTGCATTCAAATATTGCGCTCTTTATCTTTCCTGTCATTTTTCAAACAAGCTATGTTTTCTTGCACACACTCACGTAACAATTTGCCGATCCATATCCACTCTGGATCCTGTTGGTAATGACTCTGCTACTGTTCATTATGACTTTGAAAATCCGATCTACCAAGCCGAGGATGGAAGTGAGGAAGATTGTGAAGTCCCTGGAGAACTTGCCAGACTGGTACTACAAGAAGAAAAGACCATACAGCCGCATGAGGAATCAATTGAAACTATAGATCTGAGTACTGAAATAGACCAGAAAGAAGTCAGAGGTTTCTTGGGACACTTGAATTACATTGCCCGATTCATTCCACACTTGACTGCTACCTGCAAACCCATCTTCAAATTACTAAAAAGGAAAAATCAAGAGATGGCATGGAATGATGAATAACAAAATCAGGAAATATCTCCAAGAACCTCCAATTCTGATGCTACCAGTTGAAGGAAGACCTCTAACTATGTATTTGACCGTGTTAGAAAATTCAATAGGGTGTGCTGGGGCAACATGACGAGTCTGGTCGAAAAGAGCATGTCATACACTGCCTTAGCAAAAGGTACCGACTGTGAAACAAGATACTCACAGCTCGAGAAAGCTTGCTGCGCTTTGGCTTGGGCTGCTCGCCGACTAAGACAGTATATGTTGAATCATACCACTTTATTGATTTCTAAGATGGATCTTATCAAATATACATTCGAGAAACCTGCTGTCTCCTGAAAGAGTTATCACTGATAATGGTACTAAACTGAACTCTGCATGCAGTTCAAAATAAAACACCATAACTCTTCTCTGTACCGGCCAAAGATGAACGGCGCCGTGGAAGCTGCTAATAAGAACATCAAGAAGATCATACAAAAGATGACCGTAACGTACAAAGACTGGCATGAGATGTTACAGTTTACTCTTCATGGTTATCGCACTTCAGTACGCACTTCGACAGGGGCAACTCCTTTCTCTTTAGTCTACGGAATGGAAGCCGTCTTACCGGTGGAAGTTCAGATTCCCTCTCTAAGAATCATGAAAGAGACAAGCTTAGATGAGGATGAATGGATTCAGACTCGACTCGATCAGATAAATTTGATTGATGAAAAAAGACTCGCGGCTATTTGTCATGGGCAGATATATCAGAAGCGCATGACCCAGGCATTCAACAAAAAGGTCAAGAGACGGGTGTATCAAATCGGCGAATTAGTGATAAAGCGTATCATTCTACCACAAGGTGATCCCAGGGGCAAATGGACTCCCACATACGAAGGGCCATTTGTAGTTAAGAAGGTATTCTCTGGTGGAGCCATGATACTAGCTACAATGGACGGCGAAGACTTCCCGCATCCCGTGAACGCAGACATAGTTAAAAAATACTACGCATAAAAGAGACCCACTAGGTCTACGTATCTAGGTAAAAGTAAGGGCATCCCGGCGAACCAAAAGGGTTCGGGCAAAAATTAGGGATAAACATATAAAAACGTACACCCGGCATGTCGAAAACCTGAAAAGGCGGCTTGGACAAAAAAGGGTATCCTGGTGGACTGAAAACCTGAAAAGGCGGTCCAGGCAAAAATTAGGGATTAAAGCGTAAGACTATGTCCCATTCTCAGTCAGCTTCAACCAAGTCCCAAGGACTGAACAAGCCAATCACTTCTATCCGACAACAGGAGATGAGACGCTTGAAGACATAATGACAGTAGTGGAATTAAAATCAATAGGACCTTTTCTGCATAGCTTTCTCTTTGTTTTCTTGACGATTTCCTCTTACTAGGATTTCTGTATCCTTGTACACAAATTGCCTGTTTACAGGCCCTCTTTCAAAATCAATACAATTTCATTTCCAAAAAGATGCTTTTGTTTTACCTTTTCTGTTTTGTTTGCGTAAACGTCCATTGATTTACTTTGAATTGATTTATGCATTTGAATATGATCAATGTTTACCAAAAATGCATGCCTAGAATAGTAATAGCAATTACTACACGACTTCAGGCTCGAGGAGAAGGTCTAATCACGCTTCCCAATGAATCCGTTGCTAATTCGATTCCCCGGCAACGCCAGTTATTCCCCAGAAGAAATTGACATCACTATACTGGTCATCTCTTCTACCCCCAGCCAGGCTCTGTTGAATATCTTTGCCATCAGATAAAAGTCAAATACCCCTAGCTAAGGAAGGGTCATCAATACAAATATCTCCGACCAGAAGACTGAGATTTATTTCCCCAGTAGAGTCCCCTGGAAGAACGTTTCAGACACATAGTGCATTCATTACATCATTTCACATCACATACCTACATACAATTTTCATTCCGCATCATATACATTACATCATTTCATAACATATACATGTATACAATGCTCTCATTTATTCCAGACGCATAATTCACTCATTACATCATTTCACAGCACACGCATGCATACAACATTTGCATCTCATGCATCATGACATGGCATGAAGCTAACTTTATTTTTCAGGTTAATTATCCTCTTGATACAATCAAAATAAAGGTCCATTCAGACGGACAGCTTTATCAATTACATTCAGGATTCAACTACATCTTTCAGATATACTCCATGTCAACATTCATTCTGACATCCTCCTAACGATGGCATCTATAAGCTCATCCCAGACATTTATCGCAAATACAGCATACACAAATACTATCAGATTCAGCCTAACGTACGGTTCATTCTGATTCAGCCCAACATATGACTCCTTCAACTCAGATACGATCTAGCGTACGATCCATTCTGACCTTCAATAACTCGAATACGGTCTAATGTACGATCCAGTTAGACCTTCATATCCTCAGATGCTACCTAGTGTACGGTACATTTCTGAAGTGTAGTCTAGCATACGACTACCCCTTTCATCGTCAGATTCAGCCTAATGGACGGCTCATTCTGCTCAGATACGGTTTAATGTACGACCCAGTTAGACCTTCATCTCCTCAGATGCTACCTAGTGTACAGTACATTTCTGAAGTGTAGTCTAGCATACGACTACCCCTTTCATCGTCAGATTCAGCCTAATGGACGACTCATTCTGCTCAGATACGGTTTAATGTACGACCCAGTTAGACCTTCATCTCCTCAGATGCTACCTAGTGTACGGTACATTTCTGAAGTGTAGTCTAGCATACGACTACCCCTTTCATCGTCAGATTCAGCCTAATGGACGGCTCATTCTGCTCAGATACGGTTTAATGTACGACCCAGTTAGACCTTCATCTCCTCATATGCTACCTAGTGTACGGTACATTTCTGAAGTGTAGTCTAGCGTACGACTACCCCCTTTCATCATCAGACACAGCCTAACGGACGACTCATCCTGCAACTCCAATACGGTCTAGCATAAGACCCATTTGGATCTTCAACTCAGATACGATCTAGCATACGATCCGGTCTGATCTTCTATCCCCAGTGAAATCACCCGCTTAATGGAGGTTTCGTTCTGCAACTCAGAGACGATCTAGCGTACGATCCATTCTGATTTTTCATCCTCAGCGAAGTCATCCGCCCAATGAACAACTCACTCTGGTATTCAGATGCGGTCTAGCGTATGATCCATTCTGATCCCTTATCCCCAGCAGCGTATAACACACTCTGACTCCCCAACGAAGTCGACAGCATAATGGATAACTCACTATACGGGCTAGCGTATGACCCGGTACGACATTCATGTCTTCAGATATCGTCTAATGTACGACGCACTCTGAAGCTCTCATCATCAAATTCCCTGGATGGCATCTTTAAGCCCATCTCCATCAAGACTAGCTCCTGATTGACAAGCGCAAATTTTTGGGCATTCTAGTGTTCAATAATCTTCCACCTCCAAACCACGAATGGCATACATGCCATCCTAACTCTCTCAGTTCAAGAATATTGAACAGGGGCAGCTGTCATACCCCAAAATTTGCCCATTAATCTTGCAAAACATTTCTCGAAGCACTCCAACTTGTTCTGCAAGACACTGACCTTAAAGGAACAAAAGCCCAACTCACAACGGGCCCAATCCAGAAAATGGCCCAAACTGGCCTGCTCGCTACACGCTCGCCTAGCGAACCTTCGCTACACGCTCGCCTAGCGAAGCTTGCGAACATCAGAATTTTTGGGCTTCATTCTGAGCCCATTAGGTCACCACGATCACTATAAATACTGGCACTTCAGCCACGAAAAAGACAGAGAAGGACAGACGGAAACCCTGACACAGAAACCCTGGAGGCTACCTTAGAGAGTTCCGAATAAAGAAACCCTGAAGGCCGCTCCTCCGCTCCGAAGCTACCGCCGCCCAACTCCATCCGATACCAAAAGTGATCAGTCTCTCCAACATAGCAGCTTAGTGGCAAACAGGTTTGCGCATCACTATTGTTTTATGCTTTTAATCGGTAATCTCTATATACATAAAGCATCATGATTGAAGTTTCGAATATGTAATTTGATTTCACATGCGAATTTAAATATGCTTGAATATCATGAATGTTTGTCCATGTTATTCCTGTAATCAAATGCCATAAAAGTTCAGGTTTTCGGAGGTCATGCTGCTGTCAAACTCCAAACCCGTGGCCGCTCGCTAGCACATCGCTAAGCGAGCCTGTAGCGAGCATTCGCTGAGCCTTCGCTAGGCGAAGCAGAGGCGAACGGGACAGTGGCTGCTTTGTTTCTTTTCTATTCTGCCTTATGTCTATCTAACCAAGACTTATTATAATTCTGCATCATTTGGCCTGAGATTATGACTGTTGTGTTGTAGTGCAATTTTCAATTATACTTTACTTTGATGCTCTAACCCGTGTGCTGAATTGTGTAAAGCTTTACATATTCCCGAGGAAATGGCCGGCTAGGTATTCCACTTTATGTGTGGGATACCCTTATGGAGATTCACCCTAAATTACTCAATTGATTTTAATGTATTAATTTCATGGTGAAGATCCACCCTAATGGCTTAATTGATCTTAATGTACTGATTTTAATATGGACCTAATTACTTAATCGACTACGGCTATCTAATTAATTGTAAAACTTTGCCTTTTAATATGCGATCTTGGACCTCTCTTTTGTTACCCTACGATTACGGTATTATGGTCATGTCCCGCGAATATGGGGATACACTTAGCAAAGACCCTTCGGTTAAATCATCATAGTCCCTCGAATGTTGCCTTTGTCCCTCGATGACCCTTCGGTGTAGCCTACGGTTAAATGATGATCGTCCCTTCGAATGCTAAGGTATCCTCACAACTGTTGCCTTCAATGACCAATCGATGACCCTTCGATGACCCTTCTACATCCAAAGGATAAAACTGCTTACTTCTCAATAGTAAGGACAGTTTTACCCTCATAAGGATAGGAAATGCCCGGAAAGACCTCGGATAGGTATAACTCTTAATTGCTTATTCACAATTTAAAACTACTTTTCACACCTTACACCTTTCAAAACCTCCATTAGAAAATCACCACTTGGCATACATTCGCACTAGAATCATTGCCGAGTTATATTTTTCTAAACTATTTTCAAAACTAAACGAGATAACCACTTTGTATACATTCATTCAAGAATCATTACAAAGTTAAATTCTCCTTTTCAAAACATTTCCTACACATTTCTCAACCACTTTTTCAAACTAGAAAAACATAAATGATTGAGCAATTAAGAGCCCATGGATAACCATGGATACAAAGGGTGCTAACACCTTCCCTTTGTATAATGTACCTCCCGAACCTAAGAATCTAAATTAAGGTCTTTCCTGTTCTTTTCCACCTTTCCTTATTGGATAAAAGAAAAGTCGGTGGCGACTCTTGCTAACCGCGACATTGCGATTAAAAACACATAAAGTCAGTTCACCGTATGACAGTAGTGCATCGTTTGCCAATGAAGGAAGATTGTCGGTTCGTCGCATGCGTCCTGAAATGTCTGAGAAAATCAAAACCGAGGTTATGAAACAATTTGATGCAGGTTTTATGGTTGTTACTTCTTATCCTCAATGAATTGCTAATGTGGTACCAGTGCCAAAGAAGGATGGTAAGGTGCGAATGTGTGTAGATTACAGAGATTTGAATAAAGCGAGTCCCAAAGATGACTTTCCACTTCTGCACATTGATGTTCTGGTAGATAACACCACTCAACACAAGGTATTCTCATTCATGGATGGATTCTCAGGTTATAACCAGATTAAGATGGCACCTGAGGACATGGAGAAAACTACATTTGTGACGCAATGGGGCACTTTCTGTTACAAAGTAATGCCATTCGGTTTAAAGAATGCAGGGGCAACATACCAGCGTGCTATGGTGGTTTTGTTCCATGATATGATCCATTATGAAATAGAGGTATATGTGGATGACATGATAGCCAGATCTCATACTGAAGAAGAACATCTCGATCATTTATACAAACTGTTTGAGAGGTTGAAGAAATACAAGTTGAGATTGAACCCGAACAAATGCACCTTTGGAGTAAGATCCGGTAAACTCTTGGGCTTTATTGTCAGTAGTAAAGGAATTGAGGTTGACCCGGCTAAGGTGAGAGCTATTCAAGAAATTCCAGCTCCCCGTACAGATAAAGAAGTCAGAGGTTTCTTGGGACGTTTGAATTACATTGCCCGATTTATCTCCCATTTGACTGCTACCTGCAAACCCATCTTCAAATTACTGAGGAAAAATCAAGAGATGATATGGAATGATGAATGCCAAGAAGCTTTTGACAAAATCAAGAAGTACCTCCAAGAACCTCCAATTTTGATGCCACCAGTTGAAGGAAGACCTCTAATAATGTATTTGACCATGTTAGAAAATTCGATGGGGTGTGTGTTGGGGCAACATGACGAGTTTGGTCGAAAAGAGCATGCCATATACTACCTTAGTAAAAAGTTTACCGACTGTGAAACAAGATACTCATTGCTCGAGAAAACTTGTTGTGCTTTGGCCTGGGCTGCTCGCCGACTAAGACAATACATGTTGAATCATACCACTTTATTGATTTCTAAGATGGATCCTATCAAATATATATTTGAGAAACCTGCCCTCTCCGGAAGAATAGCAAGATGGCAGATGATTTTAACAGAGTATGATATCCAATATACTACTCAGAAAGCAATCAAAGGAAGCGTGTTAGCTGATCATTTGGCTCATCAAGCAGTTGATGATTACCAATCTATGAATTTTGAGTTCCCAGATGAAGATGTCATGCTTGTTACTGGTTATGAAGAACCTAGACCAGATGAAGGACCCGAACTGGGATCCCGATGGACTATGGTTTTTGACGGATCTTCTAATGCGTTGGGCAATGGTGTTGGTGTTGTGATTATTTCTCCCAGGGGTTGCCATACGCCTTTCACTGCTAGACTATGTTTTGACTGTACCAACAACATGGCTGAGTATGAAGCATGTATTTTGGGACTCAGAGCTGCTATAGACCTGAGAATAAAGTTCTTGAGTGTGTACGGAGACTCAACCTTAGTAATCAGTCAGATCAAAGGAGAATGGGACACTAAACATCCGAATCTCATCCCTTATCGAGAGCGGATGTTGACATTAATCCCATACTTTGAAGAGATTACATTCGAACATATTCCACGAGAAGAGAATCAGTTGGCAGACGCATTAGCTACCATGTCATCTATGTTCAGAGTTAGGTGGGACAATGAAGCTCCCATGATCACCATTGCACGATTAGATGAACCAGCATATTGTTATGAACTGAATACTGATGAAGTAGAAGAGAAACCTTGGTTCCACGAAGTGAAAAGATATTTAGAAACTCAGGAATACCCTGAAGGGGCATCCATCAATGACAGAAAATTTCTGAGGAAGTTCTCCGCTAAATTCTTTTTGAGTAATGGAGTATTATACAAACGTAATCATGATTCGACTTTGCTTCGCTGTGTGGATAAAAAGGGAGGCAGAAAAGATTATGGAAGACATACACGACGGTATTTTTGGGACTCATTCTAGTGGACATACGATGGCCAAGAAGATTCTGAGATCAGGGTATTATTGGTCTACCATGGAAGCTGATGGCCACCATCACTCCAGAACTTGTCACAAGTGCCAGATCTATGCGGACAAAGTACATGTACCTCCCATTCCATTGAACGTGTTGACAACACCTTAGCCCTTTGCAATATGGGGCATTGATATGATTGGAGAGATTAAACCTACTGCTTCTAATGGACATCGTTTCACTCTTGTTGCTATTGATTACTTTACAAAGTCGGTAGAGGCAGCCTCATTTGCTTCTGTCACCAAGAATGTGGTGGCACGGTTCATCAAGAATAGTCTTATTTGCCGGTATGGCATCCCTGAAAGAGTTATCACTGATAATGGTACTAATTTGAACAACAAGATGATTACTGAACTCTGCACGCAGTTCAAAATAAAACACCATAACTCTTCTCCGTACCGGCCAAAGATGAATGGCGCCGTAGAAGCTGCTAATAAGAATATTAAGAAGATCATACAAAAGATGACAGTAACATACAAAGACTGGCATGAGATGTTACCCTTTGCTCTTCATGGTTATCGCACTTCAGTGCGCACTTCGACAGGGGCAACTCCTTTCTCTTTAGTCTACGGAATGGAAGCCATTTTACCAGTGGAAGTTCAGATTCCCTCTTTAAGAATTATGAAAGATGCAGGCTTAGATGAAGATGAATGGATTCAGACTCGACTCGATCAGATAAATTTGATTGATGAAAAGAGACTTGCGGCTGTTTGTCACGGGCAGATATATCAGAAGCGCATGACCCAGGCGTTTAATAAAAAAGTCAAGAGACAGGTATATCAAATTGGCGACTTGGTAATAAAGCGTATCATTCTACCACAAGGTGATTCTAGAGGCAAATGGACTCCCACATACGAAGGGCCATTTGTAGTTAAGAAGGTATTCTCTGGTGGAGCCATGATGCTTGCTACAATGGATGGCGAAGACTTCCCACATCCCGTGAACCCAGACATAGTTAAAAAATACTACGCATAAAAGAGACCCGCTAGGTCGACGTATCTAGGCAAAAGTAAAGGCATCCCGGCGAACCAAAAGGGTTCGGGAAAAAATTAGGGATAAACATATAAAAATGTACACCCGGCAAGTCGAAAACCTGAAAAGGCGGCTTGGGCAAAAAAGGGTATCCTGGTGGACTGAAAACCTGAAAAGGCGGTCCAGGCAAAAATTAGGGATTAAAGCGTATGACTATGTCCCGTTCTCGGTCAGCTTCACCCAAGTCAAAGGGACTGAACAAGCCAATCACTTTTATCCGACAGCAAGAGATGAGAGGCTTGAAGACATAATGACAGTAGTGGAGTTAAAATCAATAGGACTTTTTTCTTCATAGCTTCTCTTTGTTTTCTTGACAATTTCCTCTTACTAGGATTTCTGTCTCCTTGTACTCAAATTGCCTGTTTATAGGCCCTCTTTCAAAATCAATACAATTTTATTTCCAAAAAGATGCTTTTGTTTTACTTTCTCTGTTTTGTTTGCATAAATGTCCATTGATTTAATTCGAATTAATATATGCATTTGAACATGATTGATGTTTACCGAAAATACATGCATAAAATAGAAATAGCAGTTACTAAAAGACTTTAGGGTCGAGGATAAAGTCTAACCATGCTTTCCGATGAATCCGGTTGTTAATCCTATTCCCCAGCAAAACCAGTTATTTCCCAGAAGAAATTGGCATTACTAGACAGACTGGTCATCCATTTTATCCCCCAGCCAGGTCCTGTTGAATATTTCTACCATCATACAAGAAATCAAATATCCCCCAGCTAAAAAAGGGCCATCAATACAAATATCTCCAACCAGAATATGGGGATTTATTTTCCCCTGGCAAGAATTTTCAGACGCATAATTCATTCACGCATCATTTCGCATCATATACATGCATGCAATGTTCACATTTATTTTCACAAGCATAAAACATCTCATGCATCATGACATGGCATGAGGCTAACCCTTTTTCAGGTTAATTATCCTCCCGATACAGTCAAAATAAAGGTTCATTCAGACAGATACCCTCATCAGGTTACATTTGAGATTCAGATGCATCTTTCAGATATAATCCATATGAATGTTCATTCTGATGAGCATTCTGACATCCTCCTAATGATGGCATCTTTAAGCTCATCCCAGACATTTATTGCAAATACAACATATACAAATATTATCAGATATAGCCTAATGTCCGGTTCATTCTGATTCAGCCTAACGTATGGTTCCTTCAACTGTTCCAATACGGTCTAGCGTACGACCCATTTGGATGTTCATCCCCTCAGATACTACCTAACGTACGGTACATTCTGAAGTGTAGTCTAGCGTATGACTACCCCTTTTATCATCAGATACAGCCTAACGGATGTCTCATTCTGCTCAGATACGATCTAGCGTACGATCCATTCTGATCTTTATTCCTCAGATACTACCTAGCGTACGGTATATTCTGAAATGTAGTCTAGCATACGACTACCTTTTATCATCAGATACAGCCAAACGGACGACTCATTCTGCTACTCAGATACGATCTAGTGTACGATCCATTCTGACCTTTATTTCTCAGATACAGCCTAATGGACGACTCATTCTGCTACTCAGATACGATCTAGCGTATGATCCGGTCTGATCTTCCATCCCCAGTGAAGTCACCCGCCTAACGGATGACTCATTCTGCTACTCAGATACGATCTAGCGTACGATCCATTCTGATCTTTACCTCTCCAGGTGCAGCCTAACGGACAGTTCATTCTGCAATTCAGATACGATCTAGCGTATGATCCATTCTGATCCTTTATCCCCAGCAGCGTATGACCCATTCTGATCCTTATCTCATCAGGTTCAGCTCACCCTAATATCACCTAATGGATGACTCATTATACGGCCTAGCGTGCGACCCAGTATGACACCCATGTCTTCAGATATGGTCTAATGTACGACGCACTCTGAAGCCCCCATCATCATACTTTCTGGATGGCATCTCTAAGCCCATCTCCATCAAGACTAACTTTTAATTAACAAGCGCAAATTTTTGGGCATTCTAAGTGTTCAATAATCTTCTACCTCCAGATCACAAATGGCATGCATGCCATTCTAACTCTCTCGGTTTATGAATATTGAACAGGGGCAGCTGTCATACCCCAAAATTTGCCCGTTAAGTTTCAGGACATTTTTTAAGACATTCTAATCCATTTTCAAAGACATTAATGTTAAAGGAACAAGGGTCCAGCACACAGGTTATCAAATCCAGAAGATGACCTAAACTGGCATGCTCGCTAGGCGAGCAAACCCTTCGCTAGGCGAATCCTTCGCTACCTCACTCGCCTAGCGAGCTCACGAAATACCAGAAATTTTGGGCTTAATTCTGAGCCCACCAAGACACAACTATTATAAATACCAGAACTTCACTCAGAAAATGGGAGATAGAGACAGACGGTGGACAGAGAGGGAACAAGCAAACCCTAACAGAGGCAACCGAAAAAAAACCCTGGAGGCTAACAAAGAGAATTCAGAGTAACCCCCGGATACCCCGAAGGAAACTCATCTGCACAAAGGTTACCTCCGCCCAATTCAATTGCAAACAGGTTTGTCACACACCCCACTAATTTCATGCTCCTAATTTGACATCTTCAAATACATGAGGCATTATGATTGAATTTTTAAATGTATCATTAGGTTTTGCCTATGAGTTTAAGTATGCATGAATGTGTAACACGATATCTTGAATGTTTAACCATGTAATTTCTGTAATGGATGCCATAGGGTTTGGGGTTCCGAAAATCGCACTGTTATCAAAAGAAGAACCCAGAACCCGCAGTCGTTCGCCAGCACTTCGCTGAGCGAACATGTAGCGAGGGTTCGCCAAGCCTTCGCTAGGCGAGGCAGTAGCGAACATGACAGTATTTGTTTTTTCGTTTGCATTCTAATCTGTTCTGTATTTGATTGACATGTTTTCTATTGCATCTGCACGATGTTTGCCTGACACTACTATTGCGGTGATTCTTTTGTTTGGTGCAACTCTTGGTTGCACCTTAGCTTGGTATTCTAACCCGTTTGTTGAATTTTTGTGAGGGTTCACATACTCCTGAAGAGACAGTTTGCTAGGTATTCCACTTTATTTGTGGGATACCCTTGTGAAGATTCATTTTAATTACTTGACTGATTACTTGGCCTTCGAACATATGATTTAGGGCCCTCTCTTTGTTGCCTTACAATATTACGGCCATGTCCCGCGAATGTAAGGATACCCTTAGCAAAGACCCTTCGGTTAAATCATCATAGTCCTTCGAATGTTGCCTTCGAATACATGACTTTGTCCCTCGATGACCCTTCGTGATAGCCTACGGTTAAATGATGATCGTCCTTTCAAATGCTAAGGTATCCTTACAAATGTTGCCTTCAATGACCAATCGATGACCCTACGATGTCCCTTTATATCCAAAGGATAAGACTACTTACTTCTCAATAGTAAGGACAGTTTTACCCTCCTAAGGATCGGAAATACCTATAAAGACCTTGGTTAGGTATAACTCTTAAATACTTGCTCGCAGCTTAAAATACTTTTCACACCTCCCACTTTTCAAAACATCTTTTAGAAAATCACCACTTGGTATACATTCGCACCAGAATCATCGCCGAGTTATATTTTTCTAAACATCTTTCAAAATCAAACGAGATAAACACTTTGTATACATTCGTACAAGAATCATTATAAAGTTAAACTCTCCATTCAAATATTTTCTAAACACGCCACATTTCTCAAACACTTTCTCGAACAAGGAAAACATAAGTGAGCTAAGCAATTAAGAGCCCATGGATAACCATGGATACAAAGGGTGCTAACACCTTCCCTTTGTATAATGTACCTCCCGAACTCAAAATTTAATCAAGGTCTTTCCTGTTCTTTTCCGCCTTTCCTTATTGGATAAAAGAAAAGTCGGTTGCGACTCTTGCTATCCGCGACATTGTTTTTCAAAACAAAACACAAAAGTCAGTTCACCGTATAACACGTATAAACATCTAGTTTTGTGTGTCCTCTTATACTCTTAAAATCACCTTTTTAAAAACTGGTTTTTTCCTAATTAATAAAAAAATATTTTTTCAGTGTTTAGAATCAATTACTAAATTTTTCTACAGCCAGATAAAGGTTTCACTCTTTCAAGTTGAAACCGGTATCTCTACGTTTTTGCTTTCGCAACAAACTTTTATTACAAAAGCAAAATTTATTCAGACCTATAAACAATTCTCATTATAAATATTTATTTTTCGAATCATTAGAGCATCGTCAGTATAATGATCCTCATATTTCAGACTCGACTAATTTAAGCTAGCATGATGAAATAACTAAACATATTTTATTGATTTATGTTCATGTTTGAAATGATAGTAATTAATGTAAACATACACGAACAATGATAGTAAAATAAAATAAGGAAAAAACAGAACCTGGATAATAAAACTGCAATATAATAATTAGACTTAAATGCACTTTTGGTTCCTTTAGTTTGGACGTTTTAAACAATTGGTCCCCTTATTACAAAACCTGCGATTTTAGTCCATTAATTTTGATGACATTTTGATTTTTGTGGCCCTCTTCACTTTTGCAGACGTGGCATTGATGATTGGGATGAAAAAAATATTTTTTAATTAAGTGGCAAGGATGACTAGGAAAATTATTAATTAATATGTTTTTAAATTAGGATAATTATTAATTAATATGTTTTTAAATTAATTAATATTTAATAAGTTGAATTACTATGTTTCCAAACTAATTAATTAACTAAAACTTTTACAATTTGAGTCACTAGGCTTTAACCCATCCATTTATAACCAAGACCCAATATACATATTACACTTTAAGTTGTGTATATTAGATTTATAAACACTCAAAATATTTCTAACCAAAATAATGTGGGACTATTAGGTAAGCACTTAGTCCACCTCATTTCTCACTGTATGGAATCCAACATGTCGTTTACTCTTTCTCCTCTTTCCAAGGTTCATCAATCTCATCTCCACCGACCTCTCCTGTTACTATGGTCTCATCAACAATCTTCTCGTCCAAATCTCTCATTTCCTATTTGTAGAGGGGTATTCGTTACCATTAGAGATATTGACTAAATCCAAGGTAAATCATACAAGTCGAGTCGCCATCGCACTTCTATTTATCCAAAGGAATGGTTAGAAAGCGAACAAAAACCTAATAGTTTTAACAAAAACTAGTAAAAGAGAAACAGAGATCTGGGTAAGGGGTTTGGTTATGCAATGGGAAGGTGTTAGGCACCCAAAATATCGTAGGTACTCCTAGGGAGCCCTTTTCACACTTGTTGTAAAGGTTGTTGTTTTTGTGAAAATTTTGTTTGTGCAAACATGATTGAAGAGATGAGAGGAGAATATACAAGTTATTTACATTTTGTGTTTGGATGGATAAACTCATTGCCTACGTACCATCTTATAAAAAGATTAGGATCAAAACTTCGTAGTTCGGGGTAAAAATCTCAAAACAAGCTGGTGAATTGATTGGTCCAAAAGCCTTAAGGTCTCTTGTTATCAAAGGGAGAAAACTCAACCAAACCACAAATCCACCATGTGAGGATAGCTTCAACATGCTAGTGAGGGGTTAACCCTATAATAAGCATGGAAGACTCATTGTCCATCACTAAGGATATAGGTGAGCATTACATCTACCACAAAGATAACTCAAACCTAATAGCTAAAGGTTATGGAAAGATTTTGATTAAGAAAGTGGCCATTGGAACCACAAAAAAACACATTTGAATGGGTTATATTTACCAATTAGAAGTATATACAAAAATGGTCAAAGTTGACTTAAGGATTCAATTCAAAATAAGTATTGTAAAAAGAAAGTTTGAAAATCAAAAGCATAAGGCTTAGGTTTCTAATGTTTGAAAACAACAATTAAATGTTTGCACAAAAAGTTTTGGCTTGGGTTAGAGTGAGAGAAGAAGAAGAAGGGCTAAGTCCTAAGTAAAACAAAAAGAGAAGGGATGAAGAATCAAAACCACAATGGAGTCCCTCTCTTGAGATCATATTGATGATCCAAGTAGCTCCCATCCTTTGGAATAAGCAACCACAAAGCATAAGCAATCAAATAAGTCTCTTAAGAGATCCCCAATGTATCATGTACCTTCCACTTGGATGAACATGGCAATGGTCCTCCAATTAAGCTCAAGTATAATCCCTAGCACAAAAGTACACACATTAAAAGTTACATGAAGTAAACAAGAATGGACAAGAGTGAGTTTAGAGATTTGGGTATTCTAATCCATCTTCATCATTAAGATCCTTTTACTCCAATTTTGCACAAGGAAGGTCCTAGAATCTAAGTCCAATTCTCCATTCTTTGCATAGGGAAAGTCCTAGAAACTAAGTCCATTTCTTTGCATTTGGTCCACAACAATCAAAAACAAAACACAAACACAATAATATATACACAATTATGTGCTTAAGTGAGCAAAAGGCAAATGGCATTAACATAAACATGTGCTCAAGTGAGCAAAGAGAAAAGCAAATGGATAATATGTGCAAGAATAGTAAATTGCATAAAAGTAAATTGCATAAAGTAGATGCTAATTGTCAATAGTTAGTGTTAGTGGTTAGTGTGCCATAAGGCAAATTTAGCGCTATGTTAAGCAATCGTAATTGGACTTATGTAGAAGTCACAACTATCTGAGGCCGGTCAATAATAATATAGGCAACAAACACAAGTTAGGAGTCTTGATTAGTGAACCAAGTCCCAACAACTTGCCATGCCAAAAAGAAAATGAAAATTGATCTTGTATTAGTTTAAGCCTTTTGCATGATTTAGAAGACAACCTATCCTTAATGCAAAGCCATTCACTTGATCAATTGATCAAGATGAATTAGATTTGAATCAAGGAATATTAAATCTCCCTAACCAATGCTAACTTATCAACCTTCAACTCATTGATCAAGAAGAAAAGAAGTAGAAGAAGAAGAAGGAGAAGATGGATAAGAGAAATGGAAATGGCAAAATTAAAGTGCATTAAATGAAATACAATGTACCAATCCTCATATGTTGACCAATAACATTGAAAGTCAAGGTCAAACAATCAAAAACAGAAGTGAGATGAAGATTGGAAGTCAAGAAATGAATAAAATATTTTTGGCATTTTTAATATTTAAAATTAAACTTGAATTAAAAATAAAATAAAAGGTCAAACTTCAAAATTACTTCAAATCAACCTTGAAAGGTCCAAGTAATTTATCCTAAGTTCAATAAGGTCAAACAAAGTTTGACAAAAAATTTCAGCATTTTTAAAAGTCAGAAACTATTTTTAATCAATAAAAAATGAATAAAAAATAACCTAATTGAACTAAAATCTCAAATCAATTTGAAAATTGATGAGAATATTTTTCATACATCTATCATCATTCAAAGAGGTTGAGAAAATATTTTTGTATTTTTTGAATATCAAAAACTATTTAAAATGAATTAAAAATAACCAGAAAGGAGAAAATTCATGAAAAATATCAAATGATGAAATAAAAAATATTAAAAATCAGAAATAGAAACTAGAAATTATTTGGGAAATAATGCAATTGGTCCCATAATTTTTGGATTAAAAATGAAAGAGATATTGATTTTTGAAATAAAATGGAATTTAAGAAAATAAAAACAGAAATTAGAAATTGGAAAAAACGAGAGCCCTTGGATCTGAGCTCATTAATTGAGCTGGCAGATCCAAGGATCCAGAGGCGCGCGCGTACCGAACACACTAGTCAACTGAAACGCAGGGTGTATTAGAAAAAGTCATAACAACTGAAGGTCCAGATTAGATCTGGAAAAAAGATCACACGGTCCAGATTGGATCTGGCAATGATGAAGCCACCGGAGCCACCGTCTTCTCCGGTGAGCTTGGATTTTCCGGCCAAATTTGCAGAGATCCAAACATCAATGAAAATGCACGATCTATACATCTTTAGAAAGCTAGGATGATGTACATCATCCCTGTACCATCCATTTTCACTCTAGATCTCCATGGTGTGAGAAATCAGAGGTTGAAAAATCTGGTGTTCATCATGAACTCAATGGATTTCAAAAATTGAATGCATAAACATGATGCCTCTATTGAGAGGACTTCAACCAACACAAGATCTAAGCCAATAGGTCAATGGATGATGAGATTCGAAGAAAATACCAGTTGAAGTGTAAGCTTGAATTCTGGTAACTTGAGCTTGATTCCTTGCTTGCTTTGCCAAAACAGAAGTTCAATGAGATGAATGATGAAGGTTTAGAAGCATTAGATCTAAGAATTCAACCAGATGAAGTTGAATTTTAGATCTGAAAAATTTGAGAAAAATGAAATTGCTTCTTTGGTGAGAGGTTGGGTTTTGATTTCTGCAGCACTTCAGGTTGAATCAGGTCCTCCAAATGAATGGAATGAGGTCTCTATTTATAGAGGAAGTGGCAAGGAGAATGTGATCAATCCGTGTGCATGGCATGTGGAGCTTCATTGCATGGCCTTGTGTCGCATTACGCGAAAAACCGGCGGGAAAAAGAAACACAGAGCCGCCACCGTGCGTTATTTATCCCGAAGGAGGGAAAGGAAACGCTCGAAGTAAACCTGGAAAGGACATGGTCTCACGACCAGAGATTGATAGGATCGGGAGTCGGTTATGCGAAGGGAAGGTATTAGCACCCCTACGCATCCGTCGTACTCGACAGGATCCACGCTCAGAAGAATAGAAAGAAGGTTGCTTACAAAATTGCTCAAAACTGCACAAACTGGAATCAAACACAGATGAAAGACAGAGGAAACGGGACTCGGCAGGGTATCGCATCCTGGGCCTACGTAGTCTGTCATACACAGACATCAGAGTCGACGTAGTTCAGGGACAGGGAAAACATGCTCGCTAGGATATCGCATCCTATGCATACGTATCTTCTCTAACCAGAGAAGAATCAGAGCACTCGTAGCTCGGCTAACACACGCCACACAAAACACAAGCAGGAAACCGACTGCCAATCGCTGGACTTACGTCAGACTCCAAACAAACAAGCACACACAGGAAACCGACTGCCAATCGCTGGACTTATGTCAGACTCCGAACACACGCACAAGAAGAAGAAGGGTCTCGATTGCAACTAGGGCAAGAGAAAGGGGAGGTCTCAATCGCAACGGGGGCGAGAGAAAAGAATCAAAGTTAGTTGTCAGTCAAACTCGACAAGACATCGCATCTTATGCCTACGTATCTCATTTGGACATGAGAATCAGAGTTGTCGTAGTTCGGCGAAACTATTTCTGTTGGTTTGTGTTTTTTTAAGTGGACAACGTCAATACGCAATCTACCGGATGCTCGACCTTTGGAGACTTACTCACCTGTAGTAGAAGGAGTTAACGTGTCTTTAAGAGGGGATAAAATTGGTTTGTGTTTTAGGAAAGCTCACGCAAGAAAGGAAGTCCTAGACGAAGGAACCGTGCTACCTTAATTGACATGCAAACGAGACTACGCAGAGTCTAGCAAACCTAGGGGATACAATCACGCCACACAAACACATACAGCATTAAGTAAACACACCAACAAGGGGGCTCAAACATCAAGGTTGGGCTTTAGTCAAGGGGTCATATCAACCTCGACAAACAAGCCAACTGGAAAGGTATCTGAGGCTCTTAACCACTGACATTGACCGTCAGGGTGAGCAGATGAAATGGGAGATGAGGGTTAGACCTCATAGCTCTTAACCCAGGCCTGGGTGAGCTTGACTCAATGCAAGTGTGGGAGTCCAGAATGCGGGACTCTTCTCCACATGACTGACTCTGGACAATGATCTTGGGTGTTTATTCAAAATGCATCAGCACGTAGTGCGAGCAAGATGAATGACTCAACTGAATAGCAGGGGATGGATTGCACATCCCTTTAATCTGCCAATTGCCTCTTCACTTAGGAGGACTTGGAATGCAAGGCACAAAGATAAACAAGCACAAACATTGCCTCTTAAGGAGGGCTTCAGACAGGTGCTTGCCAAAGATAGCAGGTCTTCCAGACTACATGAAGTCAGAGGTCATTACCTGGGTGGTATGTCAACCACAAGTAAAGCCAAGCAACTCAAGCAATGAGTTAAAGCTACTAAAGTACCTGTGTAAACAACCAAACAATCAGTATAGTATTCAAACAAATCAAACAGAAAGTCCAACAGTGAGACAACCAATCATCAGACAATGTCAATACAAGGCACAAGATGCAATCAAACTAAATTGATTCATCATCCACAAGACCTACAAAACAGCAAGGTTAGTCAACCAAAATAACTTGTATCTCAAGTGATGAGATCATATCAACCAATGTGGCTAATTGCTTGAAACCTGAAACACAAAGTCCAAAGGATAAGAACAAACCACTAGCTCAAAGGCTAGGGTCAAAGGTGAGGTAAAAAGTCAAAACAGGAGCTAAAAATCAACATGAATCACATTTGATCAAGCAAGAACAAGTCCTAAAAAGGACCAAATCAAAATCATCAAGCAAAGTCATGTGGTGAACAAAATATGGCAAGGGCACACAACATGATCATCAATTGGACATACAAGTGAGAAAATGCACATTAAATCAGAAATGCATCAAACAATTTTGGAAATTTTCATGAGCATACAACATGTCCAATACAATCATCATACCAAAAATTCTAAACAGAAGAGATCAATTGGTCTATCAATGAAAATGATCAAATAGGACATCCAACTGTGTGACATGCATTGTCACACCATATTAACATGTACATAAAACAGGGATGGATCATGAGAAAAATATCAAACCAAGCCTCAAATGTCAATCAACATGTTAAGAGTCAACACACAAAATTTCATGGCCATTGGATTATTTTTGAGCATTTCATGAGCCAAATAGCATCACATATAACATTTTTCATCATGTTCAATCAATCCATCACATTCAAAAATCCAAACATGGTAAAAATCAGGAGATCACACCAAAAGAAAACTAGACATCACAAGGATCATTTGGCAAAAAATTGGAGGTGAATTGGATTAATATTCAATGAGTTATGATTTTTTAAAGTTGGCTAAAAAAATGACATAAAATGATCCTAGCATATGTAATTTGGAGGGAAATGAATAAATGGAAGTGAAAATTGGAAAAACTGGCATCGACAGGAATCGAAAGGAGGGAGCACATCAAAACGCCGTGTTTCATTAAACACGCTGGCGCGCCCAGTGGCAGTCCAATGCTTATGTGGCGCTAGTCAAAGATATGAGGACCAATCAATTGTCCAACAGGCAGCTTACATGGACACGCATATGGCGCCAAAACCCTAGCACAGTCACACTGAACCAGACAGTGGTTCTAGGCGGAAACAACCGTCTCCTTCGTGGAGACGGCGGAGCAATCAGCAAGCTCACACGATTTTTTTCCAGAAAACACAAATAATCATACCAATCAAAAGCTTACACCAAGCACAACACAAATCCATCATCCATTCAATCTAATTCATCACAAATTAAGAGAATCGAAGGGAAATATTTGGATCTACAAAACTTCTATCAAGCATAACTTAGCCAATACTCAACCATTTTAAAAGATAGTCATATCAGTATGATCAGGGAATCAGGCTCTACAATAATATGGAAATAAAAACAAGAAATAGGAGGTTCGATTTCCAACCTTCTTGGAGAGTAGTGGATGTAAACAGTGGTTTCCAGCGCTAGCAATCTCCAAATTCACCTCCTTTGAGCTCCACTGAAGTTATATGCAAGAAACAACACGTGAAAAGACCAGAATCAAGCTTAATTTGGAACTTCCATTAATGCATTCAAGCTTGTGGTATGCACGAATCTGAGCTGAAATTCACCAAATGCACGTTGAATCTTGCTTAACAACACTCCATGTTCATGATTATGCAAGAAAATTAGGGGTTTATGTGTGGAATTTAGAAAATCAATCAAGATAAAAATGAGAGTGGAAAATGAATTTCTAGATCTGAAAACTTGTGTAATATGCAATACAGTTACAATTAACCTTATATATGCCCTCCTAATCAATCTGAAATTATCACTAAGCCAAGGTTAATGGAGATTAGAAGGATATAAGGTGTATGCACAAATTGACAATTTCACCTCATGCATGAAAAACCCACGTGAACAGTGCATAATAAGGGCCCAAATTCATTCAAAATCAGCCCATGCACACATTGGAATTGGAAACATATTCATGTGATCAACCACTTTTGATTTTGGCAATTTCCCTTCAAAAATAGCATGCATGAACAAATGGTTGTGTGAATGAATTTCATGCCATGTAATGAATGATTTGGAAAATATATTTCATGAGGAGCACAATGCAAAAAGAGGCACCCAAATTGGAGTCTTGGTTCAAAAGATATGGCATTTTGAAGTTTCAAGCACGCTTTACAATGATTTGATCATAACTCCTTAACCATTCATCATAAATTCATGATCTTTGACTTTTTGGAAATGGGAGAGAAAGATATCCAACTTTCATGTTGGACAAAATTTCATTTGAAGCTTCTTTGATGTTGGAAAGTTGAGTTGAAGTTGGTCCAAAATTGCCATTTTTGGAAACTTTCAAATTACAGGTCATTTTCCATTTTTGGAAACTTTTGATTTGGCTTCAAAATCTTCAATGTAGACACTTGAAATGATGAATGAACCTCTTTTGGACATGAATGAAGTATCTCAAACCAATTCTCCACCTCCTAGCCCTCAGTTGACTTGCAGTTGACTTTTATGGGCCTCCAGATGACCTGAAACTGAACCGATGACTTTGAGCCTTTAGCACTTGATCAAATTGCTTCAAAATGAACCTTGGCTCATATAAGCTCTCTAGAATACTCAAGTGGTCTCCATCTCAATGAACTGCTTGGTCTCTAGCACAGATGAATCCTCTTAATGCCAGTTACAATTGACTGAATACAATGCAATGTGCCATGTGAATGTAATGTGATGTCAATGACCTAAAAATGAAAATGTATGAATGAATGGGGGGTGCAAATTTGAGGTGCTACACCTTGCATGATCATGCACAAGGCCCAAAAACAATGCCAAATGAATTATGAGCATCAGCCAAATGAAATTGGACGTGTGACTTGCAAGGCAATTGCTTATGTACCAAGATTTCAAGTGAATTCCTCATTTGTACCTAAACATTCATCTCTACGAAAGTCCCAATGAAAAAATCCAAACATGGTCATGTGAGTAATGGTTGGAAAGGTCTTGATGTAAGGGACAATTATTATGTTGGGCAAAATTCCATTTAAAGTGTGGAAATTTATGAAATTTGAGTTTAAAGTGCAAGGTGCATGACATGTCAAGGCAAGGTTTCTAAAATTGGTCAATTTTCAAGCCCCTCTGTTTTGATGATGCAAGCCTCAAATGGAAAAACCTTAAACATCAAAGTTGTAGATCTTTTCAAGAAAATAAAAATGGACTTGAATTTTGCATCATTTGGATTTTGGATGAAAGAGTTATGGGCACTTGAAGTTGGACTTTTTTGCCTTTTAATGCCTTTGGTCAAAAGGGACCTATAATGTTTTGCATTATCATATGTATTTCCTTTGAGATTTTGAAACTTTGTTCAACATAACATTTGAAATAGAAATCTTAATATTTCCAATGCAGTTGATCCCACCTCAAAATCATAAAAAATGAATGAGTTATGTCCTTGGGAAGTTGACCTAAAATTAGGGTTTTAGTCAAAATGACCTATAATGTTTTGGAATGGATGATGACCTTCCAAGCTTCAAATAAAATTTTGATGAACATAAAAGTTGTTCATATTGTCCTTAAGAACACGTTTTCATTTGGAATCATCTCCATTTGACTAACACATCAAAAGTTAGGTCTCAGTGCATTTCAAAATAGTCAGATGAATTGATTGATCAACTTCTCAAGTCCACAACCCATATCTTGATGAATTGATGATTGAGGACACTCAAATAAGTTCAAATATGCATGAAATAATGAGTTAAAGAACTTCCCTTGATTATATTTGATCATGGGCTGAGGTTGCTTCAGGAGCAAGGCATTGTGGCGCATAGATGAATTAGGGTTTTCTTGAAGAACAAGGTCTCAAGCCCTTTGACTTGCTTTGATCAAAATGATGAATTGAGGTACTAGGGAGGAGTATTTGATGGATGAGAGATTTGGGAACCATTACCATGCTTGCTATTATCTCCTCTTGACCATGTCTTTGTACTAATGATCTCCTTGAAGCTTTGGACCTTGTGATTGCTCAAGCTACAAAACAAAAGATGTTAGTGACATATTTTTGTGCTTTTGGTTAGTAAAAAAAATGAGAAAAGTAATGATATACAATTCAAGCATGCTTGGTGATCTCACACCACTCACAAGGAGTCCCACCCAAAGGTAAAGGGAACCAAGATGCTTATGATCCTTGAGGCTATGCAAATGAAATGTTATGATGCCATGAGGGATCTTAGGGCCAAAATTGGGGTCTTACACTATTGAAACTCACTTCGCTTAATCTCTCCAACCAACCCAACATTCCGAGACGCGGCTTGAGAGGTGTCTCACGAAAAATTACAACTCTAACCTCTCTCATTTGTTGCAGTATTGCTTCTCTCTCTACTGCTGACTTGCTTTTTATCTCTCATTGCTTTCCTTCCCTTCAAGAACTTGACCTCGGTAACAAAATCAATTTTACGCTAAATACCGATATTTCAATAGTGTTTCCTAAGTTGCGCAAAGTTAATTTCTATGGTCGTATCCATACATATATGACCGACGCATGGCTTTTACAAGTATGTAAGAATTCTGAGTTTCTTTAAGATGTTGTGATGTCGAAATACTCACTATTAACTCATCACGACATTACTTCTGCCATCCGTGAGAGACCAAATTTGAAGTCTCTATCAATTAAATGTAATGTATTTGAGTTAAGCCCTTTCTAGTTGTTTTGTTCATTAACAAAATTTAGCTGATAAATTACATCAAAAGTAAAATAGATAATGATTATTTTTTCAAAAATGTGTTTTTTAGAAAAAAATAAAACTTATGGGATGTTGGGAAATTTTTGGTACTTAGGGATGAAATTTGTTTGATTTAAAGCTTCTCAGTTTTGAGGAGAAACGACCACATGAGTGCAAACTTGTCGTAAAGTTTTATGAATTAGTTCTATAACACATTGGAAATAAAGGGCGGTTGAATTAAAACTACAAATTTTGTCATAAGGAATCAAGTTTGTTTTGTTTTAAGTGTAACTTTCCTTTATATGATGCTATCACCTTTTTTACAATGAAATTTAGAGTTAACAACCCACAGTAGGACATCAACCTGCAACTGCAACTTTTCTAGTTTTCTTAAAATGCTTTAACATTGGCACCGTTGTTTCCATGTAAGTTTCTCGTTGTTCCTCATTCATAAACAAAACTTGGAATAATTGTGCAACCTTCATAGAGTGCCAGCAAGAGAAGAAAGAAATAGTTCTATGTGATGTGATGAATCAACGTGAGATAGTAGGAAATGTTACTATGTAAGAGGCATTCATTTTCATCTAAACCAATTGGTCCAAATTTGTAGGAAACAAATGAAAAAAAAAGGGAAAAAGTAAAAAGATAAGAAAAAAAAGTGCTACTATGTCATGTGATAAAAATAATATGTTGATTGAGAAATGAGGTGGACCAAGTGCTTACCTAATAGTCCCGCATTGTTTTGGTTAGAAATAATTTGAGTGTTTATAAATCTAATAGACACAACTTAAAATGTAATATGCATATTGGGATTTGGTTATAAATGGATGGGTTAAAGGCCAGTGACTTTAATTTTAAAAGTTTTAATTAATTTATTAGTTTAGAAACATATTAATTTAATTTATTAAATATTAATTTATTTAAAAAATATTAATTAATAATTATCCTAGTCATCTTTACCACCTAATTAAAATATATTTTTTCATCCCAATCTTCGATGCCACGTCTTCAAAAGTGGAGGGGGACTACACAAATCCAAAGGCCATCAAAATTAAGGGATAAAAATCGCAGGTTTTGTAATAGGGGGATCAATTATTTAAAAAACCCAAACTAGGGGGACCAAAAGTACATTTAAGCCTAATAATTAACTTCTCCAAACAGAGACTTCAATTTGGTACAGGAAAACTTGAAATAAATTTGGAGAAAAGTTATGCCAGCAAGATTAAAACATCTGGTTCAAAATGAAAGATAGATTCCTCCAAACTAAGAACTACTATTGCAATAATCACTCAATGTGAGCAATTATAAATTTTTACACGATGAAATTTTTGGTTATTACAAAGATTGGATAATTTTTCTGAGTCCTAAAAGCCTATTTATAGATGTTAATTCGTGATGGAGGTTATTAGCACGTGTCAAAAGTGATGGAGAGAAAATTGGGAAGTGGAGAAACTTGCTAAAAGAGGTCGATTTTTCTGGACTGAGGGGTCATGATGGGCATCATGACCATGACAGACCATCTGTCATCCTTGTGACAGTCATTTATTTCATGACGGACCATCCATCATCCAGCTCAGGCAGAACCTCTCCATTTTGTTGACGTTTTGATAACGGATTGACCTCCAAGGCAGGTGACAATCGTCATGACAGTTAAAGTGATCGTCATGACAACATAAGGCTTGCTTTTTCACCTCGTTTTTTCCATTTTTCTCCGTTTCGTCACGCGGAAGCTTCCAAACACTAAGTACTTGCAACAAACACATACTACCAGTATAATAATACTAAAAAAACATAAAAACGACACTAAAATGCATGCAAATTGAGTCAAAATATAGTATATATTTCAAATTCATCAACTTCTCATCATATTTTCATATCCCATCCTTCATAATATGCTCATAAGCCATGCACCCAAACACCTGAAGATGGTCGTATGTGTCATACCCCAAAATTTTCCTCCCCTTTTCATATTTCATCTGATCATTGACTTGAGATTCATCTGCACTCATACATGTGCATCATATATTCATGTTAACATTTATAAATATCTTCATAGATTCAAATGTTTGTGGTTGTTTACACCTAACCAAAGTTAGGGTTTTGCATGAGGATCAAGCCTTAGAAGGGGTGGTTGTGCATTCATATGGATCAAGGTTTTAAACCTTAAGACTTGAAGCCTTGGAGATTGCCTCCTGATATTCCTGGGGCATAACCCTAGTTCTTGTTTGTAGGCATCCTATTTTTTTGGGTGGTTAAAACCATAATTTCATCATGGGTTTGATTTACTTGGTTCATGTCATTGTTGGTTCTTGTCCATATAGTTTGGTATGTGGATCTTGTGAGTTGGCTTTAAACCCTAGTTGAAGGTGTTGACATTTGGTGACCATACTAATCTTATGATTAACCCTAATCTTTGATTCATTTCATTTATGTACCATTTTCTTTGGAAGCTCATTATTGGTTTGTGATCTTTGTGTGTATGACTTGCATTTTCGTCTTGGAATCAAGCCATGAGAATCCTAATCAAGTACTTGGCGTTTGTGATATTAATTCATATGACATGAAAGTCCCAATTCATGCATCATACTACTTGGTCCTTGGTCTATTTGATACTTCACATGGTTGCATTCATATCATTCAATTCTTGTTTCATTTGATCAATTTGTTCATAATGCATATATTGAATTCAAGATAGTTTTTGGTGGAAAATCCTTATTTTAAAAATAAAGCATCAATTCATTCAAAGCTATTCATTACATTTCTTTCCAAATATCAATTTATATTATCCATAAGCATGTTTACAAAAATTGAACTTTTTTGTAATGTTAATCTTTAGTTAACTATCGACTTTTTGGTCAACAGTTGACCAAAGTCAACTCATATAATCACTAACATTAATCTTTTCAACCCAATTTCAATTAAAATTTAGAAACTCTTTCATTTTTTCAAGATACTTCAACATAACTTTTTAATCCATTTCAAAATTTTCATTAACATTTGAAACCTTTTCATTAACATTTTCAAAACCTTTAAATTCCATTAACATTGTCATTAACATTTTCATTAACATTTAAATTACATTCCATTAACATTTTCAAAGCCTTTAAATTAACATTTTCAAAGCTTTTACTAACTTCTAAGTCCATTTCAACTTAACAGAAACCAATCTCTAATCAGGCATTCAAAAGCAATCTCAAATTACGATACAAAATAGTATTCCATTCATACATAATTCAAACTCTTCAATTCATAAACATTCAAGTTCCAATCCAAAATTACAAAAGTCTCAAGTTACAAATCGATTCCAATCACAAGCTACATGTTTCAACCATCTGAATTCTTCTTTCCAATGAAACAACTCAATTGATTTTTGAAGCAGCTCGAATAATATATATAATAAAAATCTCAGAATTTGTTATGACCCTACATTTATCATGACAATAAAAAACTCAACATATGAAAAATTTCAACCTGCAAAACTAATTCCATATGCAGTCATGACAGAAATACAGAAAAGCATGCCCTGCAGAACCAATGATTGAAAATATAACAGAAAGCTAACAAAATCACAACCTATAAATTCAGTTCAACAACTTATTTCATCTTCTTTGACAAATTGATTAACCAAGTTCAGACTTAATGACTAACCATAACTTCACTAACAGAGTTAATAACAAAATTCCTAACTAACTAACTTGTAACTAACATAAATCCATTAACTTCAAACACAACTAACTCAACCTGGATTTCTAACAGACTGATAAATTACATTGAATTTCATGATGAATTTCATTTGAATTTCTAACAACTTTAAAATTCTATATAAGTCATACCTCACTACATTTCAGAATTCATGAATGCACTCAATCTTCACTCTCGATCCCAGAAACACTCTTCATCGCCATTATCATCAAACGCAAAGCTTTCACGCTCTCCCTCGGAACCGCTCTAGACTCACATAAAATCAACGCACTACAGAATTACAGTGATAATGCAATCAACAAATTGAAGAATAATAATTGAAGAACAATACAAGAAGAAGCGCAAAGATAAGAAGAAAAAGAAGTGGACAAATACCTGATACAGTGAGTATTTATCGCTGTAATCTGGATTTTGTTCTAGTTTTCTGTTGCGACTTCGTTTCGGTTTCAATTGAATTTGTTGAGGTTATACGCGATTAGGAAGTTGTTGATTAAAGTCATTGGTGATTTGAATTACCGAACAAATTTACTCAAGAATCTATGCCATGACCGGTGACCTGGAGGGAAATGTAGCTATTTTTACCATCACACCAGGAGATATGGAAAACAATATTTGACATGAATATCGTTAGTCTAGATAATCAACACTTCATTGTGGTAATGTCAAGCCTAAGAAGCTAACAAAGGATGCTAAAATCCCAACGCATGTTCTGTATGCATATGACATTCTCATATTTTTTTTTCTAGGAAATAAAATACCCTTTAAAATATTCCTAATTATTTTTAAAGATCACTTGGAAGCTTCAGGAAAAAATTATTAACAAGGAATTTATTTTGGATCACATGTTTGGAAATCAACCAACTAAAGAAGAGGATCATCAAGAGGAGAAGTCTGCAAAGAAAGACTAACCTAAAGGTAACTTGGAAATGAAGCAGATGAAAGAAAAAGCAAAGAAGAAGGTTTCTTTCTTGATGACTGAAGTTGTGCTAGAGACGACTTCTGATGTGCCTCCAAAAGAACCATTAAAGAAGAAGAAAAAAACATCCTTAAAAATATCTGATCACCATTTTCTGGATGATCTTCTTGATCTTCTTGTTTGCTGTTTCAACAACGTCGTTCATCTTGGGCCGGTATCGCGCTGAGTTGTGGTGTTCAATTTTGAAGTTTGGACAAAACTCTTTTATCATTTTATTGTTTAGGTTATAGCCATTATCAGTGATGATTTTGTTGGGAACCCCGTAATGACACATGACATTGTTCTTCAAGAAGCGGGCAACCACTTGCTTAGTGACGTTGGTGTAAGACGCATCTTCCACCCATTTGGTGAAGTAGTCTATAACAACCAATATAAATCAATGTCCATTTAAAACCTTCGATTCGATCATCCCAATCATTTCTAAGTCCCACATGGAGAAAGTCCATGGTGCCGTCAGGACATTCAGAGGAGTAGGTGGCGCATGCACCTTATCAACATATATTTGGCATTTGTGGCATGTCTTGGTGTAATGGTAACAGTCAATTTTCACTATCAACCAATAATATCCCACCCCCAATATTTTCCTGGCCATCGTATGTTTGTTTGCATGGGTGCCAAAGCACGTTTCATGGATTTCATATATGAGCAAGTCTGCTTCGTGTCTATCCATGCATCTGAGCAAGACCATGTCATAATTTTTTTTATGTAGCACGTCTCCATTCAGGAAGAACTTCGATGCTAATATCCTTAGAGTCCTCTTGTCTATGCTTGAAACATCTGCTAGATATTCCTGTTTCTCGAGACAACGTTTGATATCATAGAACCAGGATTTGTCATTTGACTTTTATGATGTTGCCAAACAATAAGTAGGTTCATCAAAACACCTGACTTCGGCAAAAGGCCGATGGTTAGGCCAAATCAATTTGTACATAGATGCCAGAGTTGCCAGAGCTTTTGCCATCTGATTTTCTTCTCGAAGAATATAAGAAAATGTGATATTGTCAAACTTTGGGAGCAATTTCAGCACATAATCAAACCAAAGACCTTGTTTTAATTTTAAAAATGGGCCTAAATAAAAAAAATGCATATTTAATGATTAAAAATGACGTACCAAAAAAAATTATATATTAACTAAATGGAGAACCAAAAAACTAAAAGTGATGTTTAAACTATAAATAACATTTCATACAACTTAAAGTCTTTAACTACTTAAAAAGAGCCTTCCTCTGAATACTTTTTGAAGCAAATTCATCAACTAGGTCTTCATATTTTACTGTCTCCAACAGATTATTTTCAATAGCTATCAATGTTAACCCATTAAGCCTTTCTCGTGACATGGTAGACCGCAAGTAAGTGTTTAACAACTTCATTTTTCAAAAGCTTCTTTCCGTAGAAGCAAATATCACAAGAATAATCAATAACATTTCTACATGCAATAACTGTATTAGAAAAACAGTCAAAGCCTTTCGAAAATAATAATATATCAGTAGGTCTTATGATTCCTTAAGGAAAAATTTCTCTAAGTAACTTTAACTCCTAAAACAAATTCATTCCCATCAATGTCATATTGCTCATTATGTTTCAATACCCGTTCAAAGTTACCAAAACAAGACTTCATAGTTGCATCATCCAATGATTGTAACTTGTGAATAGTAAATAAGAAACCAAAAATAATTTCATATTCTAGGTATTGCTCAAATATCTTATTCCGAGAAACAAAAACTTGATCAATAAAGTAAATAAAATAATTAACCCTAAAAGACTCCTCTTCAGATAGCTCTACTGCCGAGGTATTCAAATTAGCATCAAACAATCTTTTTCTTTTAATTATATGTCTTTGAGGAAATGTTAGGGCGACATTCAATTCAACCATAATTTCCTTAGCATTAACCAGTTCCTTATAAAAACCTGTTTCTCTATATCCCTTAAAAAATGAAATCAATCCCTTTATTTTTTCCATAGAAACATCAATAAGCATATCCTTTTCTTGTAAAAGCTTACTAACAAAGTTAATTGCATAAAATATTTCAAACCAAATAATTATAGCCATCAAAAACCTAAAATCACCAAGCTCATTTGTTTATAAGGATTTGGCTTCATTTTTTATTTTAAGATCGAGATGACTTTTTGACACTTCAAGTAAAACTTCTATAAAATCATACATTTGATTTCTTATAACTTTGACACTTTCTACCAGACTCTCCCAACGAGTGGATGACAATGATTTCAGAGTCAACCCTTTTACATTATCTTTTAAAAAATTTCATCTCTTATTTGAATTGGCGAAAATTGTATATATGCGTTGAACAACTCTAAAAAAAATCCTAACTTTATTATAAGAGTTAGCCATATCACATAATACCAAATTAAGACTATGACACCCACAAGGAGTATAGAAGACTCTCGAATTTATGTCTAAAAATATCTTTTGTACACCTTGATACTTTCCTTTCATATTTGACCCATTACCATAACCTTGTTCTTTCACATCAAATAGGTCGAGACCAAGTTCTTTCAATTCGTTTTGTAAAACATCAAAAAGTCATTGACCAGTTGTATCATTCACATTCATAAATCCTAAAAATGATTCCTTAATGCTAACAGAGGCTGAAGAAACATCCACCTATCTTATTATCAAAGACACTTGCTCTTGGTGACTAACATCAAGAGTACAACCAAATATTACTGAAAAATACTTTTCTTGTTTGATATTACTAATTATTTCAATTTTAATTGCAGAACCAAGTAATGAAATCAATTTATTTTGTATTCTATTCCTAAGATAATGAGCGTGAACTTTTTGAGATGTAACACGACTAACATGTTCTTGGATAATTGGGTTAAATTCAGCCAACATTTCCATCAAACCCAAAAAGTTTCCATGGCTACCTTCTACAATTTCTCTTTAGAACCACAAAAGACTAAATCATGTTTAGCAAGAAATTTTATTGTTGAAATAACTCTTTTTAAAACATTTTTCACGTGTTCCTTTCTTTCTCAATTAATCTTTGAGTCATTTTATCAATAATTTGAAATTTTTGCAGCCTTTGAAGATACTCATACCAAATAGTCATATTCTTAACATGTTCCATGTCTAACTCATGTTCTTTAGTTCTTGCACCAACATGTGGCCAATCACTATATCCCCCATACTCTAATTGTCCCCTACAAATCCCATTTTTCAAACTTTACAACAAAAATAAAATACTCTATTAAGCTCTTTCGAATAAACAAGTCAATCTCTATCACACTTCTCTCAATTTGCTAAAGATTTAGTATACAAATTAGCCGTAAAACGTCTATTACAACTATATCTAGGATCCTTGACAATGAAATTATCTATTTTAGGATCTTTTGCAATCAATAAATCAATCAATTCAGGTTGAAGATGATTCTAAGTTTTTGGATCAAATATATCATAATCAACATTATCACCATAATTGTTAACTTCATCACCAATGGGCACACACTAAATATTATTGTTTCTAATAGGAACACAATCAACATTATCATCTTCAATTTACGCACTATCAGCATTATCATTTTCAACTGGCACACTATCAAGAATTTCAACATCAGTATTATCAACATAATAACTTTCGTTTGAAATTTGTGATTCTTTTATAATTTTTTTATCAAGAGCTCCTGCTTGAGATTGAATTAACTCTTTATTTTTATTTTTTTCTTACACTATCATTTTCACATTCATACTTTCTATTCTTAGAAGGCATTTTAGGAGACATAGTAAAAAAATCTAGAATATCTCAATATATCTACTGTATCAGCTGATGATCAACTCCGTAATATTTACCAACAAACGATCTATTAGTAGTCTGGTTGTAAAATTGTGTTCCTACAATAAATTATTAAAAATTAGTACCAAGAAATTTTACTTTTAGACCAGATAATCAGGAAAAATCTATGTATATTATCTTTTCTTTTTCATTTTCTTTTTACTACTTTCTTTCCCAAATTTCCTTAAGAATACATACATACAGACATAGACACACAATGCCAAAATCAAAGAACCACACTGAAGAATAAAATTAAACAAATTGAATATACACCATTATTTTCATTCACCAAATACCAATCATAAGGATTCCAAACAAGTTACAACAACAATCAAAAGCATTTACAGGAATCATAACATATTAACTTATCCATTGTTACAGGTAACATTGAACACTGCCACAACCATTGATTGCATTTGTACTGTACACCACCACACTGCCGTTGTAATGTCAATTATGTGGTGTCTCTGTAGACGCGGTGGTTTACTTGTGGTTGACGGCGGTTTCACTGCGTTGTGTTCTTTTGTTTCATTTAACAACGGAACGTCGTTTCATTTTTTTTTTCATTTGCATCATTTCTTCGTTGCATATGTTGTAAGCCAAGCCGTTTAGAAATAAAGAAGAAGACATAATATTTTTTTTATTATAACACCCTTTCAATTTTTTTCTTAAGTAATTAATTAAAAAAAATGGGTCTTTGGAATTTTGGGGCCCGACGCTACATGGCATGTTGCGCCTGGAGATGGTCGGCCCTAAACGGCGTGACGTTGAGTGGTGAATAGAGTAATCTTTGATGTCACTATGGTTTTGTGAGCTCAATATCTGACCCGTTTGAGAAAGAGATCGGTACTTCGTAAGAAGAATATATGTGATCTAAATATTCAGTGAATAGACGATGGTTTTTTTTATTGAAAATGACAGGAACCACCAGTCGATTCTAATAAGCGGCACATCTATTCTCCTCCAGAACTAGAGATAGGTGCTAAAGTGAGGGAATATAACTCATATGCGACAGATCAGACTTTAGGTGTAGTGGATCATACTTTCAGTGAGGTTAAGATGAGATGACCTTGAAATGTTAGTACTCTAACATCCAAGTAAAAGAATGAGTGAAAAGTAGTTTCAAAGTGAGAATGAATTGAACACCTGAAATCTGTGAATTGATCCTCGTATAGTATAAGTAGTTAATACCATCCATGTGTCATTCAACGGTGAGAAACGTAATGGATGACTTGATCGTGTGTCCTCGGTAGGGATGAGGACCACCTATTCTATATGCATTTTTCTCCTACATCCATTATTGGGCTTATTTCACAGGTCTTGCAAGCGTGCCCAGAACACAAAAGCAAACTATCTCGTCTGAAATAAAGCAAACTATCTCGTCTGATATTAATCAAATAATTCACAACAAACTATCAATGTGATTATGTCATTCCTTAATTGTTGCAAGAATCCTAATCCCTCTTTTATAGGTAGATGTGACTATATGTCATAATAAAGAAATAATAAAATATATAAGACTTTTAATGAATTTTTTATATTTAAAAACTGAAGTAATTGAATGAAAAATTGTAAAAAGGAAAATATTATAACTTTAAATATTACTTGAAGTAGAATATGCAAAAATACTATAAAATAATAAAAATATTATAATATCATGATAGAGTGACTATTAAAAAAAATCCTTTGCTTTAATTTCCATTTTTATTATATATTTAAACTTTATTTATTTATTTTCCTGCCAACATTTATTCAAATAAATATTCATGGCATAGGGATGAATGCAGTTTCCATCTCTTCCCATGATGTAATACTACCTGCTGGGAGAGAATAGAACCATTCTTCTTCCGCTTAAGCTAAAGTGAACGGGAACATTCTTAACTTCTTTGCTTCTTCAGTATGATCATCAACTTTCAAAGTAGTACTCATGGTCAGGAATATCTGTAAGTGTTTGTTTGCATCCTCATTTACCTTTTCGGTGAAAGATTTTTTTTCAAGTTGATTGATTGTACTAGAATGCAGTTTAAAATTAGTCACACTCACCGATTGTTTGACAATTGTTAATCTACCACCCGGTGCATTTGCGCATCCATAATCACCAAGGAGTCTCTCTAGAGGTAAAGGTGGATTTGGAGGAACTTCAGCGACAGTTTCTTTTTCTGAATCTGAATCTGAGTGATCAAATGGAACTTCTTCTTTGGAATTCAATCTAGCATGTCTGAGTCTCCGGTGAAGGGTTCTCTCGATTTCTACGTCAAAAAGAAATTCAGCTGAGGGATCTCCTTGCATACACAGATTAGTGAATAAAATTATATATATGACAGAAAAATCATTTTATTGCAGAGCAACAAAATTTTAATTGAACTAAAATTAAACTTTATATTTTGGCAGTCCTCGGCAACGACGCCAAAACCTTGGTTGGAAAAATAGCAAGTGAATTATTTTGCCTTTTGTAGTAATAAAAGGGAAATTCCCCAAATGTCGATCCCAAGGACTGTAAGTTAATATCGAGTTCAAATCATCGTTCAATTAAACAAAAACTAGTGTTGGGGTTTTTGAATTCAATCTTATAAAAATAAAGGAAAATAAATAATACTGTAAAATAAGGGTTTGCAAGGGAAGAGGAACAATGTCAAGGAATGTGTATTATTTACCTATGTAACAAATCTGAGTCACTATTGCATCAACAAATATCAATTACTACCAGTTCCAAGGGTATTTTTTCCCAAGTCCTTGATGAGAAAAACTTTAATCATTCAACCCTAATTTCTATGTACATAGGAAATTATCGTTGAAATTAAGCCTTATTATATCAAGAATGCTCTGGTTGATACATCGTATCCCTGGTTCTAGGTGATATCTACTGTAGAGTAATCTTTTGAAAAACTTTCCAATGGCGGTCCAGCCTGATTGATAATCATACAACAAGCTCAATTGGTTTGAAAGAGAAAGCATTAAACACATCAAAAGATTACCATAAAAAATATTATCAATGTAATCGTAAACTCAAAGTTCTTACATATCTAAATCAGGGACACACCCCTAACATTGGGGGGTTTAGCTACTCATATTGTTCAAAACAGATTCAGAATAAAAAATGCACATTACAAGTAATTGGATGACTTGGATCTTCAATTACTTTCGCTCATGAAAATCTTTCGTTCTCGGAATTCCTCGATCTTTGTAATTCTCGATCGTCTGACAATTCTATGTGCTATGTTTTCTCCTCTCTCCCAAATGTCTCCTCCTCTTGTAGAAAATCTACTAAAATAGTGAAAATCTCTTGGCAATGGTTGGAAATCCCCAAAATGCCCTTGCTGCTCAAACCCGGGTAAAAAGCACAAAAATTGGGAAATTAGCGTTTGGGCTGACACGGGCGGTTGTGTTAGGCCACTGCCTTGCCATTCTATTCTCTTTTCACTCCAGGTGGGCTGACACGGGTGGCCGTGTCAGGCCCCTGTCTTGCCATCATCTTCTGTTTCACTCGTAGGTGGGCTGACACGGCCCGTGTCAGGTGACACAGGTGGTCGTGTCAGCCCCCCTGTATTGAGAAATCTCCTTTCCTCGAACACCAGAACCCTCGACTTTCTTGCATTAAGTCTGTTGTATCTTCTACTTGGACCTGGCGGGAATAAAAATAGACAACCAAAGCATAACATCCCGAAAATACGAAATAAAACTAAAATTTGATAAAAATGCTTAATTAACTTACAAAAATGAAAACTAACTTAAAAAGGTACCATAATGCGCACAAAGTATTCAAGAATCTTTTGTTTCTTGTCGAATAAGTAATGAAAACATAATGAAAATGGTGACCGATCAACAACACAAACAACAAATATCAAAACAGATGAAAATACTTAACCACAACATTTAAAAACAACATTTCTAAGTGATTACTATAATCAAACTAATGTCATCTGGTTCAAACATCACTTCCCTAACATCCTTATCATTTTTTACTCGCACCCAACCACGTACGCCATCGAGTCTTTCAACACTTCTAATTTTTATACTTTTAGTATGTTTCCATTTAACCAACGAACTAACTCCCTATTTAGTTGATCGAAAAGACAAAAGTTCCAAAATATCATCTCCATCGGAGGCTGTATCTCGAATAAATCACTATACCATAGCGGCGGCGAAGATGAAACATGTTTGCAATGTAATGAAAAGAGATGTGGAAAAATGATTCACACAACATCTCTATATATACAAAAAAATTAAACACTACACTGAGGCGCCATACCAATTGGTGCCTCCTCTCATTTAGTACACATGGGCGTCAATTGGATTGACAACACCATGTGTTGTAGTCAAATCAATTCGCGTCCCCTCTTAAATATTAAGAGTAGGCGCAAATTGATCTGGCACCTACGTCTTAACGTTTTTTTTGTTAAAACTGGGGTAGTTTGAGAAATTATTTGAAAACTGTGTTATTTTGAGATTTTTTTTTGAAAATGTGGGATATTTGAGTAAAAAATTCCACAATGGCAGGTCTACTTTATAATATAATCTAAAATCAATGCTAAAAGTGAAGCCTTTTGATGTAATGAAATACAATATTATTTATTTATTTTGTAAAAAGTAACTACTTCTTTAAAAAATAATATTTAAAATATATTGATTAGATTTAAATGATATATTTTTTTGCTTCTGAAAAATAAAATATAATATCCAAATGGTTTGTGATCTATACAACAACACAAATTTCAAAACGCATTCCCAAACATTATTGGTCAAACGATCAACACAATCGATAATTTGTAAATCAAAAACCGAGAGAGAGAGAGAGAGAGAGAGGAGAGAGAGAGAGAGAGAGCATAAGGATTTGTTAAGGCAGTTCCACAATAGACCTCGATATGGGTACGTTTACGCTTAATTCGGATTCGAACTGAGATATTATATTATATCTTACTTTGTAAATTTCTGTATACAAGAGATAAGAAATTGAACCCTACAAACCTTAAGTTTGATGTTGAAATTACCACCTTCAAAACCCTTGATCAAAGATTGATCAAGAAACCAACAATGTCGCTTCAATTCACTAGTTCTTGCTACTACCTTGCAAGACACCCTTTGTCTCAAAGTTTTAACTGTGTCGAATTAATCCCAAGAACACACTTGTTAAAATCCAAGATTTATCAATACGATCCCCCGTCATACGATACTCCCTTGCAAGGCACCCCTTGTCCTAAGGCTTCCACTCGATCGAATCCGATTTGCACAGTCTTGTCCAAAACCTTCAAACCCTAAGAGATGTTGAAGGAAAACCCCAACTTGGTTTTCTGATTTGAATCCCTCAAAGTTCTCAACCCAATATTCTCGGTACAAGAACCTAATTGGAATATCAACCATGATCTAGTCGACACCCCATAAAAAAATAATTAAATGTAGTTTGATTGTGTGTATGCATAGATGGAGTTGAAGATGATGAAAATATTTTGAAATCCTGGATTCATGTAAGTTTTACCCACTCTAGAAACCTTACTAGAAAATGATGCATGTATCAAGTATATATATATATATATATATATATATATATATATATATATATATATATATATATATATATATATATATATATATATATATATATAATATATATATATATATATATATTATATATATATATTATATATATATATATAATATATATATATATATATATATATATATATATATATATATATATGCAAGTAAGAAGTAAAGGACATGCAAAAGGAAATGAAAAGATTGCAAAAATTCAATATTTTAGGTCTATAGGTCGACCTAACAGAGCAATGTGTCGACCTATAAAGGTCTTAGGTCGACCTATAAGAGGCGCCATATGGAAATTGGCTACAAGCTTTAATATTGAAGCATGTGTGTTGACCTATGCATTCTATATGTCGACCTATACTGAAGAAAATCTTCTATAGGTCGGCATAAAGTCGTATGTGTCGATCTATGCTGAAGAAAATCTTCTATAGGTCGATCTAAAGTCGTATATGTCGACCTATACAATTTTTTATGCATAAAAGTTTCCTTTTGCGGCATGACTCTTTTCTAAAACATTTCCAAACATGTTGGCATGCTTCCTAATACTAAAATGCATGGACACCTAAAATCAATTAATATCGTCCAATGTACAAAAACGCTAAAGTTTCTCCTAGTTTTAATATCATGCAAAACATATCTAAATAGAAAATTGCACTCACATACTTCCCCTTTTTTATGATGTAAAAAATTGAGACGCTGATTTCTTCATGAAAAACTCCCCTTGAATGTGTATCATAACTTCATATACTTCTCCCCCTTTGACAACACAAAAAAGAGACAAAGCACACTATTAGCACTATCATATAATCAATATACAATACAGAGGCAACTGCAAAGATAAGAATATCAATACGATATCACTCACATAGAATGATTTTCATATCGAAAAGAATGCCTAAGCATAACTACGAGCATATAAAGCAACAACAGAACATAATTGTCACACCTAATGCCAATTAATACACCACAAACATGAAAAATGAATGGTACAATGTAATAAAAAACTCTTGAGTTGCTACAAAAGCGACACAATTACGTGACGCATGTCTTTGGTGCTCTCGAAATGCTCAACACGCATGTGCTCTAGCAAGACGATAAAATGATGTACCACCACTCAAATAAAAAATAGAGATGCAAACATAACAATGACACACAACAAAATTTTTGCTAACATTATAACATGTTTAACCATAATTCATGAGGAAATAGATAAAAAGTCAATGCACTACAATATATTTCAAGCATGACAATGTGATTATGTCATTCCTCAACTGTTACAAGAATCCTAATCTCTCTTTTACATGTGGACGTTGCTATATGTCATTAATAAAGAAATAATAAAACATATGAAGTTTTTAATGACTTTGTTTTTAAAACTGAAGTAATCGAATGTAAAATTGTAAAAAAGAAAACTATAAATTATAAGTTTAAATGTTACTTGAAGTTGAATATGCAAAATTCCTATAAAATAATAAATATATTATAATGTCATGATAGAATGATTATTAAACCAAAAAAAAGTCTTTGCTTTAATTTTCACATTTAGTATATATTTAAATTTATTTATTTATTTAACTGCAAACATTTATTCAAATAAATATTCATGGATAGGGTGATCACAATGACAATCTACTTTAAAATCAATATTAAAAGTGAAGCCTTTTGATATTATGAAACACAGTATTATTTTTTGTAAAAAGAAATTATTTTTAAAAAAATAATATATAAAATATATTGATTAGATTCAAATGATACATTTTTTTTCTTCAAAAAAATAAGATATAGTATCTAAAAATTACTCTTGTAATCTAAAGTAACAAATAATAAAAATATATAGATGGATTGTCTTATATTTATTTAAAATATTTATATTATTTGAGAATGGTGAGGATATTTATTTAAAATTAAATTGAAAGGATGTTAAAAAATGGTATTAATATTAAAGTTTCGTATCATCTTTAAAAAAAGATGTTGAGATTATTAAAGAAATAACCCTTAATAAGAAAATAAGTAATAAAATGATTCTTTTGTATGATTTATTTAAAAAAAAGATGGTGACAAACATTATTTGGAGGAGAATGTCTTGAAAATTTTAATAATTATTTTTGTTTTCAAACCATTTTCTCTTTTCTTTCTATATCTTCCCACTTGTCTTTTCTTCCCATTTCCCTCTTCTTCCTATTTTCTCTATGCTTCCAAGTTGGTTGAGCGTTGGAGGAGGTTGCATGTGATTAATATATTCTTCTTGTTTTTTGGCTGCATCCATTACTTGCTAAGAATGGAGAGTTGTAAGCAGATGGTATACTCCTGTTTTTGCTTTAATTTTATTTGTAGTTTGTATTTATTTTACAAAGTGCTTGAGGTGCATATCGGTTATTTATTGACCAATTGGAGAGTTCTAAGCACTCATTTTTCTAGTTCTTTTCTCCCTTTTTTGCTTCAACCACTGAGATTGAAAAACACCGGAAAATGGCTTCTACAAGCACAGCAGCTCCTGGTTCCTCTGACTCCAGACCTACAAGAAGAACCACCACGTGTAATGCTATATCCAACTCTCACTGCCAATGCAGATATGCACAATAGAGAACTAAACAAACAGCTACTTTTAGGTATTACATGTGGTGTTTCTTCTTGTAGGTCTGGAGCAAAAGAACATCGAGGCATTACATGTAATGCAGATATGCCAATTTATGCTTACACTTACCCATAATTTATTCTTGTGTCTATTAGGTTGTTGAAATTGTGTATGGCTACGAGTCGGATTGCTTGAGTAATATTTCAGACAAGCTAGTCTACATCCAGAATCCCACGACGGATTGGTGGGAAGAATGACTTGATTGGCATACTATTTCTCACAGTTGGAGGACTATGTTTATTTTTGTCATTGTTTTTTACCATTGGGTATTTTGTGAAGCCAAGGTACAAATCACCGATTGCATTACACCATAAAACTTCATTCTCTTTTGCAAATTTTTCTGTCTACTTAAAATTCATTTATGTCTTTGTAGGCAACTTGGAAATCCATCTCATTTGTCTTGGAATAGGAAACAAGCTTGAGCCACCTTCTAAAGCAGTCATAAAAAAAATCAACATTGAAATGTGATGTATGATAAGTAGTATCCTAAAATTAGGAAGTTATCTTCAGAGGTGCATTCAAGCTGCTCCTCTTTCTAAGGATTTCGGCTAAAATTAATTCCAAGGTTGATGATGTTTTCTTTTAATAATATGCTCTTTACAATATCTACGTACCCTTATAAATTGTGGCTCCTAGATGAAAAAGACATGCAATTTATTAGCTCTCAGATAACTTGCAATCCAATGGAAGGTTTTTCCCCTCTTTTTTAAGCACAAAAGTAGTTATCGGAGAGAAGATTACATCTATTGTGTTATAAATGAAATGGTCATGCCTGGAAATTTTAAATTTATACAATGCAATGATAAAAATAAATTGACATTAAAGAAATAAGAGGTATGACAAAATTGGGGGTATGACAGCTATCCTTATATAATTGTCGTAAATCCGGAAAAATTGTCGGTCACAATGATCATACTTTCAAGGTAGAAGTTGATTAGTTACGAAAAGATCATAAAATTTTGACTTAAAGCAAATGAGATTTGGTGAGAATTGGTAGAGCGGAACAACAAGACTCTTTGATAATAGATAGAGCAGTAACTTTCATGATACAATTGAAGTTTTTCAATAATGGAGCAGACTTTTAATTTATAAGACGTAAGATCCTCTGAAAATCAGCAGAGAAATCTAAAATGAAATAAACAAGACTCTTTGATAGTCAACAGAGCAGTATCTTTCATGATATAATTGAACATTTAAAATAATAGAACAAACTTTTTATTTATAAGACTTAAGATCCTTTGAAAATCAGTAGAGAAACCTTAAATGAAACAAACAAGACTCTCTGATAATCGACAGATCAGTATCTTTCATGGTACAATTAAAATTTCCAAAAAATGGAACAAACTTTCAACTTATAAGACTTAAGATCCTCTAAAAATCAACAGAGAAACCTCAAATGAAACAAACAAGACTTTTTGATAATCGGTAGAGTAATATATTTCGTGATACAATTGATAATTTTCAATAATGGAACATACTTTTAATTTGTACGACTTAATATCCTCTGAAAATTAGCAAAGGAACTTTAAATGAAACGAACAAGACTCCCTAATAATCATCAGAGTAGTATCTTTCGTGATACGATTGAAAATTTTCAATAACGGAACAAACTTTCAAGTTATAAGACTTAAGATCCTCTGAAAATCAGCAGAGAAACCTTAAATGAAACAAGCAAGACTCTCTTATAATTGACAGAGCAGTGTCTTTCGTGATACAATTGAATTTTTTCAATAATGGAACAAACTTTCAATTTATAAGACTTAAGATCCTCTGAAAAGTAACTAAGAAATCTACATTAGAGGAGGTTTACTAGAAAAGCTCTGTTGGACAAAAGTTTCAAGGAGACTTTTTAAGGTAGCCTCTGCTTGGGGAGAAAAAAGAGAGAAAACACTACAAAATATCATTATCAACACAAAGTTGAAGAATGACTTGCTGGGGAATAATCTCATGAGCACACACGGGGTAGGAACTCATTCAGAGAGATACCACCGACTTGATTAAGGATTGTTCTGGATACTTATGATTGAACCTGGATCCTGATTTATGTTATGTATGTTTGATTTTGGGTATGATATTCCACTTTGGATGGAAATACCATGCATAAAAGAATGCATGGATATGCATGTGGAAATGCAACTATTTGACTGAATTTTAGTTTTTTGATGAAGTTTCCCGTTTCAGTGGGAATGTTATGCATGCATGTATATAGACATGTTGATGATTGATAGGATTATATTTTTAATGAAACTTTCCGTTTCGGCGGAAAAGGTATGTATGAAATGATGCATGAAATGCACGTGGGAATGTAAACAAGTGATTGCATTTTTGGTGAAATTGGTCTCCCTTTTTCAAATGTGAGGTCTTTTCTGGGTACCTATGTCGGTTAGATTTGAGTTTATGAAGATTCCAGCAAGGTGGACTTTTATTTCGAGAGACCAATGGAGATTAGTGAGTTGAATGAGTATGACTTCTCGACACTCGAAATTTGATGATGCTGCGATTAGTAAGAAGACGTGGACGCCCTTAGTGACTCATTAGGGATCTGTTGTTGTTAGGCTACGTATGAGAAAATTCATGGGAGAACTAGGTTGTTCGTGCTGAGAGGGCCATGGTGACCTGTAAATGATTTGATGTCTTTATGCGACAAGGGCATTGATGATGACTGTTGATATTGTAAGACCCCAATTTTGACCCTAAGATCCCTCATGATATCTCGTCATTTGCATTGGCTTTAGGATCATACCTTGGTATCCTCCTTACCCCTCATTCATTAGGTTTTCATTTGGAGAGATCACCTAACACATTTGATTGTATCATACTTTATTTTCTTTTGTTTACTAACCCAAATACCAAAAATATGTCAATATATAACTTTATTTCTTCTGTAGGTAGTGTGTGCATCCACCTGTGCCTTATCAAGCTCACAACTAGGGTTTGAGACCCTCATGACAAGAGATCAATCAAGAAATGATCCACATTGGTTCTAAACATCATATATGGATCTCCATGATCATTTATCATTTTGATCAAGAATTCATCAAGAGTTTGAAGCTTGTTTGTCTTGGAAGCCCTAATTCATCTAGGTATCTTATGTGACTTCCTCAACAAGTTTCTTCAGCATTTGGTCAAATATTTCAAGGGATACTTCATTTCACATCATCTAGGTATCTTATGTGACTATCCAATTAGGAATTTGTATGGGTTAAAGCTAAACCCGTAAAAAGCTTTTATTTGAGATTGGGTATTTCAGTCCTAGTTTAAGTTGAAGATCAACCTGTACAAAATCTCTCCTAGGTTCTTGGTCATCACAGTGTTAAAACCTAGATAGGTTGAAACTCAGCCCGATACTTAAAAGCTTCTCAAGTAAGAGATCATCCCGATGTTAAAATCTCACAAGATTTTGGTTATCCCGGTTAAAACAAAGGTGTTGAGCTTAAAGGTTATGGAACTTGAATACTAATCACTCCAAGGTTCGTGCCTGTGGAAAGAAGCCTAACCACTTCAATCCATTGTTTGGGAAGGAAGATTTTATCCTTCACTCTCAAGCTTATTATGAAGAAAAGACACAAACACATACATTCATTGAATTGTATATTATGATTGAAGATCAATCACCATTTTCTTGTATAAGGTGGTTTATGAGTCTTTCCTGCTAAAAGCTCTCAAAGTATTATTGGAAACTCTTAAGATAAATTCTTGGGAGAGTAGTAGGTCCTCTTGTTTTTTACCAAACCACAATAATTCTTGGTGTTCCTCTTTTCTCTTAACTTCTTTTATTTTGGCAATTTATTTTCTGCATTTTATTTTTCCGCTGCTAAGTTTTAAAAATCTTTTTTAAACTTTGTTTTTATCTCCCAAAATTTTTTAAAACCAAAATTTTCTAATCCACACAATTCATTCCCCCAATCCTCTTGTGTGTGAAGTCTCAAGTCCAACATAATTAAACCCTAGTTAGTCATTTTCCCTAAATATGTACAATCTTCCTTTAAGATAAGGTGAGTTAATGCTAGGGTTCTCTCTTGATTAGTTGGAACGTGTTTAATTATTTTTACAAAGGTGAATATAGCTTTCCTCTTGATTTATTCAACTAAAGAAAATATTCGATCACGATTAATAAAATTATGGTTTGTAAGTTATCACGTAATAGACCCGTCTTCTATATGGATCATATGAGTTAAATCAATACTTCAATTTTGATCATTAGAACAAAGTTAGTTAGTTTTCTAAGATATTGGTCCTACTTTATATATGGATCAAATGAACTAGAACAAGGTTTTACTTGTGATTAATTGAACTCTGGTTAGTTTGTTTTTTGAACTTGGTCTTATCTTTCTTTTGGATGAGATGAACTAACGCTTGAGGTTCGCTCTCTATCCGTTGTAATTTGGTTTGTTCTTTTTCCGACAATGGATCTAGATTTCTTATTGATATGTTAAACTCAAGCGAGACTTCAATTGTAATCGGTAGGAACATTATTTGGAAATTATTAGAAAATGGTCCTAACTTTCTTCTGGATGAGATGAACTACATCTAGACTTCACTTGTTACGTGTCTGAGCAAAGGATAATTTGTTTGTTGATAATGGTCCTACCTTTCATCTGAAATAGATGAACTACAACACGACTTGACAAGGGATTAGTAGAATCCTAGTAGTCCTTTTTTCAAACTTAGTCTATATTTTTTCAGGATGAGGTGAGTTAATGCCAGGGTCTAGGCTTGATTAGATAGAACATGGTTAATTATTTTTACGATAATGACTCTTCCTTTCCTCTTGATATGTTGTACTAAAGTAAAGATTTTATCTTGACCACTCGAATTGTGGTCAGTAAGTTTTCACGTAATGACCCCATCTTCCATATGGATCATATGAGTTAAATTGATACTTCAATCGTAATCATTAGAACAAAGTTAGTTCGTTTTCAAGTTTTATATGTAGTCAAGAAAAAGCCCTAATAATAATTTTGTAAATGGTGACATATAATCCTTTTATAAAAAGAAAACTTAATTTAAAAAAAAATATTTATAATATATAAGGTTAAATATGTTTGTGATCCTCTTAAATAGTTTATATTTTATTTTTAGTCCATCAAAAAAATATTTTATCCTCCTAAAATTTTTCATCCAGACTTTTGCTATCGTATTCTACTTAGCGACGATTTTTATAATTTGAAGGCAGAATTAACGACGGTTTTATGATTTACTACTTAACAACTGAATTAGTGACTGTTTTATCAACGGTTTTAGTAGGAATGATCTAAAACGTAGATGAAATTTTTTAAGAGAACTATTATTTAAAGGAAAGTTTTTAAAGAATTAAAAGTGAAATATAAGATTACTCAAACTTATTTAATTGTAGTATTTATTTCTTTTTATTGGAGTATATACGTCATATTTAGTCAAAGTTCATGGATTTGTGCATTAAACTGGTTTTTGTTTTAAGGCATACATTTATCTTATTGTGAGGTATGATTGGAGAAGAATACAATATACCACTACTTGAAAGGAATTAATGATGATGACTAAAATAATAATATAATATGTACTTTTTTATATGATACTCCTTCTCTTTTATAAGCGATTTTCTTTTTAAATTTTTCTTATTTAGAATTTAATGAACATATAATATTTTTCTTATTTAGAATTCTTAACTACGATCTCGGACACTGATTAGCATGATCTAAAGAAATAATAAATATTACAGTATTATTCTACCGGAATAAATAATTTAAAACCTATTATAAAATGGAAGGAATCTTATATAAATATACACGAAAAAGAATAAATTAAGAATATTTACATACAAATAATAAATTTTTTATATTAAGTTGAATACTAAAATTGTAGACAATTAAAATATTTTCATATATCCTATAAGTGAAGAAAAATATTTTATATTATTAGACCCTAAAAAAACCCTTAAAAACTTTTAAAATTAAATATTTTTCAATATATTTATTTTAGAAAAAATAACTGATATTTGTCCCGAGATCATTAAAAATCTTTATTACATATAATCAAAACTTACTTACAATAATTAAGTATTACATTTACCACCAGGTCCTCCAAATTGAAAAGAATATCCAAAACTTTTTATTTCATCTTTGAAGTTTGTAAGTCCATAGCAATTAGGAGCATCATTGTAACTTTCTACCATAAACGGTATAGGATCATCAGGAGTTCTAACTATATTGAGATATTTTACAAATTTAAAATAAGATGCATGTGAGAAGTCTTTATCAGGCATGTATCCGGAACCCATTGCAGGACTAGTAGTACCAGCAGGAGTTGTAGTATATCCACCAAATCCTGCTTCTCGGGCTCCGTGGTCCAATGAGGAGAATAAAGCTTTGGGAAAATATCCAATATCCCTATCTACAACTTTTAACCACCAATTGCCTACATTATCCTGAACATCATAACATTTCATGATTTTACATTAGAATTGTAATAATTCAAATATTTATGATTAAATTCATAGAATTTAATCTATAATATTTGTATATTATGTCTTTCAACTTCACCATTTCATAGCATTATAATTTGGAAATATTTTGCTGACATTACATAATTTAAATATGTTAACTTTAAACTTTACTTAAAGAAATTACCCGAGAAATTTGAAGCGGCAAATCAATAATCTTTCCTCCATAGGTAGATGTATTAGATATACGCGTACCAAAGATGTATGATTTATCAATCTGAATGAAACCTTTGCACAGCATATTAAAGCATCCTTTATTACCTGACTGTATTTTTTTAATACCACGTTATATTGTAAAGAAACAAGTTTTTTGATTTTCAAAATAAATTGCATATAAATTGAGATCCAAAGAAATATTGACAAAATTAATAAAATTATTCTTAACAATTTATGTGAAAGGAGCATTCTAAATGACCAATTTCAAAAAAATTGGATAGAGTTATCTTTAGACTAAAATCCATTGGAAACATCTAAAACTTAAACTATTTTAAACAATGATATATGATATATAATAAAATAAAATGATAGTAGATACTTAGTTTAAGATACAAATACAATAGTTAAATATTTTTAATAGATAAAAAAGTCGTCACTTATGTAAAATAATGTATACAGTATTAATAAGTGAATTCCATAAAAACATATTAAATAATATATAAATATTTATTTACCGCCCAAAACATGTATAGATGTGTTTGATCGTCATTATATAGTTGTGGAGACACCTAACATCAGATATAAGATAAATTAGAAAGTAATTTATATATTTTAAAATTTATTTAAATATCAAAGTTATATATATATTTAGAGTAAAATAAAAATAGAATTATAAAATAAATTAAAACTCACATGCCATCCAATTGAAATTTTATTAAGATTATCTCCTTCTCCTCTTTGAACATATAAATTAGCGGAGCTTGATTGACCTTTATAAATTTTTGGATTCCAAACACTAGTAATTCCACTAACTCCATAATAGGGAGAACCCAATAATGAAAGATACAAACGAGCAAACTATAATTTCAAAAAGTTCACTTATTAATTTAAAAAAATAATATATGTTAATTATACAAATAAATTAAGAAATTAAAAATTTAATTGTATATATATGAAAAAACTTACATGATTAATGGAGTCATTTTCAGTTAGATTATGACTCGTGAATAAAGATTTTTTTTGAATTAAATCTTTTTTCGTTGTCCTCCGAATAGGTACCGTTCCTTCAGGACACTTAACTTTCTCAAGTATGAATATAGACTTAGGTTTGATCGGTGAATTCCAAACTCTAGTTTCTGTGACGTTTCTTTCAAAAATTGGTTTTATCTGATATAAAGAAAATAAAAATGAAGATTGAAACAATTTTTTATAAGTAATAAAAAATAAATTGAAAATAATACACTAAATTATTTTACCTGTAATTTGTGATTTTTTAACAAAGGATGATCAAAAGCTGGTTGTTTGTTAATATCAACACAATCAACTATATATCCTGACTTTGTCTATAAAAATCACCAAAATGAAATATAAAACAAAATTGTTAAAAAGATATATCAAATTAAACCAATTAAAACGACCAGTAAATCATGTGAAAATACATTAATACTCTTTATGGGAGGCTTGTTAAGGATGTTTAGTTGCCTCTCCAATTCCAAATCTTCTTCTTTCAACCCTCTCTGCATACCATGATCTCTCTCAGCAGTAATAATGGTCACCAAAGACACAACCAATAACAATATATTAATCATTTTTGACATTCCCTTTTAGTGATGAATCAATTTTGATATATCAGAGTTTAGTATATTGCTTATTTATAGACAAAATATTCAAAAACAAATGAAATAGTATAATAATTTAATAAAGATAAAATTTATGAGTTCTATTGAATATATTATTTTATTTTGATATCTTTATTTTTATTAAATATAAATTTTGACTTTTTAAATTTATTGAATAATTAGTTTTATGTATTTAATTTATATGTAGACTAAATATATATGTTATTCAATGAATAAAAATATTAAAATTTACTTATAAAAAAGAATGGAGGAGGATGTACCTTTTTGTTTTTATTTTTTTGAAATAATTTTTTTTTATTTTTCTCCATATAATGGAAAAAATCTTAATGTTTCAATTAATATAATATTACTTAGCATCTAAATACTTTGTAGTTTTTTTTAACAAACACGCGTTCAATTTCTCAAATATAGTATATCTATTTTAAATTATAGCTTATTTGTCTATTTTACACAAATTAAAAATACATTTAATTTTGTAAAAAAAAGGTAAATTATAATTTCTTTTGAAAAAAGTATCTTTCAATAATATTATGACAAAGAGAGAGTAATAGATATTAAAAAACTTGTAAAATGTATAATAAAAAACTATTTTTATATATGAGTTTAGTATATTCCTTATTTATAGACAAGATGTTCAAAAACAAATGAAATAGTATAATATTTTAATAAAGATAAAATTTATAAGGTCAATGATATGAATTAAATATATTATTTTATTTTGATATCTTCGTTTTTATTAAAAATAAATTTTGACTTTTTAAATTTATTGAATAATTAATTTTATGTATCTAATTTATATGTTGACTAAATATATTTGTTATTCAATGAATTAAAATATTAAAATTTACTTATAAAAATTAATGGAGGAAGATGTAACTTTTTTGTTTTTCTTTTTTTAAAATAATATTTTTTGAATAACTTTTTATTTTTTATTTTTCTCCATATAATTGAAAATGTCTTAATATTTAAATTAGTGTAATATCACTTACTATCTAAATAAATACTTTGTAGTTTTAAAAAAAAAAAATTGCATTCAATTTCTCAAAGATAGTATATCTATTTTAAATTATAGCATATTTATCCATTTCACACAAATTAAAAATACATATAATGCTGTACAAAAAACAGGATAAATTATAATTGCTTTAAAAAAATATCTTTCAAGAATATTATGACAAAAAGAGAGTAAGATATATTAAAAAATTATAAAATGTATAATAAAATAATATTTTTATATAAAATGATTTATAATTTAAAGTAGAAAACGTGTTATTAATACAATTCTTTTGCATAATTTTATATAATATTTTATGTCATAATTTATCGTCAATATTTGAATCGTAGAGACAAAATAAAAAACTTAAAAAAATATAATCAAATCTTTTATTGGTCAATAAAACAAAATCTTTATTGAGCACACATTGAAGTCTACCTCAAGTTAGTGCAATTAATGCAATAAATACATGTTAGTTTAATCCCAAAGACAGATTCATGTTACCGCATAAAAAATATATATTATTACATTAATTTTTAATTTTCCATATATAAAAATAAAAAAATATAAATTGACCTAACTTTTCTAGAGTCATATTTTTATTAAAGGTGTTCAAAATCAAACTAAACCAGTAGAAAATCGCAAATCAAATCAAATTGAAATTACAAAAAATCGCATTTGGTTCGGATGTATTTGAGTTCTTTTTTAACAAAAACCGTAGGGTTTGGTTTGGTTTGCGGTTTATATTTTGCAAACCGAGTTAAACCAAACATAACCGTATTATGTTATAACTCAAGCTTCACTAATCCCACAACCAACCAAAATCTCAAACCTATTATACCTTAATCTTACAATTAAGGACGGTCTTCTCTTACTCACACTTATGATTTTAGTTTCAACCTTTCCAAACCTCTCATAGTTGTATCCCGTATTCTTCTCATCTTTTTTGCAATGTACGTCTCATCTCTTATATTCTTTCTTTTTCATTTTATTTTCATTTTTATGTTACTATTTTCTCTTATAAATAATTTTTTATCGCATATTTCTTCTCTAATCTCACATCTCTTCTGCTATTTCTTTTATATTTTCTCTAATCCCTCATCTCCTCTATTTTATTGGTTTTATTATAATATTTTTGGTATTATATTATGCTACTATTTTTTTTACGTTTGTCTAAACTGATTTTTGTATATTGAATGAATTTTTTTTGTCTAAATATCATGAGTTTTGTAGTTATTTGGTAATATATCAATGAATAAACACAGAGTTATGGTGTTCACTATATGTTTATATATGACTCAATAAAAATATTATAAAAAATTGAATCAATCAAATCAACCTAAACAGCATTGGTTTATTTTGATTTTGTTCGGTTTTATTTCTAAAAACTAACCGAACTAAATCAAAGTGAATATTTTTTTCTCTTACGTTTCATATGATTTTTAAAGTCAAAATCATTCAAACATATACAAAAACTAATGAAATACTATAATAATTTATTAAAGCTAAAATTTATGAGGTGAATGATATGAATTCAATACATTATTTTATTTTAACATCTTTATTTTTTAGTAAAAGTAAATGTTAACTTTTTAAATTAATTTAATTAGTTTTATGTATTTAGTTTATATGTAAATCAGTTTTATATATATATATATATATATATATATATATATATATATAATATATATATATTATATATATATATATATATATATATATATATATATATATATTAAATGAATCTAAAATGTTAAAATTTGCTTATAATAAAGAAGGGAGAAGGGTGTACTTTTTTTGTTTTTCTTTTTTTGGAATAATCTTTTTTATTTTTCTCTGAATAATTAAAAAGTCTTAATATTTTAATTAATGTAATATCTAAATATTTGTATTCTCTTAAACACTCACATGTTCAATTTCTCAAATATAGTATATCTCTTTTAATTTATAGTTTATTTGTCCATTTTACACAAATTAAAAATACATCTAATTTTATAAACAAAAAAGATAAATTATAATTGCTTTAAAAAAAAGTATCTTTCAAGAATATTACGACAAAGAGAGTAATAGATATTAAAAAAATTATAAAATGAAGAATAAAAATATATTTGTATATGAAATGATTTATAATTTGAAGTAGAAATCGTGTTATTAATAAAATTTGGTTGTATAATTTTATATAATACTTTATGTTATAATTTATTCCCAATATTTGGATTGCAGAAACAAAATAAAAAAACTAAAAATTTATGAGGTGAATCATATGAATGAATACATTTTTTTATTTTAATGTCTTTATTTTTTATTAAATGTAAATTTTAACTTTTTTAATTAATTGAATAATTAGTTTTATGTATTTAGTTTATATATATATATATATATATATATATATATATATATATATATATATATATATATATATATATATATATATATATATATATATATATATATATATATATATATTATATATATATATATATATATATATATATATATATATATATATGAATCTAAAATGTTAAAATTTGCTTATAATAAAGAATGGAGGAGGGTGTACTTTTTTAAAATTCTTTTTTAGGAATAATATTTTTGGGATAATCTTTTTTATTTTTCTGCATATAATTAAAAAATTCTTAATGTTTCAATTAGTGTAATATCTAAATACTTTGTAGTTTTTGTAAGAAACACATGTTCAATTTCTCAAATATCTATTTTAAATTATAGCTTATTTGTCCATTTTATACAAATAAAAAAAACATCTAATTTTGTAAAAAAAAAGATAAATTATAATTGTTTTAAAAAAAGTATCTTTCAAGAATATTATGACAAAGAGAGTAATAGATATTAAAAAAATTATAGAATATATATAAAAAACATTTTTATATAAAATGATTTAAAATTTGAACTAGAAATCGTGTTATTAGTAAAGTTCTGTTGTATAATTTTATAAAATATTTTATGTCATAATTTATTGCCAATATTTGTATTGCAGAAACAAAATAAAAAATTTAAAGAAATATAATAAAATATTATGTTGATCAGTAAAAAAATAAAATCTTTATTGAGCACATGTTGAAGTCTACCTCAAGTTAGTGCAATTAATCTGCAATAGATACATGTTAATCTGATCCCAAAAGATTGATTCATGTTACAATATAAAAAATATAGTATTGTATTAATTTTTAATTTTTCATATATATATATATATATATATATATATATATATATATATATATATATATATATATATATATATATATATGTGAATAAAAAATATATATTGACCTAATTTTTCTAGAGTCATAATTTTTATTAGGGTTGTTCAAAATCAACCTAAAGTAATAGAAAATCGCAAACCAAAACAAACCAGACCGAAACTATAAAAAATTACATTTTATTCGGATGTATTTGAGTCATTTTTTGATAAAATTGTGCGGTTTGATTTATGGTTTGTATTTCGCAAACCGAGTTAAACCAAGTCTAATCGTATTATGTTATAACTCAAGCTTCACTAATCCCACAACCAACCCAAAAGTCAAACCTATTATGGCTTAAACATACAATTAAGGACGATTTTCTCTTACTCACACTTAAGGTTTTAATTTCAACCTTCTCAAACCTCTCCCAGTAATATTTTGTATTCTTCTAATCTTTTTTGTCATGTACGTCTCCTCGTCTCTTTTACTCTAATTACTATTTTCTCTTATACTTAAGTTTTTATCACACGTTTCTTCTCTAATCTCACATCTCTTCTACTATTTCATTTTTATTTTCTCTAATTTATCATCTCCTTTTTTTTTATTATAATACTTTTGGTATTATTTTATTCTACTATGTGTTTTTACGTTTGTCTAAATTGTTTTTTATATATTGTATAAAATATTTTTGTCTAAATATGATGAGTTTTGTTGTATAATTTTATATAAAATGATTTATAATATTTTTTTTGTGTAAAATATTTTTTCATAAAATGATTTATAATTTGAAGTAGAAATATTGTTATTAGTAAAACTCTATTGTATAATTTTATATAATATTTTATGGTCATAATTTATTGTCAATATTTTATGACTCTAATCTTTTCTAGAGTCATATTTTCTGCAATGTTTTTTTAAATCTGAAAAAAATCATTTTTTATTAAATGAGTCTCATTTTCTTAAAGGATTGGACTATGATACAAGTCTCTTTGCTTTGAATTAATGAATAAGTATGCTAATATTTTTTTCCATTTTTGGTTTGCTACGTTAACAATGGCAGATTGAAAAAAGAAAATAAAAAGTCATCATAAAAGAATGCACAAAAGTGATCAATATTGAAGTTCCCTTGCATATTAACATTTGATGAAGAAATGGGAAGTCAACTACTTGTACTCAATCTCCGGGTATTTTAGCTAGTAAGATTTGAGCCAAATGTTTTCATTGTTCACTTTTCTTTCTTATCATAGTATTTGTACATCAATTACTTTCTAGAATTTCCATTGTTTCTATTTGAGCCTATTGGTCTGATAAATACGCACTGAGACAGTTATTTGTGAAACCTCTAAGGCTTTTAAGCCAACATGTATTGAAATGATTATATCATTTGCTAACCACTTTGAATTTTAGTTATTCATTCTGTGACATGGCTTGTTATATAGTCATTTGAGTTTGAGGTTGCTCTTGAAAGTTAATATCATTTAAGTTTAGGGTTGGGGTACTGGAGAATTGGTCAAAAGAAGGGAAAAAGAAAAATAAAATCAAGAAGTTAAATATTACTTCTTAAAAAAAAGATAAAAAGACCGACAAAATGAATCTTTTAGTACAAATTGACCAGAAAAAGAATGATATGAAGGGGAAAATGTAACATAAGGAGAATTAGGTACCTAACTCCAAAGGTTTAAGCCAAATATCCTAAAATATCATTCTTTGACATAAGTCATGTTACAACCGTAAAAAGACCTTAAAAATGTATGTTTAAATATGACTTTAATTGACTTGGTTCGAAATTTTACAAACTCAATGCACTACGCCAAAAAGGTTTTTTAACAGCGCATCTTAGACAGCGCTTTTAAAAGAAAGCGCTGTCTAAGGTTAAAATAAAAATAAAACACGGAAAATGTTCTAAAAAAATAATGAAAGCGCTGTCTAAGGGGGGGTCTTAGACAGCGCTTTTAGAAAGCGCTGTCTAAGACCCCCCCTTAGACAGCGCTTTTAGAAAGCGCTTTTAAATATAGACCTTAGTCAGCGCTTTTGAGAAAGCGCTGTTTAAAGTCTTTCAATTAAAAAGAAAAGGATAATTTACCTAAGTCCGGTGTTACCCCATTCAAACCAAAACCTGCTTCAAGGCTCACCGTACTCCCTCCGTCTCCTTCGCGCCGGAATCGCCTCCGGCAGCGGCGGAGGGCATATCATCACTTTCGTTACACCATTAAGACCGTCTCTTCGTCCTCTATCACAAATCAACCTCAATGCCTCTCAATTTTCAGTCAAACATCCAAACCAAACCAAAATCAAATGAACCCTAACTCACTAAATCTTGAATTAAACGCGAGCAAAGGGAGATTCGGAGACCAAACCATAAGGGATTGGCTCCATGGACTACAAAATACACCATAGTAAGGAGAATCGATCGAGAAAAATGGAATTTCACCAACCTGTAAGACGGCGGAGTGGCCCGGTGAAAATTGAATTCAGAGCGAACGAACATGAAGATGAAGGCGCCTTCAGGTAATCTTCAGAATCCCCTCCTTCTTCCCTTTGATTCTTCTATTTTGTGCGATGCTTCTTCCTTCTTCTCCTCTTCGCGTGTGCTTCTGTGATTGTTGTGTATGATGAAAGATTCATTGAAACTCTGTTACGTGAATTCTTGTGTGCGTCGCGTGTGAATAAATGCTCTGTGTGAATCGTTGTGTGGAGACGAATCCTAGATCAAGCATAATTGCAGCTTCGATGTGAAGCTCCAATGGCTTCCTAATGGACCTTTGTGCAAGGTTAGAAGGGAGAGAAAAATGGTGAATAGAGGTTATGATAGTGATGAGTGAGCTTTGAGAATTGTTCCTTTTTGATTGAAGAGTGATGTATGTTTATATAGTTTGGAAGCCGTAATCGAGTCGGGTAGCTCGGGTAGAATGGTTAAGGCAGGTTAAATTTCAGTTAGATTTGAAGAGTATGGTTGTTGGGAATGATTTTAACACTGTTAATTTCTGTTAAATAGTTTGTTAAGGATCTATTCATTTTTTGACAGAGCAATTGCACTTGGGGTTGGTTACGGGATGCGATTAAGTTTGTGAATCAGAAGGAAAATAGATTGGTTATGTTGATTTGGACTAAAACAGGTTATTGAAAAGAAACTGATTATAGTTCTGAAACCTGGATTGTGAGTTGGGTTAATTTCTAAAATCGTTTTCTCTTACTGTGACTTTCAGGTTTTAGTTGCCTAGTTATTCGCAGCTTTGGATTTTTCTGCTATGCATATGCTGCTGTTGGGCATTGCCTTGCTTGAATATTTGAAATCGATTTCTGGAACTGCTGTTGGATTATTGATGCAAGATTATGGATGTTGGCTTTCGATGAAGTTAGTTTTAGTTGAGTTATCAGTTAAATTTGGTTGATATATTTTTACTTCTGTTAGCAGGTTTGGATATGTTATGACTTTCATGTGCTGTGGAGCTTTTGGAGGTGTCCTGTTAATAGAGAAAAGGTTAGAGTGAAATTGCTAAGTTGTTGGTTAGACTCACTTGTTAGAATTTGAAAACAATTACAGTTTGGATGTGATTAAAGGAAAAAGTTAGAAATTATTTGCAAGCTTGGTCTGGACTTAGCAATTATTTGGAAGTTATGTGTTAGTTAACAGTTAGCAAATCAAGAGAAAGTTAGTGGAGAGTTTTAACAGTATTAAAATTTGTCGGAGGTTGTTAGTGAACTGAATTTAGAATTGAATTAAAGCTGAATTTGCCATTATAATTTCAGTTGTTTTGATTATAAGTTATATGTGATAATGCATGATTTCATTATATTTTTGTTTTCAATTGCTTTGATTATAAGTTATATCTGATAATGCATGATTTCTTTATTTTTTTTTGTTTTCAATTGCTGTGATGTTGTTGCAGAGACCTCTAAAAACTTTATATCACGGCTGCAATAGCAGCTTCTGACTGCTGTTTTGATTTTGAAATATGGTTTCAATATTATGTACTTGTGCTGAATTACCGTTAAATCTAAAATACAGTCGCAACTATGCCGCAAATCTTGATATTTCAAAAAATGCAAGAAAATGCGGCTGATGTGGCCGAAATTGTAATTGTGACGTTGTTGCGAAGACATGTAAAGTTTTTATATTGTGGTTGTAATTGCTGTAGCTAAGGACAAAAAAAATGTAGTTTGTTATTTGGCATATAAATTACTATAAAGCGTGCTCCTTTATGTAAGGGATCATTTTATGAGGTAATGTTGTACTTGGCTAGGGATTAATGTGATGGCTGGAGTTGGGCTTCTATCTACACCTGATACTGTGAAACAAGCTGGGTGGGCCAGTATGTTGGTGATGGTTATTTTCGCAGTTGTGTGCTGTTATACAGCAGAACTAATGAGACATTGCTTTCAAAGCAGAGAAGGCATCCTTAGCTACCCAGATATAGGAGAAGCTGCATTTGGAAAATATGGCCGAGTTGTTATATCAGTAAGAATGTTTCTGCTTTTTGATTAATTTTTGGAGAGAACTTGCTTGTTTTTTTGCATAATCTTTCTTAGTATGAAATTCCTTAAAGTCTTTTTTCAAACCCTTGTCTTTTTAAGGGTATAACTGCTGATTAAATCCCTTTTAAGAGTAAAATTATGTTCTTCTTTCTGTTATGTTCTTGCTCACAAACAATTGTTATGTTCTTCCTACATATGGTTCAGTCCTATTATATTTTTCTTCTCTGTTTAAGTATTTTTTCCAGCTTTCGTCTGTTTCTTTGGCCCCATGATATGATATTTCTCTATTTTATTTATTTCAACGAGTGCTAAAGAATGGTGACATAATATGTATTTTCTACTGCATAGCATGATGGTTTAAACAATGTGTATACTGACATTTTATTTTCAATTTTTATCTTGTTGCAGATTGTTTTGTACACCGAATTATATGTAAGTGCTGCAGTGCATCCATTTCCTTTTGCCTTTATTACTCTGCACAATCTATATGACACATATCAATCATTTATGAATGCAGTCATATTGTGTGGAATATATCATCATGGAAGGCGATAACCTTACTGGTCTTTTTCCTGGAACGTCCTTGCATTGGGGAGGTTTGGATTTGGATGGCAAGCACTTATTTGCAATTTTGACTGCACTTATTATTCTCCCTACTGTTTGGTTGAAGGATCTTCGTATAATCTCCTATCTCTCAGGTTAATACTTTTGACGATCCGAAAATATAAAGTTGTGGAGACAATACTGATATAATATAAAGTATATGTAGGAGCAGCTAGTTTGTATCTCCCAATGTCTATTGAAAATATCCATCCTTATTTTAAACCTCTTTCTTGCAAGCATTTACTGAGATAACTTGTGATGGTTCTGCAGCTGGAGGGGTTATTGGTTCAATGTTGATCGCTATTTGTGTTGTTCTTGTTGGGACAAGAAATGATGTTGGATTCCATCAGACTGCTCCATTCGTAAAGTGGAGTGGCATTCCATTTGCTTTTGGTATCTATGGGTTTTGCTTTGCAGGACATTCAGTTTTTCCCAATATATATCAGTCTATGGCTAACAAAAGAGAATTTACAAAGGCAATGATCATATGGTATGCTATGCTACGTAACTTTCTTTGTCAGTGGCAACCAAGGTTATTATTATTTTTATTTAAAAAAGGTCCGCGTTAAGGCATCGAGTTTTTTGGTGTCTCTGTGACTACTATTGAGACCTCACTAGCAGCATTTGACCATGACTCTGCAATATCAAAGAGCCTGATGTGGCCGCTACTGAGACTGCAATTTAAAATCTTGATAGCAACACATGTTTTTTAAGTGTTTTCATTTACCTCTACATTTTATTCTTGTACAGTTTTGTTTTGCCCATGTTTTTATATGGAGGTGTTGGACTGGCGGGATATCGCATGTTTGGTGAAAAGACATTGTCTCAGATAACATTGAATCTACCACCAAATTCACTTGCTTCCAAAGTCGCTTTGTGGACTATAGTAAGAAATTTTGGGGCCGCTCTGCATTATTTTTGTATATTTTTTTTCTTTCTTTCAAGGTACATTTTTATTGTTTCTAATTTTGTTTGTTTTCTCTTTCAGGCAATTATTCCGCTAACTAAATATCCTTTTTCCCCCATGTCGATTGTCTACCACATTTTTTATTATATTAGTGATGACACTTGATAAAACTTAGGATTTATAATCCATATTTTTTTTTCATATGTAGTGTCCTCAACAACGTAATCAAATAGATTGCGGGTATTTCATGTTGAGGTTTATGCGAGATACTCTTGCTTTGGGCCGATTAAAGATTCCCACCGATGTATGTATTTCTAACTTATGAGTTATTTTTATATTTACACATATCTCATATAATTAAATAGTTGGAATTAATTCAAAATATGTTATATTATTATGTAGTACTTTGATGAATTCAAGTGTGCATTTTATACAAAGGATCAAGTGGACGAAATCAAAGAGGAGTGGTGTCAATTCATGATAAAGCTCAATGTTTGTTCATAAATTTGTGTAATTAATGTGTACATTTGTAGTATATGTTATGACTTGTAAATGTGTACATAAATTTGTATATATTTTGATACATTTAAGGCAAAATTGGTTTGAATTGGTATATATATATATTTGTTAGCCAAAAATTGGTAGGAAAAAGGCCAAAATGGCATATATAAAATGTGATAATTGTCTGTCAAAATCTGGTTGAAAACAGGTAGAAATTCTGGTTTATAAACCTGGAAAAAATGTGGTTTAAAACAAAAGCTTCAAAAAATTTCGTATACCTTAGACAGCGCTTTTGTAAAAAGCGCTGTCTAAGGGGGGGATTAGAAAGCGCTTTAGGCAAAAGCGCTGTCTAAGGGGGGGGCTTAGACAACGCTTTTTGAAAAGCGCTGTCTAAGGTATACCTAAAAAAATTAAAATAGGAGGGTCTTAGAAAGCGCTTTTGGCCAAAGCGCTGTCTAAGGGGGTGGGGCTTAGACAGCGCTTTTCATAAGCGATGTCTAAGGTATACCTAAAAAATTTAAAATAAGAGGGTCTTATAAAGCGCTTTTGGCCAAAGCGCTGTCTAAGGGGGGGGGGCTTAGACAGCGCTTTTAAGATTTAAAAAAGCGTTGTCTAAACCTTTAGCAGCGGAGGTTTAGACAGCGCTTTAAAGCGCTGTCTAAGGCTAAAAAAAGCGCTGTCTAAGGTCTTGTTTGTTGTAGTGATGTTAAATGCTTTTGTACGTTGATTGTGATTATCTTATCAAATTGAGTGAATAAAGGTGAGATGAGAGACAATTTGAGTACTTACGTGCTTGGAAGAACTTTTCCAAGTAATTTGGATTGGCGTAGGGAACAAACATGTTGATTAGATGACAAAGTTGATGTGCATTGGTAAGGGTAAGCAATTTGATTCTGATGTGATGTTCAGTGTGCATACATGTTACTTCAAGACAAGTAACAAAGTAAGTTTGGGATTATAATGATACTCGGTCATTACGTAATATTTTCCAGAAATTTAGGACAAATCTGTGAAATAATGAGCAAAAGTTAAGCTAAAATGTGGAAGAAGTGAGCAAAAATAATCAAGAGGAAGAAAGTTGGGACTTAGTGAAAGTTTGAAGAAAAAAAGTGATTTTCCTATATTTTTCTCACGGTTGCGATACTCACATCATGGGCACAATAATGTCACATCACAATCGCAATGGATATTAACGCGGTCGAGATGCAGCGAGATCCTAACACGCTTTTTGCAATTTTAAAATGAGATTTTGACTAATTTTTTTAAAAGTTCCGAGTTTGATAGATAAAGTGACGACCAAGAGGTTTGGAGCATAAAATTAGAGAGCATTAGATCCATTTTAGAGTAATTTTTCCATTTATTTTAATGAATACTTCTTATCAACTCATGTTAATTGTTAATTTCACTATGAATAACTAAGTTATTCTATATTGTATCTTTTGAGCTAAACCTGATTGTGCTCTGTTAGATCATATGTATGTTTGATATTATTTAAAAAAATTATGTTATAATCATTATTTAATTGTTCTTGTGCTTAATGTTTTTTGTGTGTCAACGAAAATGCAAACTATTATCATATGAGTATAGATTATTAATCGTAATTCTACCGATCCGAATTATGATAATTATTCAACTTAGTAATTAACTAGGAATAGGTGATTATAAGTTTTGGATTTTGAATTAACAAACTTAGAAACACCTAATTTAATTCTGGATTGACCCAAGGAATTAGTGAATTATTGTGTAAGTTAGTGAGTTGTACAATGAGTAATTGGGTACAATTGTCTTGTTAATTTGTTGTGAGATTATAGTGTAATTGTAATTCATTTGATACACAATTCATCAACATGGATAATTAGGGGGATTCGATAAAAAGATCTAATCACCTTTCCTAATCAACTTTTACTCAATTAATTTTCTCATTCTTGTTTCGGTAATAAATCACCATTGAATCCCCTCCCCTATTATTTCTTTTAAATCGTGTGGTTACGTTGTTAAAAATTTACAATCCCTATAGAGATGAATTATTTTATTACTTCGGCAAGACTCATACACTTTCTATTTTAGTCGAGCACCTACACAACGAGAAGTCTGTTTCAAAATGTTGGGAAACATGAATAGACACAAATTTAAGCTTCCCCACTCATTTTTTTCTCACTTATTTTACCTATATTATTTGCAAACCATGACACACACTAGAGAACACCATTCAAGGTCAAAATCTTCACCAACTCAAACATCAATCCATTACAGAGATTGCTCGGGTATATTATTCTACTCTATTTCCCGCAAACTTCTCACTTATTATTGACTTTTCTCAAACTTGCAATGAACACCCAAATTACTTAAATTTAGGGTAATTATATTTCTCCATAATGATAAAATAGGATATGGTAGTTTAATTGTAAAAACATTAAACAAGTTTGTGGTACCCCTAAGGTAGTAAGAATGACCAAATGCCTTAGTAGTTTCCGGGAGGTGAGTGCTTGTCCATGGCAGCAAGAGGCCCTATTTTGTGGTGTTTGTAGTGATGAGAGAGAGTCAGCTCACTTGAGGTAAGAAACTCCATGTTTATGTGTTATTATGGATAATTTATGATTTGTCCCCTCAACCCTAAGGTTGGGGTATTTATAGTGGCACTTTGGGTCTAGGGTTTTCTTGGGATAATCGTCCACTCAATCAATGACAGACCATTGAATCCCTATTTCCTAGAAATATGTGGGTTAGACTATTAGTGCCTTTCAAACTTATTTTTTTATTAAAAGCAATGCATCCACTTTGAAATTTGTATCACGAACTACGAGGTTTTGATCCCTCATTTTTATGTTGGTACGTAGGCATAAGACCGAAGATCTTGTCAAACACAAAAATATAATTAATGAATTCTTTTCTCACCCCCCCCCCCCAATTCTATTTGTTTGTAAACATCACTTTGTACCAAATACATATGCACACAAAAAGGGCTCCCTAGGAGTACCTAGGACAATTTGGGTGCTAACACCTTCCCTTTGTGTAACCAACCCCCTTACCTGTAATCTCTAACTTTTTATTAGTTTTGATTTGAAAACTTCTTACTTTTGGGTTTTGTTCGTACTTTTCCCCTTTTTCCCTTGGAAACAATAAAAGCGCGGTGGAGACTCTTGTTATTTGATCTCTAGCTTATCCATAGCTTGATGATCATGAATTTACCGCTACAGTCATCATGTCCATCTTCTCATCTAAGATGTCCAGAATTCTTCCATAGTCTTGCATAAAGTTGTTGAGTTTTATCGATGTCACTTTGGCATTCAACTTCTGCAAGCTGACAAGGTCCACTTTCTTGTATTTGAACTGAAAAGTGATTCTTCTCTCAGGATTCATTTTGTCAACAAGTCTTGAATTCCTGAAACAATGTGAAACAAACTAAGAGTTTTGATTTTTATGCGTATGCGATGAATGGATGAATGCAATGTTTTTGGTACAGGTTCAAAGGTCCGAGGTATGGATGAATCTGGTTGCTTTCTAAAAAATGGGTTCTCACCGGGTATGATCTAGAGTTTTGTTACAAAGGACCCCTAGAGTCACTGATTCACGAGAATGTTTGACGCGTATGGAAAATGCTTTCTGGTCATCAACTCCTTCAAGGGAATCTATTCTAGGTGAGGTTCTCGTACCGTCCCTTACGAGGTATTCACCTCGGGAGTCCGTACTACGCAACCATCGACTTTGGTTCTAGATAGGGTACTCATAGTCATGGATTCAAAAGAATGTTTGACGCTTACGGAAAATGCTTTCCGGTCGTCAACTCCATCTAGAGAATCTATTATGAGCGAGGTTTTCGTATCGATTCTTACGAAGTATTCACCTCGAGAATCCATACTACGCAACCATCATTCCTAGTTGTCCAAAGGTTCAATGTTTCTAAAAGGTCCTTAGAGTCATGGACCCCTTCGAAATATTGAAGCTTACAAAGTATTCACCTCGGGCGACAATATTTGCAAAAGGATCTACTCTAAGTGAGGTTCTCATACTGACTCTTACGAAGTATTCACCTCGGGAGTCTATACTACTCAACCATTATCCTATCTTATGTTTTTCCATTCTAGACTCGGGTATAAAGTCTTTCCCACATTGTTTGCAATCAGAATATCTAAATACCAACATCACAATGAAACTAATATACAACAGATATATCAATATATCAAAAAAGATAACATAAGCAATACAGAAAAAGCCGCACAAGTAAACAAACAAGGCACACAAAGGTTCTAACCAGGCTTGACTCACTTAGGGAAACTAGTCCCCAGCAGAGTCGTCATCTGTCGTACCTCAAAAAAATGAGAACACGACCTAGTAAAGCGCAATTGTACGCTTGTAATGATTGACTGAACAGAGTCGCCACCGAACTTTATTTATTCCTAAAAGGAAAGGGGAAATACCGATAAAACCCAAGAAAGAACGACAATGATTATGGTCGTCGCAACCAAATCAGGGTTCGGGAGTCGATTATGCAAGAGGAAGATATTAGCACCCCTCACGTTCGTTATACTCAACGGGAACCGTTAGGTTGGTTGTGCATGTTAGTGTTTGTTTGAAATATTATGCTTTTGAAGTTATTAGGTGGGAAAGAAAGAATGGAAGAGAGAAGAATGTTTTTGGATTTTTGCAACAAAGGGGACTAAACCTAAGTTTTTTATTAATTGGCCTGACAAGATTTATGAATCTTTCTCCTACATATCTCCAGATGGAATAGAGAACTCAAGGCTTACGTAGTTCTAGGTAGAAAAATGTTTCTTTATTGGTCTATTTTAGCGAAAGCTACTTTGTGTCAATCGACGAAAATATTGTTGAACTACCCAAAACAAGTGGAGAAGGGGACGTTTGCTTCACGGACGAATGGATTTACAAATCAACATTCGTGGACAACATCACAAGCTTACTCACACGTTCAAGCGGATGAAATATTGATTTGCATCATCTTGAAACAGAATACCTTACGTTTGAGAAAAGGGTTTAAGGGTCGATCGCACGGCGGCGACAAAAGAGTTTGATTGGTTTGAGTGTATTTTGAGTAATGGCGAGAACTTGGATGGGCGAGATATCTATATCGAATCCTAGTCTCAGGAGTGCGTGGTATCCACCACGTTCCATTTCCATCTTATTTGCGAAAAGGTTTGATATATTTACGTGTTTTTGAGATTTGATTGAGAAAAGGGTTTGACAACACCGTTTTGACAATTTTGAATGATGACGAGAGCTACGATGGGTGAGATATCCATCTCGAATCTTAGTCTCAGGAGCTCGTGGTATCCACCACGTTCCATTTCCATCTTTATTGAAAAGTATTTGATAAACATTAAGTACTTTGAGTTTTTATTGTGAAAATAACTTTATGTTGGATCAAACATTTGATGAGCGATTGAGAAAGATTTGAATGATATGGTTTGAAAGAAGTGGAATAGATAGAAATGGATGGATTTTGTTTATTGAGAAAATACTCGACGTTGGATCGAGTCATTATTTTTTATCTTTTTGAAAGGAAGTTGGTTTTATTCTTGCGTTAGTAACTAGCTAAAGAATCAAGCAATAAAGAAATAAAAGCTGTAAAATTATTATACATCATGGAAGTGGGGGTACATTTTGTCGAATGGAGATTCAAGATAGTAAAATAATTACATCGGGCCCAATCAACGAACAAACAATGCATGAGTGTAGGTGCGAGAGTAACGTCTCATTGTCAGAAGGCCCAAGAGTAACTGTGGTGTATGAGTCTAAGAAGCTACGTACAGTTGGTTGCGATGCTTAAAAGCGATAGACTTATGGTAGAAAATGACTTGTAATCGAGTATTAGTTCTTTTTGAAAAGGTTTTTATGCATGAGAGAGATAATCAAACAAAGATAAAAAAAAGTATAGTGTATAATTATTTAAAATAATAGGGAGAGGAATACATTTTTATCAAATGGGGATAAGACCACAATCTTCTAAGTCCACTATTTTTTGTCTTTTTAATTTTATCATGTTTTTTTATTTTGAATAATATATGAAAAAGTAAACATGCAATATGTACAATGATGATTAAAAGATGAATTAAAATAGATTACAATGCATAAACGAGAACAAAGAAAATTAAAATTGAATTGCGCAAAGAAGGAGGAGTCGTATCAATACGAGAATAACTCGCAAATTGCTAGCGCTCAACGCGATCAAGGCAATCAAAACACAAACGCAAAAATAAAGAAGTGAATCGACTATGAATAAGTAATGCGGATTATTATGTGCAAATTGAATCTTGATTCGTACACGATTTATAACGCAAAGTCGATAAAAAGACGTAACGACAATAAATTGAATGATATCGCACGCTTACGTAAAAATAAAACCGAAAGGTGCTAATGCAAAAACGGTCCTTACACAAATAAATAAAATGAGAAATATATATACATCAATTTACTATATTAGTAATATTAGTATATACAATATAATTACAATATTAATATATACAAAAATTTTAAAATATACACAATATAATCATTATATATATATATATATATATATATATATATATATATATATAATATATATATATATATATATATATATATATATATATATATATATAAGTAACTAAGTATAAAAGATGATGTACTATAAAAAGATGTCGTGATCAGTGTCGTCGGAGCTGGCCGAAAAACGCATTGGAAAGCGGAGGCACGCGGCGGCTGGTTCGAGGAGAAACTGATTGTGGATAGTTGTTGCAAAAATGAGATAAGGTTAGAGACGGATTGTTATTTCAGTGGTGAGGGTTGTTGATAAACTGAGTGAGATGAAGAGATTAGAGATAATTTGATGGGAGAAAGGTAGCAGATGAGATAGTCTTCCAAAAAATGCAGCAGCAAATGATTTTCTTCCTCACTTTTCTCTTCTTTTTTTTTAATTGCAAAAATGGGCCTCCAAGACTAATGCTTCTTTTTTTTTTAATTGCAAAAATGGGCCTCCAAGACTAATGCTCTTTTTATATTCTAAAATGGAGAGCTCCCAGAGGATCCATATGCATATCATCTTTTTATTTTGGACCCCATCTCAAAGAAATAAAATAATAATAAACCCAATAAATGTGTTGTCCACAAAATTGCTATCCACTTTTGGAGTTTAGTGCCGCATGGGATGACATTCAAAGGTCCGTTCTCTCTTCTCTTTCCACACTCACAACCTAAAAAATGGACACAAAAATGACCGAAAAATTAAAACGACCGTAACACAATGATCAGTGCGAAATAAAAAACTTGAAAACATACACGTTATTGTCAAAATTTGAAATGAACAACGTCCGGTTAAAACGCTCAGACGGACCAAAAAATGATAGAAAAATTGGCCAACAAAATAAATCGAGCACACTAGATTAAACTATGTGAAATGTAGATTAATAAAACTGATATCTGCAAGCTTGATTTTAAAATTTTCCGTCCGCTGATTTGACGCACATTTGTCAATTAATTCAATCGGTCTGCCGGTTGATCCGAAAAATTATTTCGACTGATATTCTAGGCACTATGCGGTATGAAATGCATGTTATGCTATGCAGAGATCTAACAACTATGATGAATGTATTGAATCAGCGATTCTGGGTCAAAATTGGGGTGTGACAGGACCGTGTTTCTAGTTACGTAATATCCATGATTACGTCGGGTAAGATCGAAAGTCGTTTGACACTTTAGATAAAAGTTGGTTAGCTTTTAATTGATAAAAACAGTGAAAGTGCTTTATTAATTAATTAGGAAATTTTGATATTATTAGGAGGTCATTGGAAAACTATTTTCGGACGCGTTTATAGATTTAGGATCCGGTTATCCGCGAAAGCCCGGAACCCTTTTTAGTCAAACTTTCAAGTCAAAATCACTTTTCAATTGAGCTAAGAGTTTATTTCCTTAAAAAAATGAGTTTACTATTTTAACTCGGTAAGTCTTGACCATATGCGACAAATGGAATGTATAAATTAGAGGGTAAAACTTGGTTCCGATTATGCTAACGTGATGGTTCTTGTTTAATTAAATTTTATTTCGAGAAGAAAATATTGCCCTGTAAGTGTTACTACTAGACAACAAGAGTACTGTTAGATCGAAGTGAATCACATTCCAGTATTATTTCTCTGAATTGAATCTTTGTTTTTTTATTTCTTGTACGCATTACACTCTATTTCGATTAGCCTTAGATATACAACGTAACAATAGTAATCGATATATTGACATTGGTCTTTGTGGGATCGATAATCTTTTATATTACTTGGACATACTCCGTATACTTACGAATACAACCCATCATCCACCAATGTATTTTTTAGGGTTTTTGTTTTTATTAAGTATTTTAAGATCCTAAGACCACAAACAAAACAAAGTCACAAACACAAAATTATATCACAAGCACAAAATAATGGCTCAAGTGAGCAAAGTGAAAATGACTGAAACATAAACAAGTTGCATGAATGTAAATGAAAATGAATGATAAAGTGAAAGAATTTAAATCGAAATAAGGTAAATGACATTAAAATAAAGTCAATACAAATAAATTTAGTGAATGTTACTGGAAGAAGAAATTGTTTAAGTCATTTTTTGGAGAACACTCAACCATTTACTCACAAGCATGAAGATATGAACCTAGACATCATTCATGAGAAGGGATCAAACTTGGATAAAATCAACAAGTATGCCATTATATAAATACCAAGATTCTAAAGCATACCACACACAAAAATAAGAGGGGATGAACCTATCTCAATCAAGCTCATGTTGATTCATCTGACACAAGGTCATTGATGAATCAACTAGCATTTTGATCTTATGATAAATCATTGGTCATGGAGTGGATTGGGAAGAAATGAGATGAAGATGAAGTGAGAGAGATCCCAAATTGGTCAAGGGATGAACCTCACTTGATCAATACCATGCATTCATCTTAAGGATTGAAGTTCAAACTTCATCAACCCCCTAAATCCAATGGTATTGATCAAATTAAAGTCCAATTTAACCAAGACCAAGGCCAAAAAGAAGTTGAGTCAACACAAAGTCAATAAAATGACTCAACAAAATATTAAAGCAATTAAAAATAATTCAAATCAATTTTTAAATGAAGAAAAATACATTTTAAAAGGTCAAAAACCTAAAATCCCTTCAAATCATCAAAGAAATGACCAAGGGATTTATAATAGGTCAAACAAGTTCAAAGGACCATTGACAATTTTTTTTGGCATTTTTTTAAAGTCAGAAGTATTTAGAATCAATTAAAATCAAGTCATAAATCACAAAATTCATTAAAAATATCAAACTCAATCCAAAAATTAATTTTAATTCAGAAATGGAAAAAGTAAAATATTTGTGAAATTTTGGTGGTAGTCCCATATTTTTTGGATTAAAATTGAAATTATAGTGAATTAGTAAGAAAATGGTATTTAAAAATTAATTTGGAAATTAGAAAAAACAAGGGCAGATCTCCCTCATTAATTGAGGCGGCATATCTGATGGCCACACGCATATTATCCATGACATGCCTTAGTCAACGTGAGTGCAAGCTTGTTAATTAGAATCAAAGGACCAAATCAGTACATGGTCAATGGATCAGATGGTCTGGACTGCGCCAGCACACCACCAGAGCCCTAGCTCCTGTCATCTTCTCCGGACACCTCACCGGACTGGTCAAGATCAAATCTTCACCAAAATAAATGGATCATGCAATATTTTAAAGAGAAAATCTGAGGATTCCAAATATGACCTCCCAATTTTCCAACTCTCACTCTATAATGAGAAATGTGGAGTTGAAAATTGAGGTGTTCAAACTGAATTGCTTCGATTCAACCTCAAAGCAACTCAGTATCAATGCCTACATTGGTAGGACTTTAGTCAACCAAAAATCAATCCAAAATCTCAAGGAATGAGTGAGAATCGAAGAGTTAAAGTTTGTGAAAATTCACCTTCGGGTAGCAGCTTTAAGGCTTGATCTTGATGCAATTCCATTTTGCTTTGCTTCCTCTTGCTTGCACGAGATGAATGGGATCAAAAAACTTGTGAATCCTTGGAGTTCTAGTTCACAAACAGAAGTTGAACTAAAAGCTTGATTTCAATGAAATCCTCAAGGTATTCTATGTAATATGGGCATGGGATTTATTGGAAGAGCTTGGGACATGGTTATCTTTAACTCTGAGGCAATGCATCTCAATTTATAGGAATGCAATTCATCTTTGCATCCTTTCAAATTTTGGCCAAAAATAGTAATTCAATGTGCATGGGTGCATGAGCACGTGTTCAGGCCCAAATGATCATTGCAATTTTTCCAAATCTTGCACAAATGATGTTGAGATCATAATATGAAGCCAGGCAAAGTCGTTTATCAAATGAGTTCAAAAGTTTCCAAATTAGGTCATGCAAAGAAACCATGCGCAAGTTCCTCAATATTTGTCCAAATGAACTAATATTGGACTATCTGGAAAGCTACCATCATGTGGAACAACTTTGATGTTGGAACTTTTTCCATTTTAAGCATGGAACATGATGAATTATGGCCTTGAAGTTGGAGGAATCAAACATACTTGAAAATTTTCTAAGTTAAAAGTCAAATGACCCCTTTTTCCACCTTGAATAACTTTTTCTATGAGCTTTTAATTAATTTGGTTCCTTCTTCAAAGTTGTATATATTTCAATTATTTTCAAATTTGTCCCAAATTTGACACCATTTGGAGCTTTCATGGTTGAGTTATGGATTTTATAAGTTGAGGAAAGTTGCTTGTTCAATGGTGAAGGCCAAAATGGACCTATAATGTTTCTTCATGACACATGCCCTTGCAAGTGTAATTTCATCTTTCTCAAAGAATAAAAGTTGAAGATGGAATATTGAAATTAATTATGAAACTTAGATCATATTTATATCATATAAATTGAGGAAGTTATGGATCTTGGAAGTTGACCTTCTATCTAGGGCACAAACAAAATGACCTATAATCTTTCACCATAAAAAATGACTTTCCAAGAAGACTTAGCTCTTTATGCCAACATGAAAGTTGTTTGTAATGTCATAAAGAGTAACATTACTCTTGGAATAATTTTCATATGAGAAAAATTGTAGGAGATAGGGTCTAGGGAACCCTAGTTTTGACCAATTGACTTTTCTGGTTAACCTTCTTGAACCAACTTGAAAACTTGAAGTTCCTTTGCTCTTAGGGGCTCATGGAGGATCATATATGCTTGTGATGAAGTACAATGGAGTATAACTTGATATTTTTGACCAAATGTTGAAGAAACTTGTTGAGGAAGGCACACAAGATATCCAGATGAATTAGGGCTTCCTTGACAAATAAGCTTCAAATTCTTGATGAATTCTTGATAAAAATGACAAATAAAGAACATGGGGATACATATATGATGATTTGAAACAATGTGGACCCTTTCTTTCTTGATCTCTTGCATTAATGGTCTCAAACCCTAGTCGTGAGCTTGATGAGGCACGAGTGGACACACACTACCTACAAATAAATTATAGCTACACTAGACATATTTTTGGATTTTGGTTAGTAAACAAAGAAAATAAAGTATGATACAATCACAAATGCTTTGTGATCTCTCCCAATGCAAACCCAATGAATAATGGTGAGGGGGACACCAAAGTATGATCCCAATGCTAATGCCAAGTTAATGAGATGACATGAAGGATCTTAGGGTTCGAAATTTGGGGTCTTACAATTAAGGAACTAGAACATTATTAAAAAAATAATAGTATTACATCTTCTTCCTCCCTCCACGTTCCTTAAATGAAGTTCGTCCTCGAATTTAGGAATTTACTTAAATAAATGAGGATACATTTCTCGAATTTTGGACTCCAGCTCCCTCATGGCCTCGCTTGGATGTGATTCTTTCCAATCACTTTAACAAGTTATATCTATTTATTTGTTAACACCTTGATTTCTTAATCGAAAATGTGGCTAGGTCGAGGTTGAAAAGAAAGATCATCAGCAACTTCAAGCATACATATGAGGATAGGTTTATACGAATCTGAGACAAATTTCCTAAGTTGAGATACGTGAGACACGTCATGGAGCTTGAACTGTGGAAGTGGAAAAGCTAACCAGTAAGCCACTTCATCTAACTGAATTATAATATGATACACACCAATGTACCTCGGACTCCACTTCCTTTTACTGAACAATCTCTTTAATCATGGCTTCAGAGTAACCTTCTAGAATATATGGCCTTCCTCTTCAATCTCAAAAGGCCTTATATGTTGATTTGCATAACTTTTTTTGACAGTTTTGGGCCTTCTTTATTTTCTCTTTAATTATCCTTACTTTCTAGGTGGTTTCTTAGAACATTTCTAGTTCAAGAATCCCTTTATCACCAACTTCTGCCAACCTAAAGGCATTCTAATTTTCTTCCATACAAAGTTTCATATGGTGCCATCCCGATGTTTGAATGATAGTTATTATGGTAGGCAAAGTCGATCAAGGGTAAGTGGTCATTCCAATTTCCTCCACTTCTTAAGTTACATGCCCGCAATACATCTTCAACGGTATTGATAATTCTTTCTGTCTTCTTGTCCGATGGAGGATGATTTAAGTTAATAAGGTTCAAATTATCCCCCATTGCATGACGAAAAGCCTCCCCATTTCCAAAAAATTTATTTTTCAGCAAAACTACTTTGATTCAACTGGCTACAAAATTCTATGGGATCCAAAAGCACTCTTGGTTTGCTTGTGGGATATTAGTAGAGAAGTTCATATTCATTCAACATGAATGAGTATTGCCTGAATTTGCCATAATAGCTTCACCAACCACTTTCTGAGTCTCTCGTGCTAACTTATACCATCATATCCTATCTATCTCATTGCGATTCCACGACTGTGAAAAGGCTGAACACATACCGAGTTGATGGAGATGCAACTACCACATGTAAACTCTAACTCAAGAACTTATGTGTTGGGACCTACTGAGACAATATCGAATCAACAAAAGTCCTTAACCGAATAACTCATATAGTACCCTCACGGTCACAACCAGTAAGGGTTCTCCCACAAGCATTATATCGGAATTTGGTCTATCTCACTGCCATCTTGCAAGAGTCGAGCCATGCATGGTTCCCATGTAACTTGTAGGTCATGTACTGCATAGGTAGTCCTTAACTACCACGTACAACATGCAAATCTTTGATCGTCCTACTATACTTCATGAGAGTTCTAGTTCGTGATTCATGACTACACTATCAAGATTATACATCGAGGTAAGGATCATAAAATATGCACACTTTGCTGAAAGGATAACTTGTGTATCCTATGTTAGTAGGGATACTGCAACATTGTATACGTTTGATACCACTCACATGGGGGGTCCACATCTGAGGCCATGTATACAAGTGAATCCAACGTCATACTACGACCATCCACCCCGTATGTTCTTCCGATCCAATCCTTATGTATATATCAAAACGTAAGAGAACAACATGTCTAAGGTATGCCTATACTAAATGTAACAAATTCAAGTTTATCATGCGACATTCTAAAACTGTTGAAAATAGACTTGTCAGGTCCTATGGGTCAAGTATATGAAGAGAAATCCACTCCATTCCACGAGGGATAGAGAAATGACATTCTATGGATACACTTCTTTGAATTCTTCCATTGCTAGAATGGAATAGATCTTTTTTCTTCCATCTCTGTTCATGGTAATTGTTAGATAAATCGGTAAATTTGAATGGATCTATGTCTGAATCGTTGTTGATGTCACTTTCCTTTTTATTGTTTTAGAATTGAACGCAAGAATATCTAGGATAATTCAGCCTCATAAACGAATTTGCACGGACTGATGAAGCCTCACTTCCTTAAAAGTTTTTAAAAAATCAAAAGTGAAATATAAGATATTTAAGAGTACCACAAATATATTTAATCATAATGTATAAGTAGTATTTATTTCTATTTATTGAAGTATATACATCATATTTAGCAAAGTTCATGGATTTGTGTTTGTTTAAGGCCTACATTTATCTTATTATGAGGTATGATCGGAAAAGAATACAATTATATATAATATATATTATATATTATATATATATATATATATATATATATAATATATATATATAATATATATTATATATATATATATATAATATATAATATATATATAATATATATATATTATATATATATATATATATATATATACACGACTACTTGAAAAGAATTAATGATTATGATTAAAATAATAATATAATTTATACTTTTTTATATAATACTCCCTCCTTCTTATAATATGTTTTTCTTTTAAAAAAATTATATTTTTTAAGATAATGATTATTTATGTTGATTTTCATGATAAAATGAATGTTATTCATTAAAAGACTCTTATTAATAATAAATAGTAGAATAGTTACATGATTTAAACTACATAAATAAAGATAAATTAGTGAAAATAAATAATAAATATCATATTAGTATTTAAAAAAATAAATAATTTGAGACAAATAAAAATAGAAAAGATGACATCTATTATAAAACGGAAGGTAAGCAAATATAGCCGAACTTTGAAAAGTAAATAAAAAATATTTATACACAAATGATAATTTTTTATATTAAGTTGAATACTAAAATTATAGACAGTTCAAATATTTTCATATACCTTATAAAGTAATAGGATTTATATTTATATTTTTAAATATATGAAGAAAAATATTTTATATTATTAGACCCTAAAAAACCCTTGAAAACTTTTAAAATTTAATATTTTTCAATATATTTATTTTAAAACAAATAACTGATATTTGTCCCCGTATGATTAGAAATCTTTATTACATATAATCAAAACTTATTCATAATAATTAAGTATTACATTTACCACCCGGTCCTCCAAATAGAAAAGAATATCCGAATCTCTTCATTTCATCTTTATAGTTTGCAAGTCCATAGCAATCAGGAGCATCGTTGGAACTTTGTACCATAAATGCTAGAGGATCATAAGGAGTTCTAATTATATTAAGATATTTTACAAATTTAAAATAAGATGCATGTGTGTAGTCTTTATCAGGCATGTATCCGGAACCCATTGCAGGACTAGTAGTACCAGCAGGAGTTGTAGTATATCCACCATATCCAACTTCTTGGGCTCCGTTGTCCAATGAGGAGAATAAAGCTTTGGGAAAATATCCAATATCCCTATCTGCTACTTTTAACCACCAATTGCCTACATTATCCTGAATATCATAACATTTGATGATTTTACATTACAATTGTAATAATTCTAATATTTATGATTAAATTCATAGAATTTAATCTATAATATTTGTATATCATGTCTTTCAACTTCACCATTTGAAAGCATTATAATTTGGAAATATTTTTCTGACATTATTTAATTTAAATATTTTAATTTTAAACTTTACTGAAAGAGATTACCCGAGAAATTTGAAGCGGCAAATCAATAATCGTTCCTCCATAGGTAGATATTTTAGATATACGCGAACCAAAGATGAATGATCTATCAACCTGAACGAAACCTTTGCACAGCATATTAAAGCATCCTTTCTTACCTGACTGTAGGTTTTAAACAAACAAATATTTCAATTTTAAAATTAAAATTGCATATAAATTGAGATCCAAAGAAATATTTACAAAGTTAATAAAATTATTCTTAACAATTTATGTGAAAGGAACATTCTGAATGACCAATTTCAAAAAATTGGATAGTTATCTTTAGCCTAAAATCCATGAGAGACATCTAAAACTTAAACTATTTTAAATAATGATATATGATATATAATAAAATAAAATGATAGTCGATATTTAGTTTAAGATACAAATACAATTGCTAAATATTTTTAATAAGTAGAAAAGTTTCCACTTATGTAAAATAATGTATATAATATTAATAAGTGAATCCCGTAAAAATAATATATTAATTAAATGAATATTAAATAATATATAAACATTTACTTACCGTCCAAAACAAATATAAATGTGTTTGATAGTCATTATATAATTGTGGAGACACCTAACATCATATATGAGATAAATTAGAAAATAATTTATATATTTTTTAATTTATTAAATATCAGAGAGAGAGAGAGAGAGAGAGAGAGAGAGAGAGAGAGAGAGAGAGAGAGAGAGAGAGAGAGAGAGAGAGAGAGAGAGAGAGGAGAGAGAGAGAGAGAAGAGAGAGAGAGAGAGAGAGAGAGAGAGAGAGAGAGAGGAGAGAGGAGAGAGAGAGAGAGAGAGAGGAGAGAGAAGAGAGAGAGAGAGAGAGAGAGAGGAGAGAGAGAGAGAGAGAGAGAGAGGAGAGAGAGAGAGAGAGAGAGAGAGAGAGAGAGAGAGAGGGAGGGAGAGAGAGAGAGAGAGAGAGAGAGAGAGAGAGAGAGAGAGAGAGAGAGAGAGAGAGAGAGAGAGAGAGAGAGAGAGAAAATTAGAATTATAAAATAAATTAAAACTCACATGCCATCCGACTGATATTTTATTAAGATTGTCTCCTTCTCCTCTTTGAACATATAAATTATTTGAGCTTGATTGACTTTTATAAATTTTTGGATTCCAAATACTAGTAGTTCCACTAACTCCATAATAGGGAGAACCCTCTATTGAAAGATACAGACGAGTAAACTATAATTTCAAAAAAATCATTTATTAATTTAAAAATCTAATATATGTTAATTATACAAATAAATTAAGAAATTGAAATTTAATTGTATATACATGAGAAAGCTTACATGATTAATGGAGCCATTTTCAGTAAGATTATGATCCTTGAATGAGGATTTTTTTTTAATTAAATCATTTTTCGTTGTCCTCCGAATAGGAACCGTTCCTTCGGGACACTTGACTTTCTCAAGTATGAATATAGACTTAGGTTTGATTGGTGAATTCCGTACTTTAGTTTCTGTGACGTTTCTTTCAAAAATTGGTTTTCTCTAATATAAAAAAACAAAAATAAAAATGAATATTGATTTTTTTTATAAATAATAAAAAATAAATTGAAAATAATACACTAAATTATTTTACCTGCAATTTGTGTTTTTTTAACAAAGGATGATCAAAGGCCGGTTGTTTGTTAATATCAACACAATCAACTATATATCCGGACTTTGTCTATGAAAATCACCAAAATAAAATATAAACAAAATTGTTAAAATGATATATCAAATTAAACTAATTAAAACCACCAGTAAATTATGTGAAAATACATTAATACTCTTTATGGGAGGCTTGTTAAGGATGTTTAGTTGCCTCTCCAATTCCAAATCTTCTTCTTTCAACACTCTCTGCATACCATGATCTCTCTCAGCAGTAATAATGGTCACCAAACACATAACCAATAACAATATGTTAATCATTTTTGGCATTCTCTTTTAGTGATGAATCAATTTTGATATATCAGAGTTTAGTATATTGCTTATTTATAGACAAAATGTTAAAAACAAATGAAATAGTATAATAATTTAATAAATATAAAATTTATGAGTTCTATTGAATACATTATTTTATTTTGATATCTTCATTTTTATTAAATATGAATTTTGACTTTTTAAATTTATTGAATGATTAGTTTTATGTATTTAATTTATATGTAGACTAAATATATATGTTATTCAATGAATTACAATATTAAAATTTACTTATAAAAAATAATGGAGGAGGATGTACCTTTTTTGTTTTTCTTTTTTTGAAATAACATTTTTGAAATAATTTTTTTTTCTCCATATAATTGAAAAAGTCTTAATATTTTAATTAGTATAATATCACTTACCATCTAAATACTTTGTAGTTTTTTTAACAAACAGACATTCAATTTCTCAAATATAGGATATCTATTTTAAATTATAGCTTATTTGTCTATTTTACACAAATTAAAAATACATCTAATTTTGTAATAAAAAAAATTATAATTTTTTTAATAAAAGTATCTTTCAATAATATTATGACAAAGAGAGAGTAATAGATATTTTAAAAAATTATAAAATGTATAATAAAAAAATATTTTTATATAAAATGATTTATAATTTAAAGTAGAAAGTGTGTTATTAGGACAATTCTGTTGTATAATTTTATATAATATTTTATGTCATAATTTATTGCCAATTTTTGAATTGCAGAAACAAAATAAAAAACTTAAAGAAATACAATAAAAAAATTTGTTGATCAATAAAAAAATAAAAAATTTATTGAACACACGTTAAAGTCTACCTCAAGTTAGTGCAATTAATCTACGATAAATTCATGTTAATTTGATCCCAAATGAACGTAAAAATATATTATTGTATTTTCTTAGTTTTTCATATATAAGAATAAAAAAATTATAAATAGACCTCATTTTTTTAGACTCATATTTTTTACAATATTTTTTAAAAAACTGAAGAAGAAAAAAACACATTGTTTCATTAAATGAGCCTTATTTTCTTCGAGGATTGGACTATGATACAAGTCTCTTTGTTTTGAATTAATGAATAAATATGCTATTTTTTTTTTCTGTTTTGATTTGCTACCTTAATAATGGAAGATTAAAAAAAGAAAAGAAAAAGTCATCACAAAAGAATGTACAAAAGTGATCAACATTGAAGTCCCTTGCAGATTAATATTTGATGAAGAAACGGGAAGTCAACTACTTATATTCAATCTCTGGATATTTCAACTAGTAAGGTTTGAGGGAAATGTTATCCTTTTTCACTTTTATTTCTTATCATAGTATTTGTGCATCAATTATTTTCTAGAATTTGCATTTTTTCTATTTGAGCCTATTGGTCTAATAAATACGCATTGAGACAGTTGTTTGTGAAGACTTTAAGACTTTTAAGCCAATATGTATTGAAATGATTATATCATTTTCTAACCACTTTGAGTCTTAGCCATTTGTTCGGTGACATAGCCTATTATATAGTCATTTGACTTGAAAGATTAAATTTTTCCACCATCTTTGGAGTTAGGTAGAAAAAAAATTAATTTTCCTTATTTGATGCAAAAGAATAAGTTTGAAGTTTTTCTTGAAAGTTAGCATCGTTTAAGTTTAGGGTTAGGGTATTAGAGAAATTGGTCAAAAGAAGGAAAAAAAATCAAGAAGTTAAAAATTACTTCTTAAAAAAAATGATGAAAAAGATAGACAAATTGAATCTTTTAGTACAAATTGACCCGAAAAAGAGTGATATGAAGGGGAAAATGTAACATAAGGAGAACTGGGTACCTAACTCGAAAGTTTTAAGCCCACTATCCTAAAATATCCTTCTTTGACATAAGTCACGTTACAATTGTAAAAAAACCTAAAAAATGTGTGTTTAAATATGAATTTAATTGACTTGATTCGAAATTTTATAAATTCAATGTTAAATGCTTTTGTACGTTGATTGTGTGATTGTCTTATCAAACTTAGTGAATAAAGGTGAATGAGAGACAAGTTGAGAACTTGCATGTTTGGAAGAACTTTTCCAAGTTATTTGGATTGAAGTAGAGAACAAACATGTTGATTATATGACAAAAGTGATGTGCATTGGTAAGGGTAAGCATTTTGATTCTGATGGGATGTTCAACGTGTAGATAGGTTACTTCAGGATAGGCAACATAGTAAGTTTGAGATTGTAATGATACTCGGTCATTACGTAATATTTTCCCAAAATTTAGGACAAATCGGTGAAATAATGAGAAAAAGTCAAGATAAAATGTGGAAGAAGTGAGCAAAAATAATCAAGAGGAAGAAAGTAGGGACTTAGTGAAAATTTGAAGAAAAAAAGTGATTTTTCCTCTGTTTTTCTCACGGTTGCGTTACTGACATCTTGGGCGCAAGAATTTCACATCGCGATCGCAATGGATATTAACGCGGTCGAGATGCAATGAGATCCTAGCATGCATTTTGCAACTTTAAAAGGAGATTTTGACTACTTTTTTTAAAAGTTCTGAGTTTGATAGACAAAGTGATGACCAAGAGGTTTGGAGCATGAAATTGGAGAGCATTGGATCCATTTTAGAGTAATTTTTCCATTGATTTCAATGAGTACTTCTTATCGACTTATGTTAATTGTTAATTTCATTATGAGTAACTAAGTTATTCTATATTAGATCTTTTGAGATGAACCTGATTGTACTCTGTTGGATCATATGATTGTTTGATATTATTTGAATTTCTTTATGTCATATAGCTTTGCAATTGCAACGATAGATAACATTATTTTGATTATAGTCTCTGTGGGTTCGACAATCTTTTAAAACTACCCGATAAACTGTATACTTGTAATTATTATCCGACAGACACGTTCGTCGCGATCAACAGGGAATAACAAAAGTTCCTGAATCTTTGCACTTTTGGAGTATGGCCTGATTGAGGGATGAAATAGTAGCTTTTTCAGGTGAACGTTTAGGTTGGATAAGGGCATAAATGTTTCGTCCCAAATTGACTCTCTCATTGCCCTTCAGCTTCCTCTTACTTGTGCAAAAGTCTTTTAGAAATTTTGCATACTTTGTAACCTGCTTAATCACATCAAGAAGTGGAATGTTTACCGCCATTTTTCTGAACACGTCTAAAATCTCTCTCTCTCTTTGTCTCCGTCATCAGTCCTTTTATTTTTCAGTATTCTATGTGAGAAAGGAACTGGTGGTACATACTCCTTCTCGTTTTCTTTTTGAGTTTCTACCACAACAGAGAGTTTAGTTTCTATCACAACGGAAGAAGGTTCAGGTGTTACCTCAAGAATTTTTTTATTTTTTCTGGGCTGGTTTTGTAACCTTTCCAGATCCCAAGGAAATTGCACTCACATTAGCATTAGGGCCTTTTGGATTTATAACAGTTTGGCAGAAAGTTGGTTCGATCCTTGAGCTTGCTACATGGCATTCATTGAAGTGACAAGCTGTCTAATTTGTGTTTGCAAAGTCTGAATACTAGAATTTGTTCGTTGCTGAAATCGGAGATTGTTCACAACCATTTGCTTGACAATACCCTCTAATGAAGTTCCGGAAGGTGCATAGGTGGAAACTTGGGGAGTGGTTTGTGGTTGTGGCAGGGGTATGACTAACTATTGTTGGGTGGGATGCTAGTTTCCATATTGAAGGTTTAGATGGTTCCTCCAATTGGGATGGTATTTGTGGGTGGACAGGTCAGAAATGTTGTACCCTTTATGATTGTTTCTTTGGTTGAAAAAGTTAGCTGCAGATTTGAGGCAACTCAGTGACCGACTCATCTTAAAGAATAAGACACGTGTTGGTTGGATGTGTAGCGGTAAATTCATGACCACCAAGTTATGGATAAACTTGATGTCAATAAAACCAGAGTCGCCATCACGCTTTTATTGTTTCTGAAGGAAAAAGGAAAAATTATGAACAAACCCCAAAGATAAGAAGTATTCAAATCAAAACTAATAAAATGTCAGAGATTATAGGTAAAGGGGTTGGTTACACAGAGGGAAGGTGTTAGCACCTAAAGTGTCCTAGGTACCCCTAGGGAACCCTTTTTTATGTGCAAGTGTTTTGGTCAAAATGTTATTTGATAAAAAATATAGAGTGAGGGGATGAGAAAAGAATCCAATAATTATATTTTTATGTTTGACAGGACCTTCGATCTTATGCCTACATACCAACATAAAAATGAGGGATCAAAACCCCGTAGTTCGTGGTAAATTTTTTTAAGAAGTTGATGAATTGATTTTAAGAAAAGCTTAAAAGAAGAGGCACAAAAGGCCAAAGACTTGAATGGGGTTGTTAGTTTTTGTATTTTTGAAATTAAAGTCAATATGGTTAAGTTCATTCACAAGTTTGATTTAAGAAAAAGTTTAAAAATTCAATGCATAAGGCAAAAGTTTTTAATCATTAAAACATGTCTGAGTTGAAAACACAAACAAAGAAGGTTTTGAAAAGAGGGAGAAATTTTGAAATTAAAGAAGTGGGAAGAGATGAAGGGACTATCCTAGGTAAAAATTAAAAGTTAGGAGTTGAAAAGCTCTGACCAATGGGTTGCAATCCACAAGACAAGAATGTCAGATAAAAACCATGTTTCCTTTGGAATTTTGAGCAACAACAAGCATAAGCAATATCCAAGCAAACCATATATAAAAACACAAGATATGGCTCAGGTGAGCAAAGTGAAAAGGACTGAAACATAAACGTCTTGCATGAAATATAAATGACAATGAATGATAAAGGTACTGAAATTTAAATTACATTAAGTAAATGACTTGAAAGTAAAGCAACATTAATAAAGAGTTTAATTTTTTTAAGTCATTCTTTGGAAAAACACTCAACCATCCATTCACAAGTATGAATACATGAACCAAGACATCATCCATGAGAAGGGCTCCAACTTGGATAAATCAATAAGTATGCCACTAGCTCTCATAAATGGAAAAAATATTAAGTTTTCACACAATGCCATGAACAATGGGAGACTTTCAATCTCACTTACAAGAATGATAAGCCTTTTGAGACAATTTTAGCTCTATGTTAAGCAATTATAATTTGACTTATGTAGAAGTCACAACTATCTAAGGCCGGACAATAAAAATATGGGTGTTAATGCATGTTAGAGATTTGTTACAAAGAACCAAACTCCTAAAATATACCACACACAAAAATAAAGTGGGAGGGACCTATCTCAGTCATGCTCATGTTGATTCATCTGACACAAGGTCATTGAGGAATCAACTAGAATTTTACTTGAAGAGAATCCATTGTTCAATGAGGGATTGAGGAAGAATAGGGATGAAGATGAAGAGGGAAGGGAAAATAGAAACCCAAATTAATCACAGGAGGAATTTCATCTGATTAATACTATCCATTCATTTTGGGGGATGAAATGTACATTTCATTAACCCCCTAAATCCAATAGTATTGATCAAATGGAAGTTCAAATCAACCATGATCAAGGCCAAACAGAAAGTCAAACATCACAAAGTCAATCAAATGGCTCAAGAATATTTTTAAACAATTAAGCAAATAACAATCAATTTTAAAATGAATTAAAATGCATTTTTAAATGGACAAAACCTCAAATCCCTTCAAATCATCGAATAAATGGCCAAGGGATTCATCCTAGATCAAACAAGGTCAAAGGACCTTAGACAAAAAATTCACAATTTTTGGAAAGTCAGAAGTATTTTAAAATATTTAAAAACATGTCAAAAATAAATTAATTCACAAAAGATATCAAAATCAATCCAAAAAATGATTTTAATTTAGAATATAGAAAAGAAAAATATTTAAAGATTTTTGGTGAAAGTCCCATATTTTTTGGATTAAAAATGAATTTATTATGAATTAATCAAAATAAGTCGATTAAAAGAAAAAAAATTAAAAAAAAATAAGAAAAAATAAGGGCCATCAGATCTCCCTCATTAATTGAGGTGGCCGATCTGATGGCCACGCGCATCAATACCACGGTGGAACCAAGTCAATGCGTGGAAGATGGGGGTAATCACAAAGGATGGCTCAAATTAAAACGTTTAAACAAGACCAAATGGTTGGAAGGGTGCCAACACACCACCAGAGCCCTAGCTCCGGTCTTCTTCTCTAGTGGACCTCACCGGACTGGTCCACTACCAACCTCCATAAAAATGGAAAGTGAATACACTAATTTGAACGAAAAACCTCAGAAGTTCAAATATGACCTTAATTTCTTCCAATTCCACGTATATTGAAAGATACATGGATTTGAAATTTGAGGAGTATGATCTGAGTTGCTTTGATTTGACCTCAAAGCAACTCAATTTTGTTGCCTACATTGGTAAGACTTCAACCAACCAAAAACCAAGTGAAATGATGGAGAATTGAGAGAGAATCAGAGAAGGAGAGTTTCACAAAATTCACTTTTTGTTTGTAGTGATGAAGCTCAGTCTATATCTCAATTTGCTTGGGCTTGCTTCTACTAGCTTGTATGAGATGAAATGGATGCTAAAATGGCTTGGACTCTTTGAGTTTCAACCTCAAAACAGAAGTGAAATTGAAACTCAATTTCAAATGAAATCTTCAAGATTATCCTATGAATGGAGGGTGGGACGGTTACAGGAGCAAAGCTTGGGCAAGGTGTCCTCAATTCTGAGCAGGATGAGTTACATTTATAGGCTTGTCAATTGATTTCCACACACTTCCATTCAAATGCCCAAAATATCAATTCTCGTGTGCATGCTTGCATGGGCGTGTGATAGGCGCATCAAGTGATTGGAAAAGGTCCAAAATTGTGCATGAGTGATGCTGGAAGCTTAACATGAGGCCATGCAAATTTATTTGAAAGTTGGTCATGAGAATTATCCAAATGGGACCATATAATACAACCATGCGCAAGCCCTTCAAAAATGCTCCAAATGTCTTGGACTCTTTGGAAAGGTAACATGAAGGGGAACAACTTTTATGTTGAACAATTTTCCATTTAAAGCTTGGAGCATGATGAATTTTGAGGTGGAAGTTGGAGAAATCAAACATAGTTGAAAAATTTCTAAGTATAAAGTCAAATGATCACTTTTTCCACCTTGAATAACTTTTGCTATGAGCTTCAAATGAAAATGGTTTCTTCCCCATAGTTGTATCTCTTTCATTCCTCTTCAATTTGGTCACAAATTTGACACCATTTGAATCTTGCATAAGGGAGTTATGGATTTTAGAAGTTGAGGAAAAATGCTTGTTCAATGGTAATGGCCCAAAATGACCTATAATGTTTCCTCTTGGCACATTCCCTTGAAAGTAGATTTTGACATTTCTCAAATAATAAAAGTTGGAGAAGACATCTTGAAATCGATCATGAAACTTGGATGAATATCATAAAAATTGAGCAAGATATGGTCTTTAGAAGTTTACCTTCCATCTAGGGCACAAACAAAATGACCTATAATCTTTCACCATAAAAAATGACTTTCCAAGATGCCAACATTAAAGTTGTTTGAAATGTCATGAAGAGTAACGTTTATCTTGGAATCATTTTCATATGACAAAAATTGTAGGAGATATGGTCTAGGGAACCCTAGATTTGACTAGTTGACTTTCTCTGGTCAACCTCCTTGAACCAACTTGCAAACTTGAAGTTACTTTGATCTTTGGAGCTCATGGATAATAATGTATTCTTGATATGAAGTATAATGGAGTATCCCTTGAGATATTTGATCAATTGATGAAGAAACTTGATGAGGAAGTCACACAAGATACCCAAATGAATTAGGCCTTCCATGGCAAACAATCATCAAACTCTTGATGAATTCTTGATCAAAATGATAAATAAAGAACGCGGGGATCCATATTTGATACTTAGAACCATTGTGAACCTTTCCTTGATTGATCTCTTTCATTGAGGGTCTCAAAACCTAGATGTGAGCTTGATAAGGCACAGGTGGACACACACACACCTACAAAAGAAATAAAGCTACACATAGACATATTTTTGGTATTTTGGTTAGTAAACAAAGAAAAACAAAGTATGATACAATCAAAAGTGATTGGTGATCTCTCCCAGTGCAAACCCAATGAATGAGGGGTGAGAAGGATGACAAGATGTGATCCCAAAACCGATACAAATGACGAGATAGCATGAAGGGTCTTAGGGTCAAAATTGGGGTCTTACAGGATGTTCAATAGAAGTACAAATACCATACAACTTTGTTTTTTAAGATTTACTCACTGCCATTTGTTTCACTAAAGAATTAAGCTCTTCAATTTTAGTTTCTAGAGCCTTGTTGGAAGAGGAAACATGAATCTCGTTCACACCTTTTGTTTGGATCACCGAATTATTTCTGGTTATGAACTGTTGGGAGTTGAGTGACATGTTCTTAATCAAGGCTTTGTCAACAGCTAGAGTTTTATCAATAAGTGTTCTACCACTAGCAGCATCAAGAATGTTTCTATCCATTGGTAATAATCCCTCATTGAAATACTAAATAAGCAGTTGTTTGATAATTTGATGTTGAGGGAAATTGGATACTAAGTGTTTGAATCTCTCTGAATACTCAGCCAATGAATCATTTCCCTGGATGATACCACATATTTATTTTCTAATTGATGCAGCTCTGGAGGCAGGAAAGTATTTCTCAAGGAAGACTTTCTTCAAATCACTCCAAGTTATGACAGAATTAGGCTCAAGATAATATAACAAATCCTTGGAAGCAACCTGTAGTGAAAACGGGAAGGCTCTCATCTTGATGTGATATTCGGTGATTCCTTCAGGCCTCAATGGTGTAGAGCAAACAACTTGAAATTCCTTAAGATGCTTATACGGATCCTCACCTACAAGACCACTAAACCTTGGGAACAAGTGTATTAGATCATATTCAGGAAATGTCAACTACAACCACTTGCGCCTTATCCTTCACGGACTCACTTACTTAGCTGATACAAATGTCAACTTTTTACCTCCATCAAACTAAGATTCATGCTCTGGAGGAAAGTCGCAGATATCTTCAGGAAAATATCAAAAATCACACACTATTGGCATAACATTAGTCGTCACCTTGCTCTTTACTCTCTGAGAAGCAACATCAATAATAACAAATCGTTTTCCCTAAATTCATCCCAACTTGACCGGCATGCGGGAATCTCGAATCCCTTGCATTTTCAATGTCAGGAACAACACAACTTCGACATCGCATGCACTCTTACAATCAGCAGCATACTACACCAACTTACTAAAACAATTGGTAAACACTTGATTTAACTCCAACCAATTCATTCCAAGAATAATGTTAACTTGTTCCAACAAAATACAAACCATACACATCCTCATGGAAAACATTGGGATACTCAACACACCACTGGCTCATCTCTAGTCAAAACTTCGCCTTCCCCCTCAAGGAAGCGACCAACGAGAACACCTGACCGTCTTCCTTCAAGGATCACACCATTTTACTAACTGATATCATCCTCAAATCCAACCTCTCTTCAGGTTCAAGAAAAACACAACATTCTCAAAACAGTTGAACTAGTCAACACTGCACTCTTGCATGCAACAACATGATATTCAAGCTCTATATAGTTGGAACATCCAAGAGAAACAGACCCTTCTCCCCCACTTGTTTCATTCTCAACCTGCAAATGGAAAATAAAACAAGCATCGACAATGTTCTCACACACATATCACATACTAGGGAACAAACATAATTAAACAACATGGTTGGATGAACCGACCTGCTCTGATACCACTATGTAACACCATAAATTTCCCCCGAGTAAATTTAAAACATTTATCAGAGTAAAACAAAAAACATGCAATTTAGGATGCTACACTACAATATGCAATCAACCTGCTCAGTTATAAAGACATGTAACATTTTTCATTTATAAAAATAGTAGTAAAAACCACATGTCTGAGTGTTAACTTTAATTAAATTGCAGCGGAACAACAATAACAAACATTTAACTCAACATAACCAACATCAATATAACATGTCATATAAGAAATATTAAAACATAAATAAAGACACGTCGTTTCAATCTCCCAGTGTTACACATCAGAGCAGACGCTGAAACAAAAATAAAATGGGAGACTTCATCTCCCACTCACATTTGAACTCCTACTGCGGGTTATTTGCATGTTACCTGCGTGGAGGGAACATTCAAATAGAAGGGGTAGGGTGAGATGTCATAATTATATAAAGGAAAACATGATAATAAGTAAGTATCAGATTATTACATGCACATCACCCATTCCACAACACAATACCACATAATCCACACAATGGCTATTCACACATAATAGCAACATAACAACAACATAATCAACCGTCTAACATAATAACAACATAATTAACCACCCAACATAATTACAAATACAACCAATATACAATGCAATGAGACTCAAAAACTCGATTCAATACATGTACACTCAGGTTCACCACTTCGATCCTCACCTCCTAGGATCAAAGTCATCAATTCGTTATCATCACCTCCGATAATGTCTCATTGATTCCATCACCTCCGAAGTCAGCTACCGACCCAATCCACACAATAGGATATGAGGCTCACCAACAATTGGCCATCTATCCAACAACATGAATGCATGCAACATACAATACATGCAACAATAACATCATGCACAAGGACCCACCTCTATAGTCAATGTACACCGCCAATATTGTCCATCATGCATCAAACACATGTTATACAGCTCAACAATATCAACATACAACATAATAAGAAACAATAATGCATTTAAGGTTATGTCACACAACCACATAAATAGTATAATGCATTCCAACACCATCACATAGAAAAATATACATTTGCATTTACTGCAACCAAATTTAAAGGACAATACACACTCTCAGCTTTTCCGAAACTTCAAACCGTGTGTCAAATAGAGTTACGAAGCTCTAGTTATGTCATTTTTAATTTTCTAATTTTTCACGTGACAAAGGTAATCGGTTACGCTCAAATCGGTGACCGGTTACGGGTTTCGAAAACAGCCCAGAAAGCTATTTTTCGCCGTTAAAGGCCTTCCAGGCCTCCGATTTCGATTCCGTAAAAACCTTCGATCTCAGAATTCGACATACTATAATTATTCAATGATTAAAAAATAAAATTCATATTATATTATAGATTAGCATAAAAACATTCATTCTCATCAATTCATATGTACCCTAAACCTCCCAACAACAACAATTGCAACAATTCATCATTCCAACTCTGACCCGAAATCACATCAATTCACACATCTTTTACATCACACAATCCAATCAAATTTCATGGGTTTAACAACAACATTTTCATCATTTACACAATTCAATCAAATTTCATGGGTTTAACAACAATATTTTCATCATTCCCACAATTGAATCAAATTTCATGGGTTTAACAACAATATTTTCATCATTCATACAATTGAATCAAATTTCATGGGTTTAACATCAACATTTTCATTATTCCCACAATCCAATCAAATTTCATGGGTTTAACAGCAACATTTTCATCATTCACACTATTCAATCAAATTTCATGGGTTTAACAACAACATTTTTATCATTCCCACAATTCAATCAAATTTCATGGGTTTAACAACAACATTTTTATAATTCACACAATTCAATCAAATTTCATGAGTTTAGCAACAACATTTTTATCATTCACACAATTTAATCAAATCCCATGGGTTTAACAACAATATTTTCATCATTCCCAAAATTCAATCAAATTTCATGGGTTTAACATCAACATTTTCATCATTCACACAATTCAATCAAATTTCATGGGTTTAACAACAACATTTTCATCATTCTCACAATTCAACATATTTAATGGGTTTAATAGCAACATTTTCATCATTCACACAATTCAATCAAATTTCATGGGTTTAACGGCAGTATTTTCATCATTCCCACAATTCAACATATTTCATGGGTTTAACAACAACATTTTCATCATTCACACAATTCAATCAAATTTCATGGGTTTAACCGCAACATTTTCATCATTCTCACAATTCAACAAATTTCATAAGTTTAACATCAACATTTTCATCATTTCCACAATTCAATCAAATTTCATGTGTTTAACAGTAACATTTTCATCATTCACGCAATTCAATCAAATTTTATGCGTTTAATCACAACATTTTCATCATACCCACAATTAAACATTGAGAAGAAAACACAAAACCTACATGGCATAATCTACCCACCATCATCATGTTAACCCTTAGATAATCAGAACCTCACCCTTACCTTAGAGTTTATAGCAATAGCTTCTTTAACCTCCAACATGGTGAACCTCCCCTTGAGCCCTAGCACCTTCTTCTCTCTTTCTCTACTTCTCCTCTTTTCTCCCCAAATGTTACGTACTGAGTTTCTATCCCAATATCACTTTTATATTTTTATTATAAATCCTATTATTTTATTAACTTATTATATTATCATTATTTTCTTAATAATAATAATAATAGTAATAATTATAATAGTAATAATAATAATAATAATAATAATAATCCACTCAAATTAAATAATAAAAATAATATTCATATAATATTAATTAATTAAATAAATAAATAACTAATATGATTAATTAGTTTTACTCACCACACCATCCTTTCTACACTTTTGCTCACACACTTCCCAACACCTTAATTTCTAAGGCAACTACCCCACACCAAAGGTACACAACACATCAAAACACCAAACAACACAACACAACCACAACTATCACATAATTAAATTATGAAAAATAATTTAAATAAAATCGCGATGTTACAAAAGGAGTCAAATTTGTTCACCTTTGAGACATTATGTCTCTATACTCAAGTACTGACATGATCAAAAAGTTTTGTTAGGGTATTGGACTTTCCAATACAAGGCATGAAGAAGATGGTTCCTAGTACCCTATTCAGAAACGAAGAGGGTCATCATGACCATTATAGGCGAGTCATATGCTTCTTGCTTTTACTTTTATCTCCCTATTATATATTAGTTGGGGGTTTTGATCCCTTTGACATCTTTTGAGACATATTTTTTGGTGACCATTAATTCCACCCTTTCTCGGATCACGCCTAACATGTGGACCATTCATAGGGCATTCCAGATAATCTGTTGTAACTTGGGCGTCCCTCTACTATTCGGGTATTCCTTTTTTACTTTGGCTGAGATCCTTCCCAATAATAGTGGGATAACTTTGCACACTTTTTCAAGTAGGAGCTTGTTGGAGCTCTATCCGGATCCTTACGAGGATTGGAAAGATAGGTCCATATGGGTTAGAGAGTGAGACAACACCTCTATGGTAACCACATTGGAAATAAATGCCCCTCTCTTTCCTTTATCATGGACACTTGATCCTTAGCTCATCAAAGGGATAAGCTTCGGCGCCCTTTCTCCCATCAAACAAGAGGTCATCTAGATTTTGAAATGCTTCCAGCTCCTAAACTCTCGTACTATAATTACACGTAACCGAGAAGATGACAATGAGGTAGAGAAGTACCTAGGTAAGCTCTATGTTATAAAAGAACCTTCCTTTATCCCTTCTTTTATTGATTTACACATCTTAACATTGCCTTTTTATAGAGGGTATGACATAAATCTTACTTAACAAAAGGAGAGAGAGGTTGGTTTGGATGCAAGCCACACACCAATCTACATCCCTTCTCCCACCCTTGCCATGGGATTTAACGGCAACTAGAGATAAGCATCAGGGCGAGACATGTAACACCCTAAAACCCGACTCATAAATACAAGGATAAAATCCATATTTTAGGATGCTACTCAAACATAACATGCAAATACTCTAAATATTTTCATAACTCAGAGTGGAACTCAAATAAATAACATAACTTTAATCATCTCATTAAATTGAAAATACTTAATCAAAATAACATAATCCAATGATTTACTCAAAACAAATAAAATGTCTTGTTCCCGATGTTACATGTCAGAGCATATAAACCAACTAAATAGCGATAAACGATAAAATAAATGAAGAAAAGCTCCAAGGCCATCTTCCAACTCTCAACATCACTTCTCTTAAGTATATGTGCGACAATGTACATAACAACACAAAATAAACAAGAAAGGGGTGAGAATACGCTCAAATATATTAACAGTGTAAAAGAATGCAAGGGTAACTTAAATCAAAAAATTATCAACATACACATTCAATTACGCAACAACACAATAATTCAATTCACATAGATTTTATGTATGCAATGTGACTCACAACTCGACTCTATACATGTGGTACCAATTTGGACTTATATCAATGCCTCGCATAAGTAACATAGATTTTTCTCGGGCGGGAACTAACTTAAAGTTTAGCCCAAGGAGTGCAACTAAAATTTGACTCAAGAGAATTTAAGTAAAGTCTTATACGAGGGCTTGATAGAAGTCCTTCCCACGGGGCTCAACGCCACATCTCAAGGACATGAAGTCTCATTAGTCAAGACTCAACATCTAATCTCGCCTAAGGGACTAAGAGTCATATCAAACAATCTTATCTCAACACCTCGCCTGAGTAACTTGGAGCTTTCTTGGACGAGATCTCACTTAAACTTTAACATATGGGTGCGGTTGAAGTCTAACTCCAAATACTTTAAGTCAATTCTTGTTTGAGGACTTGATATAAGTCTCACCCATAGAGATCAACGCCTCTCTTAAGGGACTTAGAGTCCCATCAGTTAAGGCTCATCATATAATCTCGTGTGAGGGACTAAGAGTCCCATCAAACATGCTTATCTTAATTCCCCGTTCTTAGGCATGACCTAACTTAAAGTTGAGCCCAATGGTGCAACTAAAATATGGCTTAAGATACCTTAAGTAAATTCTTGTTTGGTGGCTTGATAAAAGTTTCTCCCATGTTGCTCAATGTCCTTCCTGGGGGACTTGGGTCCCCTCAAATAGATATCCCCAATGCTATTTTGTTTAAAGCACTTTGCCCTTTGTTAAAGCTCTTGTACTTGAGGACGATGCAGTGATATATTTGTAAAGAGGCCTATTAACAGAGGTAGGATTTCCAATTGTCCTTAAAGGGAAACTCCGCTTTGACATCCGCCGTTAGGTACCGCCTCGCCCTTAGTGCTTCCTACTCACCCAAACATAGAAGATGTGGAAAAATATGTTCCTCAGTTAGAGAGAAGTCAGGGTCAATGGTCTAACCCACATCTCTTAAGGAAATAGGGATTCAACAGTCCATCTTAACTAAGTCGGCAATTATCATTCCCAAAGAAACCATATGTATAACGTGCCTCTATAAATACCTCAATCTTAATGTTGAGGGTGTAACACCCTAAACCCTGAAACTTATATAAAAAGATTTAATCAACAATTTAAGGTGTCACTACGATAACCATACAAAAACTATTGAAAACTTTTAACAACATGCAACGGAAATTAACATGATAACAACTAAAAAATTAAATTTCACAAATAAAGTATTAGACTTTACACCATATAATAAGCATTAACTCAAAACATAGTAAAAATGTCATGTTCCCAATGTTATGGATCAAAGTATTTAACCGACTAAAAGTGATGAGCGACATGGTAAATGAAGATGAGCTCTAAGAAGCTATATTCTACTCACAATAACAAAACTCTACTTCTGATTATTTGTAAGATGTGCATGGTGGACAACATAAAGCAAAAGTGTGAGAATATGCTCAAATATGTTAGTAGTGCAAAAGATCGAGAAGGGTAGCCTAAACAATAACAACAATCATCAGCAGATAATGTATTCATACAACAATCGTCGATAACATAAACTCACATAAAACACTCCAATTAACTCACACGATCAATTACTCATTCACATCAACTCATATCAGCAGCTAACTCAAACTCAATGCAGATATGTATGCAATGCTCGACTCCTCAACTTTGTCAATGCTCGTCATGGTCCCCTCTCTAAACTGGACTTGCAACTCAACTCTATATGCATGTGGTATCAACTCAACAATGGTTATTCATAAGAATTGGGTCCTAACATCTGAACCCCGAGCCCCAACATCTGAGCTCTAATCCCTAATTTTTAAGCTTAGGAAAAATTACTAGTCTCAAGTTCTGAACTAGCGAACATGCCTATTTCATAACAACGACAACATATGACGCATGGCATACAATAATGCAATGACAACAACACAACAATGATTACAGTCCCACATCTAACTATGAACAATCATGAAACAACAAAAACACACCAATGATTACATCCCCATATCTGACTATAAATAATCATGCATTTAAACGTATCAACAATAGTTCTCACTATGAACTACACATCTCAACAATCATCAGTAAGTATTTACAATAATTCACATAATTATACTTGCACTCCACATCATATATTCACACATCAAATAAACATTCATATAGAACTCAATCATATTAATTTGTATTGTCATCGCTTTATTATTAATTCATATATTACCTATGTCAGACCACCAATAGGGTAAGGCAACGGTTATTCAATGCAACTCTAGCCTTATCAAAACAATCCTAAATATTCAAATTACTTATATCCTAACTCAAATCAATAATATTATTATTAAATACTCAACAACTAATTTTTTTTTGCATTAACAGCCTTAGACAAATAAAAATATTACTCAAAAGGCAACTTTATAATGTCAACGGTACTCCAAACTCAACTCAATTGTATCATATATTCTGATATTTAACTCTAAACAACTCAAAATCAACTCCGATAACTCTAACCAAATAAAATATGACTCTTAAACTCATCAAAAAGGTAAGCAAAGGTCACCACACTCAAAATTGCTCAAAACTCTAGACCTAACTCTAAAATTATTTCACTTTAAAATAGCACAAAATATTATAGACTTATGATAAAATTATGAAACTCTCAAGTCTAAAATATATTTAAACCTTCTTTCAAACTCACTTAACCGCACCGCCAATGGAGTTACGAAACTTCAGTTCATTTGTTTCAATTCAGCCATATCGTAATAATTCATGCATAAACTCTAAAATAGAATGTTTGACTTTAAAATAGCATTAAAAATTATATACTCATTATAAAATTAGAAAAATATCCAGTTTTAAAGGTCATTAAATTTTCTTTCTAATGCAACTGACGACATCCTAAAAGGACTTACGAAACTCAAGTTACACGTGAAACATGATGACCAATGCAAGACCGAAATTGACTATGCCTCTGGCATAAAAACCAGCAAACTGCTATTGTTGTAGTGCCCCAAGACCCTATTTATCTACTTCAAAAGAAATGTTATTGTGTTATCTTTTTAAAATAACTGACGACACTTCAAATCAACTTACAAAACTCAAGTTATGCATGAAATAAGACAATCAATCCCCTTATATGTCTATCTGTGATTCTTCTGCGTTTTTCTCCCCTATTGAACAAATTTGAAACTCCACTATTTCGCCTATTTGAGTTCTAACCATCCAAAAACATACCAATAATTAAAATCATTGAAAGTATACGAAAGTTAGGATTATCAACAACATATTTGATTTTTTTACTATTATTATATCTGCCATATTGAACAGATCTACAACTCATAGGCAACCGACATAACAAATAGGGTACAACTATTCCAATTTTATATTTTTTTCTTATGACATCAATAAGGTTATCATATTAATCTTGCCTTATCAAAAGGCATCAATAGGGTTATCACATTAGTCTTGCTTTATCAAAGGCATCAACATATGTATCAAATTAAAATACAAGAATGCACACAAATCACTCAATAAAGTACAAAAATCATATCATAACAATTGCCTTAGAAGATTTTGCACAAACTTTCTTTGGCCTTAAACATTATCAAAATACTAATATAAAGGAAGAATGAAGCAGGATAAAGAATCATCACTATCCATCTGCTTAAACACTCATACATGAATAATTTATCCCTCTTACCTTAGATTTCCAATAGCAACTCTAAGCTCTTCAACAATGGTGGTCTCTTCCTCTTCCTCAAGCCCTAGGTTTCCTCTCTTGCCTCTTCTCCCCAAAAAATAACTATTGACACTCTTAGGTTTTTCTAATCCTCTATTATTAAAACTTAATTTAACCTTTTTACTAATTACACTTTAACCCAATTTATTAGAGGTTCACACCACTTACCTTATTTTTCTCATAATTCTATTATCCACACAAAACCTCCATTTTCTATTTAATTTTAATATTATTTAATTATTTAATTATTTAATTAAATAGCTAACCATTTTCTATAAACCCCAACATAACATAAACATGTCAAAACACCAAATTATCAATCCAATGCATACATAATTTATTTAATTAATCAAATAAAGCATAAATTAAATTAAATAAATAATTTAAGCAAACCAAAAGGTTATAACTCTCCTCTAATTATAGAATTTCCGTCCTCGAAAATTACCTGAACTAAACAGCTTCGGCTAAGACTCTCTCATCTAACTCTACAGCTCTCACATCATACTTTTGTAACACCTTAAACCCCGCATACAATTTTAATGCAAAATGTAATAAAATTGCAACCACAAAGGGTGTCACTCACATTAAACACATCCTGCTCCGTAACACGGGTTATAAATTTAACATAAACACCTGTCATCGCATGCTCACCTTCACTTAGGGTATCATCGCAACGAAATCATAATTAAAGCAATTAAAAACCATATTGCACTCATACCATTTAGTCTCAACTTCAACTTCCATAACAAATAAAGAGTTTAAACAAATCAGCTCAACAACCATATTAGTTATAATACTTCAACATAAACATGACATAAGAAGTGAAAGTAAACATTCCCATTCCGATGTTACGTGATCAGAGCAAGACCCTACTAAAGAAAATGACAAACTATTAGAAAGGCACTCCAAGAGCTACCTTCCACTTACTTTAGCAATGCTACTCTTGAGTATATGCACGATGCCCGTGTAAAGGCAACATTCAAATAGAAAAGGTGAGAATTTGTTTCAATAATAAACGATATAGAATGAAGAATATAGTACAACATTCCATAATCATACACAACAATATATCACATTCTCACATCCAAATCTTAATCAACATCATACACGACAACATCTCAATTATTATCAACATCATACAAAACCACATCTCAATTATCATTAACATCATATGCAACAACATCTCATCCAACAACACATCAACAATAACCAATAAAAATGCAACACTTATACAATATGCTCAACACCGACTCGATATGCATGTGGTATCAAATATGAACACTTAGGTTCATCTCACTCCATGATCCCCACCATAGGATTGATTCCCTCTTGGAACCGGAGCACACCAAAATCGCTACCATCATCATAGGTAACGCTTCACTAATCCCCCATAATAGGAATTAACTACTCGCACACGATCCATCACCATAGGATGGAGACTCACCAAAACTGGACTGAAGCCCGTACACCAAGATACACGACTCTCAAATAATATGCATTAACACAACAAGGTTCACCTAAAAGATCCCCACGCACATCTCATCATTTATGCATCACATCATTCATCATGCAACAATCAATTCATGTTACCACATGAATAATATCAACAAACAACAGCAACTCATCAACATCTTAACATCATCGACATAATAATATAATTATCACACCATGATATTACAACAATGCAACGATTCATCAACCAGACATATAGACTAATAAATTTATTAACATAGTACGCATGTCAATAATATCTAAAAATCTTAACAATCACTACCATGTTATAGCCCTGAGCGTTAGCTTTCTAAAGCTTTAAACGACATCAAAATTGGACTTACGAAATAAAAGTTATGACCAAAATCGTCGGGATATGTCAATAATTTATTAACCGAACGTATGAATAAAACTTCATCAACAGAGTAGGCATAGGAATAATACTCAAACAATTTACTTATCACCATCATGTTATATCTCTGAGAGTCATCTTTCTAACACTTCAAACCCCAACCCAAAATGATTAACGAGTTGAAAGTTATGATCAAAATCGTGCACAAAGACGTTACCAAAAACTTATTGTATTTCTAAAATTTCCAGCATAATTTTCATCTTCTTCAACCCCAAAACCATCAAAGAAATAATTGTCAAAATTATTTTATTCCTAAAACAAAATTAACCATGGTCATTTAAGTTGGTGAGAAGACAATTTCCCATTATTATTTCTTTTGCTATGACAATTAATCAATCACAAGGACAATCCTTAGATAATGTTGGTTTATACCTATCAAAAGATCTTTTTAGTCATGGTCAAGAATGTGGCAATGTCTCGAGTTAAGACTAAACAACGTCTTAAAATTTTGATTCATAACAAAGAAAATATTGCCACCACTTCTACCACTAACGTTGTATTCAAGGAAGTTTTTCACAATATTTAATGGTTTACAATCAAACTCGTTTCTTTCATTATGTATTCAATTACAATTTATGAATGAATTGTTATCTAATAATTTTTTTCAGGTGCCTTTAAGACTAAATTTATTTTGCCTAACTTTTATAATACTTTCTTAGAAGATATTTTGTACCTTCACGTAACTTTTAATCTTTATTATTACTTTCGTTATATGTCAATTTTTCTACTACATTATATGAAATGATGAAAGCATGATATGCAATTCTTTTGTTGCAATTATTCTATTGCGTTGTTTTATATTAATGCGTTCTCTCTTCATTTGACCATTACAGAGGTATATCTATCAAAATTATTTCTACAACTACAAATTTATTTTACACGTGCACAAGGTGGAAAAAGCTAATTCTTTTTCACGTCTCAATTTTACTTTCTCGTATAAATGATAATTTATTGTCACTATTTTTTTTTAATTAAGAAACAAATAAAAATTATTATATTATTATTTCTTCCATTTTCGATAGTTGGAATGGCGAAAACGTTCCGGTGACTCCGTTTTTTATTAATTGCTTAGTTCCACTTTCACTATCATTATTATCATTATTAGAGAAATGCTAACGAAGCGACACTTTTTTTATTATGAGAGAAACAAAATAGAATAAATGTGCATTTAAGTCTTAAATCCATTTTAAAATAACAATAATTTTAAAATATTTTATTATGAGAGAACTAGTTCAATTATAAATTACCAAAACGAGTCAAAAATGAAAACTAACAAAATTCTCACTTGAATATTTTAATGCACAGTTTAATTTTATTTGAAAAAATTAAAATTAAAAGTTTTTTTTCTTGTTGCTTAAATTGCATTGTGTTGTGTTGTTTCTGAAGTTAGGATCGCACGCACTAAATGTGTGCCGCTGCAGTAGATTTCAACCGTCCGATCTGAAATTAAATGGTAAGGATTGTTTTGTGTTATTTGATAAAGGTATAATATGAACAGTGAATCTTAAATCAACGGTCAAGATTTCTCCATAAGTGAATCTTGGCCAGTTGTTTCTTTCTGAGCTTTTGGAGGCGTCGCTTTCCACTTCACAGCAAAAGTTAGAGAGAAAGACTGAGAGAGAGAAACGAAGTCAAGCTTCAATCACTGTGATCGAAATCACTCCGATTCCGATTCCGATTCCGATTCGGAGAATGGCTTCTTCGAGCACAGCAACTCCTGGATCTGCTGATTCCACCGCTACAAGAAGACACACCAAGCGACCTAAGTGTATAATGCATCTTCATCTCTCTCATCGTTCTAGTTTTTCCCCTTTTTAGCTTAATTTTCAGTGACCTATTTTTCTTAATGTTGATTTTGATTTTGATTTTTAATGAGTGTTGTGAAGGAATCGCTTATTTTTGGTATTAACTGTATTCTGAACTCACATCTTTGATAATTTGATATCTTCTAGATTCAAAGTTTACCCAGCAAGAACTTCCTGCATGCAAGCCTATTCTCACGCCACGAGCGGTAACACTACTTGATATCTTGTTGAATTCATTGCTCATGACTATATCATATAAGTGACTAAATATGTATAGATTGTTATTTATGTTGTGGTATAACTTATGCTTAATTTAAGTGTCTCCTTGCAGGTTATTTCAGCGTTTTTGCTGGTTAGTGTTGTGTTCATTCCTATTGGAGTTGCTTCACTAATGGCTTCAAGAAAGGTAAGCTTGTGTGCTATGATTGAACAAATTTATGCTTACAGTTACAGATACATGTAATGCTGACTATTACTTTATTTGTTTCTTGTGTTTGAGTCTATCAGGTTGTTGAAATCGTTTATAGATATGAGTCAGAATGCTTACCGAGTAATATTACCAACAAGGTAGCATATATTCAGAATCCTACAACGGATAAATCTTGCAACATAACACTGAATGTAAGTCTACTGGACACTAGTTTGGCTCTGTCCCGTAAGTGATAATCACTAAGGCTCACTCCGCGGAAATCTTATTATTGTTTCTTAAACCATGTTCTTATGTAAAGGTGACCAAGCACATGAAGGCACCTGTTTTTGTATACTATCAGTTGGACAACTTTTACCAGAATCATCGCCGGTATGCAATTACCTTTCTTTGTCTCACATCACACATTATTTTATTTTTAATTTTTATTTTTAATTTCACATTTTCAAAATCAGGGAATGTGTTAATTTTAATAACAAGAATCTGCTGGTCGTATCTAAATTTAGTTTTTGACAATATGGATAGAGAGGACTGCCAATAAATTGCTACTTTTACTTTTCAACTTTCTTTTTAAATTGGTTATTATCTATGTTATCAATCTCAGATAGTATCGCGGTCATCCCAAAAATGGAGCGGAACAGGTGTTATTTTAGTGACGTGAATACTAATACAATTAATACTAATAAACACATAATTGTAAAAAAACTAAAATAAACTACTCAAAATTCATGAAGTACTCATAGTTAGAAATAAAAGCCATAGGTCTTAAGCAAAACATTTAACATACTTATAAAATTCAATAAAATAGCCTTGCTATGGTAAAATTTTTAAGGGTAATATCTTACATAGATGACGCCAGCGCTCCCAGTAGCGTCAGAGCGGCGTCATTCTGGATCCGATCCAATTATGTTGGCCATTACAGTCGAGTCACCCATTTGTGCTCTTCGGGCGCGGCTTGGCGTGTTTTTCTTGGTTGTGCCATCCCATGTCGAGATAACTACCGGAATGACCGGGTTTGATATCGTAGGTTATCAATTTACAATTTAATGCATGTAATTTATCTGAAAATCTTGGTAAGATGAAAACAGTAACTTTTAATTTTAGTTATTTTGAATATTTGAATAGTATTTACTATTTATGGATTTATCAGATTTTATAATTCAATTTATGTAATTTATTTAGGCCAACTAGTTTGGTGGAGTTGAACATATGGCCTGCAGAGAAATGTACCAAAGGTGTTGTGCAGGAGTACTAGGTACCATAGACTTAACTGCCTTTGAATGGACTTGTGGAATTAGATGAGTATTAAAAGGACATTAGGAAGTTGTGTCATTGTGAAGAATGAGTTGAGTAAACAGATAGATCATTATATAACCCTACTAATTCAGTAGAGACAGACACATGGCCTTGAAGACGGTATCTAATGTACCGTGCATGGGCACTAGTTGCTACAGATCTAATGACCTTTGGAAGGAGCTGTGGAATTAGAGGAGGGGTGAAAGGAAGGGACAGGAAGAAGAACACAAAGTTGAGTGGGATTAATCTGAATAATCTCCCTCCTTCCCCCTTGTCCGGGACCCACCTTATTATACCTCTCTTTGGACTCCATTTCTCTTTGCATTTCCTATGTTCCTTGTATCCATCTTCTAATTACAGTAGTTTATAACTTCAATCTACTTGACTGATTGTTATAGTCTATTTTCACCCTTTATATATTTGTCATAATTGATCCATTATGCATGAGTTTTTAAATATTTTTGTAATCAGTTATTTTCTATAATTTAGGTATGTTAAAAGCCGAAGTGATGAGCAATTGAGGAATCTTAAGGATGAGAAGGAAGTTAGTACTTGTAAGCCTGAAGATTTTGTCAATGGTAGTGCAATTGTACCTTGCGGTCTCATAGCTTGGAGTTTATTCAATGACACATACAGCTTCTCTATCAAAGGAACGAATTTGAAAGTAAACAAGAGTGGCATTGCTTGGAAGAGTGATAGAGAGCACAAATTTGGAAAAGATGTTCACCCCAAAAACTTTCAAAGCAGTTCTATAATAGGTGGTGCCCATCTTAATGAATCCATACCGGTAAGCACCTATATGGTATCTTGTTTTGATATATTATCTTTGTTCCGATGGTTCAGCTATGTGATTAGCAACTGTTTGATTAGTTCAGTCTTAGTTAGGCCTTTAATTATCCCTTCACATACTTTTTTGTAAGAAAAATTGGTTTTTTTATTTACCTAGTGTTGTTGTTGGTAATGTTTTAACTACTTTATTCATAATTAGTATTCATATTGTACATATAGAAATGACTTTTCAGATGGAAAATTATTCCAAATACCTTTCTCATCTTAAAATTTCAATAACTTCCAGTTCCATATATTTTTGGTCTAATTTTTCAGTAGATCCATGAACTGTTTGGGAATTTTTTATTAGGTCTCTGAAATAAAAAATTGTAATTAAGTCGCTGAATTTGTAAAAAATATTTAATTTGATCCCCAAACTTTATTTTAATAATTTGGTCCCTGAACTTTGGAAACAGTTTACAATTAGGTCCTTTATAAATCTTTAGATAATTTTAATCAAGTACCTTAAAAACTTTGTATTTAGGTCCTTAAGTTGAAGTACCTAATTATAAATTATTTCAAAGTTCCGGTACTTAATGAAAAAGCTTTTAGTTTGAGGACCTAATTACAAATTACTGACAAATTTAGAGATCCAATTACAAAGTTATAGGGACCTATTTAAAAATCTCCAAATAGTTCAGGAACCAACGAGTAATTAAGCCTATATTTTTCTATTCACCTTGTGATTAGTTTGAGTATTCTCAATTGACAGCTTGTGTCAACAAGATATATTGCTCACCTCTTAAATATTTTATTGAGCAGCTGAGTGAGCAGGAGGATCTTATTGTCTGGATGAGAACCGCCGCCTTGCCAACTTTCAGGAAGTTATATGGAAGAATAGAGGTGGATCTGAAATCCGGTGATATAATCAACGTAACACTTAAAAATCAGTACAACACATACAGTTTTAATGGCAAGAAAAAACTCGTGCTGTCAACTACTAGCTGGCTTGGTGGGAAGAATGACTTCATTGGCATTGCTTATCTCACCGTTGGAGGCCTATGCTTCTTTTTGTCTTTGGCTTTTACCATTGTATATTTTGTTAAGCCAAGGTACATATACCTATACCCTCTATTGCAATAGACCATAACACTTCACTCTTATGCATATTTTTCATCTTGTGTCCTCTGTATCTTTAAAATTCAGTTATTGAATTTTGTAAAGTAGTTTAACTCATTTGTATTTTTCTGTTTTTGTAGGCAACTTGGAGATCCATCATATTTGTCATGGAATAGGAACCCTGGCGGGCACTAAAGCCAAGATACCAATGATTTCTAATATTACAGGGCTTGATTATTCTATCACCCTTAAAGATAAACAAACCAACTTTGAAATATGCTGTATGATAGTTGATAAGTAGCTTAGTAGAATTCTTGTTTGACTTGACTTAACTTGTATATTTGTGGTAAGTGAAAATATAACAAGTTTGTTTATGAATTTATTTTTAATAGCCTTTTATCAAGTTACTAGACCAGGGGTTAAATTTTAAGAATGAGAATATTCCTTACATTTTTTTTCCTAAGTTTCTCAAGTCTTAGGAGTCAAAGTATGGTCTACTGGTCTTGGTTGAACTCCAAAAAGTCCCTACTAGATTTCTCAAGTCTTATATCGATTAAAGCATGAATAGATGATCTTGGTTGAATTCCTTATGAGTTCCTTCTAAGTTTTACAAGTCTTAATTATTCTTCAAGTAAGGAAAACCAAGGTTTCATTCTTCTGCAGACTTTATTCAACTATTTTGTATGTTCAAAAACTATTACAGAATTATTTTAAAGTTTACTAATTGAACTCATATTTTGAGTGAACTTTTTGTAAAGTCATGGGCACATGAAGCATATAGAAAATTTGATCCCTTTATCTTATTTATTTAAATATTGTAATTCTCTTATAAAAATACCTGGCCTTTTGGTTTTCATTTAATATTTCTTGAGTTTCTTTGACAGCTCTTTCAATTTGATTAATTGTCAACTTAATTTATTATATTTATTATGCCGCATTTACTTGGTGCCATGCCATGTTAATTAAAAAAAACTGATTTAACATTAGTATTTAAATTTAGAAGTTTTATTTTTATTATTATTTTTTACTATTAAATGAAAATAAATTTCTTCAAATGTTATTTATAGATTTTTTTTTAAATTTTTTAAATAATTATGTTAATTATAGTTTACTGTGCACTACAAATCTTATTTTTATTATGTTGCAAAAATTAATAAAGTCCGGGAAAACTCTGGCCTTATACACACACTAAACAATGCATGTTATCAACAACACAACTGTACTGAAACTCAATTAGTTCATGCATTGTCCTATAAACAATAACTGTTATTGATCAATTCCTTCTCTAAACTTCTATTAACCACTTTTCTAGTTTAATTTACAATTTCATGCCGGAAAAGAATAATTATTTGCAAAAACAAACTCCTTAGACTTGTTTAGTTCATACTATAAGATCAAACCAATTAAAGTTAGTCTTCCCAATGGAATTTGTGTCATATATGGTCCATTATGCAGACAGCATTATTTTTTCATCAATCTTCTATCTTAATCATGTTCTGTATGCATCATAGTTCAACTTAAACCTCATTTCAATTTTCAAATTGTGTCACGATTTGAAATGGTCTGCCTTTTTTTCTATCACTCATTGTATATTGTATTTTGCAGGAATTAATAAAGAGAATGACTTCTACAAACTGCAAATAAAGAATACTCACCTTAATGCTCAAATCTCTACTCAAAATATTGCTAACCAAACCATACCACACACTCAAGATAATTGCGCCAATACCTGCCACACTACTAGTATTGTTCCTTATTCATGTTAAAACAATTTTGTAATTTCTAAGTCAGCCTTATGGTATTTTAGATCATGCCATGTCTCTTCAAAAGAATTGAACCGATGTCTAAATTGTATTCCTCTTTCAAATTGGACAATAACTCTACTCGGGATATATGTTATTTGGAAAAACAAAGGAAATCACCTTATCATTCAAGTACTTCAGTTGCTTTTCATAATTTTGAGTTATTATATTTTGACATTTGGGGACTCTTAACCAGTCCATCTATAAATAATCATAAATATTTTATGTCCATTATTGATGATCATACAAGATTTATATGGACCTTTCTTTTGAAATTAAAATATGAAGTTTCTTTCAAAGTTCAAAACTTCATAACCATGATTATCAACCAATTTAATATCATACCAAAAACTATTAAGTTAGATAATGAACCTAAATTCATGTTAAACCATTTTTATGTTTCTAAAGGCACATCACACAAAAATTCCTACGTTGAAACTCCCAACAAAATGGAAGGATAGAGAGAAAACATCAGCACCTCTTAAATGTTGGTAGAGCAATATTGTATCAGCCCAAATTTTCTAAGTCATATTGGGCTTATGCTCTTCAATTTTCCACATTCATTATCAATACGGTTTCAACTCCTATCTTCAAACATAAATCACCATACCAAATACTAGATGGCAAACTTCCTGATTCCGACTCTTTTAAAATCTTTGATTCCTTATGTTATGCCTCAACACTTCAATTTCATAGAACCAAATTGGATCCTAAAGTAAGGAAATGCATATTTCCAGGATACAAGCATGTTATGAAAGATTATGATCTCTTGGATTTTCATACCATTGAATAATTTGTATCTAGAAATGTCATTTTCATAAACACATTCTCCCTTACAAATCCTTAACACAATCTTCATCTACCTTGTGAAATTATTTCCATCCACAGTTGATAATTCTACTAATACATATCAACTCGACCATGTTCACATATCACTAATTGACCTTACCTTAGACAATGACATACATCCCAAATCTAACCAACCAAACATTCATCTTATTTCACCAACTAAGCCATCCATGGAAAATTCCATACCTGATCATTCCACCAACAATACCATACCTCTTTAATCCAATGTCATTGACCAACATCATCCACCAACTAGAACCTCATAAAGGATAAACATCATTCCTCTTATTTGCAGAGTTATATACGCAACTCTTCTACTACCCCAAGTCAAACTTCCAATGTACTATATATCATTTGTCTAATTTCATTTCTCATCAAAATCTTTCTCCTACACATTCACACTATGCCTTACCCTTATAGTCTCAAACTAAACCTAAGAATAATAGTGAGGCATCTCAACATGAATGTTGGAAGCAAGCTCTGCAGCTTGAACTTCTCGCTTTTGAGAAAATTGACACATGAAATATTGTAGATCTACCATTTGGTGTCACACCAATTGGTTGCAGATGGGTATACAAAATAAAATACTTAGTTGATGGTTCTATTAAAAGATTAAAAGGAATATTGGTAGCAAAATGGTACAGTCAAATAGAAGGCCTTGGTTATTTTGACACTTACTCACTAGTTGCAAAATTTAAAACTATTATAGCCTTGGCATCATTCAAGCAGTGGAATTTACATCAACTGGATATAAATAATACTTTCTTGCATGATGAAATTCAAGAGAATGTATACATGAGACCACCACCTGGTGTTTCTACCACTAAGCCTAACTAAGGTTGTAAGCTTGTCAAATTCTTTTATGGGCTTAAACATACTAGCAAGAGATGATATGAACAAAATTTATCATTGAACATCACTACAAAATGGCCAACTCTGATAAGTCATTATTTGTGAAAGCTAATGCATCTTCTCTTATGATTCTAGTAGTGTAGGTAGATGATGTGATTTTAGCAGGGAATGATTTGAATGTTAATTTATCAAGTTGATATTGGATAACACATTCATAATCAAAGACTTGGGTGTAAGGGCAAAAGTTCTTAGTCCTTGTTTTAATGATGTCAGACCTCTTAGTAGCTCATACTGTGTACTTTGGACGATGTCATCATATCATAGAGTGCATTCATTCTCTAACATGCTCAAAGTATAACTTTAATGTGTCTATGCATATATGAGCATCTCATATATGTCAATAATGCACTTGATCATTATTGGTACCTTAGGTCCATAAGAGAATGGTTTGAATCGACCAAAAAACATCTCAATAACTCATTTTTGATCATTTATGAACTTTGAGTCGACTCATGCTTTGGAGCGGTTGACTCATTCATGCATATCATATTTTGTGTAACTCACGGATATGAACATGTCGAGTCATAGGTCGACTCAATCCTAGAAAAACAAGATGAATCGACTCATCCACCTGTTGCGTCGACTCATTACCTGTTTCATTTGAATCATGCTGCTACGAGTCTGAACTAGTCGAGTCATAGATCGACTCAATTCTGGAAAAACCTGTTTGAGTCGACTCATCTCCTGTTTGAGTCGACTCTTCGCCTATTTTATTTGAGTTGTTTTGCTGCGGGTCTGAACAGATCGAGTGACCTGTGTGAACAGGTCGAGTGGTCGCTGTTGTTACTCCATTTTCTGCTGTGTATTTTTGCAAAAATATTTTGTTGTGTTTGTGACTTAGTCTATGTTGGTGTAAACCCTAGAGGCCAATACTTTTGGTACTTGTATCGAATTATTAATAATAATAAAAGGCTTTTTCTTTATTATGTTTGTTTAATAAAGTCCGTTTAATGTATCAAGTGTGACTTAATCATGAAATCACATTAAACATAAGGACACTATTCTTAAAGTATCCGTAGTCGAGCTTTATTGTGAAGTGGGATAACATTAAAGCATTAAGACTATTATCTATATAGACTGATGATCACATCTCATGGATCATGGATAAGGAGTTATCAAGTCTTAAACATAGGTATGAATATTAAGAGTAATATTTATACTGGATTGACCCACTATGAGAATACTATATAAAATGTTATGCAAAGTGTCATAAGTTATTCTCATGGTGATAATGGTGTATACCACCATTCGACCTGAAACCACTATGGACCCTAGATGTAGAGTCAAGTGCCTTGTTGCTGATCAAACATTATCCGTAACTAGATGACCATAAAGACAGTTGATGGGTACTCCACGAAGCATGCTAAGGGACATGAGTGACCTAAATGGAATTTGCCCATCCTGCGTAACAGGATAAATGTCTATGGGCCCAATATTGAACTGGACAAGGATGACACGGTCTATGCCTTGTGTTTAATATAGACATAAGGGCAAAAGGATAATTATACACATAAGTATTATCACAGAAGGATTTGTCAGATCACATGATATTTTCGTGTCTTGGGTAGCAGTGATGTGTTGCTAGATACCGCTCACTATTTATTATGTTAAATGCGTGATTTAATGTAATTGCCAATGCCGCGAAAACCTACAGGATCACACACAAAGGACGAATTGATGAGAGATAGAGTAGCTAAGGAACACCGTAAGGTACAATGCATTTAAGTGAGTTGTAGAACATCGTAAGGTACGGTGTACTTAAGTAGAATACGAAATATGGTAAGGTACCACGCGCTTAAGTGATTTTGGCATATTATAAAATATGGGCCACATACCCTTAAGTGGGCTTTTTAGCTTGTAGCCCACATAAGTGGTTCTATAAATAGAACCCTTGTGCAAAAGCATTTAGTGCAATTGCATTTTTCATTTCTCTCTCTCTCTCTCTCTCATTCACTCAAAGCCTTCATTCGTAGCAGCTAGCACTGAGATTGAAGGAATCCGTTCGTGTGGACTGAGTAGAGGCGTTGTCATCGTTCAACGTTCGTGATCGCTCCGTAGATCTGCATCAAAGGTTTCAATCGTCACAAGAGGTAACGATTCTATCACTGATCATGCCCATTCGTAAGGATCACTAAAGGAGAAATTTTAAATTCCGTTGCGTTTTGGATCGCCCTTCTCCTTCAGTCTATGCATCATATATATATATATATATATATATATATATATATATATATATATATATATATATATATATATATATATATAATATATATATATATATATATATATTCTAGAGTTTCTTTTTCAACTGTCAACAAGAAAAGTGAAAGATATACACTAAAGTTCATCTTCATTTTCATTCTTCATTGCATGTTTCAACAACTATATATACCAATTTTTGTTGATCATAGTGCATTGTTGTGGGGTAGAGGCTTTGAGTGGATTTTTTTAAATAAAACCGAAGGGTTTTGTCCTCCAAGAATTTGGAGTTTTTGCACAAATCTTTGCTTCATAGATTCAACCGAGTGAAAGGTTTGAAGAACGGTGGTTCTTTCGAACGAGTAACGGTAACCATAAGATTGTAAAGAAAGGTTGGGGTTCAAGCGTTTCGTGATCGAAATCAGCCGAGCTAGAGTTTTGGAGATCATGGAGTTCTTGCAATAAAGTAGCTACAATCGGAGGTTTGTTCGAAATGTTTGAAGCACTTGGTTCAACTCGAATCAAAGAGAGAGAAGTAAATAGGATCTGCAACAACAATTAGGTTTGCTTGGTGGTGATCATTTCTTCTCTTGTATAAACCTTGAAATTTGATAATAAATATCTCAATTCTAGTTTTAAAATTGGGGGCAGACGTATCCTAAGTGAGAACGAAAGGGGAACTGCCTAAATAAATCTGGTGTTATTCTCTCTTTTTCTAACTCTTTAAATTCTGCATAAATTGAATCTTGTGTGAAATTAATTGCAAACATCATCTTGCTTAATTGTTGTGCATCAAATATGTTCGATAAATTGTTGCAATCACTTTGAATGCAACTAAAGAAAATTTTGCACAATTAATTCTAGTGAAATTAAGACTTGGTGTAGTGTGCACACCAAGTGTTTGATAAAATTAACTTCACACAAGTTAATCAACATTTTACTTGTTGTCTCATTGTGTTAACTCATCATTGGTGGTAATTATATCAAGGATTTGTGTATTTGATCGATTAAGATTGTTGTTGATTATCTTTATCTTAGTCATTCCATTAGGTTTATCGCATATCCAATCTTTCTAGTAACGAATCATTTAGACAATCGTGGTGTAGGGAGCTTTCGTAACCTTTAAAAACAATTTTAAAAAGCTCTAAATTTTAAATACTGATTTGTTCAACCCCCTTCTAGATCGGAACTATCGTCTAACAAGTGGTATCACGAGCATCGGTTCATCTAGTGCTTCACATATAGCTTTTTAGAAAATGAGTAACGATCCTAAAAGGGCGTCCAATAGAGCGCCTATTTTCACTTGTGAAAACTACAGTATTGGAAAGATTGTATGCGTATTCATATCAACTCTATTGATAAGAAGTTATGGAAAGTCATCCAAGATGGTCCTATGGAAATAACTATGACCAATACGGATGGTGTTGTTATACCTAAACCTGAAGCACAATGAAATGAAAAGGATGAGAAAAAGTATAACTACAATTGGAAAGCCAGAAATATGATCATCATCGCCTTAGGTGTTGATGAGTATTATAGGGTTTCCCATTGTACTAGTGATAAAGCTATGTGGGACTTATGGAAATTGTCCATAAGGGAACCAATGATGTCAAACTAGCTAGAACCAACACTTTGACTCAAGAATTTGACATTTTTCATATGAAGGATGGTGAAACTATTGCTGATATGAAAAAGTGATTTTCTCATCTAATTAATCAATTAAATGCATTTGATAAAACTACCCCTAATGATGTTGCTACTAACAAAATATTAAGATGTCTTAACAGGGAATGACAACCAAAGGTCACCGTGATTAAGGATGACAATGATCTAAGAACATCGAACATGATAACATTGTTTGGTAAGCTTCAAGAGCATGAGCAAGAGCTTATGAACCTTGATAAACATGAAAAGAGTCAAAAAAAGGAAAAGAAGGAGAAAACAAAGGACACCGAAAAGAAGTCTATCGCTTTAAAGGCTTCAAGTTCAAAGTCATCCACCTATGATACATGTAAGAGTGAATTAAGTGATGATGATAAAGATTCGAATGACGACACATGGTTGTTTGTAAGGAGGTATAACTGATACCTTAGAAAGAATGAAGTTCAATATTCGGATAAAAATCTAGTCAACTATAGAAGACAATCAAAATTCCCTAATCAAGAAGAAAGTAAGAAAACTAAGTCAAGAGGATCATGTTACAATTGCGGAAATTCCTGTCACTATAAGCCGGATTGTCCATTGTTGAAGAAAGACAAAGGAAAAGACAAACGTCACAAGAAATATAGCAAACCTAGAAGAGAATACATTGCATGGGAGAGCGATAGTGATCCCTCAAACAATGATAACTTATGTGATGAAGAAGAAAAGGTCAATCTTTGTCTTATGGCTCATCAAAAGAAGAAAAAGAATGCTAAATATGATTATGTTGATAAAATGTCTTACTTTGATTTGCAAAAAGCCTTTAGTACTCTATACAATGAGGCAAAGGAAGCTTTTAAACGCTTGGCCTCAAATAAGAAGATTTTCTGGAATTTAGAAAAGAAGGTTTTTGATTCCGAAAAGGAATTAGAAACTCTTAAGAAATCTATGATATAGGCTACTAAAGGAAAAACTGAAGATGATAGGGGATTTTGGTTTAGATGGTCTGGATGTGAAACTTGTCACATTTGGCAAAGATAGGTAAGAGCTCTTCAAGCTAAATTAGACAAGGCTTTACAACCTAAAGTTACCTTTGTTATTGATCAATCACATTTTAGAAGTAACATGAATAATCCTTATAAAAAAAATACACTTATGTGGTAAAAGATCAAGTTAGCAAGAGCATCTCTCATTCAAACTTAAATTGTCTATATTGTTGCAAGAGGGGACACAATATTGCTAAATACCGATTTAAGAGATTTTTGGTTCCTAAAGGAATTTTCTAATGGTTTCCCAAATGCAACCAAAGTTTCACTCACACACAAGGACCCAATGAAAATTGGGAACCTCCTTCCCTTGTTTAAATTTGTAAATGGAATGTCTTGAGGCTACGGAGAGAACTTGGTTTCTTGATAGTGGATGCTCAAGACATATGACGGATGACATATCCTTATTCTTTGGCTTTGTAGCTAAGAAGAAATGATTTGTAACCTACGGTGATAATAACAAGGGAGCTATACTCGGAAAAGGTAGTATAGGTAATCCCTCATCTACTACTATCTTAGACGTCCTTTTAGTTGAAGGCCTTAAGCACAATCTTATTAGCATTAGCCAATTATGTGACAAAGGATATAAAGTATCGTTTTCAAAAGATTGTTGCATGATTGAACATAATGATAAAAATAATGATAAAAATAATGATGTGTTTAAGGACTTAAGGGTAAATAACGTATACATGCTTGACTTGAATGAAGTATCTTTGACTAGCGCTAAATGTCTTGTCTCCATGAGTGAAGACTCTTGGCTTTGACATAGGCAATTAGTGCATGTCAACTTTGACTTGCTAAATAAAGTTATTGCAAAAGATTTAGTAGTTGGTCTACCCAAAATCAAATTTTCAAAAGATCACTTATGTGATGCGTGCCAAATGGGAAAGCAAACAAGAGTCTCTTTTAAATCTAAAAACATTGTTTCTATAACGAGCCCCCTTGAACTTCTCCATATGGACATTTTTGGGCCATCTAGAATTAAAAGTCTAGGTGGAAACTACTATGGTTTTGTTATTTTAGATGACTACTCTAGATTTTGTTGGGCAATTTTCCTAGCAAGTAAAAGTGACACTTTTTCTGCTTTTGAAAAGTTTGCCAAGATTTCTAATAACAAATTGAACACTAACATAGTTACTATCCGAAGTGATCATGGAGGTGAATTTGAAAACCACCTCTTTGAGGAGTTTTATGAAAGAAATGGCATTGATATAATTTTTCTGCTCCAAGAACTCCACAACAAAATGGAGTAGTGGAACGAAAAAACCGAGTTTTAGAAGAGCTTGGAAGGACTATGATCAATGAAAATGCCCTTCATAAATATTTTTGGGCCGATGCCATAAATACGACTTGTTATGTATTGAATAAGATACTCATTCGTCCTACTCTAAATAAAACTCATTATGAATTGCGAATGGGAAGGAAACCAAATGTTTCACATCTTCATGTCTTTGGATGTAAATACTTCATGTTAAATAATGCTAAAGAAAACCTTGGTAAATTTGACTCAAAAGTCGATAAAGGTATCTTTCTCGGATACTCTCAATCTAGTAAAGCATATAGGGTATACAACAAAAGGTTACGTATCATTGAAGAATTTGCACTTGTTTCCTTTGATGAATCTTATCCGAAAATTGTCGGAGAAGGTATTTTTGTTGATGGTGCAGGTGTTCCTTCGGAAAACATAATAAAAGATCGAGAAGAAAAGAGTGTTGAACCCAATCCGGAAAAAGTTGAGAAGGAGACGGATCACATATCTAAAAAGAAAGATGAAGATCATTCAATTAATAACAATGATCTTCCTTTGGAATGGAAATCTTATAAGGATCATCCCATCGATAATGTTCTAGGAGATATCTCAAAGGGAGTTACCACACGGTCAAAGATAAGTAACTTTTGTTATCATTTCTCTTTCGTCTCTCAAATTGAACCTAAAAACTCCAAAGATGCATTACTCGATGAATATTGGTTTTTAGAAATGCAAGAGGAACTTAACCAGTTCAAGAGAAATGAGGTGTGGGATCTTGTCCCCCCCTCCGCGAGGCCATCAAGTAATTGGTACTAAATGGGTGTTTAGGAACAAGTTAGACAAAAATGGAGTTATAACTCGCAACAAGGCTCGCCTTATTGCTCAAGGGTATAACCAAGAGGAAGGCATCGACTATGAGGAGACTTATGCTCCAGTCGTCCGACTCGAGGCTATACGCCTCTTGCTTGCCTATGCTTGTTCTCAAAACTTAAAATTATTTCAAATGGATGTTAAGAGTTCTTTTCTAAACGGATACATTAATGAAGAGGTCTATGTATCTCAACCTCCCGGTTTTGAAAACCATGAGCATCCTAACTATGTTTATAAGCTTAAGCGTGCTTTGTAAGGTCTCAAACAAGCCCCTAGGGCATGGTATGAGCTTCTAAGGAAATTTCTACTAGAACAAGGATTCTCAAGAGGTAAGGTTGATAAAACCTTTTTTATTAAGCGTCAAGGAAAACACTATATTTTAGTTCAAGTTTATGTAGATGGCATTATTTTTGGATCTAATAACATAAATTTGGTCAAGAAATTCTCTAAGTTGATGCAGGGAAAATTTGAAATGAGCATGATGGGGGAGCTAAATTACTTCCTCAGACTTCAAATCAAGCAACTTGAAGAAGGAACTTTTGTGAGCCAAATGAATTACTACAACGAGATACTTAAGCGCTTCGATATGGCAAACTCCAAAGTAATCGACACTCTAATGCCTACTGTGGTAAATATTGACCAGGATGAAAATGTTAAGGCTATAGATATAAAAAGGTATAGAGGTATGATAGGTTCCCTCCTCTATCTTATTGCATCTCGTCCAGATATTATATTTAGTGTATATATGTGTACTAGGTATCAATCATGTCCCAAAGAATCACATTTAAAGGCCGTCAAGCACATACTTAGATACGTCTGTGGTACTTCAAAGTATGGGCTTTGGTTTTCTAAGGGAAGTGATTGCTCTTTGGTTGGGTACTCTGATTCCGACTCTGCTGGTTGCAAATCAGATAGGAAAAGCACTAGTGGTACTTGTCATTTTTATTCAAATTCCTTAGTGAGTTGGCACAACAAAAAGCAAGTTTCAGTTACTTTTTTAACACCCGAGATGGAATACGTTGCATCCGGTAATTGTTGTGCTCAAATCTTTTGACTCAAACAACAATTACTGGACTTCAATCTTCAACTTAAACATATTCCCATTTTGTGTGATAATACAAGCGCCATTAATTTAACCAAAATCCTATACTACATTCACACACTAAACATATTGAAATTCGACATCACTTCCTTAGGGATCATGTTGAGAAAGATGATGTTATCTTCGAGCACGTTGATAGAAAAAATCAACTTGGTGATATTTTCACAAAACCACTTGCGATAGAGCCTTTCTTCCACATCTGTAGGGAACTTGGTGTTCTCGATATCTCAGATCACTTTTAAATTTATATATGATGCTTTCTCTATATCTTTGTCTGTATATTCTTTGATGAATCACTTTGACAAGTGCGAACTATGTGAGGGCATTTGTCATCTATCGTCATTGGAGGTAATATCGTTCTTATCAATTTGAACTATCTTGATCAATTATGTATGTATGTACTTGTTCTATATAATGCACTTTCTTGATGTTTATTTTATGGTTTGGTCTAAGCTTAATCTATTTCTATGTTTGAAATATGCTTGAACTTGCTTAGGAATCATATTTAACATGCATTCATCATTAGAAGCATTGTTGAATTTCATGTCTTCGAATCATTAACTTCGGGTCCCAACAGGTCGACCCATTAGTCGACTTGTCACTACGAATTCCATCTTTGAATTAACTTCGGGTCCCAACAGGTCGACCCATGAGTCGACTCGTTGCTACCCAGAGTCCACTCATCTGAGGTTTCAAACATGGATGTGTCGACTCATTACATGTATGAGTCAACTCTTTGCTGCGAATTCCATCGTTGCATTAATTTGGGGTCCCAACAGGTCGACCCATGAGTCGACTCTTCGCTTACCAGAGTCCCCTCATATATGTTTTTAACAGGTCGAATCATTTCAAATGCATCTCTCTTCACTTGCATAATCAATCACCTAGTTTTTATCTCCTATCTCTCTCTCTCTCTCTCTCTCTCGTCCTCACACAAACCCTAAAAATACATTACCTCAAATCTCTTCAAAAACAACATTCAAATGGCTTCATCTAGAAATTATGGAAAAAGAACTGCAAGGGGACCCTCTTCTCACACTAGTACTGCACAACCTCGCTTAAATATGCTGGTAACGGCTCTCTCCTTACTCTCTGATGGTCTTACTGAATCTTTTGAAAAGAAGTTCAAAAAGAGAACAATTGTAAAGCAGTACGTATACTCGCCATTAGTGGCTGGACGCATGCATATTCCAGAAGTTGTTGAGCGGTAAAATATTCAAAGAATTAACTTATTATTAGACTGTACTACTAAGTATAATGAAGATTTAGTCAAACTATTTTATACTGGTGTTGTTGGAAAATTCGAGGGTTATGAGTTTAAACGTAATATTGGTAATAGGGTTCTTGAAGTTAATGATGATGTTTAGAAATCTCTGTTTGATATTTATCCATTGTCGTCTCCTAATGATCTTAAGATAATCGACATTGTATTTACTCCAAAATATGAGTCCAGGTCTGCCTTAAACTCAATGCTGAAGAGACCTTTTCTGACAATGTTATTGAGAGTAACTTGTTCCCTACTAATGTGACTATTGGACTTTTAAAGCCTGTCGACAGGATCTTACATTGGGTTGTTACGTATATTATCCGCCCTAAGAAGGGAGGCTACTCCAGAGTTGACAAGGCGGAAGTACACTTGGTTTATGTGTTAAAACATAAGCTGAAGGTTAACTAGCCACACTATATTGCAAGCAGGATCTTTGCCATAAATGAGTCAGGTCGAGGCACCGCTCTCTGCTATCCTTCATTTATTCAAAGTATCCTTAATCGAGCCGAAGTTTTTGTTCCAGGAATTCAATACACCTATGTGACTACTAATCAAGAATTCTGTCAAAAATCTCTAAGTTTAATGGGCTATACTTGGGATCCTATAGCGCGAGTATACAAGGTCCGTACTAAAGCTTCAAGTTCTAATATTCAACATTTAGAAAAAGATGATGATGACGATGATGATGATGATGATGAAGATGATGAAAATGAAGAAGAGAATAATGATGACGATACTAACCCTATGGAGGATGATCAACAAGTGGATGACCATGGTGATTGGCTAGGTGCTACACTTGGATAAAATCCATCTGATAACCAAGGCTGGGGAGAGTGGTAACACACCGGATGGACCAACTAACGATCTTCCTATATGCCTCCACCTCCTTCTCAATCTGATAATTCTAAGTGATGGAAATGTTGAGAAATATGCAAATTCATTAGTAAAATTTTTCCACAGTTCAAGAGGAGAGATTTACGGCTTTGCAAGATTAACTTCAGATTCAAAGTGACAACTTTGCCTCTTTTGCAACTCTCCAAGAGGAATGGTACTTAGACTTAAGGGGTCAGATTCAAACCCAAAGTGACAATTTCAATTCATTTGCCTCCAAAATTATGCTACAAATTGATGCTATGGGTTCCAATCACCGCTCTCTCACCAGATCTTTCAATACGCTTTACCGGAAATTCATTGAATTCACTGACCTCTATGAACAAGACATACCTCCATGTCAACCTTATGGTTATAGAAGTAGAAATTACCCGTCACGGGAGAGAAGACCTTAGAAGATTGATTCATTCAACTTTTATCCATGTAGTGCATTTCATCTTCTTCATGTTTGAATGTTATTGTATTTAGTTATATGTCTTGTAGCCTATGTTGAATAAATTTGTCTATGTAATTTACTAAATTTTCTTGCTTCGTACCTTATTTATGACTATAATTCTTACATTAGCTTCATTTTATGTGAATCGTTATTGATGTTAATATGTTGCAAAGTGGTTAAATACGTGCTTATGACTATATTTTGTTTCCGGTTGACCTTGTCCTTGTCTCTTTTTGATGTTGTCAAAGGGGGAGAAGCAAATGGAAACACACATACAGCTAGGATAACATATTTTTAAAGGAATGCATAAAATCAAGGGGGAGGATTATGCCACGGTTGCCACGATTTTCCATCATCAAAAAGGGGGAGTATGTAAGGGTAAATGTTCTTAGTCCTTGTTTTAATGATGTCAAACTTCTTAGTAGCTCACACTGTGTACTTTGGACGGTGTAATCATATCATAAAGTGCATTCATTCTATAACATGCTCAAAGTATAAATTTAATGTGTCCATGCATATATGAGTATCTCATATATGTCAATAATGCACTTGATCATTGTTGGTACCTTAGGTCCATAAGAGAATGGTTTGAATTGACCAAAATACATCTCAATAACTCATTTTTGACCATTTAAGAACTTCGAGTCAACTCATGCCTTGGAGCGGTCAACTTATTCATGCATATCACATTTTGTGTAACTCACGAGTCTGAACAAATTGAGTCATAGGTCGATTCAAACCTAGAAAAACAAGATGAGTAGACTCATCCACCTGTTGCATCGACTCATTACCTGTTTCATTTGAACCATATTGCTACGGGTCTGAACTGGTTGAGTCATAGGTCGACTCAATTCTGGAAAAACTTGTTTGAGTCGACTCATCTCCTATTTGAGTCGACTCTTCGCCTGTTTTATTTGAGTTCTTTTGCTGCGGGTCTGAACAGACCGAGTGACCTGTGTGAACAGGTCGAGTGGCCGCTGTTGTTACTCCATTTTCTACTGTGTATTTTTGAAAAAATATTCTGTTGTGTTTGTGACTTGGTCTATGCATCATATATATATATATATATATATATATATATATATATATATATATATATATATATATATATATATATATATATATATAATATATATATATATATATATATATATATTATATATATATATATATATATATATATATATATATATATATATATATATATATATATATATATATATATATTTCTAGAGTTTCTTTTTCAACTGTCAACAAGAAAAGCGAAAGATATACACTAAAGTTCCTCTTCATTTCATTCTTCATTGCATGTTTCAACAACTACACGTAACAATTTTTGTTGATCATAATGCATTACTGTGGTAATAAAGTCCAAATAGGATTGTGTAATCTTAGTTTGGGTAGAGACTTTGAGTGAGTTTTTCTTGAATAAAACCGTAGGGTTTTTTTCCTCCAAGAATTGGGGTTTTTTGCACAAATATTTGCTTCATATATTCAGCCGAGTGAAAGGTTTGAAGAACGGTGGGTTCTTTTGAATGAGTAATGATAATCGGAGGATTGTGAAGAAAGTTTTAGGTTCAAGCGTGTCGTGATCGAATTCAGTCGAGCTAGAGTTTTGGAGAACATGGAGATCTTGCAATAAGGTAGCTACAATCGGAGGTTTGTTCGAAACGTTTGAAGCACTTGGTTCAACTCGAATCAAGGGGAGAGATGTAAATAGGATTTGCAACAACAACTAAGTTTGACTGGTGATGATCATTTCTTCTCTTGTATAAACTTTGTAATTTGATAATAAATATCTCAATTATAGTTTTAGAATTGGGGGCAGACGTACCCTAAGCGAAGACGAAAGGGAAACTGCCTAAACAAATATGGTGTTGTTCTCTCTTTCTCTAACTCTTTAAATTCTACATAAATTGAATCTTGTGTAAAATTAATTGCAAACATCATCTCGCTTAATTGTTGTGCATCAAAACTGTTCGATAAATTGTTGCAATCACTTTGAATGCAACTAAAGAAAATTCTGCATAATTAATTCTAGTGAAATTAAGACTTGGTGTAGTGTGCACACCAAGTGTTTGATAAAATTAACTTCACACAAGTTAATCAACATTTTGCTTGTTGTCTCATTGTGTTAACTCATCATTGGTGGTAATTATATGAAGGACTTGTGTATTTGATTGATTGATTAAGATTGTTGTTGAATATCTTTATCTTAGTCATTCCATTAGGTTTCTCGCATATCCGATCTTTCTAGTAACAAATCGTTTAGACGACCGTGGTCTAGGGAGCTTTCGCAACCTTTAAAAATAATTTTAAAAAGCGATAAATTTTAAATACTGATCTATTCAATCCTCCTTCTAGATCGGCACTATCGTCTAACATTGGGAAAGCTAAAATACTTTCTATGTAGTGAGGTAGCACAATCAAAAGAAGGAATTATTTTATGCCAAAGAAAGCATTTTCTTGACTTGTTGGAAGACTCAGGCTTCATTGAATCCATGTCAGTTTCTACACCTTCTGATCCCGCCATTAAAATTCATTAAGACTCTTATACTCCATATCTGAATGCAACAAAAGTATATATCACTTTTTGCATACAACGCCTGAGCCAATTCTTACCAGCTCCTACTATAAATCATTTCAATGTTGCATGTAGAGTCCTCAAGTATCTTAAAACATGTTCGTCTCGAGGCATTTTGCTTCTAGAGATTTAATTATGTAGTTGAATGGATATTCAGATGCAGATTGGGTAGGCTGCATAGATACTCGAAGACCAATCTCAGGCCAATGTTTCTTTCTTGGTAGATCATTTATTTCATGGAGAACAAAGAAATAATTAATAGTCTTAAGGTCCTCATCCGAAGCTTAATATAGAGCCCTTGCAACAACCATTTGTGAGTTGCAATGATTACAATATCTAATGGATGATTTACATGTGAAATGTACAAGAACACCTACGATCTATTATGATAATCAAAGTGCTATCCACATTGCATCTAATCCTATTTTTCATGAAAGGAAAAAACATTTGAAGAATGATTGTTACATTGTGAGAGAAAAACAAAGAAAAGGCATCATGAAGCTCTTTCCAGTCAAGTCCCAAGTCGAAGGACCAGTTAGCCAATTGATTCACAAAAGCTTTGCATTCTCGGTCTTTTAATGAGTTACTATCCAAGTTGAAGATGATAGACATCTACCAACCTTCAACTTGTAGGAAATATTGAAATATATAAATATCAAAAGAACAAAGGATGATGAAGAACACAAGGAGAGTGAACTTAGTTATAGAGGTTGTTAAAGTTGTTACTTATGAGCTAGGATACACTATAGTATGGTTGATCCATTATACCTTATGGTGTAAGCTACTTAGATTGTACCTAAGCTCAATTTGTATACTCTTCTTCCTCAATGATAATTTTCTTTCATCATGTTCATTTTAATTCTCTTAATAATTTCTTTTATGAAAACACGATCTTGAAATACCACTCTTAGAACACCATTATTGGTAACTTATATTGTTCTTTCATTAATTCGTATACCGTTGTGCCATGTTTCATTGATAATTGATATTAAAAATGGATGTTCTAATTTGTTAAAGTTCTACAAATAAAGAATGTTAATTTTTCATTTTACTCGAATAAAAATATATTTTTCATTTTACTTGAATAAAAGAATATATAACTAACTGTGAGATATAAAGTGAATTTAATGGTACTATTTTAATTTTTTTGGGATAAATTATATAAATATTTAAAAAAATGTAAATAAATTGTTTAAATAATTAAAAAGAATAAAATAATATAAAAATATAATGGATTGTTGTAAGAGAAAAAAGAATATATACTGACAATGTAAAATACTTTTACACTATAAATAAATGAGACTCGTGTATCCCGTCACATCATATTTTTATTTTTAAAATACTGTTATGGTTTGACAATATAAATTATTTTGATTGAATGTCTGTGCAATATAAAATGTTTTAGATTAATATACAATTACAAAATAATAAACTAAAAACATGTAGTAGTAGTATATTAATTTGGTAGTTGACTGTACTTGACACGTTGAATTGATAATACAACTCATGTTTTGTTTTGTTTGGTCAAAATATAAAGGTAGATGTACAAGTTTTATTTAAGATGCAACGTGCGTTATCGTTATCCATAATATAAATAACTAACAACAACCACATAAAAAATTGAAATAGACGCGTTATCTTTGTCAAGGAGATGTTTCGTATGGGAAAACAAACTTTGGTTTACACGAAAATAAATCTGCACGTTTATCATTCATTATTATACTATATCAACTTCATAATGGAGCAAAGACATAATATTTATTTAGCAAAGTGCTGATTATATTTTGGTTATAAAAAATACTATAAAACTCTCATATAAGTTGTTGAGTAACGATTCATGATTATAATAACGTTGTCATTTATCTATCTGCCTCTCAACAAAAAAAACTTATATTCTTTTAAAAGATGTTTTATTAGAGTATTGTATGTTTTGAATGTGAAATTCGTTAACAAGACATGTCAATTTCTCTTTCAACTAATTGAAAGTTAAAACAAACTATGATAGAATTGAAAAGCTCTCTACATCATGGCTTGTTACTTCAACTTGTCTCTTTATTACACCGTCTGAATCCTATATATATTTTTAAAAATGAAATTATTGCAAGTGTTCGACTCTATCACTTAATAAAATTATTGATTCAATAGGAATTTCGGAAATACTAGTTTTTGTTATATGTGGTGATACGCTTAATTGAAAAAATGGTTGATTTATTGGGCTTGTAATAACAATAAATATAAAAACCTTGTAATGGTGATTTTGGTTTTGAAGTTTTAACTTGTTAGTCCCACACCTATATTTGACACCTCATATAAAAAAATATTTTTTTTTACCGTATACATATTCTTTAATAATATTAGAATTTTTTGAAATTTATATGTTTTTATTGGAAATTTATAATTTTCAGAAGTTTTATTTTTTATCGCAACAAAGACACATATATTGTAAATTTTGAATTTCCGATAATAATCTATCGAAAATTGTAAAATTTTTGGTAGAGGTATGAAGTGTTTTATTGAAAATTGTGAAATTTCTGAGAAATACCACAAAAATTTGAAAATTTTAAAATTTTCGATGTGTCACAGAATTTCAAAAAATGCTTAAATTTTCGGTATTTTCCACATAAATTTTCTTCAATTATTTCATGCATAACTGATTCGATAAAAAAAACTATCCGATATAATATATACATATAATAAAAACTGTGCTACATATAAGATTACAAAATAAATTAGGATGATTTCCTAACTTCATCTTCCCAATGCCTAATTTGTCTTGCATATGCGAATTCCCATGCTTTTGCGGCTTCAGTACAATTTTGTCTCCAAAGGTCAATGATGGGAGACAATGGACTATCAGGTTTCAACTTTACTTGAACCCAATGATTTTTGTTGACAAAACCAACACTAATCATTTTATGCTTGCTCGTATACATATGTGGAGCTAAGGTAGAATGGAAAAAGGTAATGTTAAGTCTCTTTGACAGGGAGACAAATACGACATTTTATCTACAAGCAATAGGATAACCCATATTAGAAATTGTCATTCATTTATTAGTATCCTGCACACCCGAGTATTTTACCCGTAACACATTTCTAACTTCAGAGACCGTGTCATAGAACAAATTGGAAAACAATTGAGGGTGTTGATGAACTTCAGTATTTAACTGCGTCCGAATCAAATGCCATGACTCTTCGCCCCATCTAATTAAGCTGCAATATCTCGAAAACCACAACTCTCATCGTCACCCACATCAACAATGTCATCAATGTATGGATGTAAGAAATTAGAAAAATGAGACAAGTAAAGATGCCTCGAAGATGTAGTGGACGATTGACTTTGACCCGACATATTTGACGATTGACTTCTAGTTGATTTCGTGCATGATCTCTTTGTAGTGTGACTCCCCTACGACCCCTCACCATGCTCCCACTGTGAAGGATCACGATGCACATCACTCTCTTCATCCTTTTTACTCCTTTTATTCATCCTCAGTGGCTTGTACTTCACCGACGATGGACACATAAAAGTTGTGAATGAATGTGTTAGTTCCCGAACCTTTTCCTTCAATACCCTCTGACCTACAATATCCAAAGTACTGAAATATATCTTCAACTCTTCACACTCTGCTTTTAAATCCAATTGTGTACCACTTTCTTTATGACTATCATCATGCTCTTCAATGTGTAATTTCTTCCAAAAAACATGAATTGGTTCTAGAGAAACATAATTGCCTTGTATTTGGAAACCGACAAGTTGACACGCACAGGGTAACCCATGTGTTATTCTAATGAAGCAACCACAAGCATATTTGCTTGCACAAAAAAGTTTTACCCTTTCTAGTTCCTTTCCAATGTGTTGTATACATTATCTTGAAACAAAACCGTGTAAGTTGGTATAGAATGGGGTGTTATACCGATGTTTAATATTGACAATACTTTTTTGAAACGAGACCCTGATTGAACTTAAATGCAACTTCAACATGGTGTTCACAACATCCCAACTTCAGCATAAATCTCCCCGACTTGTAGTCAACATGTTTTTTAGTCTCCAATGAGTAGACTCCATCCTAAAAACCATAATTAGAAAGTATATGTTAACTTAAGTTTAGTAATGTAATAACATCAAAATGACGTATGTGTACCTGTTCTTTATTGTGTTTCTTAAATGAGTGACTCTGTTAGCCCAAACAGCAACAAATCTTTCTTTATAAGGTGTCAACCCTAATTCACTCATGTAATTAACAAATAAAAGAATATCAGCACAAACAATCTCAAAGTACTTCAAGTATGCGACAAACTCAGTTTATCTATTAGCATACATGATGTTATTCCATAGATCCTTGACATGTTTTTTTGTCTTTCTTGAGTTTTAAAAATGACCAAAAGGCCCCTTTGGATATTTTAAGAAATGAAAAGAGTAAAAAAAATAAACAAGTCAAAAAAAATTAAACTATACTAAATAATCAAAATTAAATCGAAACGAAAATATATAAAATTCATATTAATTATTTCAAATATTTTGACAAGAAAACATAAATAAAATGACTCAAAATGAATAAAAATCGGGCGTGCAAATGCTTGAAAAATTAAAATGAATGCACTAAAATGATCAGCGCGAAATAAACCTCTAGAAAATAGACTGATTTTGTTTAAATTTTGAAGTAAAAAATGAACGGTTAAAAAGGCCCAGGGAGATCAAAATGTGACCGCAAAAGGAGTTGAAAAAATAACACGAGCACACCCGGTTAAACTATGTGAACCGTACATTAATAAAACAAACGTATCAAAGATCAATCATTAAATTTTCCGCCCGCTAATTTTACGTACATTTGAGAATTGATTCAACTGGTCTGTCTGTATAACCAGAAGTTTATTTTGGTTGACATTTTAAGCATTATGCGAGATCAAATGCATGATATGGTATGCAGGTGATGCGAATGTATGGTGAATGCATTGCTTTATTGATTGAGGGGGAAATTGGGGTATAACAGGGAGTCCTTGAGGAAATCTGGTAAAGAAATCTCTAATGATGGTGTATATCAAAGAATTTATATCAAGCCTCATCAGTTAGAAGAAGTCAAGTTCCAAATGAAGTGTTGAATCAATGATGAAAGCAATGGGTCTTGAAGCTTCAAGTTTGTGAAAGAGATGAAGTGTGAAAGATTTCCTGATCTTATGTGTGAGTGATCAATGTATTTTAAAAGTATGAGAGTATCTCTTAAGATACTAAGACATCTGTCACACTAGCACTCAATATTTTTTGAAGTATCTCTCATTTCAAAGAATCACCTAAAAATATTTTAAGTATGTGCCTAAATGATTACTATTTGATTTAAACCTTTAGGAGTGTTTTTTATTGTAGATAATCGATAAACAGATAGGGATAATCGATTAACTTCTCTGTAATGCCTCCGTTGAAACAAGCCTATAATGGATTAGTGGCATTAGATTTAAAAACCTTCCATATTTAGCCTTTCTAATCGATTAAACCCAAATCTTAATCGATTAGATGCATTAAAAAACTCATAGATTTTTTTCCTTTTTGAGACATATTTTCTCCTATAAATAGAGGGCTTATTCTCACTCTAAAACACACAAGAATTTGTTTTGAATCTCTCATTTTTCACTTTATACACCTTTGATATTCTTTCACCACACGTCTCACGTCTTGACACATGTGAGTGAACTAAGGGTCCTCTACATACTTGACTTAGAAGGATCCATCATGAGAAGAATTTAATGATGCATGTGCTGATCTAGGCGATGCTTAAGGGAATTTCCCCATGCTTCTATTTGAGGGATTTGCCTCAATTTTCTTCTAAAGGACTTTCCTCATGCTTCACTTTAGAGACCCCCCATAGTTTCTATTATGGGATTTACCCTATGCTTAGCTTGAGGAATCCATAGAATTTTAGGATGGTGATACGTTAGAAATAAATAACTTTGTTCTTTCCCAGGCCTCGTGATTGAGGGACTGTGGATTGAAATAATTTTATTGGGCCCAAAAAGGATAATCCACGATAAGTAGTCCATGTCATAAACGAGATAAGCACCTAAAATGATTATGTGGACTTGATGTGAGGAGGTCGCTAAAAGAATATGATCATACTCCCAATAGGAATTGAGCATGAAATACATGATCTTGTGGATCTGTGTGGTTACAGGTACAACTATCTGCAAATGGTCATAGCGGTTTTGATGATGATAACACCTAATGTTAATTCAAGGGAGCCCTTGAGGAACTCTGGTCAAGCAATCTCTAACGGTGGTGTCTATCAAAGAATTTATATCAAGCCTCATCATTTAGAAGAAGTCAAGTTCCAAATGAAATGTTGAATCAATAATGAAAGCAATGGGTCTTGAAGCTTCAAATTTGTGAAAAGGATGAATTATGAAATTTTGTGTCTGAGTGATCAATGTATTTTAAAAGTATAAGAGTATCTCATAAGATACTAAGACATATGTCACACTAGCACTCAATTTTTTTTAATTATCTCTTATTTCATAGAATCACCTAAAACTATTTTAAGTATGTGCCTAAATGATTACTATTTGGTTTAAACCTTTAGGAGTGTTTTTATGATAGATAATCGATTAACACACAGGGCTAATCGATTAACTCTTTTGTAACGCCTCTTAATCGTTGAAATACGTTTATAATTGATTAGTGACATTAGATTTAAAAATCTTCCATATTTAGCCTATCTAATTGATTAAACCCAGGTCCAAATATTTTAATGAACAATTCATTTGAAATGGACATCGTTTTGCATCAACACAACTCTTGCGCAGTCACAAAACAGAAACCCCGAGAATTCTGACTCTGTGAGTGTGACGACTGTCACCAAGCCCATGACAAACGTCATGCCTAGCTTGTCACGACCGTCATAGGCCCATGACGAACGTGATCGGAAAAATAGCAAGTGTACTATTTTTACCGATGTAGTAATAAGGAGTTTTATTTCCAAGTATCGAACTCAAGGATTGCGTAGGAAATACTTATTTTAATTTGATTCTATCAGAACAAAAAGATAATGGTTTGGTTGTTTTGGAATTTATAATAGTAAACACAAAAATAGTAAAAATAATTGGTTAAGATAAAAGATGCTAGGGTGAGTGGTTGAGTTAACCGGTTATGAATTCAGTCACGATTTCCTTAATACATATGAAACATTCAATCACCTAACCTCAGAATGTTCTTACTTAAGTCCTTAAGTAAGAAACTATTAAACTACCAATTCTTACTTAAATGTCCATTCAATTAATCATTGGTTTTAATCATACAAAATATCAAGGTTTACGGTGATTTACGAAAGTTACTAGTCCTAGATGATGCATTCATAAACCCAATTGTGTGAAAACCCTACCAATCACAATCCTGTTATTGGAAGTCATAGATCAATTTGTATTTGTCCGATACAAAAGCATAATAACATCACACAATTGAATTGAAATACGTAACATAGTAATCAAGAAATCATTGGTTCAAATTCATAGCATGCGATAACATCAGGACCCCCCCTAGCATCAGGGGGTTTAGCCTCTCATAGTACTTAAAGAACTCATAATGTAAAGATTAGACATTACAAAGAATTAGGAGAGTTTGATCTTCAATGGTTGATGCCCTTGAATCTCGTCGTCTTCAAATCCGTCGTATTCGCTATCTTCTCCGATGCAATGCTTTCTTTCGTCTGTCAAAAGGTGCCTTCTTCTTTCTCTTCCAAGCCTTCTTATAGCTTCAGATGAATCTCCTCCAAGCAAAAGGTCCAAACTACCCTTAATGAGCAGAATCGGTTCACAAAGCAAAAATTAGGTTTTCCAAGCTGCGTCCAATCAACACGGTCGTGTGGTGGCACACGGGTGGCCGTGTTGTTCTTCATAATTAATTATTTTCAGCACAAGCTACAGTGGCAACAACACGGGCCGTGTTCCTCCACACGGGTGCCCGTGTTAATGCACTGTTTTAATCAACACGGCCGTGTGGTGGGACACGGGTGCCCGTGTTGATCTCTGTTTTTCTGCTCCTATTCTGCTCTGCCTGATCAACAACACGGGCAATGTTGTGGCACACGGGTGCCCGTGTTGACCTGCTGTTTCTTCATATTTTTGCCTTTCAGAGTGTCCATAACTTCACCATTCTTGCTTTTAAACCTGTGCAATGGCATGTAACTATGACACTACCAAACGAAGCATAAACGAGATCTTTTTGACATAAACTTGTAATCGAATGCAATGCGATACCAAACCAACAAAACATGATAAATGACTCCAAAGCAACTGAAAACAAACATAAATCTTACCAAAGTGATGAAAATATGTCGGATTAACGGCGGGAATTCAATGGAAATGGTGACCGATCACAACCCCAAACTTGTCTCATTGCATGTCCTCAAGTGATGTATTGAGTCCAAACAAAGGTCACCCCCGACTTCATTTTTCACAATGCGACCTAGTCTTTCACCATTTGTGTTCTTCCTTTCCAATCGAGTTTCAGGTCTCTCCGATTCAGGCAGTTTACCACATTTCCACATCAGAAACCTCTTCACCTGCAAGCTTTTCACACACCCACAATATCTCTCAGGGTTAGGTGTGTACACTCACAGCACAATATGCAATACCAAACTCTTAACTTTGAATACATTCTAATGTCACTACCACGGCAGATTCCACACACTTTTTGAGGTCTTTTTAGGTTGTAACGGGGCTTGGGTACGGTGGGATAAACAAAAAAAATTGGATAACAAAGGGTTTTGAACTCGGTAGTCATGTTGTGTGATTTTTCTTTCTCTTTTTCTCGTGCATCACGTATACTCTGGGGGTTAATTTCACTCTTTTGACTCTTTTTCTACTCAAATTTTCCGAGCATTTTATATCTGTTACAGTCTTAGGTCTCGGCAAGTGCATTTTTCTCTTTTGTTTTTCTTTTCTTTTTTTTTTTCTTTTTTTTTCTTTTAAAGAAAATACATACTATTTTTCCTTTTTGTATGATCTCATATTATGCACTTGCCTTCTCTTTCAAGATTTCCACCCAAAACTTAGTTTTATTGCACATCTTGCAATTCACACAATCATACCGAGTTATGACACAAAAGGAATTGAATGATTAAAAGTTAACAGGGGGTTTATGATGAATAATGCTTAAAAGTTAATATGGGGTTTACGATGAATAAAATGGCTAAGGCTCAACGGGGTTTACGAAGGGAAACATACATATAGGGATGGTTAGAAAGGCCCTGGCTAAACAAACAACTTGCCTCAGTGTGTGTTGTCATGCTGTGACGTGTCAACAGGACATACACAAAATCAGAGTGATAAAGTCATACCTGGCTGGACTCTCATGTTGATATTTAGTGTTTGGCTTTTTGTGATCTCACCATGTTGGTTAGCTTGCAAGCTCTGAAGTCTCCTCGTGTTATGTGGTTCTTTTCTGACTTGGTCTTCCCATACCGCTCTCTTGGTCCGATGTCCCCAAATTGTGTCCGACTTCTTTTCTCAAGGTTGCATCAACTTTCGGGGTGCCTTATCAGCCTAAGTTTGAGGGGTGTCATTCATCCACTACCATTGATCCCGGGCTCGTCCAACCGTTTCTCATCACTCTGTACACACAGTAGGTCCAAAAGAAAAGAAAACAAACAAAAACAATACGACGACAACAAAAACAAAAGCGATGGAAATAAAACATGAAAGGAAAACCCCCCACACCTGAACTAAACATTGACCTCAATGTTTAAATCCAGATACAATGGGGACTCACAGCGACTACTGTTGGTTTACTGCACTTGTGTGGTTTCCTTCCATTTAGAGGTGTTGGTGACTTTGCCCTTTTAATTCTCCTCCTCCCCTACACAAAATTTTAGCACACAGAAAGAAAAAGAAAAACGAAATAAATTAGAAATCAAACGCGTGGGTTGCCTCCCACGAAGCGCTTCGTTTAACGTCGCATGACTCGACGGTTCATTTCCCTTATCATGGGGGGTATTTCAGGTTCAAAACCTTGTTGCACCTCTTGTCTACAACTCGGACGTGTCTCTTTTATCAGTGTGGACTCCTTTGTGCCACGATTCCTTTTTGACTATCCTTTCAGTGTTAGGAATCTTTCCATTTAGGGTGGCTACTGGCAGTGGTGAGACTTTGATAGTATTCAATGTCCTGATTAAGCCTACTTGATACTGAGATTTTGTATCTTCCTCCATCTCCTGGTTTTCAATAGCATTCAATGTTATTTCCTTGTTGTGAACTTTCAAGGTTAACGTGCACTCATCCATGTCGAGCTTGCATCGACTCGTCTTCATGAAAGGTCGACCCAGAATGATGGGTGCCTCATTGTCTTCAGGTATGTCTAGGATTACAAAATCGACTGGAAACGTCAAGTCCGATATTGTTACCAGCACATCTTCAGCTATACCATATGCATCTTTTCTTGAGTGATCCACAAACTTCAGATTGGTCTTTATATCATTGATATTTTTAATACCCAGCCTGTGATAGATCGATAATGGCATCAGATTCACACTAGCTCCAGAATCTATTAGTACCTTTTTGAAGGTTCTTTCTTTGATTGTGCAAGGTACTGTGACGGTTCCTGGATCCTTTTGTTTGTTAGGAATGTTCTGCTCCAGGGAGTTTGCATTATATTGTTCCTTACCGGATACCTGTTCTTCAGTGGTTGGTTTCTTTTCAGCCATTACCTCTTCCACGAATTTCTTGTACATGAGCATCCTTTCAAGTGCTCCAAACAAAGCCATATGACCCTCAATCCTTTTAAACATTGTCATGAATTTCTCCAAGTCTGACTCACTAGGTTCCTTCTTTGTCATTCTCTGAGGATATGGCAACTTCATCACCGGTTTAGTTCCTTTTGTAGTTTCTTCTTTAGTCGGCTCGCTCGGTGATATCATTTTTTTCTTTTTAGCAACCTTTTTCTCTGTCGTCGTGACAGTATTAACATTCTCCTGACCTCTCGGATTTTGAATTGTTTCACTTGGTAGGGAACCTGGTGTTCGAGAACTTGCCAGTTGTTGTGCTATCTGTCCCAGCTGAACTTCGAGATTCCTTAGGGAGGCGGTGATATTTTTCTGATTGTTTCTAGTCTCTTCTTCAAATTGCATATTTTGAGCTGCCATCTTTTCAATTGCAATCTCCCAATCTGCCTTCTTAGGTACCTGTTGTTGCTGCTGCTGATATTGATTTTGATATTGACCCTGTGCCTGCTGTTGCACATTCCCTCTTTGAGCTTTCCATGCAACGTTGGGATGATTTTTCCACCCCGGATTGTATGTGTTGGAGTAGGGATTGTTCTGCTTTAAAAATTTTATATCTTCGATTTGTTGTGGTGTCGCAAAGCAATGAACAGTATTGTGTGGTCCATTGCAAATGTCACACACTTCACTCGGTGCCTGTTGCACTTGAGCCACTTTCTGAGCACCTATGTTTAGTGCTTTCAACCTTTTCTCTACCTCCGCAGCAACAGCTTCTTCAATTTTCACCTGTTTGTTTGTTTCAAGCTTCAAGTCAATAACTGCAGATTTGCTTGATACCCTGTCATATAACTCTAAATGCTCGTTCGAGGCAATAGCTTCAATTATCTTCTTCATACCGGTGGCTGTTGCAAAGTTGGCTGAGCCACCAGCTGCTGAATCAAGGATTTGTCGCGTTTGAATTCGAAGACCATTGACAAACATTTGCATTTGTTCAGTTTCATCCATGTTGTGAGTAGGACAAGCCACTAGGATTCTCTTGAATCGTTTGTAGGCATCTGCTAGTGACTCACCCTCCTTCTGTTTGAAGTTTAGGATCTCATATCTTTTCCGCAATGACATAGATGCGGGAAAATACTCCTGTAAGAATGCTGTTTCCATGTGCTCCCATGTAGTGATACTACCAGCAGGTAAGGAATAGAACCACTCTTCAGCCTCATCTGCTAAAGTGAATGGGAACATCCGAAGTCGGACTGCTTCTTTGCTATGTCCAGGCATTTTCAGTGTTGTGCTCATGGTTAAAAATCTTTGCAGATGCTTGTTGGCATCTTCATTCACTCTTTCAGAGAAGGACCGTCTTTCGAGTTGATTAATGGTGCTGGGATGCAACTGAAATTGTTCAACATTAACCGGTTGGTTGACAATTGTCATACGACCACCCGGGGTGTTGGTTCCACCATAGTCACCGAGGAGTCTCTCTGGTGGTGGTGGTGGTGGATTAGCAACCATGATTTCAGGAACTGTTTCCGCGTCTGAATCTGAATTCTCTGAGTGCACTGAAACAACTTCTCCCTCCGCTTTCTCTGCTAATTCCAGTTTTTCTCGCTTAGCTTGTCTCAGTCTAGCGCGAAGAGTTCTTTCTGGATCTGCGTCAAAAGAAAAATTCGCTGAGGACTTACCTCGCATAAACAAGTTAGACAAAGATTAAAATTGAATAACAAAATTGTCGCAGATAAAATTTTGGTTGGCGAGCAACAAAATTTCGATAGAATAGAAATTAAAATATGTATTTTGGCAGTCCCCGGCAACGGCGCCAAAAACTTGATCGGAAAAATAGCAAGTGTACTATTTTTACCGATGTAGTAATAAGGAGTTTTATTTCCAAGTATCGATCTCAAGGATTGCGTAGGAAATACTTATTTTAATTTGATTCTATCAGAACAAAAAGATAATGGTTTGGTTGTTTTGGAATTTATAATAGTAAACACAAAAATAGTAAAAATAATTGGTTAAGATAAAAGATGCTAGGGTGAGTGGTTGAGTTAACCGGTTATGAATTCAGTCACGATTTCCTTAATACATATGAAACATTCAATCACCTAACCTCAGAATGTTCTTACTTAAGTCCTTAAGTAAGAAACTATTAAACTACCAATTCTTACTTAAATGTCCATTCAATTAATCATTGGTTTTAATCATACAAAATATCAAGGTTTACGGTGATTTACGAAAGTTACTAGTCCTAGATGATGCATTCATAAACCCAATTGTGTGAAAACCCTACCAATCACAATCTTGTTATTGGAAGTCATAGATCAATTTGTATTTGTCCGATACAAAAGCATAATAACATCACACAATTGAATTGAAATACGTAACATAGTAATCAAGAAATCATTGGTTCAAATTCATAGCATGCGATAACATCAGGACCACCCCCTAGCATCAGGGGGTTTAGCCTCTCATAGTACTTAAAGAACTCATAATGTAAAGATTAGACATTACAAAGAATTAGGAGAGTTTGATCTTCAATGGTTGATGCCCTTGAATCTCGCCGTCTTCAAATCCGTCGTATTCGCTATCTTCTCCGATGCAATGCTTTCTTTCGTCTGTCAAAAGGTGCCTTCTTCTTTCTCTTCCAAGCCTTCTTATAGCTTAGATGAATCTTCTCCAAGCAAAAGGTCCAAACTACCCTTAATGAGCAGAATCGGTTCACAAAGCAAAAATTAGGTTTTCCAAGCTGCGTCCAATCAACACGGCCGTGTGGTGGCACACGGGTGACCGTGTTGTTCTTCATAATTAATTATTTTCAGCACAAGCTACAGTGGCAACAACACGGCCCGTGTTCCTCCACACGGGTGCCCGTGTTAATGCACTGTTTTAATCAACACGGCCGTGTGGTGGCACACAGGTGCCCGTGTTGATCTCTGTTTTTCTGCTCCCATTCTGCTCTGCCTGATCAACAACACGGGCAGTGTTGTGGCACACGGGTGCCCGTGTTGACCTGCTGTTTCTTCATATTTTTGTCTTTCAGAGTGTCCATAACTTCACCATTCTTGCTTTTAAACCTATGCAATGGCCTGTAACCATGACACTACCAAACGAAGCATAAACGAGATCTTTTTGACATAAACTTGTAATCGAATGCAATGCGATACGAAACCAACAAAACATGATAAATGACTCCAAAGCAACTGAAAAAAACATAAATCTTACCAAAGTGATGAAAATATGTCGGATTAACGGCGGGAATTCAATGGAAATGGTGACCGATCAGAACGTCACGCGGCCAAAACAGAAATGCTTAGAATTCTGGATCTGTGAATGTGACGACCGTCACAAAGCACGTGACGACCGTCACGTCCAGCTTGTTACGATCATCACAACTCCATGACGACCGTCACGTCCAACTTGTTACGTTCGTCACAAGTCCATGGCGATCGTCACGCGGCCAAAATAACAGAACTTTGAAACAGTCAACACACGTGTTCCAAAAGGCCCTAAATTCACAACTCTTTGACGACACAACTCTTGCGCCGTCACCAACCCTAATGCGCCAATTTCAGACCGTCAAACACACCTCGATTATTGATTCAGTATGATTGATCAACAGGTCATTGCTTCACCATACTAATGTCGGATTCCGAAGCATATGATCATTGATCGCTCAAAGGAAAACAACCATTTAGTGTTTGAATGAACGAAACAGAAACAGTATATCATATATACCGTACTTTGCATTAGAATTACTTATATCATATATAAGTTGATCGGTCTCAATTGCGTAACCTATGGACGATCGATGTATAGCTGCTTCACCATACTAATGTCGGTTCCGAAGCATAGTCAACATCAATCATCCAACTCGTACACTCATGATGCCAAATTTAATTACCCGTTTAATTAATTGATTCATTCTGTCTTTTAATCATATTAATACAGAAATTAAACAGCTATCCGATTCATGGTTTCGTAGGTGGCTCTGATACCACTGAAGGAGAATTGCGGTCCAAAACGCAGCGGAAATTAAAATTTTCTCCTTTAGAGATCCTTACGAATGGTCATGATCAGTGATAGAATATTTACCTCTTTGTGACGATTGAAACCTTTGGTGCAGATCTCTTGTGACAATCAAAACCTTTGATGCAGATCCACGAAGCGATCACGAACGTTGAACGATGACAACGTCTCTACTCAGTCCACACGAACGGATTCCTTCAATCTTAGTGCTAGCTGGTATGAATGAAGGCTTTGAGTGAGAGAGAGAGAGAGAAAACGAAAATAATGCAACCGCTATTAATGCTTCTGCACAAGGGTTCTATTTATAGAACCACTTGTGTGAGCTTCAAGCTAAAAAGCCCACTTAAGTGTATTTTGGCTCATATCTTATAATATGCCCAAAATCACTTAAGCCCATGGTACCTTACCATATTTCGTATTCTACTCAAGTACACCGTACCTTACGATGTTCTATAATTCACTTAAGGGCACCGTACCTTACGATATTCCTTAGTTACTCTATCTCTCATCAATCCGTCCTTTGTGTGTGACCCTGTAGGTTTTCGTGACGTTGGCAATTATATTAAATCACACATTTAACATCATAAACAGTGAGCGGTATCTAGCAACACATCACTGCTACCCAAGACACGAAAATGTCATGTGATCTGACAAAACCTTCTGTGATAATACTTATGTGTATAATTACCCTTTTGCCCCCATGTCTATATTGAACACAAGGCATAGACCGTGTCATCCTTGTCCAGTTCAATATTGGGCCCATAGACATTTATCCTGTTATGCAGGATGGACAAATTCCATCTAGGTCACTCATGTCCCTCAGCATGCTTCGTGGAGTACCCATCAACTGTCTTTATGGTTATCCAGTTACGGACAACGTTGGATCAGCAATAAAACACTCGACTCTACATCTAGGATCCATAGTGGTTTCAGGTCGAAGAGTGGTATACACTATTATCACCATGAGAATAACTTATGACACTTTGCATAACATTCTATATAGTATTCTCATAGCGGGTCAATCCGGTATAAATATTACTCTTAATATTCATACCTATGTTTAAGACTTGATAACTCCTTATCCATGATCCATGAGATGTGATCATCAGTCTACAAACATAATAGTCTTAATGCTTTAATGTTATCCCACTTCACACTAAAGCTCGACTACGGATACTTTAAGAATAGTGTCCTTATGTTTAATATGTTCTCATGATTAAGTCACACTTAATACATTAAACGGACTATCTACTCCAGGGACTTTATTAATCAACCATAATAAAGAAAATGCCTTTTATTATTAATAAATAATTCGATACAAGTACCAAAAATATTGGCCTCTAGAGCTTACACCAACACTTTTATAGTTAACTATAACTAAAAGATTTACTTTTATAATTAAGTATAACTAAATGCAGACTCGTCATAATTCATATTCGGTTCAAATATAAATATCTATCTATATTAATCCCGTAACTTTGAAATTCATTTTATATTTTATATGTATCATAAAATGTTTACATAAATTTTAAATTAATTAAAAAAATTAAATACAAAAGATTTTTTTTAATTATCTTGTTTCTAACTCTGTTCTCATCCAAAGATAAAACACAATATAAATTCTCTTGATTTATTGTGTGAATCGATTGACTTATCAAATTTTATTGATTCACTATATGGTGAACTAAAACACAACATAAATATTTATCCTATCATTTGTCTTTTATCATATCCATCAAATGAATCACATATATTTATGCAATTCTCTTATTAGTGGTTATCTTATCTTAGTCATTTAACTCACCCTAATTTTTAAATTCAATTTCCTTTGAATAAAGTCAAAAATATTACTAAAAAAGTTCTAGGACTTTGCTTATTTAATACCAAACGAAAAAGTAAGCAAAACGTTATCATATGAAAGCATCATTTAAATTTTAACACGCCAAGGTGTTTGTGAATGGAATATGCTTCTTGTACTAGCTGTTTCTATATATATATAATGACCAATTAGCCACAGTTACCCCACAAAACATTCAATCTCTTCTTGTCTATAGAAAACTCAATAATGGGGAACCTATCTTCTTCTTCTAACCAAAAAAAGTCTCTTCCCATTGACACCACATTCAAGCTTCCATCTAACATACCAACTTGGCCACAAGGTAACTCAATTCTTCACCTTCCTCAAAATTAACGACAGAAAATATGAAGCTCCGTCGTTAATTCTCTCGTTATTTATTTAATTTGTTTCATAGTAATATCTTAGCATTGTAGTTTTTTTTAAATGATAATTTTATATATGTGTGTATTTAGGTGGTGGATTTGGTAGTGGAATCATTGATCTAGGAGGTCTAAAAGTGTCACAAATCTCAACATTCAACAAAATTTGGACAACCTTAGAAGGTGGACAAGAAGATTTAGGAGCAACTTTCTTTGAGCCAACACAAATACCTCAAGGGTTCTTCTCATTAGGACACTATAGTCAACCTAACAACAAACCTCTCTTTGGTTGGGTTTTAGTTGCAAAAGATGAGTCCAATGGAGCATTGAAAAGTCCAATTGATTACACACTTGTTTGGAGTAGCAAGTCACAAAAAATCAAACAAGACAAAGATGGTTACATTTGGTTACCAATAGCACCTAATGGCTATAGCCCTTTAGGCCATATTGTCACAACCACACCTGAAAAGCCTTCACTCGATAGAATCCAATGTGTTAGGTCAGATCTCACCGACCAATGTGAAATTAACTCATGGATTTGGGGAAAAGATAAGAAAATTGATGAAAAAGGTTTCAATGTTCATTGTGTTAGACCAAGCAATAGAGGCACACAAGCTCCTAGTGTTCTTGTGGGAACATTCTTAGCACATGTTGGTGAAGTTACAAATAGCCCTTTACCAATTTCTTGTTTGAAAAATTCAAACTTTATGAGTTTTTCATCAATGCCTAATTTACCCCAAGTTAAGGCACTAGCACAAGGCTATTCACCTATCATGTACTTGCATCCAAATGAAAAGTTTCAACCTTGTTCAATTAAATGGTATTTCACAAATGGAGCATTGCTTTATAAGAAAGAAGAAGAAGCAAATCCAATTGAAATAGACCCATTAGGCTCAAATCTTCCTCAAGGTGGAAGCAATGATGGTTCTTATTGGATTGATCTACCAAAAGATAAAGCTAATAGAGAAAGAGTCAAAAAAGGTGATTACAAAAATTTTCAAGCTTATATTCATGTAAAACCAATGTTTGGTGGTACATTTACTGATTTAGCCTTTTGGGTTTTCTACCCTTTTAATGGGCCAGGGACATTAAAAGTTGGGCTTATAGATAACATTTCACTAGGTAAAATAGGTGAACATATTGGTGATTGGGAACATGTTACTTTAAGGATAAGTAACTTTAATGGAGAGTTAAGAAGTGTTTATTTTTCTCAACATAGTAATGGCCAATGGGTTGATGCTTCAGAAGTTGAGTTTCAAAGTGGGAATAAATCAGTGGCTTACTCTTCATTGAATGGTCATGCTATTTATTCAAAAGCTGGACTTGTTCTTCAAGGTGTTAGTGAGATTGGGATAAAGAATGAGACTAAGAAGAGTGAAATGGTTGTTGATTTTGGAGATGGTTTTGAGATTGTATCAGGGGACTATTTGGGGGATGAAGTTGTTGAGCCTAGTTGGTTGAATTTTTTTAGGCAATGGGGTCCTAAAATTACTTATGATTTAGGTGAAGAGTTGAAAAAGTTGGATAAGATTGTTCCTGGTTTGAAATTGCCCAATGAGCTGTTGGGTGAGGAAGGGCCCACTGGGCCAAAGCTCAAGAGAAATTGGATCGGGGACGAAGTTTGAAATGATTGATCGGTTTATATATATTTGGTTTTAAATTGCAGTTACAGTTGCATGATCAAAAATCACAAATCACTGATAAATGTGACTGCAATTATGGTTGCGGACAAAAGTTTGTAAAATATTTATTAGACTCTCATTGTTGTTGGATAAAAATATTTGAAACATGGTGTGTGATGAAGCATTATTGGGACGAATAAATTTAAAAAAAGACTTAGGGTTGTTGTGTGTATTTAATATTATTTGTTATGGACATTATTGATGTTATTTTTGTGATTGATATTGAAACAAGTGTTAATACTATAATGATGTTGACAAAGTTGCATTTTGTTGTATTTGCATACCAGCTTGTTCTCGTTCTTGTTAACGTTAACAACCATGTGATTGTTTTTTTCCTTCCAAAATCATAGGCATGGTGCATATACTTTTAATAAAAGTATATAATTAAAATTCTGATTGTTTTTTTAATACAAACTTTCACTAGTTTTTTAGTCGGTATCTTTAGGACATAGGTTAACAAAATCCTTTATATTTTTGTGCATGAATTTTTTTGAATAATTTCAGTAGAAAACATGTCGGTAAAGTAAAGGACTGGTAGATGTAAAGGGGAAGTATCAATTTGGAAACATATATCGAAGGACAGTGATGAAAGATGCAAGTCATTTGATTTGGGGTCCATAACATGAATTGATAGACATTATTAATTTATTTTGACATAGTAAACATTTTAAACTACTACTGTGTTTTAACGCATGTAAAATGAAAACACTCACCGACAAGGGAGAAGAAAGAATGAATAATTACGAGTGGAGTGCCTTTTTTATGACAGTTAGTATGGTCGGCTGAATTATTGTTCACCGAGGACCAGTACACGTTTAAAAGCAACTGGAATAAATCAATATGCAACTAGATGAAAATTGTTTTTTTTTATAAATGTTTGATAATCAAAATCGGATCGGATTAACTGCTAGAACATAAAATTGAAATTTGAAGGTTTAATAATGGTGGAAGAAAAGAAAATTGGGGAAGATGAAATTGAGAGAGAAATAGAGAAAAGAGTAATATTGAATGAGTATAGATTTTGGCATTAATTTTTGAATTGGAATGGTACAAGTGTATTTATACATTGAGCATAAAATGATACAACTAAAATGACTCTAAAGAAATAAAATCTGTTAATTATTTGGAAGGGTAAAAACAGAATTTTATTTCAATTAACACACCACCTCATTTTAGTTGCTCCAAGTCCACCATGCTCAAACACTTCTTTAGCCTCTTGAACACATCATTTGTCACACCCTTTGTCAACAAATCCGCGACTTGGTCTTTACTTCGGCAATAGCTCAATCTAAGCTTTCCATCACCGACCAATTCTCTCAAATAATGAAACCGCATCTCAATATGCTTGCTCCTTCCGTATGTAATCGGATTCTTCGCAAGATTTATTGCGGAAACATTGTCTACAAACAGTGTGGTGGCAGCATCATCACCACATCCCAATTCCTTCAATAGATTCATAAGCCACATAGCTTGGCACGCACCTAACGACGCCGCAATGTACTCGGCCTCACAAGAAGAGAGTGCTACAACCGGTTCCTTTTTCGAACACAAAGAGATTAGTGTACTACTAAACATAAAGATGTACCCCGCCGTCGATTTTCGGTCATCTTTATCTCTGCACCAATTAGAATCGGTGTAGCCAAGTAAATTGCACTTACGCCCCGTGTCCGATGCGAGAAAGAGAATTCCGCAACCAAGAGTACCTTTCACATATCTAAGGACCCTCTTGACTGCCGCCAAGTGAGACACCTTCGGTCTCTCCATGAATCTACTCGCAATACCGACACTAAAAGCCAAATCCGGTCGCGTATTGCACAAATACCGTAACGATCCAATCAAGCTCCGGTAAAGCGTTGGATCGACATCCTCCTCCTCATCACTTTTGGACAGCTGCACTCTAGCCTCACAAGGTGTAATAGAAGCATTACAATTCTCCATATCACACTTTTTCAAAATATCTAGAGCATACCTCCTTTGGTGCATAAGCAGTCCCACTTTTGACTTGTGAAACTCTATGCCAAGGAAGTAATTCATGACACCAATGTCCGTCATCTCAAACTCTCTCATGAGCTCACTTTTGAACCTTGAAACACTCTTGTCATGGCTTCCCGTAATCAAGAGATCATCAACATACAAGCAAAGTATAATCACACCATCATTCGTATCCGATCTCACATAAACTCCATGTTCGGATACACATCGTTTGAAACCAATGTCAATAAGAAAGCCGTTAATACGTTTGTTCCAAGCTCTTGGAGCTTGTTTCAAACCATACAACGCCTTGTGTAACTTGTAATACTTCATCTCTTGATCTTTTATCACGAAACCGGGTGGCTGCCCCACATAAACCTCCTCAACAAGAGGACCATTCAAAAACGCAGATTTGACATCCATTTGGTAAACCATCCAATTATTGCTATGCGCAATACCAACAACCAAACGAATAGTCTCTAATCTAGCCACCGATGCGAATACCTCCTCATAGTCTATACCTTCTCGTTGCAAGAACCCCTTCGCCACTAATCGAGCTTTGTGCTTGATTACTTCACCTTTGGGATTTGCTTTAACCTTATAGACCATCGCACACCTATCGGTTTCTTTCCAAGTGGTAAATCAACCAACTCCCAAGTACCGTTTTTCTCAATAGATTCCGGCTCCTCTTTCATTGCACATATCCACTTAGGATCACTTAAGGATTCTTCCTCATTTACCGGTTCGGATTCGGCCATAAGCGTGAAATGAATAAAATCACCATCGTTATTCACTTTGTTATCTTGGAATCTTTCATAATCTCGGAGTCTATGAGGCAAGGCTCTTTGCCTCACTGGTCTACCATTATTAACAACATCATTTTGTGCTACTGTAGGTGCTGGTACAGCGGTGCTGGAAGCCTCCAGATCAGTAATTTCAAAAAACTGCTGCTGCTGTTTTTCTCTGTGTAATCGATTACTCCCAGTAGGGTAATCGGTTACTGCTGCATTTTCTGTGAGTAATCTATTACTGCTATTTGGATAATCGGTTACTGCAGCATTTTCAGCATTTTTTACTTCATCAAAAGTCACATCCTGGGTTATGACGATCTTCCGATTTTTTCCATCAAACAACTTGTACCCTCCAATAGAGTGATATCCTACAAATATCAGCTTCTCACCCTTATCATCCAATTTCTTCTGAAATTGGTCCGGTACATGACGATATGCAATCGATCCAAAAACGGGCAAATGATTCAAATTTGGTTTGAAGCCACTCCAAGCCTCTTCCGGTGTGAGTTTCTCCAGTTTCTTAGTGGGACACCTATTCAACAAGTAGGTGGCTGTAGACACGGCCTCACCCCACAATTCCTTAGGCAAATTTTTCCCACAAAGCATACTACACACCATGTTCATTATTGTACGATTTTTCCTCTCGGCAACCCCGTTTTGTTGAGGCGTATACGGAGACACCACCTCACGTACAATTCCCTCAAGATCACAAAACTTCCCAAACTCACTAGAGGTATACTCACCTCCACCATCCGTTTTGAGAATTTTGAGCTTCCGATCGCTTTGGCGTGTCGCAACCTGAAAAATACAGTGTGCGAAAAAACAACCGGCGAAAGAAAATGACAGAAGAGTCGCCATCATGCGTTATTTATCCCAAAGGAGGGAAAGGAAACGCTCGAAGTAAACCTGAAAAGAGGAAAGGATAAGACAAGGTCTCGCAACCAAATCTTGGGTTCGGGAGTCGGTTATGCAAAGGGAAGGTATTAGCACCCCTACGCATCCGTAGTACTCTACGGGATCCACTTTTGTAGTTCTTGTCTAAAAGGTGTGAGTTTATCTTGTGTTGTTTACTAAAAAAGGGGTTAAATGAAAATGACTCGCGCGGATGTCGCATCCACTGCATACGTATCTCATCTGAATATGAGAATCAGAGTCTTCATAGCTCGGCTGACCTATGGGTTGAGGGGATGTGTGCTCGCTAAGACATTGCGTCTTATACCTACGTATCTCATCTGGAATGAGAATCAGAGCATGCCGTAGTTCTGCTAACTACGGGGTTAAGGATTATGTTTTGGGGGCGGACGATGTTACTACGCAATCTACCGGATGCTCGACCTTTGGAGACTTACTCACCTGTAGTAGAAGGAGTAAACGTGTGTTTAGGAGAAGAAAAATCAATGAAGGGTTAGGGTTTGGGATGCTCATGCAAAAAGGCAGTCCTTGACGAAGGAACCGCACTACCTGCGGGGATACGAACACATACAAAACAAACATGTATAAAGTAAATGTGCCGACAAGGCAATCAAAATAAATCTCCCAAATGGTATCCCACAAGCAAAGTGGAATATCCAACGAGCTATCCCTGCAAAAGTCATGTGAGCATTCACAAAAACTCAACAAAAGGGTTAGTGAAACAAGATAAGGATTAGGAGAAAACATGCTATGACAAACGTAAGTCAGATTAGAGCAAAACAGTATGGTTTTTCATGGATAACAGTATGGTTTCAGAAACCTCAAACCCTGTGGCATACACTTCAGAAATCAAACGACTAAGCATTCAAGGCATTATTTATACATTCATACATAATTATGAACCCGTGGGAAAAAACCTAATGAAATTCATCCATCATACCTCAAACATTCAGAGTATTCAACTTCAAAGCACAAAGGTAATGGGAATAAGGGCAAACCTGATTGGAGAGATCGGTTGAAGTCAAATGGCACGGCTGGATTTGCAAACCAATGTTAGGGTTTGCTTGAGCTGAAAGTGTGTGAGTCAGAATGAACCTTTCAGAGTTTCCTGGAGGTTGCTCTGAACTTTGTTAGCTCTTCTCTCACTATCTTTTCCCCCAGGGTTCTTCTCTCACTATCTTTTTCCCAGACAGGGTAATAGGAATAGAATGGCCTTTTGTTTCACTGAAACTCTGAATTTATAACCTGATTTTGTGGACCTGTGGGCTCAAATGAGAGAGGTCCAAGTCCAAGATTTTTTCTTTTATTTATTTATTTTATTATTATTATTATTATTTTTTTTTTCATTTTTTTTCTTTAAAACACGTGGGCTTCGCCTAGCGAGCATGACAGCTCATGAACAAACCTTTGCTCCTTCAAGATTAACGTTTTGACTGACGAATAGACCCCTGTTGGAAGTAACTCAAGTCTTTCCCTTGTGTTGAGTGATCATCTAAATAGAGCCCACAAAGTGTCCTGGATGATGTTCAAGCTTCTTGGATCCGATTCCAATTGCCATGATGAAATGCAAATGCTAAATGACCTAAAAATGAATGCATGCATGAGGTGTAAAGCGTATGCTTCCAGGAAAAATGAAGGGTAAATTTTGGGGTATTACAACTGCCCCTATTCAATCAACTGGAGACCTGGAAAGAAGATAGCAGCGACTTTCGTGCTTTCGAGGTATCAAGGGATTGAATACAATAAAAGCCCGAAAATTTGCATTGAAGTGAAGTGAAGTAACAATGCTTGTCAGAATCGGCAAAGAGGTGGTCTTGAAAGAAGAATCTGTCTGGTACGGTGAGAGTCAGTCTGAATACCGAAAAAGAATGTTAATCTGGATACCAAAATAAATGGTAACACAGAAATAACCATGACCTGAATGCCGCTCATCAGTCTGAATACTAGAAATGACTTTGATCTGAACATCGGGAGATATGAGATTATTAATATCGGTCTGAACACCGAGAGGCTGGCCTGAATGCCACAAGTTACGTCGACTGAACGTCGGAAACTTCTTCGATCTGAACATCGGAAAACTGGCCTGAATGCCACAAGTTGCATCGACCTGAATGTCGGAAACTTCTTTGATCTGAACATCGGAAAACTGGCCTGAATGCCACAAGTTGCATCGACCTGAATGTCAGAAACTTCTTCGATCTGAACGTCGGAAAATTGGCCTGAACGCCACAAGTTGCATCGACTTGAACGTCAGAAACTTCTTCGATCTGAACATCGGAAAACTGGCCTGAACGCCACAAGTTGCATCGACCTGAACGTCGGAAACTTCTTCGATCTGAACATCGAAAAACTGGCCTGAACGCCACTTCGGTCTGAATACCGGAAACTTCATGCCTGTCAGCATCGGCAGAAATAGGGAACGATAATAGAGGCGGCGCATAGGCCAATGACACTTGCTGGGGATAACAAAGGTAAGTCATGAACAATCTTCAGTCTGAGTACTGGAAACAACTTCTGGCTTATCACTTAGGATACCGAGAATGTTTTATTCTTACATGCGTATGTTTGAATTTTTCAATGGCGTAATCCTCCATGAAAATGGAAATACTACGTGATTTGGGAGGATGCAATGCAATATGATTCTACATGCAGGGATGCGAAATGCTGGGTAGAATGCCAAGCCAAGGCAAGGGGATCTGCTGGGGAAATGATCACCATCTTCTGGACCCTGGCAATGCTGTTGGAGATGCACAACACAAAGAATTCTGTGGGGAAATGACCCGCCACACGGTGTTCTAGCAATGACGAAATACCGAGATTCTGACTGGGGAGAGAACGACACTAAAAACCTGTTGTTGGGGAAAGCGATAGTGGTTCTGGCAACCACGATCTGCGAGAGATACGACTTAGCAGGGGGAGCAAACACCGATACGGTACCGAGGTTCTGCTACAAGGAAAGAAACCATGGATCTGGCATTGGGATTATCGATCTGGCCTCGAACTCTGAGGAGCAGCCGCTTCTACTGGGAAGATACAGTCTGGCACTGTCAACTCCGCTGGGGGTATATAGTCTGACACTTTCAACTCTACTGGGGAGTGTATAATCTGAAACCACCGCTTGGGGGGAGGTACAGTGGTGAGAACCTGCTGGGGATTGAAGAATCCAACGCTCTGATCAGCTCTGCAGGGATAAGATACCGAATTCGTCTGTTGGAGGAAAACATTCACGATCATCTGCAGGGGATTTTAAGGAAATGCCCCGAGGGTACCTGTTCTGAATAGACGATCCAAAGCACTTAAAATTTACAGCAATTTTAAATGTTTATTAAGCATGTACCTGTAAAGCTCTTATGTGTCATGATGCAATGTTTATCAAAAAATTCGGACGTCATTTTTGCAAACAAAACAGAAAAATGAAAATGAAAACAGAGATATACTAAATAACATGATTTTATTGATTGAACGGCCTCTGAATAGGCATTTACATTAGGAAGCAATCCCTAGAAAGAGGTAATCGCACAACAGATAAAAACAGACATTAATCTAATGGCAATGTGAAATGGATTTCTATTGGGTTCCAATTCTGCTATGACTTGCTCGTCTTCAAGATCCTCCAGATGATCAGCTTTCTGAAAGAGTGATTGGACTGTTTCCTATCCTTCAAAAGTTTCCAGTCATTGACACGAGATGAGATTCAGAACTACTCAGAACGCAGTCATTCGCTTAATCCCTAACTTTTGCCTGGATCGCCCTTTTCGGGTTTTCAATCCACCGGGATACCCATTTTTGCCTAAGTTGCCTTTTCAAGTTTTCAACTTACCGGGTGTACAATCTTTTCACTTTTAATCCCTAATTTTTGCCCGAACCTTTTTCATTTTCTTGGTTCGCCGGGATGCCCATTTTTGCCTGGACTACTCTTTTTATTGTCCAGCGGGTCTATTTCATGCAAAGTATTTTTTAACTGCGTCTGAGTTCACTGGGGAAGTGAAGTTTTCACCATCCATCATTGCAAGCATTAAGGCCCCACCATCAAAAACCTTGGTGACAATATACGGTCCATCATAGTTAGGAGTCCACTTGCCCCTGTGATCTGTCTGAGGAGGAAGGATCCTTTTCAACACCAAATCTCCGACCTGGAAGCATCGAGGACACACTTTCTGATCAAAGGCTCTCTTTATCCGACTTTGATACAACTGCCCATGACAAATGGCTGCCATTCGCTTCTCTTCGATAAGACTCAACTCATTGAACCTTGTCCGAATCCATTCAACTTCGTCTAACTTGACATCCAACAGGACTCTTAGAGAAGGAATCTCCACTTCAACAGGTAGGACTGCTTCCATACCATACACAAGGGAGTAAGGGGTTGCCCCGGTTGATGTACGTACTGAAGTACGGTACCCATGCAAGGCGAAGGGTAGCATCTCATGCCAATCTCTGTACGTAACGACCATCTTCTACACAATCTTCTTTATGTTCTTATTTGCCGCTTCAACAACACCGTTCATCTTAGGGCGGTAAGGGGAAGAATTGTGATGCTGAATGATGAAGTTCTGGCACAACTCCTTCATCATTTTGTTGTTGAGATTAGAACCATTATCAGTAATGATTCTTTCGGGAATCCCATAACGACAAATGATTTCTTTCTTGATGAATCGGGCAACCACATGTCTGGTGACATTCGCGAACGATGCTGCTTCGACCCACTTGGTGAAATAGTCGATGGCAACAAGGATGAAGCGATGCCCATTGGAGGCGGTCGGCTCAATCTTTCCAATCATATCGATGCCCCACATAGCGAAAGGCCACGGCGAAGACATCACATTCAAAGGATTCGGCGGCACATGCACCTTGTCAGCATAAATCTGGCATTTATGGCACTTCCGAGCATATTTGAAACAATCAGATTCCATGGTCATCCAGTAATAACCTGCTCTCAACAATTTCTTAGCCATTGCATGTCCGCCGGCATGAGTACCGAAGGAGCCTTCATGAATTTCCTGTATTAACATGTCTGCTTCGTGTCTATCCACGCATCTGAGCAAAACCATGTCGAAGTTCCTCTTATACAGCACATCGTCTTTGTTCAAGAAGAAACTGCCTGCCAATCTTCTCAAAGTCTTTCTATCATTGTTGGATGCCTCTGCAGGGTACTCTTGATTCTTCATAAAGCACTTGATGTCGTGATACCAGGGCTTGTCATCAACTACCAGTTCAGCAGCAAACACATACGCGGCCCTATCAAGGCGCATCACGTCGATCTTGGGAGCATGGTTCCAACGGATCACCGTGATCATGGAGGATAGAGTAGCAAGAGCATCTGCCATCTGGTTCTCATCACGAGGTATATGGTACAGCTTTACTGTTGTGAAGAAAGTCAACAGTCTTCTCGTGTAATCTCTGTAGGGGACCAGAGTAGGCTGGAGAGTGTTCCAATCACCATTCACTTGATTGATTACCAGAGCTGAATCTCCCAAGATGTCCAAAGTCTTGATTCTCAAATCAATGGCTTTCTCAATACCCAAGATACAGGCTTCATACTCAGCTTCATTATTGGTGCACTCGAAAGTCAGACGAGCGGTGAAAGGCATGTGGGCACCTTTCGGAGTTGTAATGACAGCACCAATTCCACCTCCTCTGGCGTTGACAGCCCCATCAAACATTAAAGTCCATTTTTCGTCTGGATCAGGTCCCTCTTCAACAACTGGCTCTTCACAGTCTTTCATCTTGAGGAACACGATGTCTTCATCTGGAAAATCAAACTTCATCGGCTCATAATCTTCAACCGGCTATTGAGCAAGATAGTCTGACAGAATACTCCCCTTGATGGCTTTCTGGGAAGTATACTGGATGTCGTACTCTGTCAGTACCATTTGCCAACGAGCAACTCTTCCGGTGAGAGCTGGCTTCTCAAATATATACTTGACTGGATCCATCTTGGAGATCAGTAAGGTTGTGTGAGACAACATGTATTTTCTCAATCGCTTAGCAGCCCATGCAAGTGCACAACATGTTTTTTCAAGCATTGAGTATCTCGACTCGCGATCTGTGAATTTCTTACTCAGGTAGTAGATGGCATGCTCTTTCCTACCTGTCTCGTCGTGTTGACCGAGAACACAACCCATGGAATTGTCCACTACTGTCAAATACATAATCAGCGGTCTCCTTGGGACCGGAGGCACAAGGATAGGAGGATTCTGCAAATACTCTTTTATCTTCTCGAACGCCCTTTGACAATCATCATTCCACCTGATAGCCTGATCTTTTCTCAACAATTTGAATATTGGCTCACACGTGGCTGTTAGGTGAGAGATGAACCTTGCAATGAAGTTCAACCTCCCTAAGAAGCCACGAACTTGTTTCTCTGTTCTTGGCTCAGGCATTTCCTATATCGCTTTCACTTTGGCCGGATCCACCTCAATCCCTTTTCCGCTAACAACAAAACCCAGTAGTTTTCCAGATCTCACCCCAAAAGTACACTTGTTCGGATTAAGCCTCAGCTTGAATTTCCTCAAACGCTCAAATAGTTTCTGCAAATTCACCAAATGTTCTTCTTCTGTCTGAGATTTGGCAATCATATCATCAACATAAACCTCGATTTCATGATGAATCATATCATGGAACAGAGTCACGATCGCTCGCTGATATGTTGCTCCGGCATTTTTCAGACCAAACGGCATCACCTTGTAGCAGAAGGTGCCCCATGGGGTTATGAATGTTGTCTTCTCCATGTCTTCTGGTGCCATCTTAATTTGATTATAGCCAGAAAAGCCATCCATGAAGGAGAATACCGAGAACTGAGCCGTGTTATCCACCAAAATGTCAATGTGAGGTAAGGGGAAATCATCTTTAGGACTAACCCTGTTCAGATCCCGGTAGTCAACACACATCCGTACCTTTCCATCCTTCTTAGGTACCGGAACGATATTTGCAACCCATGGCGGATAATTTGTGACTGCTAGAAACCCTGCATCCAACTGTTTTTGCACTTCTTCCTTTATCTTGACAGTCATCTCTGGTCTTGTTCTTCTGAGCTTCTGCTTGACCGGAGGGCAACCTTCTTTGAGCGGCAAGCGATGTACCACGATGTCTGTGTCAAGCCCTGGCATGTCCTGATAAGACCAAGCGAAGATGTCAACATACTATTGCAGCAATTCAATCAACCCCTTCTTCACATTGTCTTCCAAAGCAGCCCCTATCTTGATTTCTCTCTTGGCATCCTCGGTGCCGAGATTAATCACTTCAACAGACTCTTGATGCGGTTGAATGACCCTTTCCTCTTGTTTTAATAACCTGGTAAGTTCTTTAGGGAGTTCACAGTCTTCATCACCCTCTTCTTCAGCTTGAAAGATTGGATTTTCAAAGTCGAAGCGAGCCATAGCAGAACCGTTATCAATAGGATCCGGTGATGTGCATCTGCATGAGTGATGGTATGTGCTTATGAGTGTGAAAGAAAAAAAAAGTGGAAACTAAACAAAATATTGCCATTTTTTTTGAAAAACTGCAAAAATAGAAAGACAGGGAACGAAATATTTGAATGCAAAAAGACGTCCTTTATTTATGATAAAAAATGCAAGTGTCACATAGATGAGCCCTACAATGAGTCATTACGCCCTGGCGGAACGTAAGACTTGGATATGCATGAATAAACAAAGAAAATTACTCCTCCAGACAAGTGGCCTGGACAATCTCCTCAGAAGATCAATTGTTGAGAACTTCACCCGGGATCCTCGGACGCACCCAATTATCGATGTCGCAATCACTATCCCCATCTTCATTGTTGACCGCAGAGACTAATTTGACTTCTCCTTTAACCATGTTAACGTTGGCTCCACCATGCTGGGGCATGGGATTGTTGACGACATTAGGAGTTGGTGCAAAGTTAACGGCCTTTGAATCAATGAGGTCCTGAACTACGTGCTTAAAAGCTTTGCAGTTCTCAATATTGTGGCCAGGTGCCCCAGAGTGGAAGCTACACCTAGCGTTGGCGTCATAACCCACCGGAAGCCTACCAACGGGAGGAGCCAGAGTGCGCAACTGCACAAGTTGTAGTTGTTGAAGACTAGAAAGCAACTGAGCATACGACATTGGAAGAGTGTCGAAACGCCGGTCCATCGTCCTTGGCCTCGGTTGATAGGCGGGTCTGTTACCCGGTTGTTGTGGTTGGTACTGAGCTGGTTGACGTTGTGGTTGTTGTTGTTGTAGTGGTGTTGCAGCTGGAATGGTCACAGCCGCAACATACGGTTGCTGATGATAGTTCTGAAAGTTATTCCTTCGGTTATCCCTGTTCTGATAAGAAGATATGGCACTTGCATCCCCTTCTCTCCTCTTTTGTCCCTGAATGAACGGTTTCTTCACCCTTGATGAAGATCCATCTCCGCTCTGGGTCTTGTATGTCTTCAGGTGATTCTCCACCCTCTCTCCGGTAGAGACTACATCAGCAAAATTGGAGGCATTGCAACCCACCAGGTGCTCCAAATAAGGTCCTGGCAGAGTGTTCATGAACATGTTAGCCATTTCCTTCTCCAACATAGAAGGTTGAACACGGGAAGCTGTTTCTCTCCAGCGTTGAGCGTATTCTCTGAAGCACTCATTGCTTTTAAGAGACAGATTTTGAAGTTGAGTTCTGTCCGGAGCCATGTCTGCATTATACTGATACTGCTTCACGAAAGCCTCAGCCAAATCCCTCCAGCAACGGATGTGGGCTCTGTCCAGCCTCATATACCATTCCAGGGATGCCCCAGCTAGGCTCTCCTGGAAAAAGTACATAAGCAACTTTTCGTCATCGGAGTATGCAACCATTTTACGAAAATAGGCTTGCACATGGGTCTTCGGGCAAGAGTTGCCATTGTATTTGTCAAATATCGGGACCTTGAATTTCGGTGGCACTCTCACACCTGGGACCAGCCCCAAGTCAGCAACATCTACTCCCAGAGGATTCTGTCCTTCCACTGCCTTCAACCTCTCTTCCAATCTTCTAAACATGGGGTCCACACCATGACCCATACCAAAGTCTTCCTGCAGCAGGGGGAACTGATCGTCCTGATCATCATAAACGGGATGTTGATCGGAGGTGACATGTAGGATTGGGATAGGCCCCGGTCCATTGGGCCCATTAGCCTCTCCAGCTGGAGGATCAGTCACCGTCTCTGGTTGAGCAGGGGGATTCCTCTGTATCATCTGCCTGAGCTCTTGTTGTCCCTGAGCCACCCCTTGAACCACATCCATGAATTGATTTATGCGGATTTTCATCTCGGCAAACTCTGCCTGTAGGCTTTCCATTACTCTCTGTTGGTTTCTGCGGGTACCATACCGGTGAATGCCTGGGTCAGCTATCCTGCTGATTGAACACCAAACAAACTGAGAACACTGTGGCGGTACCTGTTATGCAAGACATGCTAATGAATATGTAAATGCAATGACATGTTTATCAATTCCAAAGGTATTCTACCCCCTTGATTCCAGTCTCTCAATAGATAAACGATGTAAAAAAAAAGACTAAGCCGTTGATGAGAACCAAGAAAATTCCGACTAGAATCAAGTAGAAGATATAAACCCCACAAAAATGGATAACATGTGTGAATGATTATGAATGCAAAGTGATGTGATGCAAAATGATGTGAATGCAGTGCAGTGGCATGGGAATCAGGATCGCTGTATCTGCTTGAACATCTGTCAGGTTGCACTGTCTGGAGAGAAATTAAGAGCACACCAAACAAAGGTCATGGGATGGATCATGTTATCCTTAATATCAACCACCCATTTTGGTGGATTATGGTTTACACCTTATCAACACCCAAGTTTCATTGATATTAAGGATACCTGATCGGATCAACCATGAATCAAGGGTTTGTTGCAAGTCACGAGCATGGAGTTTAGGTTAAGAACCACCCAAAAGGAGTGTACTAAGGTTTAAACCTGCCAAACATGTTCTACAAAAGGTTCCCATTGTCATAATCCCATCTTTCGGATATTATCGGAGGAACGACTACTCGTATTCCAAAAATATTCTCAAGAGAGACTCTTATGAGTGTAGTATCGCGTAACAATCGTATCAAATCTTACACTTGAACGACTTTCGCACTACGTCCTACGAATAGGCCAAGATGGGTTTGGTAAACTAAGGTCTTCGACTTCTAAGGTCTATATTGGAAAAAGTAATGTCTAACCACAACTTACTTGTGTGACATTATTGATCTCAACATGACCTCCACCAAGTGAATGGGCTTGCAAGTCAACTTGCTAAGGAATAACTCCACACAAGTCGACAAGACTATGCCATTCTCCTATCCTAAGTGCACTCGAGTTCGGGTATAGAACTCATCTCACAAAGATCACCAAGCAGCCATAGCCAGCCAACAGATACAGCAATGATATGTACACAATGCAATAAGGTAAAGCAGGTAAATAAATAACTGTACAAAAGCATGAACACCCAATAAACAAACAAACTACAAAAGCTAGGAGGGACTCGCTTAGGGAAACCGGGTCCCCAACAGAGTCGCCAGCTGTCGCAACTTGAAAAATACAGTGTGCGAAAAAACAACCGGCGAAAGAAAATGACAGAAGAGTCGCCACCGTGCGTTATTTATCCCAAAGGAGGGAAAGGAAACGCTCGAAGTAAACCTGAAAAGAGGAAAGGAAAAGACAAGGTCTCGCAACCAAATCTTGGGTTCGGGAGTCGGTTATGTGAAGGGAAGGTATTAGCACCCCTACGCATCCGTAGTACTCTACGGGATCCACTTTTGTAGTTCTTGTCTAAAGGGTGTGAGTTTATCTTGTGTTGTTTACTAAAAAAGGGGTTAAATGAAAATGACTCGCGCGGATGTCGCATCCACTGCATACCTATCTCATATGAATATGAGAATCAGAGTCTTCGTAGCTCGGCTGACCTATGGGTTGGGGGGATGTGTGCTCGCTAAGACATCGCGTCTTATGCCTACGTATCTCATCTGGAATGAGAATCAGAGCAAGCCGTAGTTCGGCTAACTACGGGGTTAAGGATTATGTTTTGGGGGCGGACGACGTTACTACGCAATCTACCGGATGCTCGACCTTTGGAGACTTACTCACCTGTAGTAGAAGGAGTAAATGTAACACCCTTCTAAAATACCCCAAATATTTAATTAAAACAACAAATATATATCAGAGTAGATATGCAATTAAGGGTGTCACACAATCACTTCACACCATTCACCAAAATAACTGTCATGCTCTTTATTTAATCAAAATAAACATTGCATAATTCGCAGCGGATAGAAATCAAATCAATCATGCAAAACATGTAACACATTACATGTAAACTGGTTCAACAACCAACAATAAAACAATTAAAACATCCCTTCCCGATGTTACATCTACCAGAGCATGACCCACTAAGGAACTACACTAGACTCCAAGTACTAGCTCCTACTCAATCACTGCTCGTTACCTGAAAAATAGTTGTAAGGGTGAGTTCCTCAATCGATATAATAAGCACTATAAAATATCATGTAATGTTAAGTAAATTAACACATTTCATCACCCTAATCATATCACACATTCAGCAACGGCAACATAAACTCATAATCATACTCATACTCATACTCATACTCAACACAACCACAAAACACACGTATAATATTGGAACACATCCATTCATATTATACGCCATACATACATTATGCAATGAGACTCCATGCATGCGGTACCGACTATTCGTGAACACATAGTTCAACCTCACCGACCAAATCCAGGTACGGCTACCAAGCTCACTAGTCCCACTCATTTGAGACCTAGTGACTCACTCACTAATTCCTCACCATGGGAATTAGCTACCACCCCAAGGGCTATGCTATGCACGCTAAATCACCTAGCATGCAAACATCAACAACAGTCCACAATGACTAACTCACTAATTCCTCACCATGGGAATTAGCTACCACCATAAAGGCCACACTATGCATGCTAAATCACCTAGCATACAACCATCAACAACGATCCACAATGGACATATGCTCACACTCTAAGCCATAAAACAGTCCATCCACAATTACATACATAATATATACATTCACAACATTATGCATATTTTCACACATCATCAGCATATTTATCACATAATCATATCATGTCATGCCAAATAAGTCAATCACAGTATTAGCACCCTCTACTAATACCTATACTACTCAAAACAACGGGAAATGATCCCTACTATATCACACACCGATATAGGCCAACCATCAAATATGTACACAACATTTAAATACCAATTTTCCCACTTTTCAACAGTGTTAACCGGTTAACGCCCTGGGTTAACCGGTTAACGCAGGACAGAACACGCTTTCTGGCAAAACTCAACAGTGTTAACCGGTTAACGCCCTGGGTTAACCGGTTAACGCAGGACAGAACACGCTTTCTGGCAAAACTCAACAGTGTTAACCGGTTAACGCCCTGGGTTAACCGGTTAACGCAAGACAGACAACAATTTTTTCCATAATTCAAAACAGTGTTAACCGGTTAACGCCCTGGGTTAACCGGTTAACGCAAGACAGAAAGCTGTCCCTGCGCTAACAGCGAAACGGATGCAGAATTCTCCGCATTTTCCACCGTTGGAGGACTTTCGGACCTCCGATTCCGACTCCGTAAAAAGCTATACGTTCGGAAAATCACAACTAACCCAAATACAGATTCAATTACAGTTTTCACATCATCTATTCATCACAATTTTTCAACATTCATAATCCAATTAGGGTCAAATCAACGGCTTATCACTACCCATTACATGTTAACCCATAATACGCATTAAACGACGATAAACCCCCCTTACCTGAGTTAATCCGGCAATCCTTTAGCTTCAAGCTTTTCTCTTCTCCAACCTTCGTTCTCTTGCTCTTCCTCTTTGCCCTTTCTCCACTTCTCTGCCGCTTCTCTGTTTTCACGTGAAAACCCTCTTTACCAAATGAAACTCTTTTTCTTATTCCAACTTATATATTCCAATAATAAAATCCAATAATATTCTAAATTATTTAATTAAATTAATAAATATAATATTAACTTAAATTAAATAATTATCTTATTTTATCGGGGTGTTACAACTCTCCCCCACTAAAAGAGTTTTCGTCCTCGAAAACATACCTCAAGCGAATAACTCGGGATAAGACTCCTTCATCTGACTCTCAAGTTCCCAAGTCACATTGCCACCTGCTGGTCCTCCCCAAGCTACCTTTACCAAAACAATCTCTTTACCCCGCAACTGCTTCAATTCTCGATCCTCGATCCTCATAGGTGATGTTTCAACAGTCAGGTTATCTCTCACCTGTACATCATCTACTTGGACCACATGCGACGGATCAGGAATGTACCTCCTCAACTGAGACACATGAAAAACCTCATGCAAATTCGCAAGTGACGGCGGTAAAGCGATACGATAGGCTACCTCCCCTATCCTCTCCAAAATCTGATAAGGACCAATAAATCGAGGTGTCAACTTCTTCGACTTCAAAGCTCGACCAACCCCAGTTATCGGAGTAACGCGAAGAAACACATGATCTCCCTCTTGAAACTCAAGTGACTTCCTCCTCTTGTCGTGATAACTCTTCTGACGACTCTGAGCAATTCTCATCTTCTCCTGAATCATCTTAATCTTTTCCGTAGTTTGTTGAACAATCTCCGGTCCAACCACAGCACTCTCACCGGACTCATACCAACATAAAGGTGTCCGACATCTCCTACCATACAAAGCTTCAAACGGTGCCATACCAATGCTCGAATGAAAACTATTGTTGTAGGTAAACTCAATCAAAGGTAAATAACAATCCCAAGCACCTCCCTTTTCCAAAACACAAGCCCTTAAAAGATCCTCTAGTGACTGAATCGTCCTCTCAGTCTGACCATCAGTCTGCGGATGATATGCAGAACTCAATCTCAGCTTAGTTTCCATAGCCCTCTGCAAACCTTCCCAGAACTTCGATGTAAATCTAGGATCTCTGTCCGAAACAATACTCGACGGAATACCATGCAAACTTACAATTTTCTCAATATACAATTTAGCAAATCTCTCTAACGGATAATCCATTCTGATCGGAATGAAATGAGCCGATTTTGTCAATCTGTCAACAATCACCCAAATAGCTTCAAAATTCTTAATCGTCCTCGGTAAACCCGAAACAAAATCCATACTGATACTATCCCACTTCCACTCTGGAATAGCCAACGGTTGCATTAGCCCAGACGGCTTCTGATGCTCAATCTTTGACTTCTGACAAGTCAAACAAGAATAAACAAAACTCGCAATTTCTCTTTTCATTCCCGGCCACCAAAATAACTTTTTCAAATCATGATACATCTTCGTAGCTCCAGGATGAATACTCAGGCCACTACGATGTCCTTCCTCAAGAATACTCTTCTTAAGTTCGGTAACATTCGGAATACACACCCGATTACCAAATTTCAAAACACCATTCTCATCAACTCTGAATTCACCACCTTGACCTTGATTCACTAGAGTCAACTTATCAACCAAAAGCACATCGGATTTCTGACCCTCTCTAATCTCATCCAGAATACCACTCGTTAACTTCAACATTCCCAATTTAACACTATTGTGAGTACTCTCACACACCAAACTCAAGTCTCTAAACTGCTCAATTAAATCCAATTCCTTAACCATTAACATAGACATATGCAATGATTTCCGACTCAATGCATCAGCCACTACGTTTGCTTTACCCGGATGGTAATTCAAACCAAAGTCATAATCCTTCAGAAACTCTAACCATCTCCTCTGTCTCATATTCAGCTCTTTCTGATCAAACAAATACTTTAAACTTTTATGGTCACTGAAAACCTCAAATCTTGACCCGTACAAGTAATGCCTCCATAACTTCAGAACAAACACCACAGCTGCCAACTCTAAATCGTGTGTCGGATAGTTCCTCTCATGAACCTTCAGTTGTCTCGAAGCATAAGCTACAACCTGCTTATTCTGCATCAACACACCACCAAACCCAACAATGAAGCATCACAGTAAACCTCAAATGGTTCTGACGGCCTTGGTAATATCAGAATAGGAGCAGTAGTTAACCTTCTCTTTAACTCTTGGAAACCTTCTTCACATTTTGAGTCCCAAACAAACGCTTGCCCCTTTCTAGTCAACATCGTCAACGGTAACGCCAACTTAGAAAATCCCTCAATGAATTTCCTATAATAACCTGCCAAACCAAGGAAACTTCGAATCTCAGCAACAGACTTAGGAGCTTCCCACTTAGATACCGCTTCTATCTTAGAAGGATCAACAACAACACCACCTCTTGAAATCACATGACCAAGAAAACTAACTTCTTCTAACCAAAATTCACACTTAGAGAGTTTAGCAAATAACTTCTTTTCTCGTAGAACTCCTAAAACCACTCTCAAATGTTCAGCATGCTCTTCTTCAGATTTCGAATACACCAAAATATCGTCAATAAATACCACAACAAACTTGTCTAGGTACGGATGGAAAATCCTATTCATATACTCCATAAATACTCCAGGCGCATTAGTCACACCAAAAGGCACTACAAAATACTCATAGTGTCCATACCTTGTTCTGAAAGCAGTCTTCTGAATATCCTCAGTTTTCACACGTATCTGATGATACCCCGATCTCAAATCTATTTTGCTGAACACACTCGCACCAACCAACTGATCCATCAAATCATCAATCCTCGGCAAAGGATACCGATTCTTGATCGTCACTTTATTCAGTTGCCTATAGTCCACACACAACCTCATAGTACCTTCTTTCTTCTTAACCAATAACACTGGTGCACCCCACGGTGACACACTCGGACGAATAAATTTCTTATCCAACAGATCTTCCAGCTGACTCTTCAATTCAGTTAACTCAACAGCAGACATACGGTACGGAGCCATCGATATCGGCCTAGTACCAGGTACCAAATCAATCGAGAACTCAACTTCACGCTCTGGCGGTAATTCATTCACTTCTTCAGGAAACACATCAGGAAAATCACACACCACGGCTAGATCGCAAATCACCAGTTTATCTTTAGCCTCCAAAGTCGCTAACAGCATAAACAACTCTGCCCCATCTGCTACTGCCTCATTCACCTGCCTTGCTGATAGAAACAAACTCTTTCCTTCCTCAATCTCAGGAAAGATCACAATCTTATCAAAACAGTTGATATAAACTCGGTTAAACACCAACCAGTTCATACCCAGGATAACATCAATCTGCACTAGTGGAAGACACACAAGGTCCATCCCAAAGTCTCTACCAAAAATACTCAAAGGACAATTCAAACAAACTGAAGTAGTAGTCACTGAACCCTTCGCAGGAGTATCAATCACCATACTTCCATGCATCTCAGATATCTCTAATTTAAGTTTCACAGCACAATCCAAAGATATAAAGGAATGAGTCGCACCGGTGTCAATAATAGCTACAAGAGGAAAGCCATTAATATAACACGTACCTCAGATCAAACGATCATCTGCAGAAGTCTCAGAACCCGATAAAGCAAAGACCTTGCCTCCCGACTGGTTCTCTCTCTTCGGCTTAGGACACCGTGGACTGATATGACCCACCTCTCCACAGTTGAAACAAGTCACAGTCTTCAACCGGCACTCTGCAGCCAGGTGACCACCTTTTCCACACTTGAAACACTTCTTCTCAATACTGGTACACTCATGGATACGATGTCCAGCCTGACCACACCTGTAACACTTAGCAGGAGCACTGGAGTCTCCCCCACTAGGCCTCTTCATTCCACTCTGCCTCTGGAAACCTTTGCCAGCTGCATACGGTTTTCCACGATCATTCTGATTCTTTCCTTTCCTATCAACCCTCTGCTGATAGCTCTCCGCTCTGGCCTTGGTATCCTGTTCGAAAATCCTGCAACAGTCAACCAAGTCAGAGAACACTCTGATCCGCTGATACCCAATAGCCTGCTTGATCTCGGGACGTAACCCGTTCTCAAACTTCACACATTTCGAAAATTCCCCAGTAGCCTCATCATAGGGAGTGTAATATTTCGACAGCTCTGTGAACTTAGCAGCATACTCAGTAACAGACCTGTTACCCTGCTTCAATTCTAAGAACTCTATCTCTTTCTTTCCTCTGACATCTTCTGGAAAGTACTTCCTCAGGAATCTCTCTCTGAACACAGCCCAAGTGATCTCAGCATCCCCAGCAGCTTCCAACTCAGAGCGGGTAGCAACCCACCAATCATCTGCTTCCTCTGACAGCATATGCGTACCGAACCTGACCTTCTGGTTATCGGCACACTCAGTCACTCGGAAGATCCTCCCGATTTCCTTCAACCACTTCTGAGCACCATCTGGATCGTATGCTCCCTTGAACATTGGAGGATTGTTCTTCTGGAACTCACTCAGTTGACGAGCAGCTCCCATTCCCACAACATTCGGATTCCCTCCAAGTACTCCAGCTAGCATACCCAGAGCCTCAGCAATCGCAGCATCGTCTCTACCTCTTCCAGCCATCTCTATTCTGAGAACCCAACAAGATAAAACAATAAGTACTGATAGGGTTACACAACACCTATCACGTACAGGGGAAACAGAATAATTACGACTCGACTCGACCGACTATGCTCTGATACCACTAATGTAACACCCTTCTAAAATACCCCAAATATTTAATTAAAACAACAAATATATATCAGAGTAGATATGCAATTAAGGGTGTCACACAATCACTTCACACCATTCACCAAAATAACTGTCATGCTCTTTATTTAATCAAAATAAACATTGCATAATTCGCAGCGGATAGAAATCAAATCAATCATGCAAAACATGTAACACATTACATGTAAACTGGTTCAACAACCAACAATAAAACAATTAAAACATCCATTCCCGATGTTACATCTACCAGAGCATGACCCACTAAGGAACTACACTAGACTCCAAGTACTAGCTCCTACTCAATCACTGCTCGTTACCTGAAAAATAGTTGTAAGGGTGAGTTCCTCAATCGATATAATAAGCATTATAAAATATCATGTAATGTTAAGTAAATTAACACATTTCATCACCCTAATCATATCACACATTCAGCAACGGCAACATAAACTCATAATCATACTCATACTCATACTCATACTCAACACAACCACAAAACACACGTATAATATTGGAACACATCCATTCATATTATACGCCATACATACATTATGCAATGAGACTCCATGCATGCGGTACCGACTATTCGTGAACACATAGTTCAACCTCACCGACCAAATCCAGGTACGGCTACCAAGCTCACTAGTCCCACTCATTTGAGACCTAGTGACTCACTCACTAATTCCTCACCATGGGAATTAGCTACCACCCCAAGGGCTATGCTATGCACGCTAAATCACCTAGCATGCAAACATCAACAACAGTCCACAATGACTAACTCACTAATTCCTCACCATGGGAATTAGCTACCACCATAAAGGCCACACTATGCATGCTAAATCACCTAGCATACAACCATCAACAACGATCCACAATGGACATATGCTCACACTCTAAGCCATAAAACAGTCCATCCACAATTACATACATAATATATACATTCACAACATTATGCATATTTTCACACATCATCAGCATATTTATCACATAATCATATCATGTCATGCCAAATAAGTCAATCACAGTATTAGCACCCTCTACTAATACCTATACTACTCAAAACAACGGGAAATGATCCCTACTATATCACACACCGATATAGGCCAACCATCAAATATGTACACAACATTTAAATACCAATTTTCCCACTTTTCAACAGTGTTAACCGGTTAACGCCCTGGGTTAACCGGTTAACGCAGGACAGAACACGCTTTCTGGCAAAACTCAACAGTGTTAACCGATTAACGCCCAGGGTTAACCGGTTAACGCAGGACAGAACACGCTTTCTGGCAAAACTCAACAGTGTTAACCGGTTAACGCCCTGGGTTAACCGGTTAACGCAAGACAGACAACAATTTTTTCCATAATTCAAAACAGTGTTAACCGGTTAACGCCCTGGGTTAACCGGTTAACGCAAGACAGAAAGCTGTCCCTGCGCTAACAGCGAAACGGATGCAGAATTCTCCGCATTTTCCACCGTTGGAGGACTTTCGGACCTCCGATTCCGACTCCGTAAAAAGCTATACGTTCGGAAAATCACAACTAACCCAAATACAGATTCAATTACAGTTTTCACATCATCTATTCATCACAATTTTTCAACATTCATAATCCAATTAGGGTCAAATCAACGGCTTATCACTACCCATTACATGTTAACCCATAATACGCATTAAACGACGATAAACCCCCCTTACCTGAGTTAATCCGGCAATCCTTTAGCTTCAAGCTTTTCTCTTCTCCAACCTTCGTTCTCTTGCTCTTCCTCTTTGCCCTTTCTCCACTTCTCTGCCGCTTCTCTGTTTTCACGTGAAAACCCTCTTTACCAAATGAAACTCTTTTTCTTATTCCAACTTATATATTCCAATAATAAAATCCAATAATATTCTAAATTATTTAATTAAATTAATAAATATAATATTAACTTAAATTAAATAATTATCTTATTTTATCGGGGTGTTACAGTAAACGTGTGTTTAGGAGAAGAAAAATCAATGAAGGGTTAGGGTTTGGGATGCTCATGCAAAAAGGCAGTCCTTGACGAAGGACCGCGCTACCTGCGGGGATATGAACACATACAAAGCAAACATGTATAAAGTAAATGTGCCGACAAGGCAATCAGAATAAATCTCCCTAATGGTATCCCACAAGCAAAGTGGAATATCCAGCGAGCTATCCCGGCAAAAGTCATGTGAGCCTTCACAAAAACTCAATAAAAGGGTTAGTGAAACAAGATAAGGATTAGGAGAAAACATGTTATGACAAACGTAAGTCAGATTAGAGCAAAACAGTGTGGTTTTTCATGGATAACAGTATGGTTTCAGAAACCTTAAACCCTATGGCATACACTTCAGAAATTAAACGATTAAGCATTCAAGGCATTATTTATACATTCATACATAATTATGAACCCGTGGGAAAAAACCTAATGAAATTCATCCATCATACCTCAAACATTCAAAGTATTCAACTTCAAAGCACAAAGGCAATGGGATAAAGGACAAACCTGATTGGAGAGATCGGTTGAAGTCAAATGGCACGGCTGGATTTGCAAACCAATGTTAGGGTTTGCTTGAGCTGAAAGTGTGTGAGTCAGAATGAACCTTTCAGAGTTGCCTGGAGGTTGCTTTGAACTCTGTTAGCTCTTCTCTCACTATCTTTTTCCCCAGGGTTCTTCTCTCACTATCTTTTTCCCAGACAGGGTAATAGGAATAGAATGGCCTTTTGTTTCACTGAAACTCTGAATTTATAACCTGATTTTGTGGACCTGTGGGCTCAATTGAGAGAGGTCCAAGTCGAAGATTTTTTATTTTATTTATTTATTTATTTATTTTCCAAAACACGTGGGCTTCGCCTAGCGAGCATGACAGCTCATGAACAAACCTTTGCTCCTTCAAGATTAACGTTTTGACTGACGAATAGACCCCTGTTGGAAGTAACTCAAGTCTTTCCCTTGTGTTGAGTGATCATCTAAATAGAGCCCACAAAATGTCCTGGATGATGTTCAAGCTTCTTGGATCCGATTCCAATTGCCATGATGAAATGCAAATGCTAAATGACCTAAAAATGAATGCATGCATGAGGTGTAAAGCGTATGCTTCCAGGAAAAATGAAGGGTAAATTTTGGGGTATTACATGGCGCTCCACCATGGATTTGAAATTCTTGAAAACTCCAAATACCTCATCTTTTCTCTTGATAAGATATGTCCAAAGCTTCCTACTAAAATCGTCAATGAACGTAACAAAATATCGATTGCCACCATAAGTCTCTACTTGCATTGGTCCGCAAACGTCAGAACATACCACCTCAAGTAAGCCTTTGGTTCTTCGACTCGCATCTTTGCTAAACACATTCTTGTACTGTTTAGCCTTCACACATTCCTCACACAATTCAGTTGGAATACTAATGTGTGGCAGCCCCGTTACCATTTCACTTTGTTGCAACTTTCTTAGATCCCTAAAATTAAGGTGACCAAGACGGTAATGCCATAACCACTCATCTCTACTTGTCGCGGTAGCTAGACAACGATGCTCCATAACTTTTAACTCAACCTTAAAGGTTCTATTGGCAGCCATCAGCGCTTTTAGAATCAACAAACCATTTGAATCCAAAACAAGTAAAATCTTGTCCTTCAACCGAATTTTGTATCCTCTTTCAAGTAATTGGCCAATACTTAAAAGATTACACTTAATTCTCGGTATATACAAGACATCTTTGATCCTTGAATGTCCACCATTCCTTTTTCTGATCAAAACATCTCCCACCCCTTCGGCCCTTAAAGTGGTGTCGTCGACAAATTTGACTTTACTTTTTGCCTCTTGATTGATTTGCACAAACCAATCTTTTCGACCCGTCACTATGTTTAAGACTTGATAACTCCTTATCCATGATCTATGAGATGTGATCATCAGTCTATATACATAATAGTCTTAATGCTTTAATGTTATCCTACTTCACAACAAAGCTCGACTACAAATACTTTAAGAATATTGTCCTTATATTTAATGGGATCTCATGATTAAGTCACACTTAATACATTAAACGAACTAGCTATTCTAGGGACTTTATTAAACAAACATAATAAAGAAAAAGCTTTTTATTATTAATAAATAATTCGATACAATTACCAAAAGTATTGGCCTCTAGGGCTTACACCAACAATCTCCCACTAGCACTAGAGCCAATCATGCATATCCCTAATACCCATAGATCTATTATGGTCATCATGCTTTTGCTGCGCAAGATGCTTTGTCAGTGGGTCAGCAATATTGTCAAGTGTAGGTACTCTGCATATTTTTGAATCTCCTCTATCTATTATCTCTCGAATGAGCTGATAACGCCTAAGTATGTGTTTGGATCGTTGGTGAGATCTAGGCTCCTTAGCTTGTGCGATAGCACCATTGTTATCACAATAGATATCAATGGGATCCATAATGCTAGGAACTATGCCAAGTTCACTAATGAACTTTTTGATCCAAACAACTTTCTTTGTTGCACTTGAGGCCACAATATACTAGGCCTCGATTGTAGAATCAACAACTGTATCTTGCTTTAAACTTTTCCAGCTCACAGCGCCACCGTTTAAGCATAACACATAACCATATTGTGATCTAAAGCCATCCTTATCTGTCTGGAAGCTAGCATCGGTGTATCCAATTACAATAAGCTCTTCCTGACCTCCATATATCAAGAATGAGTCCTTAGTCATTCTCAAATACTTAAGAATATTCTTAACAACTACCCAATGAGTATCACCAGGATCAGATTGGTACCTAATCGTTGCACTTAAAGCACACGAGACATCTGGTCGAGTACATAACATGGCATACATGATAGATCCTATTGCAGATGCACATGGGATCTTATTCATGGGATCCCTTTATTCCTTAGTTGAAGGGGATTATGTTTTTGATAGGCACATGCCATGTTGCATAGGTATGAATCCTTTCTTAGAATCATGCATATTAAAGCGTCTCAACACTTTGTCTATGTATATACTCTGACTTAGGCCAAACAGTTTTTGTGATCTATCTCTATAGATCCTGATTCCTAATATATATGTTGCTTCACCTAGGTCCTTCATAGAAAATCATTTCCCCAACCAAGTCTTTACTTGTTGCAGAGTAGGGACATCGTTTCTAATGAGTACTATGTCATCTACAGATAATACCAGGAAGACGATCATGCTCCCACTAACCTTCTTATAGACACAAGACTCATCATCATTCTTGACGAATCCAAATTGTTTTACTGTTTCATCAAAATGAAGATTCCAGCTTCTGGAAGCTTGCTTCAATCCATAGATTGATCTCTGTACCTTGCATATCTTTTGGGCTTCTTCTGGTATGTAAACTCCTTCAGGATGTGTCGTGTACACATCCTCAAGAAGATTCCCATTAAGGAAAGCAGTTTTGAGATCCATCTGTCATATTTAATAATCATGATATGCAACGATAACAAGTAAAATCCAAACAGATTTAAGCATTGCAACTGGTGAAAAGGTTTCATCATAGTGAATCCCATGAATTTGTTTATATCCTTTTGCAACCAGTCTTACCTGATAGGTATGTACCTTACCATCCATGCTAGTCTTCTTTTTGAAGACCCACTTGCATCCTGTAGGGTTAACTCCTACAGGAGGCTCTACCAAGGTCCAAACCTAGTTTGTGTACATGGAATCCATTTCAGATTTCATGGCTTCTAGCAACTTCTCAGACTCAGGACTAGTTATGGCCTCTTGGTAGGTCACAGGCTCATCTTGATCCATGAGTAATACATCACTTTGATCAGTTATGAGACATCCATATCTCTCAGGTAGGTGACGTATCCTGCTTGACCTATACTGGTCTTGTTCTACTTGAGCAGGTTGCTCTTCCATAACTACTTGTTTTTCCTGCTCTAATTCCTCCATAGGTGTATCAATGCTTTGTGATTCTTGAATTTATTCAAGCTCTACTTTCCTCCCACTGATTCCTTTGGAAATAAAATCCGTTTCTAGGAAAACTCCGGTTCGAGCGACAAACATTTTTCCCTCAGAAGGATTGTAGAAGTAATACCCTCTTGTTTCTTTAGGATACCCCACAAATAAGCATTTGTCAGATTTGGGCTAAAGCTTAGTTGAAATTTGTCGTTTCATATAAACTTCGCAACCTCAAATCTTCATGTAAGAGATATATGGTTTTTTACCACTCCATATCTCATATGGTGTCTTCTCATTCTTTTTAGATGGAACACAATTAAGTGTGTAAGCTGCTGTCAATAGTGCATGTCCCCAAAAGGAGTTTGGAAGATCAACATGACTCATCATGGATCAGACCTTGTCTAACAAGGTTTGATTTCTTCTCTCAGATACACTGTTCCATTGGGGTGTTCCAGGAGGAGTAAGTTGGGATAGAATCCCACACTGTTTCAAACGATCATCAAACTCTAGCCTAAAATGTTCATCACCTCGATCTGATCAAAGAGTTTTAATATTCTTACCTAGTTGGTTTTGCACTTCATTCTTGAATTCCTTGAACTTTTCAAAGGACTCTGATTTGTGTTTCATTAAATACACATAACCATATTTACTGAAATCATCAGTAAATGTGATGAAGTACTGAAAACCTCCTTTGACTGGTATGTTCAATGGTCCACATACATCAGTATGTATGAGAGCCAAAAGATTATTAATCCTGTCACCTTTTCTTGTGAATGGAGACTTTGTCATCTTTCTAGTTAAACAAGATCTGCACGTCTCATATGATTCATAATCAAAAGAGTCCAAGAGTCCATCTTTATGGACTTTGGAAATGCGTTTCTTATTTATGTGGCCTAATCGATAATGCCAAAGGTAAGTTGAATTTAACTCATCAGGTTTCATCCTTTTAGTATTAATGTTATAAATAAACATTTCAAGATCAATGACATATAATCCATTGTTCATTCGTGCAGTAGCATAGAATATATCATTCAAATAAATGGAGCAACAATTGTTTTTTATTATGAATGAAAAACCAAACTTCTCCAAATAAGAAACAAAAATAATATTCCTGCTAATTGCAGGTACATAATAACAATTCTCTAAGTGGATTATTAAAGCACTAGGTAAAGTCAATACATAAGTTCCTACGGCTAAAGCAACAACCTTTGTTCCATTGCCAACTTGTAGGTCAACTTCACCTTTTGCCAAATCTCCACTCCTTTTTAGCCCCTGCACATTGGTACAAATGTGATAACCGCATCCAGTATCTAATACCCATGATGCAGAAGTAGGTAGATTAATTTCAATAACAAAAATACCTGAAGTTGAAGTCTCTACTCCGTTCTTGTTATCTTCTAGGTACTTTGGGCAGTTTCTCTTCTAGTGTCCGGTCTTACCGTAATGGAAGCAAGTTCCATCTTTTGATATGCCTCCACTAGGCTTCAAAGCATGAGCAGTGGGTTTGGGTTTGGCAACTTCCTTGCCTTTCCCTTTACCACCTTGCTTGGTGGGCCTTTTGTTTTGTTACTTTCCATTTCCGATCATTAGAATGGACTTCCCTTTTGACTTCAGATTCTGCTCAACAGTTCTTAACATGCCTAGTAGTTCAGGAAGAGTTTTGTCCATATCATTCATGTTGAAATTAAGGACAAATTGACTGAAGCTCTCTGGCAACGATTGCAAGATCAAATTAGTCGCAAGTTCCATTCCGAGGGGAAAACCCACCTCTCAAGGTTCTCCATATACCCAATGATCTTGAGCACATGGGGACCTACAGGGGCTCCCTCAACTAACTTTCCTTGTAAAAGGGCTTTTGAAACTTCAAACCTTTCATGCCTTGCCTGCTCATGATAGAGCATCTTTAGGTGTCTGATCATATCGAACACTGCCATGTTCTCATGTTGCTTTTGCAACTCCGAGTTTATGGTAGCTAGCAAGAGGCAAGCAACTTCATTGGCATCATCAACATGCTTCTTATAAGCATCTCTTTCCGCCTTAGGTGTAGAGCTAGGAGGTTCCTCTTCAGGAACAGGTTCCTCCAAGACATACAACTTTTTATCATGCTTGAGGATAATCCTCAGATTTCTGTGCCAATCCAGAAAATTTGTCCCAAACAATTTTTCCTTATCATGGATTGATCGTAAAATGTTGTTACAGGTGTTTGTTGTCATGGTAATCTACATGAAAAATATGAAAATATAAGTATCATTAAAATAACATATTCAATTAGGCCTTTAATTAAATATGCTCCCATTATTTTACTCAAAACAAATGACCCTCACCATTTGATTCGGAAAATCCCGTTGGAAGATTTTCTAGTGGGTCAAGATCCACATTTCACCTTTTTTTAAGTCTACGTAGGCGGATTACACAAAACTAGGTTATTTAGGTAGGAACTCCTTCCAATTATATCTAATACAACTCTCGAATATTTTAGTTGGGTGAATAACTCCTTATTCCAATCCATCATATAGATCATTTCCAACTCTTGCTTCTAAATATATATAATCTTATTATAATTTATTTATTTAATTTTGAACCATTGTTTTAGCAATTGGATATTACAATTATTCCATCGCACCTTACTAAAATAGAACATGCACCTCGCATAGGCGAAACCTACATTATTCGATACTAGTCTTGATGAGTGCTAAAACTTAGAAAGCATAAACTTAATATTTAATTTGAGGGAATTTGCAATTATTTTGATCTCACTGGCTTATTTATCATATAAATCGTCTCTCACATGCATCAATATACATAAAAAATGAAACTGTTATGACCCCTAGCGCAATTGTTCTCCCAAGTCAATGAGAGAACCTAAGCTAACCTAATAGCGATCTAAGTTTCTCCAAGCAAGATCTTAAAGGTTGTCTTTCTTTGATATTGTATTCTTCTCTTTCTTCATAACATTACATTACATAAAAGAAACTCGTTTTACATACGAGGGAGTGAGATGAGAAAATAAGTTACATTAAGAGATTAAAAGAGAGGCATGACACGCATGTCATATTTTAAAATCCCAAAAACAAAATAAAGGAAAACTAAGGTCATAACTGATCACCACAAGACAATAATAATAAACACATTATTATTATTAATTTAAATTATGTTAATAAAATAAAATAAAATAAATTTCAGCGATTGATCACACTACATTGAGTTAGTCGGGGGTTCCGTTGTCCGATCAGCGGACGGTGGTTCCGCTGACCATTTAGCGGATGAGGGTCAAGAGGGAAGCGCCCTGGTGCAAAATTTTAACGAAAAATTCATTTGAAACCGACGTCATTTTTCGTATCAACACTTGATACTTTAAAGCACAACTCTTGTGCAATCAAAATCCTAATCGCATAACTCTTTGACAACACAACCCTTGTTTCGTCATGAACCCTAATGCAGCAATTTCATACCTTCAAACACGCCTTGATTGATAATTCAGTATGATTGATTAACACATCATTGCTTCACCATACTAATGTCGGATTCCGAAGCAAATGACTATTGATTGCTCACAGGAATGACAATCATTAAGTGTTTGAATGAACGAAATAAAAACAGTATATCATATATACCATATTTTGCATCAGAATTACTTATATCATATATATAAATTGATTGATCTCATTTGTGTAACCTATGGACGATCGATGTATCACTGCTTCACCATACTAACGTCAGATTCCGAAGCATAGTCAACAACAATCATCCAAATCATACACACATGATGCCAAATTTAATTACTCGTTTATTATTTAATTCATTCTGTCTTTTAATTGTATTAATATAGAAAGTACAAAAAATAAATAGCTATCAGATGCATGGTTTCGTAAGTGGCCCTGATACCACTGAAGGAAAATTGTGATCCAAAATGCAGTGGAAATTAAAAAATTTCCTTTAGTGATCCTTATGAATGGGAATGATCAGTCATAAAAACTGTTACCTCTTGTGGCGATTGAAACCTTTGATGCAGATCTAAGGAGTGATCATGAGCGTTAAATGGTGACAACGCCTCTACTCAGTCCACATGAACAGATTCCTTCAGTCTCAGTGCTAGCTGCTACCAATGAAGGCTTTGAGTGAGAGAGAGAGAGAGAGAGAAATGATATTTCATCAAGTCAAATGCTTCTACACAAGGGTTCTATTTATAGAACCACTTGTGTGGACTTCAAGCTAAAAAGCCCACTTAAGTGTATGTGGCTCATATCTTATGGTATACCAAAAATCACTTAAGCGCGTGGTACCTTACCATATTTTGTATTCTACTTAAGTTCGTCGTACCTTACGATGTCCTATAATTCACTTAAGTGCATTGTACCTTACGATGTTCATTATTTACTCTATCTCTCATCAATCCTTCCTTTTGTGTGTGACCCTATAGGTTTTTGCGATATTGATAATTATATTAAATCACATATTTAACATAATAAACAGTGAGAGGTATCTAGCAACACATCACTGCTACCAAAGACACGAAAATGTCATGTGATATGACAAATCCTTTTTTGTGATAATACTTGTGTGTACAATTACCCTTTTTGCCCTTATGTCTATATTGAACACAAGGCATAGACCGTGTCATCCTTGTCCAGTTCAAAATTGGGCCCTTAGACATTTATCATGTTACGCAGGATATGCCAATTCCATCTAGGTCACTCATGTCCTTCAGCATGCTTCGTGGAGTACCCATCAACTGTCTTTATGGTCATCCAGTTATGGACAATGTTTGATCAACAATAAAGCAATTGACTCTACATCTAGGGTCGATAGTGGTTTTAGGTCGAAGGGTGGTATACACCACTATCACCATGAGAATAACTTATGACACTTTGCATAACATTCTATGTAGTATTCTCATAGCGAGTCAATCCAGTATAAATATTACTCCTAATGTTCATACCTATGTTTAAGACTTGATAACTTCTTATCCATGATCCATGAGACGTGATCATCAGTGTATATACATAATATTCTTAATGCTTTAATGTTATCCCACTTCACAACAAAACTCGCTATGAATACTTTAGTAATAGTGTCCTTATGTTTAATGGGATCTCATGATTAAGTCACACTTGATACATTAACGAACTAGCTATTCTAGGGACTTTATTAAACAAACATAATAAAGAAAAATTATTTTATTATTAATAAATAATTCTATACAAGTACCAAAAGTATTGACCTCTAGGGCTTACACCGACATGATTGCCTTACACCTCCCACTTTGTGTGATGTTGAAGCTCTGTTGTATGTGCAAGAAGCACAACTTGAAAAGTTTCGTCAAGAATTGGCCACTTCATAAGTGATAAATTGGGCTATAACTGATATATAAAAACTTGACATTTTTCAAACTATTTTGCGGTTTTGTTGATGAATTCCCTATGTTTTCCACCAAATGTCATATAAATTGCAATTAGATTTGGCATCCTTGATTTGTGTGTTAGTATGCAGGAAATGTTGCAAGAACTCATAGAAAAAGACACAGTTCAAAGAACAAGGAACAAATCCAAGATAGGAAATTCTGTCATGCTCGTCGGGCGAGCCCTGGAGAAGGAAAGGTGAGCTCGTCGGGTGACCTTTGGAGAGCTCGGGGCGAGCTAAATAAATTGATTCCAGGAGCAAAACTCATGTTGGTTGTCAGGCGAAGTTCTGAGATTTTGAATTCTCCAGGCGAGAATGGGTTCGCCGGGCAAGATGATATATTTTTCCCAATGACGGTTTGATGCGCTTTGAATGCTAGATGAGTCAAAAAGTAACTTTCTCTTAGCGAGGATGAGTTCGCCAAGCGAGACAACAAATTCCCAACAAGTGAGGGTGCTTCTTGATTATTCGAATTTAGATTTGCCTCTATCATTGGGAGATCGTGGTGGATGTTTGTTCATCTTCATTCTTTTCTTAAATCCCTTTCTTGTTGGGATTGTATTTAAGTTTACTGTTAAAGTGTGTATTTTTAGTAATCATGGCATTATTTACGATTTATTCAGGAACCTATATCGATGTTATCATTGTTTACTTGTTTATCTTTTGATTTGAACCGTTATTAAGAAATACTCTACGAATCTAAATCTAGGATAATCATTTGTTAGATGCTAAACTCTAGACACATATTAAGATTTAACATTCACGTGAGTATCGAATCTTAATGTTCTGTATTGTTTGATAGGCTGAGAGATCATCGATTAGACAATACAGTTGAACTCTCGGTGGAAGTTTAGACATAAACCCTGTTCTGAGAGATATGATATGATATTGATAAGTGTTTAGATTATGCATAACTGGTTGGTAAATTACATGCTTGATCGGTGGATGAAATTCAATCCTGTAAAGCTCTCAAATCTCTCTGAAGCTTTATTTATTTATTTATTCATTCGTATTATATAACTTAGCTTTAAATTAAAATCTTACAAACCTAAGCTTAAAATCACAGAGACCGTTGAACGACATTGGTGTCATACCAATCCCTGTAGAGACGATAAAAATCAAAGTACTTACTTTTGCTTGTTGCTTTACCACTTCAACAAAATGGCGCAGTTGCCGGGGATTGGTGTTTGGATATTGAAAGCATCGCAATAATTTCTATCTTTTTTAAGCTTTGTACATTTATGTATAGTGTATAGATACTTGTATAAATACTTTTATATAAAATTATCTATATTGTATAGATACTTAATTTGTACTTGTTTGCCATACTTGTTTATATTATATATATATATTTCTTTTTCATAACATTTGTTCAAGTAGATATAATAGAAAATTTTATGCTTGTTCTCAAAGTTTGTTTCTGAAATGGCTTGAAAAATCATTGAGTGATTATTCTAAGATTGAATGTTTCAAATTGCATTTGTATGTTAATGATATGAGTTGAAAATTTGATACATTGTCAAAGTACATGTATAACATTTTATAGAATATAGCATGAATATGAAACTTAGGCTTTGTACAAAATTCATGCCATTCATTCTTTTGTTATACATGTTTATGTTTTAAGAGTTTAGATCATAACCAAATGTGAATAAACTTTCCATTGTTTACTATATGCACAGACGACCAAGAATTCTTGTTTTAACTCGTTTGAATTATGTTTAATCTTGCATTCGTGTTGATCTCTATGAAAGCACTAAAATGATCAAGACATTTTATTTGCTTTTGAGTACAACCATTTGACCAAAAAGTAGCCTACCTTGTGAGCGAGTGAGTATTTGTTAACCCATTTGAGCCTTAGTATCAGGATCTATATCCATTTTGAACCGTGTGATTTTTTCTTTTGATGCAAAGAGTAATTTATCATTGATTTTAGATTTGATTCTGATTTTTTTCTTGAACCTTCAAACATAAATTTTGGTTTGAATTTTTACCATTGCCATAAAGATTTTGGGAGCATTTACATTATAAAGTTTGGTTGTATTCAAGTTGGGGGGAAAATGTTGGTTGCTAAGAGGTTGAGAAGCAAAAAGAAAATTTGAAAAAAAGAAAGAAAAGAAAAGTGAAAAATAAAAGAAAAAAGAAAAAGTCTTGAAAAGGAAAAAAAAAGATCAAATGTTTTGTGCTAATAAGTTGTGTTAAAGGGGGTAACAATTGAGCAAAGAGAAAGGTAATGAAATTTGTGAATGCTCGAGATTGTGAGAAACGATCACTCTCATTTGATTAAGCAAATTTTTGTTTCAATTACCATTAGATATGACATTTATTTGTTAACCAAGTCACATTACAACCCTTGAAAGTTCTTGTGATTTGTGTTTTATTCTTTCAATATGAGTTTTTTTTATGAATGCATAATTTGATCAAGATGTTAGCAAGATTGTTGGGTGTGTGTTAAGTCCCTCATGTTTACTTTTCATTCCTTGAAGAATTTGTGTGTTAGGTGTGATTCATTCTTGAATATGTATGCATTATAATTTTTACATGTGTTTTGTGCTTAGAATTTGTTTCATAATCATGGTTTCGTTGTAGTATAGTGGTAAACATCACTTTGCTTGTACTTTTTCAATTTGAACCATGCATTTGTTTTTTAAAAACTTGTTGATTGTGATATCTTGGTAGTTGCTCTTGTTTTTTTTAGGTTAGTAAAATTCTTGTTTGAGGACAAACAAAGTTAGTAGGGAAGAGTTTGATAAGTGCTAAATTGGGCTATAATTAATATATAAAAACTTGGCATTTTTCGAACTATTTTATGGTTTCGTTCATGAATTCCCTATGTTTGCCACTGAATGTCATATAAATTGCAATTGGCTTTGGTATCCTTGATTTGTGTGTTATTATATAGGAAATATTGCAAGAATCGATAGAAAAATACACAATTCAAAGAACAAGGAACAAAGCCAAGATGGGAAATTAAGACATGCTTGTTGGGCAACACTTAGCGAAGGAAAGGCGAGGTCGCGCGAACGACTTTTGGCGAACTCGGGGAGAGCTAAAAGAAATGGATTCTAGGAGAAAAACTCGTGTTGGTCGCGGGGCGAGGATCTTAGATTTTCAGTTCGTCAGGCGAGAATGGGTTCTTCGGGAGAGATTGGGTTCTTCGGGAGAGATCATATATTTTACCTAATAACGGTTTGATGTGCTCTGAATTCCAGTTGGGCCAAAAAGCATTTTTCACCGGGCGAGGATGAGTTCGCTTGGCAAGACAGTAAATTCCCAATTTTGTATAAATAGGTCCAAATCTTATTTTTAGGATATGGTTTTGGGAAAATTTCATCCCATTTCCTTCACCTCCATTTTTTAATTAGGAGAAATAGATACTTAGAAAACAAAAAGTGAGGGTGCTTCTTGAAGATCTGGAGTTGTATTTTCCTCTAGTGCTGGGAAATCGCAATGCATGTTCGTTCATCTTTATTCTCTTCTTAAATCCCTTTCTGGTTGAGATTATATCTAAGTTTACTGTTAAAGTTTGTATTTCTAGTAATCATGGCATTATGTACGATTTATTCACGAATCTATATCGATTTTATCCTTGTTTACTTGTTTCTCTTTTGATTTGAACAATTATTGAGAAATACTCTTCAAATATAGATAAAGGATAATCATCAATTAGACACTAAACTTTAGACATAGATTTAGATTTAACATTCGCGTGAGTATCGAATATTAATGCTCTGTATTGTTTGATAGGCTAAGAGATCGTCGATTAGATAATACGGTTGAAATCTCGACAGAAGTTTAGACACGCACCCTGTTGTGAGCGATACGTGATGATATTTATAAATGTTTAGATTGTACATAACTGGTTGGTAAATTACATGTTCGACCGATGGATGACATTCAATCTCTGAAGCTTTATTTATTTATTTATTCATTCGTTTTACATAACTTAGATTTAAATTCGAATCTTACAAACCCAAGTTTAAAATTGTAGAGACCGTTGAATGGCATTGATGTCACACCACTCCCTGCGGAGATGATACAAATCAAATACTTACTTTTGCTTGCTGCTTTACCGCTTAAACAAAATGGTGTCGTTGTCGAGGATTGGTGTTTAGATATTGAAAGCATCACAATAGTTTCTATCTTTTTTAAGCTTTGAACATTTGTGTATAGTGTATAGATACTTGTATAAATACTTCTATATAAACTTGTCTATATTATATAGATACTTGCTTTGTACTTGTTTAACATACTTGTTTATATTGTATATATTCTTGTTTTTCATAATATTTGTTCCAGTAGATAGCATATAAATTTTCATGTTTGTTCTCAAAGTTTGTTTTTGAAATGGCTTGAAAAAGTATTGGGTGATTATTCTAAGTTTGAATGTTTCGACTTACATTTGTATGGTAATGACATCAGGTGAAAATTTGATACATTGACAAGGAACATGTTTAACACTTTCTAGAACATAGCATGAATATGAAACTTAAGCTTTGTATAAATTTCATGCCATTCATTCTTTTGCTATACATGTTTATGTTTGAATCACTTTAGATTATAACCAAATATGAGGAAACTTTCTATTGTTTACTATATGCAGAGGCGGCCAACAATTCTTATTTTAACTCATTTGAATTTTGTTTAATCTTACATTCATGTTGATATGTATGAAAAAACTAAAATGATCAAGACATTTTTATTTTATTTTTAGCACAACCACTTGACAAAAAAATAGGCTACCTTGTGAGTGAGTGAGTATTCGTTAACCCCTTTGTGCCTTAGTATCAAAATCTATATCAATTTTAAATTGTGTGATTTCTCCTTTGGACGCAAAGAGTAGTTAATCATTGAGATTGGATTCTGAGTGTTTTCTTGAACCTTCAAACATGAATTGTGTTTTGAATTTTTAACCTTGCCTTAGAATTATGTTAGAGAGTTGTGCTAAAAGGTTGGTTGCTAAGAGGTTGAGAAAGAAAAAGAAAAATTCGAAAAAAAGAAAGAAAAGAAAAGTGAAAAATCAAAGAAAAAAGAAAAAGTCTTGAAAAAGATTAAAAAAAAAGATCAAATGTTTTATGCTAATAAGTTATGTTAAAGGGTGTAGCAATTGAGTAAAGAGAAAGATGAATGAAATTTGTGAATGCTTGAGATTGTGAGAAATGATCACTCTCATTTGATTAGGCAAGTTTTTGTTTCAATTACCTTTGTATATGACCTTTATTTGCTAACCAAGCCACATTACAACCCTTGAAAGTCATTGTGATTTGTGTTGTATATTTTCAATATGAGGTTTTGTAGATGAATGCATAATTTGATCAAGATGTTAGAAAGATTGTTGGGTGATAGTTAAGTCCCTCATGATTGTTGGGTGATTACTTTGCTTATACTTATGCAATTTGAAACATGCATTTGTTTTCTAAAAACTTGTTGATTATGATATCTTGGTAGTTGCTCTTGTTTCTTTAGGTTAGTAAAATTCTTGTTTGAGGACAAATAAAGTTCAAAGTTGGGAGAGAGTTGTGTTAAATTAGGCTATAATTGATATATAAAAACTTGACATTTTTAAAACTATTTTGCGGTTTCGTTGGTGAATTCCATATGTTTGCCACCGAATGTCATATAAATAGCAATTGGCTTTGGTATCCTTGATTAGTGTGTTAGTATGCAGGAAATGATGCAAGAATCCATAGAAAAAGACACAATTCAAAATACAAGGAACAAAGCCAAGATGAGAAATTTTGGCGTGCTCGCCGGGCGAGACCTGGAAAAGGAAACGTGAGCTTGTCGGGCGAGCTTTGGCAAGCTCGGGGTGAGCTAAAAGAAATGGATTCCGTGAGCAAAACTTGTGCTGGTCACAAGGCGAGCATCTGAGATTTTGAGTTCGTCGAGCGACAATGGGTTTGTCGGGTGAGATCATATATTTTTCCCAATGACGGTTTGACGCACTCTGAATGCCAGTTGTTCCAAAAAGAATCTTTCATCGGGCGAGGATGCGTTTGCCGAGCGAGACAACAAATTCTCAATTTTGTATAAATAGGTCAAAATCAGATTATTAGGTTATGGTTTTTGGAACTTTTAACCCCATTTCCACCACCACCATTTTTTAGTTAGGAGAGATAGATACTTAGAAAACAACAAGGGAGGATGCTTCTTGAAGATTCAGAGTTGGATTTTCCTCTATCGTTGAGAAATCACGGTGGATGTTTGTTCATCTTCATTCTTTTCTTAAATCCCTTTCTTGTTGGGATTGTATGTAATTTTACTATTAAAGTGTGTATTTTTAGTAATCACGGTGTTATGTACGATTTATTCACGAATCTATATCGATTTATTCACGAATCTATATCGATGTTCATCTGTTAGACGTTAAACTCTAGACATAGATTTAGATTTAACATTAGTATCAAATCTTAATGCTTTGTATTGTTTGATAGGCTGAGAGATCATCGATTAGACAATACGGTTGAATCCCGACGGAAGTTTAGACATGAACCCTGTTGTGAGCGATACATGATGATATTGATAAGGGTTTAGATTATGCATAATGGGTTGGTAAATTACATGTTTGATCGGTGGATGAAATTCAATCCTGTAAAGCTCTCAAGTCTCTCCGAAGCTTCATTTATTTATTTATTCGTTTTACATACCTTAGCTTTAAATTCAAATCTTACAAACCCAAGTTTAAAATCGTAGAGACCATTGAACGAAATTGATGTTGCACCAATCTCTGTGGAGACGATAGAAATGAAAATTTTACTTTTGCTTGCTGCTTTACCGCTTCGACACCACTTCAAATATCGCTGCCAATGTTGCCCACACAAGCAAATAAGAGAATAGCTAAAGAGGGGCATACTCTTTCCATCGTGGTAGAGGAAGATTCAGTCGTGGGCGTAGTCGTGGCCACTATAGATATACATGGCTATATTTCCTCAAGCAAAAATCTGAAGCGTTACAAGCTTTTAAACTCTTTCATACATTTCTCCAAACTCAGTTTCATGTAACTATTAGGTCTGCCCAAATTGATTTTGGTGGAGAATTTAGACCCTTTACCCAATTTCTCACTGAACTAGGGATAACTCATAGACTTGCTTGGCCACAAACCTCTCATCAAAATGGACATGTTGAGAGAAAACATATACACATAGTTGAAATCGGTCTCATCCTTTTAACACATTCTTCCTTACCTCTAACATACTGGGAACATAGTTTTTCTACATCTGTTCATGTCATTAATAGGCTACCTACTACATCCTTGACAAAGGATAATTCACCTTTTCATGCTCTCTATGGAAAGCATCCTGACTACACCTCATTAAAAGTTTTTGGGTGTTCATGATTTCCCCTACTTAGACCATATAATAAACAAAAATTTTAACTGAGGAGTTAAGAATGTGTTTACTTATGAGTGTCATCTCAACATAGAGGTTTTAAGTGTCTGAGTAAGGAGGGAAAAATATTTATATCTAAGGATATTACATTCAATGAAAGCTCTTTTCCTTTTCCCAAATTATTTGTTAAAGAGACTATGCCTAGCAACTATCATAATGAAACTACATTTATGGTCCTATTAGTGCTCCTTATGTGCCTATAGTTGCCTCTTATATGCCTATTCGACCCATTTCTCCTATCTCATTATCTGTCAATAATGACATAGTGTCAAGTCACAACACATCACCTAATTCAACTAATCAATCTCCTTTGACTGACACAACTACTAGTCATAAATCTGCCCACAAGGCAACTCAATCTGGATGTCCCACTCCATTACCTGGTCCAGTCCTTACCCCTAATCAATCTACTTCTACAACTAGGTCTGGTCACTCAGCTACTGCACCTTCTGTTATAGCCCAGACAGTCAATAGACCTAGTCATGTCAATGTACCTGTTGTAAGACCCTAATTTTGACCCTAAGATCCCTCATGCAATTTCATCATATGCATTAGCATTGTGATCATACCTTGGCATCCTCCTTACCCCTCTTTCATTGGGTTTGTTTTGGGAGAGATCACCATGCACTATGTGATTGTATCATACTTGTATTTTATCATTTCACTAACCAAAATACCAAAAATATGTCTTTGTATTTGCCTAACTTTTTGTAGGTAGGGCATGATCCTCATTGATCTATCAAGTCCACACCTAGGGTTTGGACCCTCATGGCTAAAAGCACAACCAAGGATTTATTCATAATGTCTCCAAGCATCATATATAAGTCTCATTGATCTCTACATGTCATATTGATCAAGTATTCTTCAAGAGTTTGGAGGTGATTTGCCTTGGAAACCCTAGTTTGACTGGGTATCTTGAGTAACTTCTCCAACAAGCTATCTCACCAATTGATCAAATTTATCAAGGGATACTTAAAAAATTCATCATATTATTCATATATGATCTATCATGAGCCTAAAAAGCCAAGAGAATTGAAGGTTAGCAAGTTGGTTGATGGTGGTTGGCCAGATGAATTCATCTGATCAAAACTGGGTCTCCCTAGACCCTATCTCCTACACTTTCCCCATATGAAAATGATTTCAAGAGAAAAGTTACTCTAAATGACATTCCAAACAACTTTCATGTTGAGACCTAGATCTAGTTTTGCTTGGAAAATCATTTTCTATGTTGAAACATTATAGGTCATTTTGTTTAAACCCTAATTTGAAAGTCAACTTCCCAAGGCCATAACTAGCTCAATGTTTATGATATGAAATATTTCCAAGTTGCACAATCAAATTTAAGATGTCTACTTGAACTTTTATGTTTGAATTAAGAGCTAATTCAACTTTTATGTGTATGTGATATGAGGATACATTATAGGTCATTTTTTACCTAAACCATTGAACAAGTGATTTTCCTCAACTTCAAAAATGCATAACTCTATCATTCTAAACCCAAATGACATGAAATGAGTGACCATTTTTAAGGCCATTGAAAGAGCTACAACTTTGATGAATACATGTTTCTCATTTGAAGCTCACATAAAAAGTTAAGCAAGGTGGAATATTAAGATATATGGCTTGACACTTAGAAAAAATTTCAACATGTTGAAATTTCCAAACTTCCACCTCAAAATTCACCATGATCCAAGTTCCAAATGAAAAAGTGTCCAACATCAAAGTTGTTCCCCTTGATCTAAGATTTCCAAAGAACCCAAGTTCATGCATTTTGGATAAGGATTGTTAGGGTTGCGCATGGATTTAACAGGTATGCATGATTGGAAGAAATCAAATGCCAAAAATCACATTTCACATTGCCTTGACATCCAAGCCTCATTTTAACTTCAGAATGATTGTACATGGATCAAATTGGATTGCTTCATGGGCCTGTACACACCCATGCAAAGCTTGTGCATGAAATGTCCAAATTTAGCATTTTTTCAAGTGTGCAAATATCAGACACAATTGCTATAAATACAGGCCCTTGGAGCTCAATTCAAACACACCTTGCGCGCCTGCTTTGCCCCCAATTGAAACCCTCACCATTCAAAGGAAAACTTTAGAATTTTCAACTTGAAAATTGAGTTTGAATCTCACTGTTTGGAGATTCAGAAACTCCATGATCCAAAGCTTTGTACCATTGCCAAACATCTCCTGCAAGCTTCTCAAGTGTGATCAGATCAAGGTGCAAGCAAGATCCATTTCTGCACAGCATTGAAGGTAAATTTCAGAAAACTTCTTCTCTTCGATTCTCACTCAATTCTCATCAATTCTCTTGAATCTTTGGTTGTCTGAAGTCCTACCAATGTAGGCAAGAAGATTGAGTTGCTTTGAGGTCAAATTGAAGCAACTCAGTTGTCACGCCTCAAAATTCAACTCCTCATATCTTTTTATATATTTGGAATTAGTTGAAATTGAGGTCAGATTCGTGCTCTACGCCATTTTTTCTTTCAGATCATGTCCTCCTTTTTTATTTTGGTGATGGTTGATGGTGGACCAATCCGGTGAGGTCCACCGGAGAAGAAGACCAGGGCTCTGGCTCCGACGGTGTGTTGGCACGTCTCCAGACCACAGGATCCATTTGAAATGTTTTAATCTTAGGCATTGGTTTTGATTATCATGCGTGTGGTGCGCTGACTAAGTTCCACCATGGAACGCGTGTTTCCATCCACTTGATCTGCCACCTCAATTAATGAGGGAGATCAAGTGGCTCACATTTTTTTTATTTTTTTATTTTTGTTTTAATTAATTTGATTTTTGTTTTAATTCATTTGATTTTCATTAATTCATATTAATTTTAATATTGACCCAAAAAATATGAGAGTTTCACCAAACAATTTCAAATAATTTCCTTTTTCATATTTTGAATTAAAATTATTTTTTGGATCATTATTAATATTTTTCATGATTTAATTGATTTTGTGTTTATTTTTAATTGTTTAAAAATACTTTTAAGTCTTTAAAAATTCTAAAAAAAATTCTCCAAGGTCCTTTGACCTTGTTTGACCTATGATAAATCTCATGGCCATTTCTTTGGTGTTTTGATGTGGTTTTAGGAATTTAACAAACCATATTTAATTTAAATGCATTATTTTAGTATTTTTTAAATTGAATAAATGCCAAATAATTGTGTTGACCTCTTGTTATGGTTTGTATAAGTTTGACTTGTGCTGTTGGGCCTTGGTCAAGGTTGATTTGACTTTGCTAGGTTAATATCATTGGATTTAGGGGATTGATGGAATGTATATTCCATGTCCCAAAATGAATGAATGATATTAATTTGGTCAAAGTCCTCCTTTGATCAATTTGAGTTTTGATCCATTCCCCTCCCTCTTCATCTAATTCCCCTTCTTTATGCATCCATTTCATTTGGCCTATGATGTCTCTAAATCCTAAGGCTAGTTTATTGCAAAATAAACCTAAGTATGGATGAGATTAGGTCACCTCTTTTGCATATTCTTTTTTGTGTGTGGTATGTTTCATGAGCATAGTTCATTATACTATGTCTCTAACATGCATTAACACCAAAATTCTATTGTCCGACCTCAAATAGTTATGACTTCTACATAAGTCCAATTATGATTGCATAACATAGCGCTAAATTTTTGATATAAAAAGACATAACATTCTAGTTAGTACGATTGTAAGTCTTCCCTCTTTCATGGTATTGTGTGGAAACTTGGTCTTTTTTCCTTCCTTTGGAAGATGTCTTAGTTCAAGGATCCATGCTTGTGAGAAGTGGGTTGAGTGTTCTCCAAAGAATGACTTAAAGCAAAAACAAAACAATACTAACTTCTAACTTATTAACAACTAACATTTAATTTCAAGTCCTTTATTTTAATGCACTTTAATTTTTAAAGTTCTATTCATTTGCCATTATTCATACCATTCTAATTGTTTATGTTAGTGTCATTTTCACTTTGTCCATTTGGACCATATTGTGTGATATATCTTGTTTGTGTATATTTTGTTTGTTTGTATGGTCTTTGACCATTAATGTACATAATAAGAAACAAAAAACCCTAAAAGACTATTGTATGGACTGTTGGTTTGATATTGAACAATTGGACTTAGAATTTAGGCAACATTCCTATGCTAAAGGACTTGGCCAATGCCAACTGTTGTGAAACCCAATGCTTACAATTTGAAACTTCATCTGATACATCATTGAAGATCCCTTTGAGTTCATCTGCAACATGATCATTGTGAAGCTGTTATTTTGAACTTGTGACTTGTGGAATTCATCTGCTACATGGGCAAATTTGAAAAGACATCATGGAGTGGCTAAGGCTTGGATGGGGTTATCTTTATTTGATGCCTTGCTCTTCAAGATAATATTGTATGCATTGTTTGTGGCTTGATTCTAATATCCAAGGGAATTTGGGATTTCTATAAGACATTCTTGTCTATTGGATTGCTACCCATTGGCCATATTTTTTCAACTTTTAACTTTTAATTTTGTGCATAGGATTAGTCTCTTCATCTCCTCCCCACTTCTTTAATTTCAAAATCTCTCCCTCCTTTGAAAAATTCTTCTTTGCTTGAACTAGTTTTGTTCTAAACTTTGACCACTTTGCAAACTAGAAACTTTGGGCTTATGCCATTGCATTTTCAAACTTCTTTTCTTAATCAAACTTGTAAATAGAATTAATTATACTTGACTTAAACTTTCAAAAAGCCAAAAAGAACTAACTCATTCAAACCATTTTTAGGCCTTTGTGCCTTTCAAACTTAATTTTTGTTAAAAGAAATGCATCCATTTTGAAATTTGTATCACGAACTATGAGGTTTTGATCCCTCATTTTTATGTTGGTACGTAGATACAAGTCCGAAGGTCTTGTCAAACACAAAAATATAATTAATGAATTCTTTTCTCATCCCCTCATTCTATTTGTTTGTAAACATCACTTTGTACAAAATACATATGCACACAAAAAAGGGCTCCCTAGGAGTACCTATGACACTTTGGGTGCTAACACCTTCCCTCTGTGTAACCAACCCCCTTACCTGTCATCTCTGATATTTTATAAGTTTTGATTTGAAAACTTCTTACTTTTGGGTTTTGTTCGTACTTTTTCCTTTTTCCCTTGGAAACAGTAAAAGCGCGGTGGAGACTCTTGTTATTTGATGTCTAGCTTATCCATAGCTTGATGATCATGAATTTACCGCTACATCTGTGTAATACCCACCTCATGAGTTGTCTAATATCTCTAGTATAAGACCTATTGCACCCAATTTTCCTAAGGCCAATGACCATGTTGAGGTGTCTACACAAAATAACAGCCCTGAAGGTCATACTTCTGATCCTTCCCGTGGAATCTCCAATTATCCTGAGGATAATAACCAACTTGAGGACTTAGTTGGATCAACATATAATCATGAGGAAAATGTGTCCAACCAGCAGGCAACCTTCTATTCTAATGAAATCTCTTTATCTTCTTGCATCCCCATATTAGTCTCCATCCATTCTTCCAAGTAAACCAACTGATCCCCTGCTTGAGAATGCTCATCCTATGCTTACTAGGGCCAAAACTGGACACTCCAAAACTAAAGTTATATGGTACACACAAAATTAGAACCCACTAGTGTAAAGCAAGCCATGCTCCAACCTGAATGGGATAAAGCCATGAGAGATGAGTTTAATGCTTTACATGCCAATAAAACTTTGACCCTAACACACTACCTCCTAACAAAAAAGCTATAGGATGTAGATGGCTTTTTAAACTCAAAGAGAATGCTGATGAACCATGCAAAAACACAAAGCCAAACTTGTTTCCAAGGGCTTTCATCAAGAGCAAGGTTTTGACTACACTGAAACATTCTCCCCTGTGGTCAAGCCAACAACTATTAGAGTCATTTTAACTCTTTCTATAACTAACATACGGGATATTCAACAAATAGATGTGAACAATGCCATCTTGAATGTCAATCTCCATGATGAAGTGTATATGACACAGATTCATGGATTTGCTAGCACTGATTAAACACTTATTTGCAAGCTTAATAAAACTATTTATGGTCTTAAATAAGCCCCAAAGGCTTGGTATGAGAAATTGAATCAGACTCTTCTTTAATTTGACTTCACTACTTCTAAGTGTGATAATTCTCTTTTTCTCTATATCAAACAATGTATTTATATGTATGCTATTGTCTATGTAAATGATATACTTATCACTTGTTCTAACTCTGCCCTTACACATGATATAATCAACAAATTGCACACTACATTTGCTCTAAAGAAGCTGGGTCGACCTAGTTACTTTCTTGGTATTAAAGTCAAGTTTTGCAGTAAAATGGGGCCTTACTTCTCACTCGGTCCAAATATATTCAAGATATGCTAGCAAGAGCCAAGATGAACAATGCTAATGGAGTTCCCACTCTATGATGAGCACTTGTAAACTCAGCAAACATGGCATCAACCATTTTTCCGATCCTCAGTTGTACAAGTCAGATGTAGGGGCACTTCAGTATGTGACTTTGACCAGACCAGACATTGCGTTTAGTTTCAACAAAGCTTGTCAGTTTATGGCTTGTCGTCCTAACACTCACTGGTCAACTGTTAGAAGACTGCTAAGATATCTAAGTGGTACTGCTCAATATGGCCTCCTTCTATCTCCCTCCATCTCAGTATCCAAGTTCTCTCTTTGTGCTTACAACGATTTTGACTGGGCAAGTGACCCAGATGATCGAACATCAACTTCTAATTCCTGTATATTCTTTGGCTCAAATATGGTATCTTAGAGTTCTAAGAAGCAATCTCTCGTTGCTCGCTCAAGTACGGAAGCCGAATATAGAGCTCTTGCACATACCACCTCTGAAATGCTCTGGTTAGAATCATTACTTTCTGAACTCAAAGTTTGTTTTCACACACCAACACTATTGTGTGATAACCTCGGTGCTCTTATGTTGTCTCACAATCCGGTTTTGCATGCCCATACGAAGCACATTGAATTAACTATTGATGTTACTATTCTGTTAGTGATTACATTTAACGGTTAGTTTTAACCGTTTGTCTGTTAACTCAATTGTATTTAAACTAGCTCCAAAAATATTGTAACTAAGTCGCTATTCATTTTTTGCATAATCTACTCCGTCTTCTCCACTCTGCATTCTCTAGTTTGTGCATTATTTCACAGGAAAAGATGAACATTGAAGTTCATCTCTAATACTCTAAAGTAGACAACACAATTGAACTATTGAAAGTAATTTCTAAATTTGTTGAAAATTAAATTGGGAGGTCGATATCAATTAAAGAGGTCGGGTTTTGCATGGCAAATTTATGCCATTATTTGCTACCTTCAGATTTTGTTAGGCATCGATACCTTTTAGTTTAAAATTATAAGAAAATAAAATAAAGTAAAAAATGACATGAAATTAAATAAATAAGTCATAAATACATATTTAATTTATGGGTGCATTCTTTTTAAGAAATAATTTTGATGTTTATTGTGATCCTTCTCAATTTTTTAATTTGAAAGATTATTCTTTCTAGTTGCACGCCTATAAAAAATGATGTAAGTTATCCATATTTTTATTTAAATTCAATAATAAAAAATGATTAATTATTAATATAATTTAATCAAATTTTATATATGGAGGGTAGGGTATGTTATGATTGTTATCAATAATGGCATAAATTTGGCATGCCAAACCCAGCCTCTTTAATTGATATCGAGAGCTGGCCTAACGTATACGGATTTTGCAGTCTAAATCAAAATTTGAGTGGATATATTTTTAAAATAACAATAACAGAGTTTGAATTTGTAAAAGTTATTTGTATGAATAAGATTAATTTTGTTATGTATAAGCAATAGTAGAATTTGATTAATTTTGCTAATAATCAAAATAAAGAAGTAACTTATTGAAATTATACATAATCTTTTTTGGCATAATTGTAATCATTATAGAAGCAATAATGCGTGTCTGGGTAATTCATGTTACCATTGTGCCAATGTCATTTACCAAGTAATAGTCCAAAACGTCATTATATTATATAAATATTGATGGCATTTGAAGGGAGTAGATTCTCTGCCATGAAGTAGGTGTGAAATTTCAACCATAGGATAAAAAATTAAAAATTAAAAATCTAAAAAATATAAACGAATGAAATTTTAAAGTTGTAGATTGACACTGCTCCCCCTCCAGTCAAATTCACATGGAGGAAATCCTTTCCCGTATTTGAGATCTAAATATAAATCCAAAATTACGTCTCACGAGGTTGGAGTGAGAGTAAACAAAATAGAAGTTTGAATTTGTCATTTCATATTTTGGAGATGTATTTTTCGGATGTATATAAAATGCACACAAAACTTCATAAGTGAGTCATCCACCTAATATTTGTCAAAACTGTTTCGGAGATGCATCTACGAAATCACCTTGAAAAAATTATAGAGATGCATCTTTGGATTAGTCCCTGAAAGTACTTTGTGCTTCACAAGTGAACCATCATCCCCAAATTTGTCAAAATATGAATAAGAGATGCATTTGCATAAATTTTTAAGGGTGATTCCATAGATGCATCTTCGGAATAACCCATGAAAAACATTTTGAAGATATTAACATTTGACAGCAAGTGTCCTAAATTGTTATTTTTTTAGGTCATTTACACTAATGATATATTAACATCATTCTAATTATACTGATGTAATTCAAACATGTCATATATAAATTCAAATCCAAACATTAATCAATTTGTCAAATACTTTACCATGATACATAATTTATTCAGAAAATACAATTGTTACCAAAAGACAAATAAAAATAAACTATTGTGTATTTCTAATCCCCCCGCTTCTTCTCTGCCATCGCCTATACAACAAGGCATTTCGTGCCTGGAGTAAGATGCTTTGTAAGGTGACCATACCAGGATTGTCTTCCGCAATGTCTCTTCTCTCTATGGCATCTCTCGCAATCTCCGAAATACGTTGATAGGCCAAAAACAGATCCGTTATGTGGCCATCCCTAGTTCGCTCATCTTCCAATATCTCCTGATGAGCCGCAAGTCTATGTGGCGCTCCTGCGGCGTCTGGAGTCATGTAAAGATGTGACACGCGATAGAACCAATTGATGCAACCCTATGAATAAGCCCATGGTTTAACCCCTAGCACACTATGCACCTCATTTGGTACTAGACGACTATAGAAATCATCGAGTATGACATCAAGATCTATGCGGTAGAAGGAGCAGACACGGAGGGAGGTCTTCGAATAATTAGAAGAAATCCGAACTGGCGCATGACCCGCTCAAGAAAATATGGATACATCAGGTGCGACCCACAAGTCAACCATACAGAGTATAAGGCTTTGTCGTCCAAGGGATGTGTCTGAATGTGGTCATCATACGGACAAAAGCATATGTCATATGTACATTGTGGTCAATAAACACACGGAATGACTATATTTCCCAATACCCTCTATATGGGACAAATGTGCAAGCATGTGACCGATCCTCAATGTAGTCCATGCCAGGTTGCCAACCGGATATACAAGAAAAGTGAGAGATGATCCACGTCTGAAAATGGTTCAGATAAAATATTAGTAACAAGTATAACACAAGTGTGATGAAAATATTAGTAACAATAAAGGTTGCAAATATATTACCGTAAACAACATGCACCTTCCTGTCATCTGTTTTGTCTTTCAAAGACAAGCTTAGCCTTATTTGGAGTACAGATAAACCAAACACATGGACCCCTAGTTTTACTCGTGAATCTGCTCTAAGTCGATGAAGTATGTCAAGTAGACAACATTAACATATGTTACACGTTTGACCACAAATATAACCGTGTCAACCTAGTATAAGAAGTATAAACTTAATTGACATTTTCTATGGAACAAAACCTACTCATCATCATTTTTGACCTCCACTGCCATAGCCAAGTGGTATTTGTACAGTTTATCCAGGTATAAAAATCGGGCATGAGCGTCTCTCGTGGCATCAAGCTCCTGTTGAGCATCACTTTTGTTAACTCCCAAATAGTTTATCATCAATTCAAGTGCCTCTAATTTGTTTATTTGGAGGTACGATGAAGAAAAAAAAGTTGAAGAAAAGTGAAAGAGTTGATTGAGAAGATGTGCCATAATGAATATGACACAAAAAGTGACAGAGTAAAACTAAAGTTACTTACTAAACAGTTAGTTAGAATCAATATTGTTCCATCCAATGTGAGTCAGAATTAGTTATTCCGATGTAATTTTTGGGGAGAAGGGCATACTAATGGAAAATATGTATCACTAGGGGTCAGTGTAGAAGCTCATTTTGCAAATTTTATAAGAAACAACCCTCATCCATCACTTGTAATCTTAGTTGGAAAGATCACCCTAACTATAAGTGGAGCAACAATCAAAGTTTGAATGCGAATCAAGATGTTCAACAAGCTCTGCAAGCACCACCACAATGAAAATCATATCAACTTGAAGAATCCATGGCTCAATTTTTGAATATGACTCAAGCTAATTTCAAGAACGTCAACAAGAATTAAGAAGATATGACCAAGAATCAGGAGACTATGAGTAGGAACACTGAAGCATCCATCAAAAATCTAGAAAAGTATATTGGCCGGTTATCTATACAATTAGCAGCACAACCTAGTTCGAGTGTTTTTTTTAATACCATAAACAATATGAAGAATGAGAATCGCAAGGTCGTTGAGTTGAGAAATAAAGTGGTTTCTTCAATCCCTAATGCTAGTGGTTTGAAAAAACAAGTAAGTGGAAGTGAGAAGAAAAGTAAATATAAGGAAGAAGGGGATGAAAATGGGAATTAATTAAAGAGTGGGTAGTTGAAAAAGAGAGTGTAAAAAAAATAGAGGGATGAAAAAGTGAGAAATTGAGTGAGAAATCTATTAGGGGGATACACTAGATAAGCTTATAGATAGGAACTCTCCCTTGAGAAGAACCCAAACATCAAATCCTCAATGAACCTAACTCAAATCTACCAAATTATGTGAAGCCACCTTACCCTATCTTGAAGAAAAAACTTAAGAAAGAGACGGAGGTGGGGAAAGATAAGAAGTTTATGGATATACTGACAAAGTTATAGGTTAATATTCCATCATGTGAAGCTCTTGAGAAAATTATGTTATATGGAAAGTACATGAAAGATCTCTTGATTGGGAAGTGTAAGTTGAAATATAATGAAAATATTTCTTTGTAGAGGAGTGTATTGCCATTATTCAACGTAAGCTACCACCCAAACTGACATATTTTTGTAGATTTACTATTCCTTGTTCTATTAGTCCACTGAAGATTGGTCATTCACTTTGTGATTTAGGGGAAAGTATCAATTTGATGCCTCTATATATGATGAGGAAGCTTAGTTGTAGGGAAGCAAAGGCAACTCAAATGACTCTTAGCTTACCTGATCGTTCCATCACTTATCCTTATGGAGTTCTAGAATATGTACTAGTGAAAGTAGATGATTTATTGTTTCCAGCTGATTTTGTGATCCTCGATATGGAAGAAGATTTTGAAACATCTTTAATGTTAGGAAGACCTTTCTTGACAATAGGTATAACTCTGATTGATGTAGAAACGGGGAACTTATTTTTAGATTCAACAAGGAACATGTTATTTTAAATGTATTTGAAGCCATGGAAAATTAGAAGGAGAGTCCTTACTGCTATACATTTGATGTAGTAGAGGAAGTGGTTCAGGAAGTGTCTAAGAGTGAATCACCATTTTCTCCGATGGATAGAGTCATTATGAATTCCATTGATGTACTTAAAGAAGAACAAGACAAAGAAGTGGTTAAATGTGTGCTTCAGTTACGAGCAACCCAAGTTGAAAGATCAACAAGAAAAGTTGAAGAGTTAGTTGGGAGTGAGCAGAAGAATTTAAGTAAAAGTTCTAATGGCCCTGATGTTGGTGTAAGCCCTAGAGGCCAATACTTTTGGTACTTGTATCGAATTATTTATTAATAATAAAAGGCTTTTTATTTATTACGGTTGTTTAATAAAGTCCTTGGAATAGATAGTCCGTTTAATGTATCAAGTGTGACTTGATCATGAGATCACATTAAACATAAGGACACTATTCTTAAAGTATCCGTAGTCGAGCTTTATTGTGAAGTGGGATAACATTAAAGCATTAAGACTATTATGTTTGTAGACTGATGATCACATCTCATGGATCATGGATAAATAGTTATCAAGTCTTAAACATAGGTATGAATATTAAGAGTAATATTTATACCGGATTCACCCGCTATGAGAATACTATATAGAAAGTTATGCAAAGTGTCATAAGTTATTCTCATGGTGATAATGGTGTATACCACTCTTCGACCTGAAACCACTATGGATCCTAGATGTAGAGTCGAGTGCTTTATTGCTGATCCAACGTTGTCCGTAACTGGATAACCAAAAAGACAGTTGATGGGTACTCCACAAAGCATGCTGAGGGACATGAGTGTCCTAGATGGAATTTGCCCATCCTGCGTAACAGGATAAATGTCTATGGGCCCAATATTGAACTGGACAAGGATGACATGGTCTATACCTTATATTCAATATAGACATAAGGGCAAAGGGGTAATTATACACATAATTATTATCACAAGAGGTTTTGTCAGATCACATGACATTTTCGTGTCTTGGGTAGCAGTGATGTGTTACTAGATACCGCTCACTGTTTATTATGTTAAATGCGTGATTTAAAATAATTGCCAACGTCGCGAAAACCTACAGGGTCACACACAAAGGACGGATTGATGAGAGATAGAGTAATTAAGGAATACCGTAATGTATGGTGCCCTTAAGTAGAATACGAAATATGGTAAGGTACCAAATACTTAAGTCATTTTGGCATATTATGAGATATGGGCAAAATGAACTTAAGTGGGCTTTTTGGCTTGAAGCCCACACAAGTGGTTCTATAAATAGAACTCTTGTGCAGAAGCATTGTATGGGAATACAACACAACTGAAGAGTTGGAATTTCGTATCTCTCTTTCTCTCACTCAAAGCCTTCATTCATAACAGCTAGCACTGCGATTCAAGGAATCCGTTCGTGTGGACTGAGTAGAGACGTTGTCATCGTTCAACGTTTGTGATCGCCCCGTGGATTTGTATCCAAGGTTTTGATCGTTATAAGAGATCTGCGCCAAAGGTTTGAATCGCCACAAGAGGTAACGATTCTATCACTGATCATGTCCATTCGTAAGGATCACTAAATGGAGAAATTTTAAATTCCGCTGCGCCTTGGATGGCAATTCTCCTTCACCTGAATTAAAAGAGATTCTACTACACTTGAATTATGTCTTCTTGGGAGAGAAACCACTGCAACCAACTATTATTAATATTTATATATCTACTTTGGAAGAAGAAACACTCTTGATAATTTTGAGAGAAAACAAAGGCGACATTGGGTGGAGTGTTTTTGATTTGAAAGGAGTAAGTCTCGCTTACTACATCGATAAGATCAAGCTTGAGGAAAAGTTCAAACCAGTAGTTAAAAATAGTAGTTCAACCTCACAAAAACTCGATTTAACTATGAAAGAAGTAGTGAGAAAATAAGTGTTGAAGTTACTTTAAGTAGTTATGATCTATCTTATTCCTTATAGTTTATGGGTAAGTCCCATGCATGTAGTTCCAAAGAAATGAGGTATGACAGTTATCTAAAATTAAAAAGATCGAGTTAATTCCAACTCATATTGTTATCGGGTGGCATATGTGTATTCACTACTAAAGGTTAAATCAAGCTACAAAAAAAATCACTTTCCTTTACCTTTCATGGATCAAATGTTAGAAAGATTAGTAGGGAAAACTTATTATTGTTTCTTGGATGGCTATTCAATATATAATTAATATTTTGTGGATCCCGCTGATCAAGAAAAGACTACTTTCACATGCCCTTTCATAGTTTTTACTTATCGGAGGATGTCATTCGGTCTTTCCAATGCTCCATCTACTTTTCAAACTCGAGTGTTTTCTTTTTTTGTTGATATGATTGAAAATTCGTTGCGGTGTATATGGATGATTTTTGTATTTTCGGTAACACTTTTGGTAACAGTCTTGACCACCTTATTGACGTTCTAAATAGTTGTGTCGAAACAAGGTATTGTTTTAGGACATAAAATCTCTTATTAATGTGAAAGGAGTGAGAAGTTTCTTAGAAAACATCAATTTCTATCGATGTTTCATAAGAGACTTCTCCAAGAATGAAAAACCTTTATGCAGTCTTCTTATGAAAGAAAATGATTTGGAGTTTGATGTTGATTGTTTATATTCACTCTTTTACTATAAAATTTTTTGGTAATTGCACCCATATTCATCGTTCAGAATTATGAGCTTCCCTTTGAGCTTATGTATGATGTGAGTGATTACACGGTTGGAGAAGTTCTAAGCCAACATCATGCAAATTCTTTTATGCAGTTTACTATGATATCAAAGGTTTTAAATGAAAATCAAGTGAATTACATCACTATTGAAAAAGAGTTGTTGGCAGTGGTATTTGCATTGGAAATTTTTTGTCTTTACTTAATTGGTTCCAAAGTTTTTATTTTTATAGATCATGCAACACTAAAATATCTATTCACAAAAGGAGATTTGAAACCAAGATTGATTAGATGGACATTAATGTTGCAAGTGTTTGACTTGGACATCAAAGATAAAAAGGGTGTTGAGAATGCAATAGCTAATCATCTGTCAAGTTTAGACAATATTAAAGTGTCTATGAAGGAAAATAATATCATTGCAAAATTTTTGGACGATCACTTGATGGAAATTCATGAAAGACCTTGGTTTTCTGATATGGCTAACTACAAAGCAATCAAGAATGTACCTAAAGAATACCCTCGACAAAAGAAAAAGTGGTTTTATAAAGAAGAAAACTTTTATCTATGGGATGAGTGATATTTGTTTTAGGTAAGTCCTCATGGTTTGATTCTTAGATATGTTGTAAGTGATGAAGCGAAAAGTATCACACATCACTTCCATAGCTCATCTTACGAAGGCCACCATACTGGAGAAAGAACTGCAACAAAAGTGTTTCAATGTGGTTTTTGGTGGCCGACATTGTTTAAGGAATGTAAGTTATATGTTCAGTCATGTTCTTAATGCCAAAATACAGGTACTATATTCAAAAGGGATGAAATGAACCTCAATGGAATGTTAGAGGTAAAACCATTTGATTGTTGAGGAATTGACTTCATGGGTAATTTTTCACCATCTCACTCTCATCTTTATATTCTAGTATGTGTGGATTATGTTACTAAGTAGGTTGAAGTTATTGCCTATGTTTCTAATGATGCCCACATTGTTACTAATATTTTACAGAATAATGTTTTTTCTAGGTTTAGTGTCGCTAGAGTCTTGATCAATGATGTGGGGACGCACTTCTGCAACAAGTATTTAGAAGTTGTACTAGAAAAGAACAATGTTAAAAATAAAGCATCTACACCATATCATCCTTAAACTTGTGGCTAAGACAGATAAAGAAAATTCTTAAGAAGACAATTAAGACGTCTAGGAAGGGTTGGTTGAAAACGTTAGATGATGCACTTTAGGCGTATCTAACATCTTTTAAGACACATTTAGGATTCTCTCCGTATCAACTAGTCTATGGTAAAACATGTCACTTTCGTTTGAACTATAGCATAAAGTATATTGAGTTGTGATGTTTTTAAATTTTGACAAGAAAGTAGTTGGTCGAAAAAGACTTCTGAAATTAGATGAGTTAGAAAAAATGAGATTGCAAGCTCATAAGAAAGAAGACATTAACAAAGAACGGACAAAGAGATATGATGGTATGAACTTGTTGAGGTGAGATTTTTATCCGTGACAATGGGTATTACATTACAATTCAAAGCTTATACTCTTCTCTGGAAATCTTAAATCAAAATGGACAAGTCAATTCGTCCTTAAAGAGGTTTTCCCCCGAGTGGTGTTGCAAAATTTCAGAATCCTGGTGATGCCCATAGTTTCAAAGTAAATGGAAAACGACTAAAGAATTTTGATGAAGGACATATTGCTAATGAAAATGTTTCTCTAATCTTATCCAATCCTTAGGATCCAAGCATTCAAGCTAATGGCACTAAAAAAAGGGCTTAATGGGAGACAACCTATCAGGTAAAAAATATATTTTCTAATTAGTCATTTCAATTTCATGTTATTTGTTTTATTTTAGGTATTTTAATTTATAGTGAGTATGAATATTAGGAAAATTTGAGAAGAAAAAGAACATATGGGAAAAAGGTTTTTGAGGCAAAATTTCATTCAATTCCTTGGAGTTCCCAAAGGCTTAATCATATTCAGCATCAGTCCAATCAACCTCTGGTTTTAGGCTGGTTGTACCATCTTCAGAGTTAATCATTGGATGTTTCCATCCCTTGATCATAGATTTCCATTCTTTGTTTCCCAAGGATTTGAGAAAATCCACCATCATCACCTTCCAATGATCATAATTTGGGCCATCCAAAATAAGTGGTTTATTGACTGATCTTCCATCTTTAATTGTCTCCATTTGAGCAAAATTTATCTTCTTTAAATCTCACCCAACAAGTTAGGGTGTCTGCTCTGATACCAATTGAAATTTTGTTCCTCAGGGGACAAATGTCGAACTCGGTGCTTTGATAACATGTTTGACAAAATACACTCGAACCACTACACTAACAAGTAATAAATGATCCAGTAGAAAATAAATAAAGAAAACAATTAATTATTTGCTTTGTTCAGTGAAACTACACCTATGTCATGGGGGATGAGTCCATAACCCAAGAAAGGAAATTCATTATTAGTAGTTTAGTACAATTAGAGTTACAAGCAACAACAAACCTTATGTTGTTCAATGCCTCTTCCTAACACTACCCAATGACTTTCTATTTAAAGCCTCCCCTAAGTATGAGAACCTAATCACTTTCTTCCCTGCCCCAAAACCAATGACAGAGGGAAACAACCACTAAACCCTAGTGATCAACTTCAATCTTCACAAGATGAAAGAATATTGAATATTATAACTCAACTAGACAAACCTTCTATGACAAGTTATTGAAACATAAAGGTGTAGATAACAATTTTGATTACAACTTAGTTAGACAAACCTTATATGCCAAGTTACTGAAACATAGAGGTGTACATAAATATCCTACATTAATCCTATTAGGGTATTAGCGTGGAATACACGACACAAAACCTAACACTCTAAGATCTACAATGAGAGTGATTTCTTTCAAATGTAGGTTTGAACTCATTATATAGAAAAGTAACTATGGGATTTTCTTCTTAGATAACATCTTTGAATTTGTATAGAATCAATGCTAAATCTATTGGATATTTGATTTTCTCCTTGAGTATATCCAACAAGATATGATTTGTTTTAAATTTAAATTCAAATTTAAGTCTTCATTTAAATGCAAATTAGACTTCATCCAACTGTCAAATAAATCACCTAATCATATTGTTAAATAAGTAAAAATAAAATCTTTAACAAATCTTCTGTAGAAGCATTCTAGCGCGTGTTGCACAAGGCCCAGATGTCGTACCAACATGCTGAAGCATCGCGTCCATCACGTGTCCTTTATGCAGCGTCATACAACTTTAGCAAGCTCGAACAATCTTGAACATTTTAACATTTCTCCAAGTTGTTGTTTTGCTAAAATGCAGCCAATCCAAAGGATCAATCCAATAAGAACAACAAGACCATTAAGGATCATCCTATTCATAATGTAAATGGAGATATTTGTAATGGAATTAAGTCTTTTAACTCCCTTAGAAAGGTATATAACCTTATGGAGTTTTTCTTCCCACAAATTGAGCCAATGGAAATTGATTAAGTTGTCATCAAAGAACATTGATATCTTGCTATTCAGGAAAAGTTAAATCAATTTTGGAGAAAACAATGTTTGGGATCTCATTCCCAAAGAAAATTGAGTTATTGGAACATTAGTGAGTCTTTCTCAACAAGATTGATGTTATTAGAAATGTTTTAAGAAAAAAATGAAGACTCATTGCGAAAGGTTACAATCAACAACAAAACATAGCTTTCGATGAAACTTATGCTCTTGTAGCTTGACTATAAGCCATAAGGATGTTTATATCTTTTTCATGTATTATGTTTTCATAAAATATTCTAAGTCAATGTAAACAGTTCTTTCTTGAACTGTTACATCAATAGGGAAGCGTATGTTGATCATTCTCGTAATTTTACAAAACTCTTATTACTCATGAAAAGAGCTTTCTACAATTTGAAACAAGATTCTAAAGCTTAGGTTGATAATGTGAAAATAAATTTGTTCAAATTTTATCTATCTATTATTTCCTTTACCACCTCCCCAAGAGACGCTTTGTCATCATAAAAAAATGGGAGAATATGGATCAACGTGCTTGCATGTATAAAGCTGATGATTCTGATGACGACAATGCTGATGAATGTCGAAGCCGGTGGTAATATATTTCCAACTCATTAATGATAGTGACCAAACTTGAAGACATATCAAGTCTCATCAAGTAGGAAACTCAATATTCCATTGACGTGCTTATATCATTAATTTATCTGGAAAATGATCTTGAAAGTCTCAGATTTATGAAAGAGAGGAAGTGTGAAAGCTCACTTGATCGTGTGTGTCAGAGTGATTAATGTTTTGTGAAAGTAGTAGAGTAACACCTGTAGCGGGATATTCGTTACCATTAGAGATATTGACTAAATCTAAGGTAAACCATACAAGTCGAGTCGCAACCGCGCTTCTATTTATCCAAAGGAATGGTTAGAAAGCGAACAAAAACCTAAAAGTTTTATCGAATCAAAAACTAGTAAAAATGTCAGAGATCGGGGTAAGGGGGTTGGTTATGCAATGGGAAGGTTTTAAGCACCCAAAATATCCTAGGTACTCCTAGGGAGCCCTTTTCATTTTTTGTTGTAAGGTTGGTATTTTGTAAAAATTTGTTTGTGCAAACATGATTGAAGAGATGAGAAGAGAATATACAAGTTATTTACAATTTGTGTTTGGATGGATAAACCCATTGCCTACGTACCATCTTAAAAAAGATTAGGATCAAAACCTCGTAGTTCGGGGTAAAAAAATCTCAAAATGAGTTGGTGAATTGATTGGTCCAAAAGCCTCAAGGTCTTTTGTTATCCAAGGGAGAAAACTCAACCTAAAACCACAAATCCACCATGTGAGGATAGCTTCAACATGCTAGTGAGGGGTTAACCCTATAATAAGCATGGAAGACTCATTGTCCATCACTAAGGATATAGGTGAGTATTATATCTACCTCAAGGATAACTCAAACCTAATAGCTAATGGTTATGAATTTTTTTTTGAAGAAGTGGCCATTGAAACCACAAAAGTATTTGAATGAGTTATATTTACCAATGCAAAGCATTTACAAAATATGGTCAAAGTGGATTTAAGGATTCAATTCAAAATAAGTGTTATGAAAAGAAAGTTTGAAAATCAAAAGCATAAGGCTTAGGTTTCTAATGTTTGAAAGAAGTCTTAAATGTTTGCACAAAAGTTTTGGCTTGGGTTAGAGTGGAGGGAAGAAGAAGAATGGCTAAAGTCCTAATCATACAAGAGATAAGGGATAAGAAACAAGACCACAAATGGAGTTCCTCTCTTGAGATCATATGGATGATCCAAGTAGCTCCCATCCTTTGGAACATGCAAGCAAAATAATAGTAAGCTCAAGCAATCAACATAGTCAAACAAGCTCTTGGAAAGTTCCTCAATGGCTCTTAGATCTATTACTCTTAGAAGCTCATGGCAATGGTTCCTCATTTAGGCTCAATGTTGGAATCCCTAGCATAAGAACACACACATTAAAAAGTTCTATCAAACAAACCAAGAATGAACAAGAAGGAGTTTAGAAAATGGTCTTTTCAAAGTTCTCTTTAGCATTTATAGCATTCTAAAGGCCCAATGCCTAGTTGCTCTTTGACTTTTATAGCACTCTAAAGGCCCAATGCCTAGTTGCTCTTTGACTCCAAATTTGCATATGTAAAGTCCTAAAGTCTAAGTCTATTTGTCCATTTCTTTGCATTTGGTCCACAACAATCAGAACAAAACACAAACACAAAGATATATACACAATTATGTGCTCAAGTGAGCAAAAGGAAAATTGCATTAACATAAACATGTGCTCAATTGAGAAAAGGAAAAAGAAAATGAATAATATGTACAAGAATAGTAAATTGCATAAATGTAAAGTGCAAGAAGTAAATGTTAATGGTTAATGGTTAATGTTAGTAGTTAGTGTGCCATAAGGCAAATTTAGCGCTATGTTAAGCAATCGTAATTGGACTTATGTAAAAGTCACAACTATCTGAGGCCGATCAATAATAATGTAGGCAACAACACAAGTTAGAGGTCTTGATTAGTGAATCAAACTCCAACAACTTGCCATGCCAAAAAGAAGATGAGAAATGATCTTGTATTGATTTAGGTCCTTTGCATGATTTAGGAAGCAATCTATCCTTAATGCAAAGTCATTCATTTGATCCATAATCAAGATGAATTAGATTTGAATCAAGGAAGATTAAACCTCCATGTATCAATGCTAACCACCAATCTTTAACTCATTGATCAAAATGAAAAAAGAAGAAGAAGAAGAAGAAGAAGAAGAAGAAGAAGAAATTAAAGTGCATTAATGGAAATGGTATGTATTAATCAACACGTGTTGACCAAAGATATAGAAGATCAAGGTCAAACAATAGAAAACAAAAGCAAAATGAGAATTAGAAGTCAAGAAACAAATAAAATATTTTTGGCATTTTTTAATGTTTAAAATAAAACTTGAATTAAAATAATAAAGAAAGGACAAAACTTCAAAGTCACTTCAAATAAACTTTGAAAAGTCCAAGTAAATTATCCCAAGTTCAACAAGGTCAAACAAAGTTTGACAAAAAATTTCAGCATTTTTAAAAGTCAGAAACTATTTTAAATCAATTAAAAAACATAAAAATAACCTAATTGAATTAAAACTCAAATAAATCTCAAATAAATTAATAAATTGATGAGAATATTTTTCATAGATCCATCATCATTCAAAGAGGTTGGAAAAATATTTTTGTATTTTTTGAATATTAAAAACTATTTTAAATGAATTAAAAATAAGCAGAAAAGAGAAAATTACTAAAAAATAGCAAATGACAAAATAAAAAATATTAAAATCATTTTTAGAAACTAGAAATTAAAAGAGAAATAATGCAATTGGTCTCACATTTTTTGGACCAATAATGAGTGAGATATGAATTTTTGAAATGAAATGGAATTAATGAAATAAAAAGAAAATTAAAATCAGAATTTAAAATAGAAAAAAAGGAGAAGCGTTGGATGAAGCTCATTAAATGAGTTGGCTGATCACACGGATCACACATGTGCGCCTACCAAACGCTTCAGTCAATGCAATCACACCTAGCCATTAATTAGGTCATAACATTGAAGGGCCTAGATCAAATCTGGAAATGGAAATACACGGTCATGATTCAATCTAGAGACCAGACGGTGGTCAGCGCCACCGTCTTCTCCGGCCAACTCAGGCGAAGTCCAAAAATTACAGGGAAATAAATGTGCACGAAAAGCCACGATCCAGGTACCAAATGAAAGGTGGGGTGATGTACATCACCCCTGTACCAACCAAATCCACTCTAGATTCCTATTAAGAGAGAAATCAGAGGTTGAATTTCATGGAGTTCAACTGAAACTTGTTGTATTTTGAAAATTCAAAGCATGAAATGATTGCCTCTATGAAGAGGACTTCAGACAACACAACAATAACAAGAAACAAGCAATATATGAGTTGATTCGAAGAAATTAAAATCAGAAGTAAACCTCTGATTTGCAGAGGTTAAGAGCACAATTCCTTGCTATGGATGCTTGCAGTTTGTTCTTTGGATCAAAGGGAAGAAGGCTGAGGAACTTTAGATCTAGAAAACAATCAATGAAATTGAGTTCAAGATCTGAAAAAAAATTGAGAGAAAATTGGTGAGTTCCTTTGGAGTGCGGTTGAGGGACCAGTTGTGCAGCATTTTGGGCGCCTTTAGGTTGAGAAATTATGAAGCCAAGGCCTTGTATTTATAGATGAAGGGAGCTGCAAGCATGAGCAAAGTGTGTGCATGGGTGAAGAGGGCCTCCATGCATGGGCCTGTATAGGCGCATGGAGGGCCCATTTCTGATTGGAATTGCAAGCTACTACCAAATTAAGATCAAATGGACATGCATAAATGAGGTCATAAGCTCATGCAATGTATTTTCAATGAGTTTCCAAAAATGCACTAAAACTTTCTCCTCTTCGAAAATGGCATGTCCAAAATTAAAATGCAACCTTATGAGTAATGGTTGGAAAGCTTATTGCATAAGGAACAAATGTCATGTTGATCAAAACTCAATTTGGGCCTTGGAAATTAATGAAAATTGAACTTGAAGTGTAAGGTGCAAAACATGCATATGTGGAATTTTCAAAATTGGCCAAAGTTCAAGCCCTTCTGTCTTAATGATGCAAGCTCCAAATGATAAAACCTTCAACATGAAAGTTGTATATCTTTTCAAGACAATCAATTTGGACTTAAATTTTGCATAATTTGGATTTTTTATGAAGAAGTTATGGGCACTTGAAGTTGGACTTTTTCACATTTCAATGCATTTGGTCCAAAGTGGCCTATAATGTTTTGCATTATCACATGTATTTATTTTGATATTTTGTAATTTTTCTCAACATAAAATTTGAAGTAGCCACATTAAGATTTCCAATTCATTAAGTCTCATCTCAAAATCATGAAAAATGAAGGAGTTATGTCCTTGGGAAGTTGACCCAAAATTAGGGTTTCAGTCAAAATGACCTATAATGTCTTGGAATGGATGATGACCTTAAAAGCTTCAAATCAATTTTTGATGAACATGAAAGTTTTTCAAATGTTTCTTAAGAACATGTTTTCGCTTGGGATCATCTCCATTTGACCAACACATAAAAAGTTAGGTCTCAGTGTATTTCCAAATAGTCAGATGAATTGACTGATAAACTTCTCAATTCCAAAAATCATATCTTGATGAATGGATGATTGAGGGCACTCAAATAAGTTCAAATATGCATGAAATGATGAATTAAAGAACTTCCCTTGATTTTATTTGACCATGGGCTGAGATTGCTTCATCAGCAAGGCACAGTTGATGAACAGATGAATTAGGGTTTCCTTGGGAAACAAGTCTCAAACCCCTTGATTTGCTTTGATCAAAATGATGAATTAAGATACTTGGGAGGCATATTTGATGGATGAGAGCTTTGGGAACCATAACCATGCTTGCTTTCATCTTCTCTTGACAATATCAATGCACATAGGATCTCCTAGAAACTTTTGACCTTGTGGCTGCTCAAGCTACAAATAAGAGATGTTAGTGACATATTTTTGTGCTTTTGGTTAGTAAATAAAAATGAGAAAAGCAATAATATACAATTCAAGCATGCTTGGTGATCTCAAACCAATTCACAAGAGACCCTACCCCAAAGGTAAGGAGCCAAGATGCTTATGATCCTTGAGGCAATGTAAATGCAATGTTATGATGCCATGAGGGATCTTAGGGTCAAAATTAGGGTCTTACAGATGCCCCTATTTAAGGTCATTCTAGCCGGAGAAGCGAAGGTTAAAATCTTCGTCTCGACGAGGTAGAATGGGCAAAAATAATAACAAAGAGACGAATTTTGGTCCCTAAGAGACCTCATGATGTAAATGTATGCATGCAAAAGGTAATACTCTGTGGAGATATGCGTCCACAAAGGAGAAAAGAAATCCGGAGAAACTGACAATCCATATGAGTAATATTCTCAATGGGACAGAGACTCTAGGGACTCTAATGGGGATAAGAAAGGGAATAAATTGCGTGAGCAGGTCACGACTTAAAACTTGGTGAGAGACACTAGCAGAATTCCATGAAAATAAATCAATGGGAAGACTCGAACTGACTCAAAAGCGCATGTACTGGGGAATATGCCAATACACCAAAACTATCCACAAAGGATACTTCGGATGAAAATCTGGACTCAGATGGGGAAAATCCACTAAGGGACTCGCTGGGGAATATCCAAACAAGTCTCATCTGAGGAAACAACAGGATGAGGTATTATCGATTACTAGGTAATAAGCTCAAGGAGACATGTGATCGAAACACCGGTATGAGGGTGAGAACAACACGCTCGGGGAGAATGAATATCTAAGACCGGTATGAGGGTGACAGATATCAAACATCCAAAAATCATCTGAGGAGGACCTAAAAAGGTATGTTTCAACTCAGGAAAGCTGACTCCACAGGGGACAAAAAAATCATAATAGGGAGCAGAAGGGAAGGAACACCAGGGATACCAGTTACTGGGCATATAATAGGTGACCGACCAAGGCGTGAATTGGGGAATATTCCCAAGACACTAATCATCCAAAAGAGGGCTAAAAAGCAGACTCGATTACAGGATGGGCATTCGATTCCACAAAAAGGGAATACGAACCTTACTCGACTGGGGAAGAACAAAAGACTTCGACCCAAAGAGCGCATGAGATATATTATCTATTACCGTCAGAACGTAGATAATATACTCGCATGGAAGATTATCCACAACCGGTTACCGGGTTAATGAAGGATAAATCGACCGAAAGGGCATTGGGATACCAAATACTAGGTACAAAAATGATGACCAAAACAAAGGGAGAAACAATCATTACCGACAATCGGCAAATGAAAGATGACTCACTGGGGGATACATTGACAAAGGCAATGATCCGGGAGATATGTCACCGGTTACTGGGAGACATACTAAAAAAAGGGAAAGGGCTATCAATACCGAATATTGGATAAAGATAACCGTCAAAGAGGGGATTACATCTACCGGATACTGGGTAGAAAACCACGGAAGAGTAACCGTCATCGGTTAAGATGAATAACATGAGGTTAACTCTGCGAGGGGATAAAATAGGGTTTACAACTACCGGTATGAGGGTAGAAAACCACAGACTTCGTCAGGGAGAAGATGTACAATTACCGGTTACTGAGCAATCATTCATCTAAACTACACACGAAAAATCTCAAGAAACCAATCTAGGAACAAACTAGAGAGGTCTGATGAAACAAGACTCATCCCTATGAGGATATAACTCATGGGGAATTCCATCCCAATATATGTGTTGGAAGGAAACAAGAGTAACAATCATCCACGAGGACATAACTCAGTGGGGAATACGGAAGAAAGGATGGACGCTTTCTGCTTATGGGGCTGACTCTACATGGGGAGATCAGACACCAACGGCTGCTTGGTGAAAAATGTATCACCGAATAGCAGGAGACAAACTAACAAAAGTATTTATGGCAAACAATGCGACATGAATATTTAAATATTGAAGTTATATGCATATATGCATGGTTTATGTATGATGAATGCTGACAAAACAGACATATCTATTACAAACAGGTCCAAAGATCGATGGACAAACATCAGGTACTACATCTCGAGAGAGAAAGCCAGGTCCACTGGGGAACATTCAATCTGATGGGGACCAGAGATACCAGGAAACAAAGATCTCTGTAGGGGAATGAGCATCAGTCATCCCAGCCGGGGACAAGATCAACATACAGATAAAATACGCCGCGAAAGCAACCTACTGGGGAAATTATCAGAGGGGATAATGGAACTCTGTGGGGAACAACCACCAATCAGAAGTCTCCAGGGTCACCACTATATCGTACTACTGACGAAATCACATCTGCCGAGGAGGAAGGATCATCACTCCGCTGAAAGAAAGAGAAATGCATACCTTTACCAACCACTCCGCTCGGGAGAAAAAAGATGCAATCAGTCTCCGATAAAAGAAGATACATACATGCTGGCAATATGACCCAATGTCTCACTCTGTTGGGAATCATACCATCTTTGGGAGAGCACTGCAGACATCCCAAGTATCCTTTCATCATTGTGAATGTTCACTTTGTTTAAAACACATTATGAAAATTTTATTTACTTAAAACAATGATATTTCTTCATTTAAAAACATGCAAAATGTTTGTTGAATAGAAACAAATAAGAGTGCAAAATAATTGGATAAAGGCTCAAATTTATTTGATGGAATGGTAGTCTGCAAATGGCGAGACTCCACAGATCTTTACAAATTTGAAATTTGTGAAATATATAGGAAAAGGGATACATTTAATATAATGACCATTTCTCCACCAACTCTGAATCCGGTGTATTTGACGCTTCAGTTGACGATGACGGAGCGAGAATCTCTGACAGATGACAATTTGTAGAACAAAGTCTTGTCAGGATGCAGTTACTTGCCAAATCCCTAATTTTTTCCTAGATTTCCCCAGGGTGAGGTACTCAATCTAGCGGGATACATATTCATTTTTTTGTGTCTCTAACTTTTGCCTGGATCGCCCTTTCGGGTTTTCAATCCACCGAGACGCTCATTTTTGCCTAAGCTGCCCTTTCGGGTTTTCAACTTAAAGAGCTATTCTGTTTTTATTTTTAGGCGAAGTATTTCTTGACTGCATCTGAATTCACAGGACGAGTGAAATCCTCCCCATCCATAGTTGTAAGTATCAAAGCACCGCCTGAAAAGGCTCTCTTAACAACATATTGACCTTCATAGTTTGGAGTCCACTTGCCCCTGGAATCGGGCGCGAAAGACAAAATTTTCTTGAGCACAAGGTTACCTTCTCAGAACACACGAGGTTTGACTTTCTTATCAAAGGGTTTCTTCATCCTTTGCTGATATAACTGACCGTGGCACATGGCAGTCAATCTCTTCTCTTCAATCAAATTCACTTGGTCATAACGACTCTGAACCCATTCAGCATCAGTCAATTTGGCTTCCATCAAGACTCTCATTGATGGGATCTCCACCTCTACTGGGAGCACAACCTCCATGCCATAAAACAAGAGAAAAGGGGTTGCCCATGTTGAAGTGCGGACAGATGTACGATATCCATGTAAAGCAAATGGAAGCATCTCATGCCAATCTTTGCACGTGACAACCATCTTTTGGATAATCTTCTTGATATTCTTATTAACAGCTTCAACAACCCCATTCATCTTGGGTCTATAAGGAGAAGAATTATGATATGTAATCTTGAACTCGCTACACAGCTCTTTCATCATTTTGTTGTTCAAGTTAGATCCATTGTCAGTAATGATCTTATCCGGCACACCATAACGGCATATGAGTTGATTGTTGATAAACTTCACAACCACCTGTCTGGTCACATTTGCATATGACACCGCTTCAACCCACTTGGTGAAGTAACCAATTGCTACGAGAATAAATTTGTGACCATTAGACGCTTTCGGTTCTATCATGCCAATCATGTCAATCCCCACATGGAGAAAGGCCATGGTGATGAAATCACATTCAGAAGTGTCGGGAGAATATGAATCTTATCCGCATAAATCTGACACTTGTGACATTTCTTCACATATTTGCAGCAGTCAGACTCCATTGTCAGCCAATAGTAGCCTGCTCTCAACATCTTTCTAGCCATGGCATGTCCATTGGAATGAGTACCAAATGAACCCTCATGGACCTCAGTCATTAACAGGTCTGCTTCGTGTCTATCCACGCATCTGAGCAGAACCATGTCAAAATTCCTCTTATAAAGCACATCGCCATTGAGGTAGAAACTGCCTGATAATCTCCTCAAAGTCTTTCTATCTTTCACAGATGCCCCAGGCGGGTAAATCTGGCTCTGAAGAAAACACTTGATATCATAATACCACGGCTTATTATCTTGAACCTCCTTTACTGCAAATACATGGGTTGGTCTGTCCAAGCGCATCACAGTAATATTGGGAACTTCATTCCAAAGTCTAACCATAATCATTGAAGCTAGTGTAGCAAGAGCATCTGCCATCCGATTCTCATCTCGAGGAATATGGTGGAAGTCAACCTCAGTAAAGAATGTTGAAATCCTCCTCGCATAGTCTCTATATGGGATGAGGCCAGGCTGATTCGTCTCCCACTCACCCTTAATCTGATTAACAACAAGGGCCGAATCACCATAAACATCAAGATGTTTGATCCTAAGGTCAATACATTCTTCCAATCCCATAATACAAGATTCATACTCAGCCATATTATTCGTGCATTTGAAAGTTAGCCTTGCTATAAAAGGAAAATGTGTGCCCTGAGGAGTAATAATCACTGCCCTAATACCATTTCCATATTGATTTACAGCGCCATCAAACACCATGCTCCATCGGGAACCAGGCTCTGGCCCTTCATCGAGCGTAGGCATATCGCAATCTTTCATTTTCAAGTACAGAATCTCCTCATCTGGGAAGTCATACTGAACTGACTGGTAATCCTCAATTGGTTGATGTGCCAAGTGGTCAGCCAAGATACTCCCTTTAATAGCCTTCTGAGCTCGATACTCAATATCATACTCAGACAACAACATCTGCCAACGGGCAATCCTCCCAGTTAAAGCAGGCTTCTCAAAGATATATTTGATTGGATCCATTTTGGATATCAACCAAGTCGTATGATTCAACATATACTGGCGTAAGCGCTTAGCAGCCCAAGCCAAAGCACAACATGTTTTCTCGAGCATCGAGTATCGAGATTCACACTTTGTGAACTTCTTACTCAGGTAGTAGATATCATACTCTTTCTTCCCTGATTCGTCTTGCTGACCAAGGACATAACCCATTGAGTCTTCAAGAACTGTCAGATACATAATCAATGGTCTCCCTTCCACAGGTGGGGACAGAATCGGAGGCTCAGGCAAATACTCTTTAATACTGTCAAAGGCCTTTTGGCAATCATCGGTCCAATCATGAGACTGATCTTTCCGGAGGAGCTTGAATATCGGTGCACATGTGGCAGTCATGTGGGATATAAATCTAGAGATATAATTCAAGCGGCCAAGAAAACCTCGGACTTGCTTCTCAGTTTTGGGCGCAGGCATCTCTTATATTGCTTTGACCTTCGCAGGATCAACCTCAATACCTCTCTCGCTGACAATAAAGCCCAATAACTTGCCGGAACAGACTCCAAAGGTGCACTTGTTAGGATTCAGACGAAGCTTATACTTCCTTAGACGCTGAAAAAGCTTCAACAAGTGCTCTACATGTTCAACTTCCGTTCTTGACTTTGCAATCATATCATCAACATATACCTCGATCTCCTTGTGCATCATATTGTGAAACAAGGTAGTCATAGCTCGTTGGTACGTGGCTCCGGCGTTCTTCAAACCGAAGGGCATCACTCGATAACAGAATATTCCCTAAGGTGTGATGAATGTTGTCTTCTCCACATCCTCGGCTGCCATTTTAATCTGATTATATCTGGAAAATCCGTCCATAAACGAGAAGATATTGAATTTAGCTATATTATCTACCAACATATCAATATGTGGTAGAGGGAAATCATCTTTCGGACTAGCTTTATTCAAGTCTCTATAGTCCACACACATTCGGACTTTTCCATCTTTCTTAGGCACGGGCACGATATTGGCCACCCATTGAGGATATGTAGAAGTCACCAGAAACCCCGCATCAATTTTCTTCTGAACTTCTTCTTTGATCTTCACTGCCATATCAGGATGAGTTCTTCTGAGCTTCTGCTTCACAGGCACGCACTCAGGCTTCAAAGGCAGGAAATGTTGCACGATATCTGTATCTAGACCAGGCATGTCTTCATACGACCAGGCGAAGACGTCGACGTTTTCTCGTAGCAATTCAATCAACCCCTTCTTAACAAATTCTTCCAGGAGTGCCCCAACCTTTACTTCTTTGACACAATCTTCAGACCCCAAGTTGACTGTTTCCAGATTCTCAAGATGTGGTTGAATGATCTTCTCTTCATGCTCAAGTAGATGGGTGATCTCATCAGGAATCTCTTCAACATTATCTTCTTCCTCCTCAAATACAGGGAATTCAAAGTTGGGAGATGGTGTTGGATCATTATGTTCAATGGGTTTGATCAACCTGCATAATGATTTTTGATATAAAAGAGATTTTAGAATTCAAACAAGGCAAATCATTATGCAGATGAAAAGATTGATTTTCATTCTTTTTATCAACATATACATATACCTCGATCTCCTTGTGCATCATATTGTGAAACAAGGTAGTCATAGCTCGTTGCACCCATCATTGTACATACATTTTCATATTAGGTCATAGCATATCATGGTCCATTGCATAGCATTGCATTGCCTCTTTTGCCTCAAGTGCAAGCCAATCAAGGAATTAGGTCAAACTGATCAGGAGATCAGTCAGTCAAGCAAGCAAGCACAATTCTCAAGGAGCCAAGGCCCTGGGGTTGGTCCAACAAGTTCACATGACTTGGGGATCCATTTGAAGTATTTTGGTCAAGGATTGAAGGCTCAGAGGTCATCAGTCTATGCACAGACAGTCAAAAACCCTAGAAAGTCAACAGTCAGTCAAAGCAGTGGATGGTGGCCATTCTTGTGGAATTTGGGCACCATGATCAATAATCTAGAGGTCATACAACTTGGGACATCATTTGAAGTCAAGTTCTCAAGGAATTAGGGTTTGGAATTCATCAGAAGAGGCTCAGTCAGGCAGAAACCCTAAAAGTCAACTGTTGGTCAACTGTCCATTTAATCAGTGATTTGATGATTGGATTTGGTTTGAGAGAGCTTATTCATGGCCGAATAGTCTTCATATATCATGTCAAACACCATCATGGAAGAATTTGAAGCCAGATCAGAAATTTCCAAAAATGGAAACTGGACCTGTAACTGAAACTTACCAGAAATGGAAAGTCTTGATCCTCAAACTTACATCATGATACAACCTTCAAATGAATTTTTGCCCAACATGAAAGTTGAAGATCTTGTTCTCCCATTTCCAAAAAGTCCAAGAACTCTCAATTCCCATGTGTGGTTGGCAAGTTATGATCGAATCGATTTCAGAAAATCTTGAACTTCAAAGGGCCATATCTCCCAAACCGTTTGGCCAATTTTGGTGGGGTTTTTTCCTACAAGTCACATTTGATCCCCTCTTTCCAAAAATATAAATTTCATGAGCCAAAACTTCACCAATCAAAATGGCATTTTTTGACTTTTTCTCATTTGAATGCAAGTTTGACCAAAGGTTGACTTTTTGATATAAACATTTTTTTAACATTTGGCCAATTGGAACAGCTCAGAAATGTCATTTAAAACATGTTTGCAAGCTCATTTTATGCAGTACATGTGAATCCATACTTGGTTGCTTGAATTGGAAGAAAAGTACAAGTTACACTATGCTACTCCATACTCCCATGTACCTTGCCATGCTTGGTACTTCTAGCAGCATTGTGCATCATTTCTATGTCAGTTTGAAGCTTCATTATGCAGCCAAAAACCAGCAAAACAAGGGGCCATTCACTACTTGCTTGAATTTTGGAACAAAAGGACAAATGCAATCCTACCACATCCATAAACCATGCTTTTACCACAGGACAGCAGATTAGTATTCATGATATTTCTGTCATGTTGAACACATTTAGCAGCCATTTTTTTTGACAGCAGAAGAAGGATGGTTCACTCATGAAAATTCACCTTGCTTTGCATTCCTAATTTTCTGTCAAAAACACCATACTTCCTGCCATGCTTGGTACTGCACACAGCAGTTTTGTTCACTCAACTTTTCATCATTTGCCAAGCCTTGCCAACATAACCAACTGCATACAGCATTCTCAAATCTCACCTTGCTATTTGCATTTGATTCTTCTGTCCAAAAATCTCCAAAGTTACAACCCTGCCTTGCCACTAAGCAACCTCCAACAGCAGGGCTTTTGGTCTTTTCTTCTGTCATTTTGAAAACACATTTAACCTCCATTAAACACACTGCATACAACTCACTCCCAAAAAGATGGATTTTGCTTTGGCATCTCGAAAAATCTGTCACCACTCAAAAGAACAAAACCATGCCTAGGGCCACAAAGCCATCATAAAACCAACAGTTCCACCATCCTTCTTCTGTCATGAGTAGCAGCAGCAGCCCAACCTACCTCACTCATTTTTTTCTAAACATCATCTTACTTCAGCATTGATCAAAAAGCTGTCAAACTCCAAAAGTAAAAGCATAACAAAACCTACTAGCAACATCCAACAGCATAGGAATTTCTGTCCAAGCTCAAGAAGAACTGAACCTGCTTTGCTTAACTCACAAATCCAAAAAACTGCATTCAGTTTGCTTTGGCCATTTCCTGAGAAACCAGTCCAAACTCCCATTGAACAAAAAACAAGCCTTGCAACCCTGCCATGGTGAATATAGCAGACCAAACATTTGTCCTCTCATTTTTTCTCTCAAGCCTCACTTTACCATTTCATCAATTCTGAAACCCTGCAGCATCCAAGAGCAGCATCCAACAGCAGGAATTCACCTTGCACTTACCAGAAAAACTGTCAAAGTTCACAATGAACAAAACATGGCCATTGCTTTTTCACCACTCAAGCATCATCCTAAATCAGTAGCAGCAACTGCAACCAACAAAAACCAACAGAAAAACCTTACATCACTCACTCCAAAAACTTCACTTTGACACCTTTGCATATATCAGTCCAAACACCAAAGAACCAAGACATTGCCTTGCCACCAAAACAAACACACTGGACAGCACAAAAAAACAAGAATTCGCTCATCCTCTCACATTCTAAAAAACCATTTTTGGCCATTTCTCAAACAACAATTCAAAACTTCCAAAGAGGAACAGAACTTTGCCTTGCCAAAAAACACCATTCACACAGCATTTGGAAGGGGTTTTCACTAGCATTCTCCAACTGGAAGTCACATTTCCAGTACTGTTTTTCAAGAGAGCATTAGCCATGGCAGAAATTGCTTGAGACCATTTCAAGCATCTGCAAGCCAAATCATCTTCATCCCTCATCAAGGCATAGCTGAAGCTTCAACTATTTCACTTCAAAACCATTAAAAAGCATCTGCATCTCTACTGTCCATCCAAATTGGTACTTTAGTTGCTTTTAGTTCCTTGTGAACTTTTGCTTTGCTTTGCTTGTATAAGCAATTTGCATTGAGGTATGTCTTTTTTACTTCATGTAGTCTGGAAGACCTGGCCTGTTACTTGGCCAGGCAACTGTCTGAAGTCCTCCTTAAGAGGCAATGTTTGTGATTGTTTACTTTTGTCCTTGCATAGAGTCAAAGTCCTCCTAAGTGAAGAGGCAATTGGTGGAAGGTAGGGATATGCAATCTATCCCCCACTATTCAGTGTGTCATCTGCTTTGCTCACACCACTGTGTTGATGCATTGCGGATACAAACCCAAGATTTTGTACAATTGTACAGTTGAGTCAGTTTTAAATGTGTAGAAGGGTTCCCACTTTCTGAACCCACACATTCTTGTCTTGAGCTCTCCCAGGCCAGGGATAAGAGCTGTGAGGTCTCATCCTCACTTCATCCTTTCATCTGCTTCACCTTAGCCCCTCAATGGCAAGGTTAAGAGAAACACTCACCCCATTCCAGAGGTTTGTCTGTTGAGGTTGATATGACCCCTCGACTAAAACCTAACCCTTGTTTGAGCCACTTGTTTGTGCATAGCGTGTGTTATCTGTGCTTGTAGGATTGTTTGACTTGCTTCCTGTGCAAGTTAGGATTGTTTGACTTGCTTCCTGTGCAAGTTAGGATTAGTTTAGACTTGCTTCCTGTGCAAGTTAGGTTTTGCTTGGCTTGCTTCCTGTGCAAGTTAAGTGTGTGTGGCTTGCTTCCTGTGTGAGCCATGCTTAGGATAGGTTGGCCCTTGTGCCATTTAGCTAGAAACCTTAACTTAGGGATGATTTGCATGATAACATCTAGGCTCGAGTCGTAGTCTCCCTAGTTGTGTCTCCCTCTGTTATCTGGTTAGGCTAGGTCCTTTATCCCTCCGTAGGGGAACTACATCGCCCTGATCTTCATACCAGATGAAGTATGTAGGCAGGAGATTGAGCTGATCTCTCCGGGCGCCCTTTTCTTTTTTTGTGTGTGTTGTTTGACAGTTGCTAGGCTCGAGTGCCTGACTCCTTAGCAATTTGTTGTCTGTTTGTTTGAGTGTGTGTTTGACAGTTATAGGCTCGAGTCCCCGACTCCCTATTAACTTGTTGTGTTGTTGTGTGCTTGGAAGCTGATGTAAGTCCATCGAGTGGCATTTGGGTTCCAGTGTGCGTGTGTTTTGGTTCGGATGCTGACACAAGTCCAGTGATTGGCAGTCGGGCTCCACGTTTGCCTGTGTCTTGTTTGTTTGTGTGCGTGTCAGCCGAGCTACGAATGCTCTGATTCTTCTCTCGTCCGAGAAGATACGTATGCATAGGATGCGACATCCTAGCGAGCATGTGTCGTTTCCCCAGTCCGAACTACTTCGACTCTGATGTCTATGCCTGATAGACTAAGTAGGCCCAGGATACGATATCCTGCCGAGTCAGTTTCAGTCAGTCTCTTTTGTCTCCTTCAGCCAGTGTGTGTGAGTTTGAGCAGTGTTTAGCAACCAATATTCCTTCCTTTTGTGCGTGGATCCCGTAGAGTACTACGGATGCGTAGGGGTGCTAATACCTTCCCTTCGCATAACCGACTCCCGAACCCATCCTCTTTGGTCGCGGGACCATGTTCTTTCCCAGGTTTACTCTGAGCGTTTCCTTTCCCTCTTTTGGGATAAATAACGCACGGTGGCGGCTCTGTTGTTCTTTCTTTTCCCGCCGGTTTTTCGCGTGATGCGACAGCTGGCGACTCTGCTGGGGATAAAGAGAAGTTGACCTATGCTGGTCCATCTTCCCTAAGCTAGTCTCTCCTAGCGCTCTCTAGGTTAGGGTTTGGTTGCTTTGTGCTGTGTTTATTTTTTTTTTGCATTCATTGTTTACTGTTTGCATTCATTGTCTTTTGTTTGCATTTATGTTTGTAATTATGTTTGCATTCATATTCATTATTCACCTGGCTGGCTGTCTGTTTTTCTCTGTGTGGGGGGGAGTCAGTTGAGGTAAAAGGTCCAATACCCAGACCATGAGTGAAAATCTAGGATGATTAGGAATAGAGTGATTCATGGGAAGCGGGTGGTATGGCGCCACTTAGCAGAACATTGATATCACGAGCAGTTCAGACCCTGGTGGGATACTGTCGTTACATACTTCGGGTGTGTATATGACAGTATTTCTGCGAAAGGTTATTTATGCTGCGTTTCTCTCAGCTTTACCCTGGCCTAGACTACGCCCGTGAGTGGGAAGGGTTATTCGTTACAGGTACCGTTGGTGACTTTGGTTCTGTTGGTGACTCTAGTTCAGACAACAGTGTGATCAGTTTGACCATAAGTTGGATTTATGTTCTGATCTTGACTGAAGCTTCGACCTAGTCAGAGTTTGCACAACCAGCCAGTCCAGTCTGCATCATGTGCATCATAGCATATTTATTTTTCAAAAGAAACGCAATGAAAAAAATCAGAAAAAAAAATCAAAAAAAAAAAAGAAATAAAAAAAAGGGGAAGAAAAAAAAGAAAAAAAGAAAATTTTCAAGGAACTCAAAGGAGTTTATTTGCAAAAAATTTCAAAACATGAAAAAACCGGGAAAATTTTTTCACCTGATATATCTGAGGAGATATTCTCATATATGATCAAAATGCTAAATATTTCAAAGTTTGCAAATAAAACCCTCGAGTTCCTTTGAAATAAAAACAAGCATATGCATAAACACTTCATGCATCATTTGCATCAGCAGGTTCTGTTCCGGTCTCCCGTCCTGTGGTCTGACCCTGCGATCTTCATTTATTTTGAAGACGCACTTTGCCGGTATTATACCAGAGCCATCTCTGCCAGATTGATGGATCATCCTGAGCAAGAGAATTGTGAACTCAGAGAGATATTTGCCAGACTTTGTACTGTTGATGGATTTATTCCTGGTTAACCGATCCCGGGCTGGCATTGGCTACTATTCTGGGGCATGCAATGAGCAAGGTCTGTTCAAGAGTGGAGGATTCATCCATGACGATCAACTTGAAGAAAAGGATGCTGCTATCTTGGAAGAGGACGCAGGGGATTTGAACAATTTCATCATTCCTGGAGGTGTCTGCCACAATTGGGTCACTGTGGGCTTTTCTACAGTTTTTCATAAGTCAGAGTAACAATCACTTTGTTTAAAAACCCTTCTCCCATGCCAAAAGGAGAAGTGATGACATTGTTGGCAGCATTTTGTGCAATGATATTTTCATTCAAATAATTCATGTTAAAACATTTGTTTTTCCAATTGTTTTCCCTTTTCGCTTTTTGCATGAAATTGGTGATCACAAAAAACCTTTAAAAACAGGAATAAAAGCAGTCTTTTCATCTGCATAACGATTGTCTTGTTTGATTTTCAAAGAGCTTTTCATATCAAATCATTATGCAGGTTGTTTCTCAAACCCATTGAACATAGTGATCGGACGTCATCTCCCAATTTTGAATTCCCTGTATTCGAAGCGGACGAAGATGATGTTGAAGGGATTCCTGACGAGATTTCCCGACTTCTTGAGCAAGAGAAGAAGATCACTCAGCTGCATCTCGAGAATCAGCAGAACAGCCAACTGGGGCATTATAAAAAAAAAAAAAAGAAAAAAGAGAAAGAGGAGGGTGCAAAATCAAAAAAAGAAATCAATCAAAATCAAAAGAAAGAAAAAGAAAGAAAAAGAAAGAAAAAAAAAACAAAGGAGAAATAGCACCCTCAAAGTCCCAAGTTGGCTGATGCTGAATTCGATCGAAAGGAAGAGATCAACTGCCATGTGTCATGGTCAGTTATATCAGCAAAGAGTGATGAAAGTATTCGACAAGAAGGTCAATCCTCGTGTGTTCCAAGAAGGCGACCTCATGCTCAGGAAAGTCTTGTCTTTCGCACCCGATTCCAGGGGCAAGTGGACTTCACAAGCTACAAACGTCTGAACGTTGTCAAGAGAGCCTTTTCAGGCGATGCTTTAACACTTACTACAATGGATGAAGAAGTTCACTCGTCCTGTGAATCCCGATGCAGTCAAGAAATACTTCGCCTAAGACAAAAAAGCAAAAGCTCGCTAAGTCGAACACCCCAAAGGCGACTTAGGCAAAAAGGAGCGTCTCGGTGGATTGAAAACCCGAAAGGGCAATCCAGGCAAAAGTTAGAGACATTGAAAAAAGAATTTGCATCCCGCTAGATTGAGCACCTCACACTGGGGCAATCTAGGCAAAAATTAGGGATTTGGCAAGTAACTGCATCTTGACAAGACTGTGCTCTATATCTGTCATCCGTCAGGAATTCTCGATTTGTCGTCGACTGAAGTTTTGAATACATCGAAAATTCAGAATGGTAGAGGAAAGGTCATTATGCTCAATGTAGCCCTCTCCAATATATATCACCGATTTCAAACTTGTACAGATCTATGGAGTCTCGCCCTTTGCAGACTACCATCCCATCACATCAATTTGAGCTTTTATCCAATTATTTGCACTCTTATTTGTTTCAACTCAACAAACGTTTTGCATGTTTTAATTGATAAAGTATCATTGTTTTCAAAATAAACAAATTTTTCACAAAAAACTGTTCTTAAACAAAGCGAACCTTCACAATGATGGAAAGAATACTTAGGAGACCCGCAGTGCTCTCCCGGGGGTGGTATGATTACCAACAGGTAAGACAATTGTTCGTATCTCAAGCGTGACTGTATCTTTGTCCTACAGAACCTCGCATGGCCTCTCCTCAGTGAAGTTGCCCGACGCAGTGTTGTTTGAAGATGTTCATCTTCATGTCCCCAGTAGTGCAACATTTCTCCCTCCAAGTCCCTATTAGCTCTATTGTGGGGCATCCCCAGTAGAGTGCTGTTTGAGCCTTATCATGGGGCATACCTGGGGCACGTTCTTTTATCTAACGATCTCGGCAGAGCCTGATCAGGGGCAAGGGATAGTTGAACGGTGAACAGACGGTGAAGGATTACGACAACGATCCTGGAAAGTTAATCAAGAAGACTCTTCAAAGTCTGGTGATTGGAAAGTATGTATAAATCCCAAGAGTTCAACCTCCGTGAAGTACGGACGAGTGGGAATACGAGATGATGGAGCAGAAAAGTCCAGAAGAGTCTGGGAGTTCTTAAAAGTGGAAAGTCAACACCATGAGTGGATGATGGATACCAGTGTCCGACGAGTTGACCGACATCCGTGTCAAACAAGCTGTATCTCCCCAGAGGATTAAGAGTGTGATCTCCCTGGCAGATTCGAGATCGTTGTCTCCTCAGCAAGCCTGAAGGTTATCACGTCCCCAGCCCAAGTCAGTCTTGAAGCTATCAGAGTTATTTCCCCTGCAGAGATACCTGTGGACAGTACCTTCTTTCCCCAACAGATCTAAGGATTGCTTCTCCCCAGCAGGCCTGTGTTTGCAGATTTCCCCAGTTGAGAATCCCCGCTGAGCGCCTGGCAACTATTTTCCCCGGGAGTCCCCTAGTGGAGTTTATCAGTAGACTGTTGGTGTGTTCCCCAACAATTGGTTTTGTGATGCTGTTACCTCCAGTATGGCTGTGAGTGCTTATCCCAAGCAGGTTTGTGGGAATTCATCTCCAGTATGATATGACGTGCTATCATCCTCGACAGAGTTGTTACTCTCGCCACTATGGTTGTTCTCTCCACTAGGATTGTTCTCCTCAGCAGAGTGGCGTGGTTTTTCCTCAGCAAGTTCCCCGAGTGGAGCGGGTCTCATGAAATACATCTCCAGCAGTGATTCTCCTACATATGGATCGGTTGGGTCGTCCCTAGTGGAGTAGTACTTATTTCTCCAGCAGAGTTCATCCTACCAGTGGATTGGACGGGTTTCTGTAGTAGACTGATATCTGTATCCCCAGCGGAGTTATGACTGTTTTCCAAGTCTGAAGCTGTCTTCCCAGCAGAGGTTGTGTTGATGGTTTTTCCCCAGCAAGGTTTGTCTTTCCCCAGCAGGATGGAAGTTGACATGGTTATAGGATCCCCAGCACAGTTCCTGGAGTTCCCCGGTGTTGTCTCTGAAGGAGACGTGTGTTTATGCATTCATCATTTAGATAAGCATAGCATATTGCATCATTAGTGCATAGCATTTCCATGATCATGGGGCATTGTGTAAAACAAGAAAAAACTCATGCATCTGCATAGCAAGCATATCCATTAGCCCTAGGCCGTGGTGACCAGCCGAGCTCGGGTTGTTGGAAAGAGTTTAGCATCGCGCCATTGGATCGGTTTCAGAATTGGGTTCATCAGCATGGTTGAGAGGTTGGTGTTTTCCCAACAAGTGATTCCTCAGTCAAGTGGGTATCCCCAGCAGTGTTACTCCCCAATTGTTAGTGTCTTGCCAGCTTGGGTCTTTTTTCCTTAAGCAGATATGGGTGTGTCTGATCTCTCCATGTAGAGTCTACCCCTTAAGCAGAAAGTGTCAATCTTTTCCTGCCATTCCCCCACTGAGATACATCCTCGTGGATGACGGTTGCTTCCGTTCCCTCCCTAATGGGATGGGTTTTCCCTATTGAGTTCTTTCCTCATTAGGATGAGTCTTGATTCAGTCTGCCTTTTTGGATCGATCCTAAATTGGCTTCTTGTTGACTATCTCTTGTGCTGCCCTGGGGCATAAATGAATAGTCGCTCACTAACCGGCACTCATTCATTTCATCCTCAGCGGAATTTGTTGGCCTCTACCTACAAACCGGTAGTTGTAAGTCCTATCCTTGTGGTTTTCTACCTACTAGCTGGTAGTTGTAAAATCCCACTTTCACCCCCTTGATTGAAGTTGACCGTTTGTGCTCATCCTATCGATGACTGGTTACCTTTCTGTGGTTTTCTGCCTACAAGCCGGTAGATGTAATCCCCTCTTTGCAGTTATCAGTATCCGGTTTGTGATATTGATATTCTTTCCCCTCTGGATACTTGCCTTGATCAAGCAGTATTGTCCCCATTGGGTCTTCCCCTTCTTTTTGGATGCTTGCTCCGAATGAGCAGCTTTATCCCCTGTTGATTGGTCATCTTTTGCATACCTAGTCTGGTACCCAGATGCCTTTCTTTTCGGTCGATTATTCATTTAACAACCTACAACCCGGTTATGGATAATCTTCCATGCGAGTGTATTATCTACGTTTTGACGGCTATAGATAATATGTACTTATGATTTTCCGGTATTCAGACCGAAGGAGTTTCCGACGATCAGGTCGATGTACTCATGGCACAAGGCCAATTTTCCGGTATTCAGACCGAAGGAGTTTCCGACGATCAGGTCGATGTACTCATGGCACAAGGCCAATTTTCCGGTATTCAGACCGAAGGAGTTTCCGACGATCAGGTCGATGTACTCATGGCACAAGGCCAATTTTCCGGTATTCAGACCGAAGGAGTTTCCGACGATCAGGTCGATGTACTCATGGCACAAGGCCAATTTTCCGGTATTCAGACCGAAGGAGTTTCCGACGATCAGGTCGATGTACTCATGGCACAAGGCCAATTTTCCGGTATTCAGACCGAAGAAGTATTCCTCCTCTCCGTTGGTGTCGATAAACGTCGAGTTTTTCCCGATCATCCGTTGATGATTTGGTTGTGTTCACTCTCCCCAGTAGAGTTTCCTCCTCTCCGTTGGTGTCGATAAACGTCGAGTTTTTCCCGATCATCCGTTGATGATTTGGTTGTGTTCACTCTCCCCAGTAGAGTTTCCTCCTCTCCGTTGGTGTCGATAAACGTCGAGTTTTTCCCGATCATCCGTTGATGATTTGGTTGTGTTCACTCTCCCCAGTAGAGTTTCCTCCTCTCCGTTGGTGTCGATAAACGTCGAGTTTTTCCCGATCATCCGTTGATGATTTGGTTGTGTTCACTCTCCCCAGTAGAGTTTCCTCCTCTCCGTTGGTGTCGATAAACGTCGAGTTTTTCCCGATCATCCGTTGATGATTTGGTTGTGTTCACTCTCCCCAGTAGAGTTTCCTCCTCCCCGTTGGTGTCGATAAACGTCGAGTTTTTCCCGATCATCCGTTGATGATTTGGTTGTGTCCTTCTTCCCTAGTGAAGTATTCCTCCTCTCCGTTGGTGTCGATAAACGTCGAGTTTTTCCTATTCGTCCTATGACGTCTAGTTGTACCTATCCCCATGTGGATTTACCTCTCCGTTGGTCTTGGTAAACGTTGAGTTTTTCCCATTTCGTCCGTTGACGTATGGTTGTATCCCTTCCGGTCATTCATTAATGTCTGGTTACCTCTCCGTTGGTCTTGGTAAACGTTGAGTTTTTCCCATTTCGTCCGTTGACGTATGGTTGTATCCCTGCCATTCATTCATTAATGTCTGGTTACCTCTCCGTTGGTCTAGGTAAACGTTGAGTTTTTCCCATTTCGTCCGTTGACGTATGGTTGTATCCCTGCCATTCATTCATTAATGTCTGGTTACCTCTCCGTTGGTCTTGGTAAACGTTGAGTTTTTCCCATTTCGTCCGTTGACGTATGGTTGTATCCCTTCCATTCATTCATTAATGTCTGGTTACCTCTCCGTTGGTCTTGGTAAACGTCGAGTTTTTCCTAGTTGTCCGTTGGCATCTAGTTGTGATTTCTTTTCCCATTCATCGTCATTGCGATGTCTGGATGTGGCTATGCCCTTGGAAAAAAAAAAAACCAAAAAAATATACCCAGCAATAAATATCAAATCCCAGTGGACGTTTCCATTGGTGGATCCCTGCATTGTGCAAATTCTACGGTTCTTGGTATTCAATCCCTGTTTACCCTGAAAGTCTGACAGCCGTTGCTCTCATCCATTCGGGTTCCCAGCTGATTGAATAGGGGCAGCTGTAGCACCTCAAATTTGCATCCATCATTGTACATACATTTTCATATTAGGTCATAGCATATCATGGTCCATTGCATAGCATTGCATTGCCTCTTTTGCCTCAAGTGCAAGCCAATCAAGGAATTAGGTCAAACTGATCAGGAGATCAGTCAGTCAAGCAAGCAAGCACAATTCTCAAGGAGCCAAGGCCCTGGGGTTGGTCCAACAAGTTCACATGACTTGGGGATCCATTTGAAGTATTTTGGTCAAGGATTGAAGGCTCAGAGGTCATCAGTCTATGCACAGACAGTCAAAAACCCTAGAAAGTCAACAGTCAGTCAAAGCAGTGGATGGTGGCCATTCTTGTGGAATTTGGGCACCATGATCAATAATCTAGAGGTCATACAACTTGGGACATAATTTGAAGTCAAGTTCTCAAGGAATTAGGGTTTGGAATTCATCAGAAGAGGCTCAGTCAGGCAGAAACCCTAAAAGTCAACTGTTGGTCAACTGTCCATTTAATCAGTGATTTGATGATTGGATTTGGTTTGAGAGAGCTTATTCATGGCCGAATAGTCTTCATATATCATGTCAAACACCATCATGGAAGAATTTGAAGCCAGATCAGAAATTTCCAAAAATGGAAACTGGACCTGTAACTGAAACTTACCAGAAATGGAAAGTCTTGATCCTCAAACTTACATCATGATACAACCTTCAAATGATTTTTGCCCAACATGAAAGTTGAAGATCTTGTTCTCCCATTTCCAAAAAGTCCAAGAACTCTCAATTCCCATGTGTGGTTGGCAAGTTATGATCGAATCGATTTCAGAAAATCTTGAACTTCAAAGGGCCATATCTCCCAAACCGTTTGGCCAATTTTGTGTGGGTTTTTTTCCTACAAGTCACATTTGATCCCCTCTTTCCAAAAATAAATTTCATGAGCCAAAACTTCACCAATCAAAATGGCATTTTTTGACTTTTTCTCATTTGAATGCCAAGTTTGACCAAAGGTTGACTTTTTGATATAAACATTTTTTTAACATTTGGCCAATTGGAACAGCTCAGAAATGTCATTTAAAACATGTTTGCAAGCTCATTTTATGCAGTACATGTGAATCCATACTTGGTTGCTTGAATTGGAAGAAAAGTACAAGTTACACTATGCTACTCCATACTCCCATGTACCTTGCCATGCTTGGTACTTCTAGCAGCATTGTGCATCATTTCTCTGTCAGTTTGAAGCTTCATTATGCAGCCAAAAACCAGCAAAACAAGGGGCCATTCACTACTTGCTTGAATTTTGGAACAAAAGGACAAATGCAATCCTACCACATCCATAAACCATGCTTTTACCACAGGACAGCAGATTAGTATTCATGATATTTCTGTCATGTTGAACACATTTAGCAGCCATTTTTTTTGACAGCAGAAGAAGGATGGTTCACTCATGAAAATTCACCTTGCTTTGCATTCCTAATTTTCTGTCAAAAACACCATACTTCCTGCCATGCTTGGTACTGCACACAGCAGTTTTGTTCACTCAACTTTTCATCATTTGCCAAGCCTTGCCAACATAACCAACTGCATACAGCATTCTCAAATCTCACCTTGCTATTTGCATTTGATTCTTCTGTCCAAAAATCTCCAAAGTTACAACCCTGCCTTGCCACTAAGCAACCTCCAACAGCAGGGCTTTTGGTCTTTTCTTCTGTCATTTTGAAAACACATTTAACCTCCATTAAACACACTGCATACAACTCACTCCCAAAAAGATGGATTTTGCTTTGGCATCTCGAAAAATCTGTCACCACTCAAAAGAACAAAACCATGCCTAGGGCCACAAAGCCATCATAAAACCAACAGTTCCACCATCCTTCTTCTGTCATGAGTAGCAGCAGCAGCCCAACCTACCTCACTCATTTTTTTCTAAACATCATCTTACTTCAGCATTGATCAAAAAGCTGTCAAACTCCAAAAGTAAAAGCATAACAAAACCTGCTAGCAACATCCAACAGCATAGGAATTTCTGTCCAAGCTCAAGAAGAACTGAACCTGCTTTGCTTAACTCACAAATCCAAAAAACTGCATTCAGTTTGCTTTGGCCATTTCCTGAGAAACCAGTCCAAACTCCCATTGAACAAAAAACAAGCCTTGCAACCCTGCCATGGTGAATATAGCAGACCAAACATTTGTCCTCTCATTTTTTCTCTCAAGCCTCACTTTACCATTTCATCAATTCTGAAACCCTGCAGCATCCAAGAGCAGTATCCAACAGCAGGAATTCACCTTGCACTTACCAGAAAAACTGTCAAAGTTCACAATGAACAAAACATGGCCATTGCTTTTTCACCATTCAAGCATCATCCTAAATCAGTAGCAGCAACTGCAACCAACAAAAACCAACAGAAAACCTTACATCACTCACTCCAAAAACTTCACTTTGACACCTTTGCATATATCAGTCCAAACACCAAAGAACCAAGACATTGCCTTGCCACCAAAACAAACACACTGGACAGCACAAAAAAACAAGAATTCGCTCATCCTCTCACATTCTAAAAAACCATTTTTGGCCATTTCTCAAACAACAATTCAAAACTTCCAAAGAGGAACAGAACTTTGCCTTGCCAAAAAACACCATTCACACAGCATTTGGAAGGGGTTTTCACTAGCATTCTCCAACTGGAAGTCACATTTCCAGTACTGTTTTTCAAGAGAGCATTAGCCATGGCAGAAATTGCTTGAGACCATTTCAAGCATCTGCAAGCCAAATCATCTTCATCCCTCATCAAGGCATAGCTGAAGCTTCAACTATTTCACTTCAAAACCATTAAAAAGCATCTGCATCTCTACTGTCCATCCAAATTGGTACTTTAGTTGCTTTTAGTTCCTTGTGAACTTTTGCTTTGCTTTGCTTGTATAAGCAATTTGCATTGAGGTATGTCTTTTTTACTTCATGTAGTCTGGAAGACCTGGCCTGTTACTTGGCCAGGCAACTGTCTGAAGTCCTCCTTAAGAGGCAATGTTTGTGATTGTTTACTTTTGTCCTTGCATAGAGTCAAAGTCCTCCTAAGTGAAGAGGCAATTGGTGGAAGGTAGGGATATGCAATCTATCCCCCACTATTCAGTGTGTCATCTGCTTTGCTCACACCACTGTGTTGATGCATTGCGGATACAAACCCAAGATTTTGTACAATTGTACAGTTGAGTCAGTTTTAAATGTGTAGAAGGGTTCCCACTTTCTGAACCCACACATTCTTGTCTTGAGCTCTCCCAGGCCAGGGATAAGAGCTGTGAGGTCTCATCCTCACTTCATCCTTTCATCTGCTTCACCTTAGCCCCTCAATGGCAAGGTTAAGAGCAACACTCACCCCATTCCAGAGGTTTGTCTGTTGAGGTTGATATGACCCCTCGACTAAAACCTAACCCTTGTTTGAGCCACTTGTTTGTGCATAGCGTGTGTTATCTGTGCTTGTAGGATTGTTTGACTTGCTTCCTGTGCAAGTTAGGATTGTTTGACTTGCTTCCTGTGCAAGTTAGGATTAGTTTAGACTTGCTTCCTGTGCAAGTTAGGTTTTGCTTGGCTTGCTTCCTGTGCAAGTTAAGTGTGTGTGGCTTGCTTCCTGTGTGAGCCATGCTTAGGATAGGTTGGCCCTTGTGCCATTTAGCTAGAAACCTTAACTTAGGGATGATTTGCATGATAACATCTAGGCTCGAGTCGTAGTCTCCCTAGTTGTGTCTCCCTCTGTTATCTGGTTAGGCTAGGTCCTTTATCCCTCCGTAGGGGAACTACATCGCCCTGATCTTCATACCAGATGAAGTATGTAGGCAGGAGATTGAGCTGATCTCTCCGGGCGCCCTTTTCTTTTTTTGTGTGTGTTGTTTGACAGTTGCTAGGCTCGAGTGCCTGACTCCTTAGCAATTTGTTGTCTGTTTGTTTGAGTGTGTGTTTGACAGTTATAGGCTCGAGTCCCCGACTCCCTATTAACTTGTTGTGTTGTTGTGTGCTTGGAAGCTGATGTAAGTCCATCGAGTGGCATTTGGGTTCCAGTGTGCGTGTGTTTTGGTTCGGATGCTGACACAAGTCCAGTGATTGGCAGTCGGGCTCCACGTTTGCCTGTGTCTTGTTTGTTTGTGTGCGTGTCAGCCGAGCTACGAATGCTCTGATTCTTCTCTCGTCCGAGAAGATACGTATGCATAGGATGCGACATCCTAGCGAGCATGTGTCGTTTCCCCAGTCCGAACTACTTCGACTCTGATGTCTATGCCTGATAGACTAAGTAGGCCCAGGATACGATATCCTGCCGAGTCAGTTTCAGTCAGTCTCTTTTGTCTCCTTCAGCCAGTGTGTGTGAGTTTGAGCAGTGTTTAGCAACCAATATTCCTTCCTTTTGTGTGTGGATTCCGTAGAGTACTATGGATGCGTAGGGGTGCTAATACCTTCCCTTCGCATAACCGACTCCCGAACCCATCCTCTTTGGTCGCGGGACCATGTTCTTTCCCAGGTTTACTCTGAGCGTTTCCTTTCCCTCTTTTGGGATAAATAACGCACGGTGGCGGCTCTGTTGTTCTTTCTTTTCCCGCCGGTTTTTCGCGTGATGCGACAATGACAAAGTTGCCAGGATCTTCCTCTGCATCCTCTTCCTCAACAGCAACAGCTTCCTCGTCTTGACCAGTGTGGATGAATCCACCACTCTTGAACAAAAATTTCTTGTTGAAGACTCCAGAAGAATACCCTATGCCAGCCCGAGATTTGTTGTCTTCCAGCTCAATCATTTTCCCCAATCCAGCAGTTGCACCATGCTCAATGGCCAACTTAGCATCTTTATAGGACGCAAATGAAGAAGTTCCTTTCTTAATAGGTTCAACAATAGATAAATCTTGGAACGGGGTTCCAACTTCATCCTTTGCGTCTATATAAGAGAAGGAAGACAAATGGCTAACCAGGAGAGCCTTTTCTCCCCCTACCACCACCAACTTTTTGTTTTTCACAAACTTCAATTTCTGGTGTAGGGTGGATGTCACGGTGCCTGCCTCGTGAATCTATGGTCTGCCCAAAAGGCAGTTATACGATGGTTGGATGTCCATAACCTGGAAGGTGATCTGGAAATCACTTGGTCTAATTTTTACTGGGAGATCAACCTCTCCAATCACAGTTTTACGAGACCCATCGAAAGCTTTCACCACCACTCCACTCTGCCTCATGGGAGGCCCTTGATACGACAATTTTGCAAGAGTGGACTTTGGCAACACATTCAATGACGACCCGATGTTCACCAGCACATTGGACATGGCATTATCTTTTCAGCTCATAGATATTTGTAGTGCCAAATTGTGGTCTATTCCCTCCTCGGGGAGATCAGCATCACAAAAACTCAAATTGTTACAAGCGGTAATGTTTGCAACAATACTATCAAATTGTTCTATTGTGACGTCATGATCCACATACGCCACATCCAACACCTTCTGCAGAGCTTCTCGGTGTGGTTCTGAATTCATCAGCAATGATAGTACGGAGATCTTTGATGGTGTCTGTAGAAGCTGATCTACCACGTTGTACTCACTTCTCTTGATGAGCCTCAGCATCTCATCACAGTCTTCTTTCGCATTGCCACTTTGGCCAGCAAAGGCAGGAGCTCTTACAACGGAGGTAGGTTTGGCAACAAGTGTCGGATTCGGAGCGTTAACAGCAATCCCAATCGGGCGTTCAGCATAATCAACAGTATTATTTCTTCGAACATCAGCTTGGGGTTTCGGCGGAGCCGAGAAGACACGACCGCTACGGGTCAGGCCGCTGACGTCGGCAATATTAACAACAGATGAAGAGGGTAGGGGCACCTCTTTCCCATCCTCTAATGCTACAACATTGTAGCGATAGGGAACCACCTTCTCAGAAGAGTATGGCACAGGGCCAGCTGGTTTGATGATCAATGAAGGAGAAGCCTTTTGCTTGCTACCATCGTACTTGATAATAACAGGCTCGGGGATCCGAAATACCAGAGAAATTACATTGACTTCATCAGCATCTTCATCAACATTTCTATTTTGAAGTATCTCAATGACTCCTTCATCCAGCATTTCTTGAACATCTTTGCGAACTTGGCGACATCCTCTTCGATTGATAGTGCAAACTCGGCATCTATCGTGGTCGTGCTCGTAATGACTGTACTCACACAGCAATCTATGCATCTCGACCAGAGATTGTCGAATATGGCTGACATATTTGACTTTGTATTTACTAGGGCAGCCCTTGACCATGTTGACAGATTTCCCATGCTCGGGCAATGGGTTCTTCTTCACATTAGGACCTACGTCCTTGAAACACAAAATACCACATCTCACAAGGTCTTGAACCTTGGTCTTCAGTGGGTAGCAGTTTTCCACGTCATGTCCGGGAGCACCGGAGTGATAAACACAATGTAATTCGGGCTTATACCACCACTGAGGGTTGGTAGGTATAGCCGGTGGGTCTCGTGGAGTAATCAATTTCCTCTCTATCAAAGAGGGATATAATTTTGCATACGTCATAGGAATAGGATCGAAGGTGACCCTCTTTCTATCGTAGCTTGTGCTGGCTTGATTATTGTTTCGAGGCTGGTAGGTCTGCTGTTGAGGACGGAGTTGTTGTTGTTGATATTGCGGATGTTGCTATTGCTGATTATTATTGTGATGCTGATACTGCTGTTTGTCTCTGAAAATAGGTGTTATGTGAGCGACCTGATGCTGGTTACCGGCAGGACGCACGGTCTTCCTCCTCACTAAGGGTCTTCTTGGTTTAGCATGGGAGGTCACAACATGTGCCTCGCCATCTTTCTTCTTTCCAAACATCCCATACCGTTTGGCAGAAGAGGCTTCTTCTCTGGTCAGGCGCCCTTCCCTGACTCCCTCTTCTAGACGCATCCCCATGTTCACCATCTCGGTGAAGTCATAAGGAGCGTTGGCGATCATCCGCTCGTAATAAAAAGAACTCAAGGTCTTCAGAAAGATCTTGGTCATCTCTTTCTCCTCCAGCGGGGGCACAATCTGTGCTGCTACCTCTCGCCACCTCTAGGCGTACTCTTTGAAAGTTTCCTTGTCCTTCTGGGACATGGCTCTCAATTGATCCCTATCGGGATCCATATCCACGTTATATTTGTATTGCTCGACGAAGGCCTCACCAAGGTCGTTGAAGGATCGGATGTTCGCACTGTCCAAGCCCATGTACCATCTTAGGGCAGCATCGGACAAACTGTCCTGGAAGTAGTGAATGAGAAGTTGGTCATTGTCGGTCTGAGTCGACATTTTCCTGGCATACATGACCAGGTGGCTGAGAGGGCAAGTATTTCCCTTGTACTTTTCAAAGTCAGGTACCTCGAACTTTACAGGGATTTTCACATTAGGGACCAAACAGAGTTCAACAACAGACTTGCCGAGAAGGTCTTTTCCTCGAAGTGTTTTCAATTCCTTGCGGAGCTCAAGAAACTGATCGTTCATAGCATCCATCTTTTCATAGACATCTGGGCCCTCAGACGGCTTAGAATGATAGATGGTGTTGTCTATTCTTGGCATAGTATGCACGACAGGAGGAGGAACGGCTAGGACCGGGCTAGATGCCGGCAGAGAAGCAAAAGTGGGTGTAGGACCCTTAGGAATGAAGTTGGGAGGCATCCCCCACGGAAACCCGGCTGGCATGGCTGTTAGTGCAAAGTGGGCGCTGGCCACAGGCACATTTGAAGAGACAATTTCGGAGATGACTGTCCTCTAGGGAGGAGTTGAAGGTGTCGGAGACGACTGGCTCTGGGCAGCCATGAATGACTCCATCAGGGCAGTCAATCTGGCTACTTCCTCCTTAAGCTCACGGTTCTCTTGTTCCAAATGATCCATTAGTCTTGATGTGTTGGCTCGGGTGTAGTACCGGTGAGTCAGCTTGTCTTCAAAATAAATGAAGAACACAGAGTTAGACCATAGAACAAGAAGCCTGGGGCAAAACATGCTTATGCATATGATGCATGCAATGCTTGTGCATATGATTTTTTTTTATTTATCAGAGGAACTTTAGAGTCTTATTTGCAAATATTGGAAATATTAAACATTTAGACATTTATGGAAACCCCATATCAATAATATCTGGAAAATATTTTTACACCAAAGAAGTACAGTCTTGGTAACCAAATACAATACAAGAGAGAAGGAAAATGAACATCCTATGGAACCCTAGAAGCAATCATCTAAAGCTCTGGAGACTGGAAGATAAGATGCACGAAGTCTCTTCACCTCCCTCTCATAGGCTGCCTCCATGTCTGCCTTCTCTTTGGCGAGTCGATCGTACTTCCTCTTCCAAAACTTGGAAGACTGAGGAAGTAGAGAAGTTCATGCTTCATCAGGATCATCAATAACCTGGTGTTCGAGGAACTCTATCAAAGCATCCTTCTCCCTGATCTGCTGAAGCAACTCCTCTCGTTCACGGATCCAAGCACGCGAACGGTCTTCGTCTCTCAACTCCTCTACTCCTTGGCCAGGGAGGGTTGAAGCCCCAGCCACAACCAAAGGTGTAGGTCTCGGATACTCGTAACGCATGAGGTACTCGGAAGCTCTCCTCTTAACCCACGAGGTATAGGGTTCCAAAGCGATACAGTTCTTCGGACCTAGCTCCTTCCTTCCTTTCCTATGGATCTTGCGCCAAGCGCGAACCATCCTGCCCTTCAAGTCTTGGGGATCTTTACCCTCCTGAAAGAACACACCCTCTAACAGAATGTTATTAGGTTTATCCTTTAGGGGGAACCCAAACTGACGACGTGCCAAAATAGGGTTGTAGTTTATCCCACCACATGTACCAAGAAGGGGCACATTGGAGAATTCACCACAAGAGTCGATAATCTATACACCATCATATACACGGTTGTACCAAAAGATATCATCATTGGTGAGAGACATGAGTCTCGTGGACCACCGTAGACATCCTTTGTTCTCCTTGAAGGCGATCGTCTGAGGCAAGTGCGAAATAAACCACTTGTACAACAGAGGCAAACAGCATACAATGGTACCACCACCCTTTGCATTCCTCATATGCAAAGAAAAGTAAGTGTCTCCCAACAAAGTCGGAACAGGATTAAGAGTGGAGAAAATCCTAATGGCGTTCACATCCACAAACTTGTCGATGTTGGGGAATAACACTAGTCCATAGATGAGAAGTACAAATATGGCTTCAAAGGCATCCTCACTCATGGCCTTCCCATACATAATAGCTTGAGCAATGAGGAACTCAGAAGGGAGACCTTGAATTCCACCTTTGGTAGTCATATGAGCACCAACCAGAGATTCATCTATATGCAACATATCAGCCATCTCTTGAGAAGTAGGAACACTCTCTAAGCCATTGAATGACAACTGGTCTAGAACAGGTATACCCACAAGGTAGGCATACTCCTCAAGCGTAGGAAAAAGCTGAAAATCCAGAAATGTGAAGCAACGGTACAAGGGATCATAAAACTGCACCAATACACTCATCAATCCTTCGTCCACTTGAGTAGTCAGAATAGACAGAAGCTTCCCAAAACGAGCCTTGAAACCCAAGGGATCTAATACATAGGATGTCAAATTCCTTAGCTCTTTCAAGTCGGGTTGTCTGAAACTGTACTTCTTTGTATTCCTTCTTTGCCTTTCCATGTCTGAAAATTTGCAAATAGACCTCTTAAGTTCCTTGAAAATTTTCTCATTATTGATGATATGGATGCAAATGGGTGCATGAATGCATGAATGCAACAATCACACTCAAGGATCAAACAAAACACACCAAACAAAGGTCATGGGATGGATCATGTCATCCTTAATATCAATCATCCATTTTGGTGGATTATGGTTTACACCTTATCAACACCCAAGTTCCATTGATATTAAGGATACAAGAACGGATCAACCATGAATCAATGGTTTGTTGCAAGTCACGAGCATGGAGTCTTGGTTAAGAACCACCCAAAGGAGTGTACTAGGGTTTAAACCTGCCAAACATGTTCTACAAGAGGTTCCCATAGTCATCATCTCATCTTTCGGATATTATTGGATAAACGACTACTCGCATTCCAAAAATATTCTCAAGAGAGACTCTTATGAGTGTAGTATCGCGTAACAATCGTATCAAATCTTACACTTGAACGACTTTTGCACTACATCCTAAGAATAGGCCAAGATGGGCTTGGTAAACTAAGGTCCTTGGCTTCTAAGGTCTATATTTGAAAAGTAATGTCTAACCACAACTTACTTGTGTGACATTATTGATCCCAACATGACCTCCACCAAGTGAATGGGCTTGCAAGTCAACTTGCTAAGGAATAACTCCACACAAGTCAACAAGACTATGCCATTCTCCTATCCTAAGTGCACTCGAGTTCGGGTATAGAACTCATCTCACAAAGATCACCAAGCATACAAGGAATTAATATTCAAGCAATTCAATCATTACATACAATACAGTAATCCCAAATTGCATAAAAATATGTCACAAAATAATATACAATACAATACAACAAAAATTAAAAGCAGGCAAAACCCACTAGGAAAATATCCCCAGCAGAGTCACCACTTTTCTGTAGCGGGGTATTCGTTACCATTAGAGATATTGACTAAATCTAAGGTAAACCATACTAGTCGAGTCGCCACCGCACTTCTATTTATCCAAAGGAATGGTTAGAAAGCGAACAAAAACCTAAAAGTTTTATCGAATCAAAAACTAGTAAAAATGTCAGAGATCGGGGTAAGGGGGTTGGTTATGCAATGGGAAGGTTTTAAGCACCCAAAACATCCTAGGTACTCCTAGGGAGCCCTTTTCATTTTTTGTTGTAAGGTTGGTATTTTGTGAAAATTTGTTTGTGCAAACATGATTGAAGAGATGAGAAGAGAATATACAAGTTATTTACAATTTATGTTTGGATGGATAAACCCATTGCCTACGTACCATCTTAAAAAAGATTAGGATCAAAACCTCGTAGTTCGAGGTAAAAAAATCTCAAAATGAGTTGGTGAACTGATTGGTCCAAAAGCCTCAAGGTCTTTTGTTATCCAAGGGAGAAAACTCAACCTAAAACCACAAATCCACCATGTGAGGATAGCTTCAACATGCTAGTGAGGGGTTAACCCTATAATAAGCATGGAAGACTCATTATCCATCACTAAGGATATAGGTGAGTGTTATATCTACCTCAAGGATAACTCAAACCTAATAGCTAATGGTTATGAATTTTTTTTGATAAGAAGTGGCCATTGAAACCACAAAAGTATTTGAATGAGTTATATTTACCAATGAAAAGTATTTACAAAATATGGTCAAAGTGGATTTAAGGATTCAATTCAAAATAAGTGTTATGAAAAGAAAGTTTGAAAATCAAAAGCATAAGGCTTAGGTTTCTAATGTTTGAAAGAAGTGTTAAATGTTTGGACAAAAGTTTTGGCTTGGGTTGGAGTGGAGGGAAGAAGAAGAATGGCTAAAGTCCTAATCATACAAGACATAAGGGATACGAAACAAGACCACAAATGGAGTTCCTCTCTTGAGATCATATGGATGGTCCAAGTAGCTCCCATCCTTTGGAACATGCAAGCAACATAATAGTAAGCTCAAGCAATCAACATAGTCAAACAAGCTCTTGGAAAGTTCCTCAATGGCTCTTAGATCTCTTTCTCTTAGAAGCTCATGGCAATGGTTCCTCATTTAGTCTCAATGTTGGAATCCCTAGCACAAGAACACACACACATTAAAAAGTTCTATCAAACAAACCAAGAATGAACAAGAAGGAGTTTAGAAAATGGTCTCTTCAAAGTTTTCTTTAGCATTTATAGCATTCTAAAGGCCCAATGCCTAGTTGCTCTTTGACTTTTATAGCACTCTAAAGGCCCAATGCCTAGTTTCTCTTTGACTCCAAATTTGCATAGGGAAATTCCTAAAGTCTAAGTCCATTTCTCCATTTCTTTGCATTTGGTCCACAACAATCAAAATAAAACACAAACACAAAGATATATACACAATTATGTGCTCAAGTGAGCAAAAGGCAAATTGCATTAACATAAACATGTACTCAAATGAGCAAAGGAAAAAGCAAATGAATAATATGTACAAGAATAGTAAATTGCATAAATGTAAAGTGCAAGAAGTAAATGTTAATGGTTAATGGTTAATGTTAGTAGTTAGTGTGCCATAAAGCAAATTTAGTGCTATGTTAAGCAATCGTAATTGGACTTATGTAGAAGTCACAAGTATCTGAGGCCGGTCAATAATAATGTAGGCAACAACACAAGTTACAGGTCTTGATTAGTGAATCAAACTCCAACAACTTGCCATGCCAAAAAGAAGATGAGAAATGATCTTGTATTGATTTAGGTCCTTTGCATGATTTAGGAAGCAATCTATCCTTAATGCAAAGCCATTCACTTGATCCATAATCAAGATGAATTAGATTTGAATCAAGGAAGATTAAACCTCCATGTATCAATGCTAACCACCAATCTTTAACTCATTGATCAAAATGAAAGAAGAAGAAGAAGAAGAAGAAGAAGAAGAAGAAGAAGAAGAAGAAGAAATTAAAGTGCATTAATGGAAATGGTATGTATTAATCAACAAGTGTTGACCAAAGATAGAGAAGATCAAGGTCAAACAATAGAAAACAGAAGCAAAATGAGAATTAGAAGTCAAGAAACAAATAAAATATTTTTGGTATTTTTTTAATGTTTAAAATAAAACTTGAATTAAAATAATAAAGAAAGGTCAAACTTCAAATTCACTTCAAATCAACTTTGAAAAGTCCAAGTAAATTATCCCAAGTTCAACAAGGTCAAACAAAGTTTGACAAAAAATTTCAGCATTTTTAAAAGTCATAAACTATTTTAAATCAATTAAAAATGCATAAAAATAACCTAATTGAATTAAAATCTCAAATAAATCTCAAATCAATTAATAAATTGATGAGAATATTTTTCATAGATCCATCATCATTCAAAGAGGTTGGAAAAATATTTTTGTATTTTTTGAATATTAAAAACTATTTTAAATGAATTAAAAATAAGCAGAAATATTAAAATCATTTTTAGAAACTAGAAATTAAAAGAGAAATAATGCAATTGGTCTCACATTTTTTGGACCAATAATGAGTGAGATATGAATTTTTGAAATAAAATGGAATTAATGAAATAAAAAGAAAATTAAAATCAGAATTTAAAATAGCAAAAAAGGAGAAGCGTTGGATGAAACTCGTTAAATGAGCTGGCAGATCACACGGATCATACATGCGCGCCTACCAAACGCTTCAGTCAATGCAATCACACCTAGCCATTAATTAGGTCATAACATTGAAGGGCCTAGATCAAATCTGGAAATGGAAATACACGGTCATGATTCAATCTGGAGACCAGATGGTGGCCAGCGCCACCGTCTTCTCCGGCCAGCTCCGGCGAAGTCCAAAAATTACAGGGAAATAAATGTGCACGCAAAGCCACGATCCAGGTACCAAACGAAAGGTGGGGTGATGTACATCACCCATGTACCAACCAAATCCACTCTAGATTCCTATTGAGAGAGAAATCAGAGGTTGAATTTCATGGAGTTCAACTGAAACTTGTTGTATTTTGAAAATTCAAAGCATGAAATGATTGCCTCTATGAAGAGGACTTCAGACAACACAACAACAACAAGAAACAAGCAATATATGAGTTGATTCAAAGAAATTAAAATAAGAAGTAAACCTCTGATTTGCAGAGATTGAGAGCTTAATTCCTTGCTATGGATGCTTGCAGTTTGTTCTTTGGATCAAAGGGAAGAAGGATGAGGAACTTTAGATCTAGAAAACAATCAATGAAATTGAATTCAAGATCTGAAAAAAATTGAGAGAAAATTGGTGAGTTCCTTTGGAGTGAGGTTGAGGGATCAGTTGTGCAGCATTTGGGACGCCTTTAGGTTGAGAAATTATGAAGCCAAGGCCTTGTATTTATAGATGAAGGGAGCTACAAGCATGAGCAAAGTGTGTCCATGGGTGAAGAGGGCCTCCATGCATGGGCCTGTACAGGCGCATGGAGGGCCCAATTCTGATTGGAATTGCAAGCTACTACCAAATTAAGATGAAATGGATGTGCAGAAATGAGGTCATAAGCTCATGCAATGTATTTTCAATGAGTTTCCAAAAATGCACTAAAACTTTCTCCTCTTCGAAAATGGCATGTCCAAAATTAAAATGCAACCTTATGAGTAATGGTTGGAAAGCTTATTGCATAAGGAAAAAATGTCATGTTGATCAAAACTCCATTTGGGCCTTGGAAATTAATGAAAATTGAACTTGAAGTGTAAGGTGCAAAACATGCATATGTGGAATTTTCAAAATTGGCCAACGTTCCAGCCCTTATTTCTTAATGATGAAGGATCCAAATGATAAAACCTTAAACATGCAAGTTGTATATCTTTTCAAGACAATCAATTTGGACTTAAATTTTGCATAATTTGGATTTTGTATGAAGAAGTTATGGGCACTTGAAGTTGGACTTTTTCACATTTCAATGCATTTGGTCCAAAGTGGCCTATAATGTTTTGCAATATCACATGTATTTATTTTGATATTTTGTAAATTTTCTCAACATAAAATTTGAATTAGGCACATTAAGATTTCCAATGCATTAAGTCTCATCTCAAAATCATGAAAAATGAAGGAGTTATGTCCTTGGGAAGTTGACCCAAAATTAGGGTTTCAGTCAAAATGACCTATAATGTCTTGGAATGGATGATGACCTTACAATCTTCAAATCAATTTTTGATGAACATGAAAGTTGTTCACATGGTTATTAAGAACATGTTTTCTCTTGGGGTCATCTCCATTTGACGAACACATAAAAAGTTAGGTCTCAGTGTATTTCCAAATAGTTAGATGAATTGACTGATCAACTTCTCAATTTCAAAAATCATATCTTGATGAATGGATGATTGAGGGCACTCAAATAAGTTCAAATATGAATGAAATGATGAATTGAAGAACTTCCCTTGATTTTATTTGACCATGGGCTGAGATTGCTTCATCAGCAAGGCACAGTTGATGAACTAATGAATTAGGGTTTCCTTGGGAAACAAGTCTCAAACCCCTTGATTTGCTTTGATCAAAATGATGAATTAAGATACTTGGGAGGCATATTTGATGGATGAGAGCTTTGTGAACCATAGCCATGCTTGCTTTCATCTTCTCTTGGCCATATCAATGCACATAGGATCTCCTAGAAACTTTTGACCTTGTGACTGCTCAAGCTACAAATAAGAGATGTTAGTGACATATTTTTGTGCTTTTGGTTAGTAAATAAAAATGAGAAAATCAATAATATACAATTCAAGCATGCTTGGTGATCTCAAACCAATTCACAAGAGACCCCACCCCAAAGGTAAGGAGCAAAGATGCTTATGATCCTTGAGGCAATGTAAATGCAATGTTATGATGCCATGAGGGATCTTAGGGTCAAAAATAGGGTCTTACAACACCTAAGATACTAAGGCAACTTACACACACACACACACACACACTGTAAAGATTTTTTAACCTATTATTTAACTAAAAAATCACTTAAAAATGTTTTCAAGCCTTGGCCAATTGATTATGAAATTGTCAACTTCATTTAAAATATTTTTTTAATTATTCAAATGATAGAGGCCTAAAGCCAATATATTGGAAGAGGAAAAATGAAATATCCAATCTATTGGGTCCTAAAGAGAATTTATTTGAAGAAGCAAAATCTATTATACAATAGATTATGACATTGTCTCAATGATTAGTAACAACTCTCTTCCAAACTTTCCAAAATGGGCAAATATAATCAATTATTTAGATCATTCAATTGATTTGGATAAGAAACCAATTGATTAGGACATTAAAATCGCCCACAGATCATTTCCCTTTTTTAGCTTTCTCATCTACTATGTAAAAGAGGCGTCTCTGTTCATTATTTAACACCAAATCTTTGAAGTTCTCCATTTCTTTGGATTCTCTCTCTCTCTCTCTCTCTCTCTCTCTCTCTCCTTCTCTCTCTCCCTCTCTCTAAAAAAAGATTTTTTTTTCACTTAAAGAAATTTTATTGGCATCATGCTATTGTTATTACTCTAAAAAGTGTGATATTGTTGGGAAATTTGAGTTTGATTCATGAGATAAACAAGTCTTAAAAGATTTTTTTGGTTATAGAACTTTGATGGAAAAAGTTATGTTTGGTTATTGAAATTATCTTGGAAAAGCTCTAATCAGTTCATTAGCTCAGTCTGGGTAAAAGCTTTCATTTTGGTTTGTGATAAGTCAATGTAAAATCTCTAGATCAACTTGTATGAAGGTTAATGGGCAAAACTTGTAAAAGCTCAAGTTTATAGTCAAAGTATAACTAATATCTATTGAACGTTTGCCCAAACGTGGACAAATCACTGGAGTAATCTCTATAAACCTTTATCTCTTTATTTCTACGAGTTACTTCACAGTCTTTACTTTCTGCTATTTAGTTTACTCTGATCTTAAAGAATAAAAAAATCATTTATCAAGTAACAAAAATTTAAAATTAATCGTGAATTTTTGATACCACAATTCAACCCCCTCTTGTGCTTGAATTCACTTATCCAACACTTCAAGGATTACTTTTTCTTGGTGGCCCCCTTAATAAGGAAACCCATTCAAAAATATATAATTTGAACTCGATGCTCCTTATTCTTGCACAAATATTTTTTGTAAATAGTAGACTCATAGTTATTTCCTTATTGGAGTCGAGATGTGTCGTTACAAGGAAGAAGATTTTTCTGAGGAAGAGAGATACCTAAAAAGTTAGTTAGTGTATTTTTTTTCCAGAAACATGGCCATGTAGGCGGATAGTTCCCTCTGAATTTCCTCCAAGAAAATGTTAAAGATATGAATTCAAACTCACTGGACCATAGACGCCAAATCTAAATAAGAGAGGAAGAAAATATTTGGTAGGCTTGTTTTAGGATTGTGTATTCCCTTCTTCTATTTCTTAGTCTTTCCTAATATTTCCTCTTTATTTTCAGCTACGATGAATAGTGAGGATTCCATGCAGAGGTTGAATAAAGAGGTCCAAGTTGTTTCTACCTTTGTTGGGATTCTGAGCACGCCCTCCGCCGGTGGAACTTCTACATTGGGTTCGGATGTTGGCACCCTTTTTCCTCTAGTTGTCATACATGTTACCCAAGTCGTCCTTCTGGGTGATGGGGATGTGAATCCAACTTATAGTGCTTTCACTTTGGTGGCTGGGAATTTCTCTTCCCATGAACAGGAAAAGGAGGAGAGATTATACCATATTAGTCCCTCCCCTAAGTGCCTCCAATGGTCAAGATCGGTGATGGAAACTATAACACCCTGATTTTTTATTAAATATTTTATTTAATGATTGACGTGTTTATATATGTGTTATTAAATATATTTGAATTATTTGTGTTATTTGGTGCTTAGGGGTATTTTGATTATTTAATAATTGCCGAGGGTATAGAATTTGAGAGCTGAAAAATAAAATAAGATTTATTAGGATTATTAGAGATAATTAGATAATTTTAGTTATTTAGTAATAACTTGAAAAATAGAATTTTGAAGAATTTTTATTTAAATGAAATTTTTATTTAATTAGAATAATAAAAAAATAAGAATTTTAAGTGTTTGAGTGGAAACTAGAATATATTGAGAATATGAGGTGGAGTGGTGAGAATTTGGGAAAATTGGGCCAAAAGTGTAATAATCAAATATTTTAAAATTAGGGTAAAATAAATAGGGGAGTTTGGTGGAGGCTAGGTTACATTACGTGAAATTAAAATTTTGGAGAAAAGAGGCAGCCAAGGGATTGGAAGAGGGAGAGCTAGGAAAGAGATGTCATAGCCAAAAGTTTGAAGATTTTACAATTCTAAGATAAGGGATTGGAAGAGGGGGGATTTCCTTATGACGGGTGATAATAGGCAGCCAGGATGGTGAGGGGTCATTACCCTCCCATTGGCGCCAGATTTATGTATATTTCCTTCATGTGACATGTTTGGCCAAATAAGGTTTGAGAAAACCTTATTGGCAATGATCGATGAATAATATATGTGTTTTGTTGTATTATTGCAGGTGACTAATTGGATTTGGGATAAATCCCCAATGGTCACCATAAATAGTTTTGTTGATGCATGACCCTGCTTGTTTGATATCTATGTCTGTTAGGTTGTAATAGTTGTTTGTAATAGAATTGGATTTATGTGTAATTTTTTAACAACCCTATTTGGTCGTGTTTCCCTAAATTTTCCAGAAAACCTTACGATGTGTTTTTCCCAAACTCCCAAATGTGTGAAACCTAAAATTTATAAAAAAAAAATGGACTTTTCATGAGAAATCGAAAAATCAGACATTTTTGGAGAAAATATGGATTTTGAAGGGGGCCGCGCGGCAGAGTCGCCTTGGCTGGCGATAAGAAAAAAATCATGCCACGGAGGCCATCCAAAAAAAGGGGGTGGCAGCAATTGCGGGTTACCGGCGGGAAGCGATGACATTTTTTGTTACGGGCGCTTTGGGGCTTTTTCGGTAGTTATCGAGTTCTGGAAGTTTTTTAAAGATTTTTGATTAATTTTGACGTCGGTGACCTTTTGGTAACTTTAGAGTAACTTTAGAGTAAATTGAGTTAAACTGTCAACCCTAAAAGTTATTAGAATTATCACTTGTGAAATAGTTGTCCTTAGAGTACTTTTGAATACTTTTAAGAGATGTTGAGTTGTTTTCGAGCCTTTTGAGGACTCTATTGAGTTATCACTAATATAATGAAATTTTGAGAAATTATGAGTATTTTGATGAGTTAGAACTGTTGAGTATACTATAACTGTACTCTTTTTAAGATGAAAAATAATTATTCTAAAATTATACTTTTGGAGATTAGTAATCAGGAGGGATTATAGTGATAGCCTGTGATTGTCAATATTTTTGTTCAAAAGTGAAACCTTATTTTGATGATGTTCTGATGATGATATTTTGATGATGTTCTGATGATGATATGTTGATGATGATATTTTGATGATGATGTTAGGATGTCTATTGAGTTGCATGTTTTATTTTTTTAAGTGATCATGCATGCATATATTTTGGAGTTAGGTAGGATTTCGGTCCTATGATGGCCAGGTTCAGAGAAGAACCATGGTGGTCTCACATCCAGAGAAAGACATGGTTCAAGAGGAACCAAAGACATAAGCAATTAGTAACATACCTTTGACACCAAAAGCCCAATACCACATGCATATTGATGAATGAGTTGGTGGCATTAACATTGAATTACTATTTGAGTTATGATTGTGTTTTGTGAGAATGATATATTTGGGATTATCGTTATTTACCATTATGCTGCTAATTTTCACCGTTATCATTCGTAAGGTGTATAATCACCCCTTTCTTGTTTGTTTTGTTGACTTTATGCAATTGTTGTACAGATACTGAGCATGAGTAGTCGCTTGTGAGTGGAAGATGGCCTTGGAGTTGTTCTTCATTTATTTTATATCAATCGCTATTTTAGTCTGTTTTATATGCTCTAACTTGTAACATCAGGAACAAAGCATAGTATTTGTTTTGAGTTGGTGTGTGGCGTTTTATTTCTAGACTAATCTCCTTTAAATCATTGTTTTATGTTTTGAGATATTTTAAGTTCCGTTGCAAAGTTTTTGAAAAATATTCATGAAGTTTCATGTTGTGTTACGAGTAGCATCCTAAGTTGTGAAAATTCTCTTTTATATTAAGAGTCGTGGTTTAGGGTGTTACATACTTGTATTAGAGCAGGTCGGTCCGTCCAACCAGGTTTTGCGATTTTACCTATTTCCTAGTGTGCGACAAGTGTGTGAACATTGTCTATGAAATGTTTCTTCTAATAGTTGTTTGTTGTTGTACAAAAAAATGAATGGAAGAAATGATCATGCAATCACTAATGCCTTAACATCTCTGGCCCAAGTGATGGGACGGGCTTTCCAAGCTCAGCAGAATCCACAGGCTGAAGGTGCTGAATCACGTGGGCTAAACATGTTTCAGAGAAATAATCCGCCAACCTTCAAGGGAAGATATAACCCAGAGGGTGCTCAAGTTTGGTTGCAAGAGATCGATAAAATCTTTTGATCGGTGGCTTGTGCAGACACTCATATGGTTTTTATGGTACTCACATGCTGTCAGAGGATGCCGAATACTGGTGGGATAATATAAGACAGAGATTGGAAGCTAGTGGTACTAAATTACTGGGGTTGTGTTCAGAGCTTCATTCTTGGAAAAATATTTCCCAGCTGATGTGTTTAGCAAAAAGGAGACCGAGTTCCTCGAATTTAAGAAATGGAACATGATCGTTGCAAATTATGCTGCCAAGTTTAAGGAATTGTCTAGGTTCTTCCCCCACTATAATGGGGGTAAATGATATAGGGTCCAAATTTATTAAGTTTGAAAGTGGACTTTGCCCAGAGATCAAACAATTTATTAGGTATCAAGAAATTTGTCAGTTCTTTGTGTTGGTTAACAAGTGTCGAATCTATGATGAAGATATCCATGATAGATCCACTCATTACAAAAGTCTCAGTGATAAGAAGAGTGATAATGAGAAAAACATAAAAATGTATGTTGTTCCATATGGTAAGGGTAAATAGAGGTTCCAAAAGAGGAATAATGGTGGGAAGAATCAAAGTGGGGGAGGTTCTCCTGCTCCTATCAAGTGTTTCAAATGTGGGGTACTTGGTCATCATGCTTCAGAGTATACTGCATTAATATGCTTCAAATATGGGAAGACATGACATAAAGATATTGAATGCAAGAGTGTTGGTATGGTTTGTTTCAACTGTAGGGAGATTGGTCATATTAGTACACAGTGTCAGAAACCCAAGAAGACTCGGGATGTGAAAGTTGGTGGAAAAGTATTTTGTCTCAGTGGTGCAGAGGCCTTAAAGTTTGATATTCTGATTCGAGGTACTTATTTAATTAATGATGTTTCTTTTATTATTGTCATTGATATCCGTGTGACACATTCCTTTAAATATGTTGATTGTGTGAAAAGATTGAATCTTGTGGTGTCTGTTATGAATTACAATATGGTTATCGATACTCCAACTAATGGGTCGGTGACTACCTCTTTAGTTTGTTTGAATTGCCCTTTGACAATATATGGTAGGGACTTTGGAATCAACTTAGTTTTCTTACTGTTGAGTCAACTTGATGTTATCTTAGGTATGAATTGGTTGGAGTTAAATCATATTTATATAAACTATTATAACAAGATGGTGTTATTTCCTGAGTTCATGGAGGAGAAGGATCCTCAATTTATATCTGATAGACAAGAGGAAAGGGTTCTTGAAAGATGAAGCTCAAGTGTTTAACATGTTTTCCATATGTGTTTCTAGATGATATTACTGATCCACCTCCAGAATGAAAAGTCGAGCTCTCCATAGATTTTGTACCTGATACTAGCCCTGTGTCGATGGCACCTTAGAAAATGTCTTCAGCTTTGAGGTGTCAACCCCTAACCTTGACGCTAGGTCGACCCTAACACCCTTTAGCATCTATTTTTTCCTTTTAGCGAAGGATTTAAGCCGATGCTAAACGCAATTTTCTTGTAGTGTCGATCCTTCTCATATAACCCAAATGGATGTGCAAGTGAAGTATAATCTAACTGTTGAGGCATTACCTATAAGGATTGATGATCGAGAAGTGAAGCAGCTCAGAGGTAAAGAGATTGTCCTAGTGAAGATCATTTGGGGAGGACCTGCTGAAGGGAGCTTGATGTGGGAGCTGGAAAACCGGATGAAGGAACCTTATCTGGATCTATTTTGCAAGGTAATTTTCTAGGGCGAAAATCTTTTTAAGTTGGAGAGAGTTGTAACACCCGATTTTTTATTGAATATTTTGTTTATTTATTAGCGTATTTATATGTGTTATTTTATATATTTAAATTATTTGTGTTATTTGGTGCTTATGAGTATTTTAATAATTTAATAATTGCCTAGGGTGTAGAATTTGGAAGCGGAAGAATAAAATAAGATTTATTGGGATTACTCGAGATGATTAGATAATTTTAGTTATTTAGTAATAGTAAAAATAGAAATTTAAAGAATTTTTATCAAATATTTATTTAAATAAATTATTTATTTAATTAAAATAATAAGAAAATAAGAATTCCAAGAGTTTTGGTGGAAACTAAAATGCATTGAGAAGATGAGGTGGAGTGGTAAGAATTTGGGAAAGTTAAACCAAAAGTGTAATAATCTATTTTAAAATTAGGGTAAAATAAATAGGGGGAGTTTGGTGGAGGCTAGGTTATTGTATGTGGAATTTGAATTTCGGCGAAAAGAGACAGCTAAGGGATTGGGAGAGGGAAAGCTAAGAATGGGAAGTCATAGTCAAAAGTTTGAAGGTTATCCAATTCTAAGGTAAGGAGAAATTTCCTTATTGACAGGGTGAGAATAGACAGTCGAGGTGATGATGAGTCCTTATCTTCCCATCGACGTCAGATTTATGCTAGAGCCAGGGACGGAGGGATGTACAAGGAAGTGGGGGTTAATGCCCCCATTATCTTTTAATACTTGTTTATGATTAATATTATTTTTTATATTAATATATACATTTTAATTAAAACATGTACATGTTATTTTATATTAAATATAAGTTTAATTAATCTAAAATAAAGACTATTACATGACTCATCCACTAAAAATGACACAAATTTTAACATCTCTTTAATATTGTTTTTGTAATTCTCTTTAATTATATAATAATAATAATATTATATCATCTTATATTAAAATTTAAAAGTTTAAAATTATAGCAGTATCAAATTTTTTATATAAAGTTTAAAATTTGCATATTGTCATGAAAGTTATATTTAAAATTGCTAAAATTTTAATTGTTGATAATTTTTACGAATATAAATATCTTTAAAATTTAATGTGGAATTTTGTCTCAAAATATTGTATTTTCATGTTTTTATAATCTCAAAATAATTATAACTTTTGAGTATTAATATAATATATATTCATTATTATATTTTTATTTATTAAATCTTAATTTATATATGTTAATTATAATTAAAAAATATATTTTGATCAATAATATTAATTTTATCATTAAATATAACTATTTTATAAAAAGTTACACAAAAATTAAATATAATATTTAAAATTAAATAGAAAAAATATTTATATAAATTGTCCCATTTATTAAAAAGTTCTAACTCCGCCTCTGGCTATAGTTCCTTCTTTTAATATGTTTAACAAAATAGGATTTTGACAAAACCTTATTAGCATCGATCGGTGAATAACATCCAATTATTAATATGTGTTTTCCTTCCTTTCCTAATGATTTATTTTCACTGTTATATATTATGTAATATTAAAAATATTTAGAGTTATATGCACAAAGGTGATTTTGCTATTACTAACTCCACTAATATTAACTTACTTACGATATCTTTCATTTTTCCATCGAGCTTTATTTATTGTTTTGTTTTGGTGTGACTCTTTTATGAGACTTTTTTCCTGCCTTGCCCTCTTCTTGAAATTTTTTATCCAATATGTATAATTTCCCAGTCTACCCCTTTTTCCTTGTGTACTCGTCACTTCAAATGACGAGGGGCTGAAGGTCCAAATTGCGTAGTAAGAGCTCGTCACTTCAAATGACGAGGGCATGAAGAAGGATTTTTTTTTTAATTTTTAATATTTTAAATACTTTATTAAATACTAATAATAATTAATATAATTGATTTTTAATTATTAATTCTATTTAAGTTAGGAAGTTAGTGGTATTTATAGGAGATATGAATGTGTATTTGATTTGGTGTGAAAATAATAATGTATCCAAATCACATGCTGATTTTAACTTAAATATAATTAATAATTAAAAATCAATTATATTAATTATTATTAGTATTTAATAAAGTATTTAAAATATTAAAAATTAAAAAAAACCCTTCTTCATGTCCTCGTCATTTGAAGTGACGAACCCTTACTACGCAATTTGGGCCTTCAGCCCCTCGTCATTTGAAGTGACGAGTACATAAGAAAAAAGGGGTAGATTGAAAAATTATTTTCAGAATGGAACATATTGGATAAAATTTTCAAAATGGGGGCATATGCAGCAAAAACTCCTTTTATGACTCCTTCTCTTTAGAGTTTATTTTTAATTTTTAGCCACGTACAATAGAATTTGATGGGAGTTTCTATCTATAAACGTATGGTAGTACAATAGAGCATAATCATAAATATATATATCACATCTTTCATCACTTAAATAATTAAAATTAAAATTGAAATTAAAGTAAAAAAAATATATCGTTTATATTCTCATATGTGTGCACTAAAAAAGTTAAAATTAAAATTAGGAGAATATACTGTTTACGATCACATTGTGTGTATTAAAAAAACAAACAGATATAAATAAAATTTAGTAAATATCTAAGTAGATACCACTCCTGTAGCGCTGAGATTTGTATATTCCAAAGATAAGCCTAATCACAAGTGAGTGACCACTAGATATAGCCAATTGAGTGTTTTTGTTCTTTCTATATCGCACACATTTAAAGGATCATGGTCTGCATTGGTTGACTCTAACTTAAAGAAAACAATATTAACTAACTCAATGACAAGTTACATTAAACCTGTAAATAAAATAGATAATTTATTTTATACTACGTACAATAGGAATGGGATTAAAAATTAATAACATGAGGTGACTCTGAATTTTAGAATCTTGAATGGCATGACCATCTCCATGCTGGTACATGCACAATGACATTCTAGTTAGGTTTATAATAGTATCGTTAAAACTTTCAGAAAAAGAGGAAGTACGAGCCTCTGTATTCATCTTCTTCCATATTGTAAATATCATGGACTTTACGTACTCACGAGCTTCGGTTTCGGAAACCCCAGTTTCGTTCATGTAGCATTGAATTGACGTTGGAACATCACCGGTCTCATTTTCTCGCTAAAGATAAAATAAAATACATTGAGTTAAAACCCCATGAATTATTTGAAATTTTAGTCTTTATAATATGAAAGATATGAGATTTTGAAACTCAATATTTTCTTATTTTAAGATCATTATTCATCCCTTAACTTTTCAATTCTTACATTGGAGTTTTCTAATTTTTATTTATTAAGGTTTAAATAAATTTTGGGATATATAAATTTATTTGTATTCCTTCAATTTATCAAATTGGAATTTCAATTTTTTTATTTGTACAAATTTCAAATAAAATAAGTAGTGTCATATTTTTTTAATGATATATATATATATTATATATATTATATATATATATATATATTTATAATATATTATATATATATAATATATATATATATATATATATATATATATAAAAAAAAGAAATGTTTGCCCTCAACCAATGTATAGAAATACAACAATGAAATAGTAGAGGCAGACAAAAACCAAAGTAACAATCAAAACAAGTAAGTTAGATGCTCCACAGTTGAAAATAGTCTAAGGAACAAAGTTCATTACGAAAATGATGTATTTTCCTAACCACTCAAGCAAAGTATAAGCAAACTCTTGAGACTTACCCTAATTATTGTAAGAACAAAGTTAGTTCTACAATATATCTCTAAGATTTTGATGATAACAAAGGATGAAACAAAAATGATACTCTAACGAGATTTTTTCTTAGTGTATAGGACTCTGAACATTTACGCAGGATTCTGACCATACATCAGATACAAAATTACATCAGATATAAAATATTCGATGATCAGATGCCACTCAGAAAGGATGTGACCAGAAGGTTCTGATTCTGCTCAACGCAGATACCAGCGCAACAATTAAGAAGTCAAAAGCTCCGATAAATGACTACTGAATCCAGACCCTAATACTTAAGAAGTCTAGAGCACTGAGAAGCTCTGATGAAGTCATAGATAATCATCCTCTGAAGACAAACTCTGACGCAGACTCACCAGCCCAAAACGCGTAACCGAAAAGATTCTTAATATGGAAAGAAAGTATTTCAAGAATGGAATAATGAGGCGGACAAAACGGTTTTAGAAAGAAACAAAGAGAGTAATGACATTAATTACTCTTCAATGACCAAGATTCTGTCATCACTCCAACGGTCCTCTTAATGACTATATAAAGGATGGAATACCTCACAAAGACAACACACCCGAGACACACATAAATCTCATTCATCCTCTCTCATTTTCACGAGCTGCTGCTCTTACGTGAAAAACTTTTGTTCTTATATTTTCTGTAATACTTGCTTTTTGTTAGAAGCACTTTAATTACAATTTACTCTTGCTTAAACTATTTCCTTAAGTGACTCTGCGCAGTCTGAATACTTGAGAGGGCTAAGAGATTATTCTCTTAGACGTTTGGTTGTGTAATCTTTCAAGATTAGTGGATTAAGTCCTTTTTGAAGGAGAAATCACCTTGGCCGGGTGGACTGAAGTAGCTTTGAATTTCAAGCGAACCAGTATAAAATTCTTTGTGTTTTGATTTCTGAAAAAGTTTTTATTTCCAAAACAATTCAACCCCCCCCCCCTTTCTTGTTTTTCTTAACCTTCAATTGGTATCAGAGCTACGACTCTGTTATTGATTTTCTAATCAAACACTTAACAGTGTAGAGAGATCCAACGTGAGAAAAACTATGGCCAACACCAATTAAAGAGATAGTTACAATGCTAAACCTCCAATCTTTGACGGAGTAAAATTTGATTATTGGAAAGACAGAATTGGAAGTTTCTTTTTGGGCTACGACATTGATATCTGGGATATTGTCACAATTGGCTACACACCACCTGTGACAGACGTTGGAGTTGTTATTCCCAGAAGAAGAATGTCAGATGATCATAAGCGTGAATTCAAAAAATATCACAAAGCCAAAATGATACTACTCAATGCTATTTCCTACAATGAATATGAAAAGATCACCAACAGGGGAACAACTAAAGAAATACTTAACTCCCTGAGGATGACTCACGAAGGAAATTCTCAAGTCAAAGAAACAAAGACTCTGGCTCTAATCCAGAAATATGAAGCCTTCAAAATGGAGGATGATGAAGCTGTAGAGCTAATGTTTTCTAGATTCCAAACTTTAATTGCAGGACTCAAAGTGTTGGGTAAAGGATGTACAACTGCGGATCATGTCAAAAAGATTGTTAGAAGCTTGCCAAAGAAATGGAGACCTATGGTCACAACCTTAAAGCTATCAAAAGATCTGAACAATATCAGCCTTGAGGAACTCGTCAGTTCACTCAGAAGCCACGAGATAGAATTGGAGGAAGATGAACCTCAAAAGAAGATCAAGTCTGTAGCACTAAAGTCCATATCCGAAAGACGCAAACCATATAAAAACAAAGCCTTCCAAGCTGAAGAAGAAGACAATGATGACTCTGAGAAGGAAGACTCTGACGAAGAAGAAGAATTATCCCTTTTAACCAGAAGAGTAAAACAACTATGGAGAAAAAGGAACAATAACCTCAGAAGACCGAGACCCAAGGGGGATCAATCATAATCAACTTCCAGAGGTAAGTCTATTAAAGATATAACATGCTATGAATGTAAGGAAACATGTCATTATAGAAAAGAATGTCCCAAGTTGAAGAAAGAAAGCTCTAGAAGAGAAAATTTCAAGAAAAGTCCATTCATAACTAAAAAGGGACTGATGGCCACCTGGGACGATAGTGAATCTGATTCCTCAGAAACAAAATCTGAAGAACAGGCAAATGTTGCACTCATGGCCACCACCTCCAGAAATACATCAGATGGAGATTCTGAATCTGAAGAGGTATTTTCTGATCTTTCTCGTTCTGATGTTGAATCATGCCTTTCTGAAACTCTTAACTCATATCAGAAACTGAAACAAAAATTTAAAGCTGTAAAAGAGGCTCTTGAAGAAACCATCGAAGAATGTGGTAAACTTGAGATAACAGTTTCAGAACTAAAAGATGAAAACCGAACTTTGATATTAGAAAGAGACTCCACAAATAAACAATGTTTAAAACTTGAAGAAGCGTTATCTCAAGCTCCACAAACTTCCAACACAGTAATTTATGAATATGAAAAATCTTTTCAAAAGTTTCTGAAAAATGGGATAGAGAGAAGTAGAATGGCATCCATGATTTATGGAGTTAGTCAGAATAATAAAAGAGGAATTGGGTATGACCCTAGTGAAGATAAATCTTCCACAAATGACAACCTTAAATCTCCGTTTTCTTATCACTACACACATACACAAGCACAACATTTTGATAATGCTAGAAAACCCAAAGTTCTAAGAAACTCTGGAAAAACTAATCATAAAGGACCCAAAAGATTCTGGGTACCAAAGGATAAGATTGTTTATATTGCAGATATCTTATGCAGCAGAGTTAAGACACCAGTCATGGTACCTGGACTCTGGATGCTCGCGACACATGACGGGAAGAAAGTATATGTTCCAAAGCCTGGAACTTAAAGATGTTGGCTTCGTAGGTTTCAGAGGAAATCAGAAAGGAAGGATCAGAGGCTCCAGAACTATTGATAATGGAACTCTTTCCTCTATATCTGATGTTCTCTATGTAGAAGGATTAATGCATAACCTGTTATCAATAAGTCAATTAAGTGATAACGACTATGATGTAATCTTCAATCAAAAAACATGTAAAGCAATTAATCAGAACAATGGAATAGTCCTATTCACTGGCAAGAGGAAAAACAATATTTACAAAATAAATCTTTCAGAATTAAAAGAAAAAAATGTAAAATGTCTGATGTCTGTTCATGAAGAGCAATGGGTATGACATAGACGCTTGGGCCACATTAGCATGAGAAAACTATCTCAGCTAAAACTCGAGTTAGTCAGAGGTCTACCCAAGCTGAAGTTTTCTTCAGATGCTCTATGTGAGGCATGTCAGAAAGGGAAATTTTCCAAAACATCTTTTAAAAAGAAAAATATTGTTTACACCTCTAAGCCTCTGGAACTTCTTCACATTGACCTGTTTGGACCTGTTAAAACAGCATCAGTCAATGGAAAGAAATATGGACTAGTTATTGTTGATGATTTTAGTCGCTGGACATGGGTAAAATTCCTAAAGCACAAGAGTGAGTCTCACTCTGTATTCACTAGCTTCTGTTCCAAAGTGCAAAACGAATTTGACTCGAAAATCATTAGAGTTAGAAGTGATCATGGTGGAGAATTTGAGAATAAATTTTTTGAGGAACTATTTGATTCTAATGGAATATCCAATGATTTCTCCTATTCCAGAACTCTACAACAAAATGGAGTTGTAGAAAGGAAGAATAGGACACTCCAAGAGATGGCCAGAACCATGATTAATGAAACAAATGTGGCTAAGCACTTTTGGGTTGAAGCAGTAAATACAGCGTGTTATATTCAGTATAGAATCTCTATAAGACCTATTCTGGATAAGACTCCCTATGAACTGTGTAAGGGAAGAAAACCCAACATTTCTTATTTTCATCCTTTTGGATGCTCTTGCTTCATTCTGAATACTAAAGAACATCTAAACAAGTTTGATTCAAAAGCACAAAAAGGTATTATGTTAGGATACTCAGAATGCTCTAAAGGCTACAGAGTATACAAAAAAGAAACCAAAATTGTGGAAGAATCAATTCATGTTAGATTTGATGATAAGCTTGACCCTGAAAAGTCAAAGCTAGTTGAGAAACTTGCATATCTGGAGATTACTCTTGCAGGTTCTGACGAAAAGACCAAAGCACCAGAAGTATCTGATAAACAAAGTCCAGATACAACTAAAGCCCCAGCTATCCAGAAGAAATCAAGAAGCCACCCTAACATCTCTAAAGATCTGATTCTGGGAAACAAGGATGAACCTATCCGAACTAGGTCAACATTCAAGGTACCTGAAGAAATCCCTCTAGGACTAGTATCTCTAATTGAGCCTACTTCCTGTGATGAAGCACTTCAAGACGACGACTGTATTCTAGCTATGAAAGAAGAGCTAGATCAATTCTCAAAGAATGACGTCTGAGATCTTGTTCCAAAGCCTAAAGGTACTCACATTATTGGAACTAGATGGGTGTTCAGAAACAAACTGAACGAAAAAGGCGAAGTTGTCAGAAATAAAGCTCGACTGGTGGTACAAGGGTACAGTCAACAAGAAGACATTGACTATAACGAAACCTTTTCCCCAGTCGCCAGGTTAGAATCTATTCGCTTACTTGTTTCATTCGCTGTAAATCACTCAATAAAACTATATCAAATGGATGTCAAGAGTGCATTTCTTAATGGTTATATATCAGAAGAAGTGTATGTCAATCAACCTCCAGGTTTTGAAAACTCCAGTTGTCTAGAACATGTTTTTAAACTTAAGAAATCATTATATGGCTTAAAACAAGCTCCTAGAGCTTGGTATGAAAGACTAAGCAATTTTCTTCTAGAACATGACTTTATTAGAGGAAAAGTTGACTCTACACTCTTCTGTAAAAACATTAGTAATGACCTCATGATATGCCAGATATATGTTGATGAAAATATTTTTGGTTCAGCTAATCCTTCTGTATGTCAAGAATTCTCTGAGCTAATGCAGACAAAATTTGAAATGAGCTTAATGCAAGAACTAAAGTTCTTTCTAGGAATTCAAATCAATCAAGCTTCAGAAGCTACCTATGTTCATCAAAGTAAATACATTAAAGACATTCTGAAGAAATTCGAAATGGCGGAATGCAAACCTGCTAAGACACCTATGCATCCAACGTGCATTCTGGAAAAAGAAGAAGTTAGCCAGAAGGTTTGTCAGAAGCTCTATCGTGGTATGATAGGCTCTCTTCTCTACTTGACTGCTACACGTCCTGATATTCTGTTTAGTGTATGTCTCTGTGCTAGATTCCAATAAGATCCTAGAGAATCTCATTTAACAGTTGTTAAAAGAATACTCAGGTATCTGAAAGGAACCCCTAACATGGGCCTGATGTATGAGAAAACATCAGAGTATAGATTTTCTGGTTACTGTGATGCAGATTACGCAGGGGACAGAATGGAACGTAAGAGTACATCTGGGAACTGTCAGTTCTTGGGAAAGAATCTGATATCCTGGGCCAGCAAAAGGCAATCAACCATAACTCTGTCCACTGTAGAAGCAGAATATATTTCAGCATCACTATGCACTACTTAGATGCTCTGGATGAAGAATCAACTAGAAGATCTTCAAATCTTTGAGAGTAACATTCCTATCTTCTGTGACAATACTGCCGCCATCTATTTAAGTAAGAATCCTATTTTGCATTCCAGAGCTAAGCACATAGAAATAAAACATCATTTCATTAGAGGCTATGTTCAGAAAGGGGTAATAACATTAAAATTTATTGATACAGACCATCAATGGGCTGACATTTTCACCAAACCCCTTGCTGAAGATAGATTCTCTTTTATCTTGAAAAATCTAAACATTCAAAATTGTCCAAAATGAAATGTGCCTCTGAGATAGCAAAATAAGACTATGAAGTAAACACCTGGACTCTGTATCTGACTCTAATGCTACTACCAGTTAGAAGTCATCTGAGTTAGAAATCTCCAGGAACCAACCCTTTGGTATTCCTGAATATCAGATACAGTAACACGTGGTACATCTTGCGTCTGACCTTGGAACTTCTAGACAGCTGTCTAGCAGTAATCAAGAAACAGACTCTTGATATCTCCTCGAGCAGTGTGCTGATTTGTGGATTAGACGTCATTATGGGCTGTAATCATTCTCCTCTAAAACGTGCTTACTTGGTTAACGTGCTGCATTAAATTTCACATCTGTTAAACTCAACATTCCATTGTCGTTTTGCATGCACCCTAAATATGTATATATTCATTTCACAATCTACACTTGCACACTTTTACACTCACGAACTCACAAAACCCTCTCTCTCAGTCCTTCACCTCCTTCAAAGGATTTCTGCAGTTTTCTTCATCAAGTTCTTCAACATTCATCATCATCCTCAACTGTTCTTCATGGATTCTCAGCAACAACCAGTCTACAATTTCTCTCAACAGATGAACTCAATAGAGCAAGCACCTAGTTCTAGCCAACAAACCACTGCAACCACCGGCGTCGTCTCAACTCCAATCTACAGGAAACCCCACATTCTTGATCGTGAGCCCCACATTCATCTAGCAAATCCATTTGACAAGCTTGAAGTTCTTTGTGAAACACTGGTTGATTTCGAGAACATGAAGCGCAATGGCGTCGACCTCACTGAAGAACTGCAAAAGCAAGGGTGGGAAAATTACTTTCAACGCCTCTATGGCCCGATGTACACGAATCTGGTGAAGGAGTTCTGGCGTTTCACAGACTCAGATGATCACTACATTGTCTCCTACGTTCTGGGAGTCAAGATAGTCATCACTGAGAAATCAATCGCTTCTCTTCTGAACATGGAGAAGACACGAGGAAGACGCATCTACAACATAAACTCTAGGGAAAAGTACCTGTCCCAGGAAATAAACCCTACCATCTTCCAACAGAATGCTGAAGGCAAGCATTCCAAGAACAAGGAACTACATCAGAACCTCCGGGTCTGGCTGAAGATCATCTTAGGCACCATCCATCATCGACCGGCTTCAAACTCTTCTGACTACATCAACACAAATCAAAAGTGCATCTTGTACTGTATTCACAAGGGTTTGAAACTCTGTCTACCTGCACTCCTCTTCAAGTACCTCATAGATTCAGTTAAAGACACTAGAAACAACATGAAGACAATGAACTACATCCCTCTGGGGAGACTGATATCTGATGTACTGATCGAGAGTGGCCTCGTGGATCATCTGATTCAACTCAGACTCATGGAAGATGTCATGATTGACACTGGAAGACCTCTAAATGCTCGGAATCTGAAGAGCATAGGAATCATTGATCAAGTGAAAGCCAAACTAACACTTGACACCTCCTGGGAAGCACTTAAAGATCAGAGGGAGATTCCAAACGGACTTTACTTGTTCTCCAAGATCGACCCTCCAGAGGTAATAACCTACTATCTAGAGGATCTGTACAAGCAAGGGGTGGATATCACTGAATTCTCAGTAGACTGGCTACCTGAGTTTCCACCAAACTTCCAGAAGAGGATGCGAGAGCCCTCTGAGAAGTCCAAGAAGGAGAAGAAAGATAAGTTGGGAGAATCATCTGGATCAAGACCCCCAGTTCCTCTGGCTGGCTCTCTAGGTAAGTATGTATCTCTCCCTCCCTCTATAAAAATTAAACCTATTGCTTCTTCTCTTCCCCAAACAACCCCTATATACACCTCTGCTGAAACTCCTCCCTGAACCACTAGATCTTCTAACCCACCATCTCAAAAATTCAACCTCGCCACCACAACTTTACCTATTTCAGAAGCAGAAATGCTGAATGAAACCACCTCACCATCATCATCACCATCTCCTCAATCCCCACCTTACTAAGATCTCTCATATGATACTGAACCATCTGACCCTCAATCCCCCACTCTGGCTCAGCTCCAAGCCCGTGATCTGGCCTCTCAAAAGCCATCACATCCTGACCCTGAACCTGAAGTCACCTCCCCACCCCCGAAACATCCAAATCCAACCACATCTGAACCACAACCATCTTAACCAACCCATTCTGAACCTCAACCATCAGAACCAAACCCACTCTAACATACCACAACCCATCACTCTCGTTGACCCAACAACTCCCACACTTAATCTAAGTGCCCCCATCTCACCCTCCTCACCCTCCAAAGCCTCTGCCAATGAACCAGAAAATACCCTTCCTACCCTTGAAGAAGCAATCAAGTTTTTTGCAGAGTCTTCAGTTGAAAAGGTCAAGTCTATGACCATCAACTCTGGTCTCAGTGATGATCCCTCTGCTGTAAGGACTCACTGGAACAGAGTGATAAGTTGGATGACCTCTGAAGCCTTCAAGATGAAAGGTCTCTCTGAACAAGTCCACAACGACTTCATCAGAGACGCTGAGATCAGACTCCAAGAGCGCCTAGCCAAAGAAGCTGAGGAACGGGCAAGGAAGGAAACTGAAGAGAAAGTGCATCTAGAAGAACTTTAGAGAATCAGAGAAGCTGAAGCAAAGGCTATTGTTGATGTTGCTGCTACTGCTAAGGCTGAGGCAAAAGCTAAAGCCGACGTTGAAGAAGCAGCTCGCATTGCTGAAGAAGCTGCTGCCAAAGCCGATGAACTGACTTAGGGGGAGCACTCCAACTATGGGTTCGTCCCTCTGGTATTGAAGACGCTAGAGGATCTGCAAAAAGAACAATAGGTAGTTCGAGTCGGACTAGATCAACAGAACTCTGGCAACATTAACATTCATAACATGTTGTCCCAGCTGCTCTAGAGGATGCCTCCGCCTCCAAACCCTTAGGCACCTAGGCTATTTTTGCTTGTTGCTTTCTATGTTTTGATGTCTGCTTCTTGCTTTCTGCTTCCTGACTTATGTGCTTATCTGTAAATGCTTATCTATCAATATCAACTTTTTTGCTATGTCTTTTTGATTCTGACAAAAAGGGGGAGAACTAAAACAACTTTGATGAAAACATAACTAATTCCTCTCAAGCACTACAAACATGTTCAATAAACTATTACTAAATGAATGACTTAAGATATGCAGGAAAGTAGCTAAAAGCACCAAACCATGCAAGGTTCGGAAAGAGCTTTTGAGCTATCCAAAGATCTAACTCAGGGGGAGCCCACTACAATATCTGATCTAAGAGTTTCTTTAAATGTTTCATCGTTAATCTGAACTATTTTGTCATCATAAAAAAGGGGGAGATTGTAAGAACACAGTTGGTTCTACAATATATCTCTAAGATTTTGATGATAACAAAGGATGAAACAAAAATGGTACTCTAACGAGATTTTTTCTTAGTGTGCAGGACTCTGAACATTTACGCAGGATTCTGACCATACATCAGATACAAAATTACATCAGATATAAAATATTCGATGATCAGATGCCACTCAGAAAGGATATGACCAGAAGGTTCTGATTCTGATCAACGCAGATACCAGCGCAACAGTTAAGAAGTCAGAAGCTCCGAAAAATGACTACTGAATCCAGACCCTGATACTTAAGAAGTCTAGAGCACTGAGAAGCTCTGATGAAGCCATAGATAATCATCCTCTGAAGACAAACTCTGATATATCAAGACTCTGACGCAGACTCACCAGCCCAGAACGCGTAACCGAAAAGAATCTCAATATGGAAAGAAAGTATTTCAAGAATGGAATAATGAGGCGGACAAAACGGTTTTAGAAAGAAACAAAGACAGTAATGATATTAATTACTCTTCAATGACCAAGATTCTGTCATCACTCCAACGATCCTCTTAATGACTATATAAAGGACGAAATACCTCACAAAGACAACACACATGAGACACACATAAATCTCATTCATCCTTTCTCATTTTCACGAGCTGATGCTCTTACGTGAAAAGCTTTTGTTCTTAAATTTTCTGTAATACTTGCTTTTTGTTAGAAGCACTTTACATTACAATTTACTCTTGCTTAAACTGTTTCCTCAAGTCACTCTGCGCAGTCTAAATACTTGAGAGGGCTAAGAGATTATTCTCTTAGATGTTTGGTTGTGTAATCTTTCAAGATTAGTGGATTAAGTCCTTTTTGAAGGCGAAATCACCTTGGCCGGGTGGACTGGAGTAGCTTTAAATTTCAAGCGAACCAGTATAAAATTCGGTGTGTTTTGATTTCTGAAAAAGTTTTTATTTGCAAAACAATTCAAACCCCCCATTTCTTGTTTTTCTCAACCTTCAAATGTCTCTCCCAAGAAGATTCCTTAATGTGATTCACCAATTGATCCAAATTAACTTATTTATCAGAGAAATAATATCATTTTTCAACTTCCAAATTCACTAATCATTAATGGCATACTAAAACTAAGTGTTGCTTAACGTTATAGTCACATAATAAGGAAAAAAAACTAAGAAAATGTGAAATAAGTTAAGTGGCAAAACAAACTTTCGACCAAGCCAATTAATGGCCACCGAATACCAATCTTGTGATATGAAGTTGCCCGTTAAAAACAAGTGATGGAAAGTGTTTTGATTCATACCACAAACCCCACATTTCGAATCTTGAGAATCCTAATTAACCATGAATTTAAACAAGTTAGCACGAGTCGATTATGTTAAGAAGACAGTGTTAGGAAAAATCAATAACTTTAAGTGGATACCAACTCTTCCAAACAAGGGACGAGACTTGCGTTGATCATCCGAAAGAAGGGGCACAATGTGATTCTAGCAAAGACAACTGCATAAATCAGGATAACACCAAAAAATCACTAGCACCTTTGGATCTGGAGATATCATTTGCACTTTCATTGGCTAAGTCACGGGATGGGTTTCTGAAGTCAGATGGAGAATGAGGGAGAGCTTAAAGATGACCTGTTAAGCAGCCAGGTTCAAGCCAAATAAATGATCTTATTTACCACCTCTTTCACGTTTGAAGATGTTCCAGAAAAAAGTTTATCATTCCGTCTTAATCAGATATACCACGGACTAGATGCAAAACTACAAGTAATAAATAAATGAGAAACTGACTTGAGTCAATGATCACCAAGAGTATAAGAGATACCCCCGAGTAAATAATAACCTTTCTCTTAAAAAAATCATATGAGAATCTATCCTGCAGAAACTGCCAAGAGAAAACCACTTTCTTAGAGGCAGTCCAACTTTCCTAGATCAAAGGAGAGTTTGATTTTCCCTAAATAAATGGTTATCTGGAAAAATACGAAGTTCAACAAGGGTTTGATAGGTGGAATGAATATAGAAGACTCCATCTCTAGAGTATCTCCGAACCCATTTATTACTCTCTTCACTAAACTGAAACTCTCGTAGGACGAAGAAGAAATCTAAGACACGGTCTTCTTCATAGACAAAGAAAGCTTTCATCCAACTTAGATCCCAAGAAATCCATCCATCTTCCTATTTTCAAATCTCGGCCACAATGCCTTCGTGCTTTTGGGAGATGGTGAAAAGTCTATTAAACCTAGTACTAAGAGGAGTAATCCCAATCCACAGGTTTCTCTAAAAAGAAGTCGGAAAACCTAACTCAACCTTCTTAACAAAACATACCTCAAATCAATTTAGGAGATCATCATTTATGTCATCAAGAAGCAACACTACTTTCCACTAAGAAGAGACATAGCAAGAGGTTAAGGATCTGCCCCACGCAGGGAGGTGACCATATCTGACTGGATATCCAACCAAAGCCCAAAATTATCCATTAACACATCTCACCTAGTTCTTTTAACTTAATAAAATTTAACTTTAAGTGTCGACTTCTAAAATATATTAACTGATTTGAATAAAGATATATCTAACTTAAAAAGTGAATAATCTTACCGTCAAAACAAATAATAATAAAAAGTTGACAACTTACTTTATGTGTTCCAAGATCATTAGCAAGGCGTGAAATCATTGCCGAAAACCGAATTATGTTGGAATTTTCTTCTAAACAAACCAAGTCCTCCATTTTGAATGAATGTGGAATCAAAAAGTAACCATGGGTAAAAATAACATGTGAACTTATAGAAATCCATGCATTCTCTAAGTATTCTTCAAAGCTTGGTGTATATCCACCATGGTACCACTTTGCTTCAATCAAAAATGCTTTACATAGACTTGTCCACTACATTGAATTAAAATTAAAATCAATGACACAACTATTGAATAGTCAAACACAATAATAAAATCATGCACATTTCTTACCACTTTCTTTAGTTGTGGAGTGCTATAATATCCACTCTTATTTTCGATTTCAAAAGCGAATTCATTCACAAAGTTATAGAGTGCCTCAAAGCATATTTTCATATAGTCTGGAAGACTATCCATGCCATTTAGATCCCATCTAAATCATAAGTTTTTTATAGGAAAAAACAAGCAAAATTTTGTGAAATATTCACTAATAAAGAGTATTTTAAATAAAATTAATAAATTAACAAAACTTAGTACAAATTAATAAAAACCTGTCGATTGCTTCTGTGAAGAGCTCTAATTCTTCCAAAGTACCATAAACATCATAGACATCATCAATTATGGTAATTAAGGAATTCACCTTTGTAATAACTTTTCTATAGTATTCCAAATTTGGGTTGAAGTTTGTTCCGACAGTGCAAAGAAAGTTCTCAACCAACCTATCTCTAGCAAAGCTCAACTTTTCTTCAAGGCCTGTTCTTTTCCACCATCTTATAATTAGAAAGGACAAAAAAAAATTAAGCATTAGAACGAAAATGTTCTCTCTCTCGTGGCATTCAAGATATGTATATATAAATATTAAATTTATTCATTTAATTGTTGTCCATTTATTCATTTAGTAAATTAAAAAACTGGTTGGGAAATAAGAACAAGATATGAAGTATTAAGTATGGAATGATAATTGTCTCATATTTATTTTAATTTAGTATTTGGAGTATAATAAATTAATCAGGAAATTCATCGTCGTGTCTCTCTAATTAAACTTTTTATCATCAATATAAGCTGAGTTAAAATAAACTGGTTATAATAAAAAAGTAAAGTTGTAATTGTCTCTAAAAAAATATAACTTAAGAATAGTAAATAGAGATTTAATATTCTAAAAATAAAAAGCAACAAAAATATGGAAATTGACAGTAAATTAAAAATTAAAAATTAATTTATTGAAATTAGGATATGCAAAAATAAAATTATATTAAAATTTTCAAAAAAAATAATTAATATAAATATTTTTTAAATAAAAGATTTTATGATAATAGCAATTTTATCATTTACATATAATATATATCATAGCTTTATTTAGGTTATCAAACATATATAATAAAATTATTTATTTACTATGATTTCTATAAAAACTTTCAAATTATTTATTAAATATTTTCAAAGTATTTTTTATTAAATTATCTTAATTTACTTAATTAAATTTAATACTATTTTCAGTATATGGTATTTACTTATTAAATTTTGAAATATTAAAGATTAACTCCATAAATATAGACACAATTTCTATCACAAGAGTGAATTTTAATATTATATATATATATATAATATATATAATATATATATATATATAATATATATATATATATATATTATATATATATATATATATATATGGACAATGATGATTATATTCATATCTAGACAATTTTTATTACAAAAGAATGGATAATAATGATTTCGTTCATATTTTAGTTGGTTCATATGAGAATAGTGTTGGTGCATTATTGTTGTCTATTTTGGAGAATGAAAAGAGTTGGAACATGGACTCAGACCGATCTTATCACATGTGTTCAAGAAAAGAATATTTAAAGACATTAAGTCTTGCAAGGATCATGCTATTGGTATGGCACACTTAAAATGTTCGATTAGTGTGAATTTCTTTTTCACAACATGAGGTGTGTTTTATAACTCAGGAGAAATTTGTTACCTATAAGATATTAGATGCTCTAGGCTATTGTACTAAAGTTGAACATGGGATGTTAAAGATTTCACATGATGAAGTGGTCGTGGCTAAAGGATCTAAAATATGTAGGTTATATATTTTAGAAGGTTTTGTCAATGTTCTTGTTCATTCATCATCAATTAATGAAGACTATCATGAGTAGAACAAGTTATAGGATTTGAGGTCAATGTGTGGTGGATGCTCGGAGGTTGTTTTAGAGCACTTTAATGTGAGCATCAATGCTATTGCTAAATTCTGCCATTTTTTTCACAATGAATTTGTTTTCTACTATTCAAAATGGATATAGTTGGTATTTATGATACAACATGTGAGTCAAAGACTTGTTCATATACAATGATTCAAGTTTGACCCATATCTCCGCAACGGTTTTCTCCCTGGAGACTTTCCTCATGTCTTTATCTCTAAGGAAAAACATAATGGCATCATAGCCTTATCCATCATCTTGGTGTTATTTGCTTCTGTTAGGCTTGCAGACATCAATGCCTCACATTTCAATGATTTTATACACTTTTGTTGAACTAAGATTGTTTGAACCTTCTATTTCCACAACTCAAAATCGTTGTATATGGAAAAAAAAATTAGATATCCTAGTTAAAATTCAAGGTTCTTATTTGTAAACTTAAATCATTTTTCTATGGTATGCACTACTTATTGTTAAATTGAAAGGTTTAAACACACTAAGAAAGTTAATATGTAGAGAACAATGACATCTAAAATAAATGATGTTAAACAAAATAAAATAAAATAATGTGATAAATTGTGTAAACAAACCACATGAATGGGAAAATGTTAAATGACTGAGTACACATATAATTTAATTATTAATTACCAGTTTGATTAAACCAATCTATTTTAGGGGAGAAAAAAATTATTTGATCTATTATACTTTAAGAGTTGTTATAACATATTACAAGATGATTTATAAAGAAAATAACATTCCATGTTCATAATAATATCTCTTATTTTCTATTCAATTGATTCCCAAATTCTCATCTTCTAAATATATGTATCACACAAACTCAAACTATTTAGATTTTTTTTCAATCCCCTTAAACACCCTTAAAGCTTCCTAATTCTGATAACAATGAATTGTAAGAATTTTTTCTTCTGTTTCTCTAAGTTTGTCTTTACCTCCTTAGATACCCCAGTCTTCATATTCTCCGAACAATGAATTTTAATAATCCCTACTTTTGTATCTCTAAGTTTTTTGTTCTTTTTAAAAAAAATTATTATTTTTCTCTTGTGTTTCTCTAGTATAAAAAAATGTTGAAAAACGTCTTTTAAATATTTTAGACAAAACACATTGAATTTTTGAAAAGTGCATGAGGGCAGTGAGTTTCTTCTTAAATGTGTTGTGTTTCTCAAATGCTTTGCATTATCACAATTTTTTTAGAAGTTTTAAACAATCCCTCGAGTGCATATTATTAAATATTCATAGGGGACAATAAGTGTTAGAACAAACAAAACATAAGGTTGGTGAAATTTGAAATGAGTAAATTTATATATATATATATATATATATATATATATATATTATATATAGAGAGAGAGAGAGAGAGGAAGAGAGAGAGAGAGAGAGAGAGAGAGAGAGAGAGAAGAGAGAGAGAGAGAGAGAGAGAGAGAGAGGAGAGAGAGAGAGAGAGGAGAGAGAGAGAGAGAGAGAGAGAGAGAGAGAGAGCGAGAGAGAGAGAGAGAGAGAGAGAGAGAGAGAGAGAGAGAGAGAGAGAGAGTAATTTCATTAGCTAGGGTGAGAGTGCATCATACACACTTATATAGAGATTACACAATGATTGGAATTGACTTTGACCAAGTACAATAGAAGAAAAACAAATAACTCAGACTCGTAACCGGTCACACCAAAGTGGATAACCGGCTACACTTGAAGCTAATTAATTCAAGAATTAATTCAGTCTTAGTGGTAACCAGTTAAGCCAATCTTGATAACCGGCTATACATTCAAAAAAACCTACTTCTTTGTTACTGAACTGTATACTTCCACTTGAATTACCAATCAAACTTCAATACACCACCTTAATTCAAGTGTTGCAAGTCTACGATCTCCATGCTCATCTTCAACCTCTTAAAAATATCATTTGTGACTCCCTTTGTTAACAAATCAGCAACTTGGTCCTCACTTTTGCAGTATCTCAATCGCAACCTCCCTTCACCAACTAGTTCCCTCAAATAGTGGAACCTCATCTCTATGTGCTTGCTTCTCCCATATGCAATTGGGTTTTTAGAAAGATTAATCGCGGAAACATTGTCAACTAAGAGTGTGACAACATCACCCTCACTGCTGCCCAACTCCTCCAATAGATTCAAAAGTCATATTGCTTGGCACGCGCATAACGAAGCAGCAATGTACTTGGCCTCACAAGATAAGAGTGCAACTACTGGTTCCTTTTTTGAACACCAAGAGATTGATGATGCACCAAAAATAAAGATGTATCCAGTTGTAGACTTTCAATCATCTTTATCTCCGCACCAGTTAGAATCTGTAAAACCGAGCAAATTGCATTTTCTTTCCGTATCAGCTGCGGGAAAGAGTATTCTGCAACCAAAAGAACCTTTGACATAACGCATGATCCTCTTGCCTGTTGCCATATGAAGCACCTTTGGTCTCTCCATGAATCTACTCACAATACCGACACTAAACGCTAAGTCCGATCACGTATTGCACAAGTATTGCAAAGATCCAATCAACCTCCTATATTGAGTTGGATCAACATCTTCCTCATCCTTATTTTTAGACATTTTTAACCTTGGTTCAGCTTGAGAAATGGCAGCATTGCAATGCTTCATTTCACACTTTTTCAATATCTCAAGAGCATATATTCTTTGATTCATGAGCAACCCCAATTTTGACTTATGGAACTCAATGCCAAGAAAATAAGTCATGAGACCAAGGTCCATCATCTCAAATTCCAGCATAAGTTCACTCTTGAACTTTGAAATGAACTCACCATTGATTCATGTGATCAATAAATTATCCATATATAGACAAAGAATGATTACTCATTCATTAGCATCCATATTCACATATACTTCATGCTCCGATACACATTTCTTGAAGCTAATATTCTTTAGGAAACCATCAATTCTTATATTCCAAGCTCTTCGAGCTTTCTTCAAACCATATAGCGTTTTCTTCAACTTGTAGAATTTCAGCTCTTGGTCTTTCACAACAAAACCAGGGGATGTCCTACATATACCTCCTTCTCAAGTGGTCCATTCAAAAACGTGGATTTGACATCCATTTGGTAAATAGGCCAATTGTGGTTATGAGAAATACCAACAACAAACCTAATGGTTTCAATCCTAGCAACCGGTGCAAATACCTCCTCAAAGTCTATACCTTCTCTTTGCAAAATTCCCTTAGCCACTAATCTAGCCTTATGCTTGATTATCTCACCCTTAGAATTTGCCTTCACTTTGAACATCCATTCCACACCACTTATTTTCTTACCTTTTGGTAGATCAACTAGATCCCAAGTACTATTATTTTCAATGTATTCCAACTCCTCTTTCATAGCACAAATTCAATTTGAATCACTTAAAGCCTCCTCCACATTAACAGGTTTGGATTCAGTCATTAGTGCAAAGTGGACAAAATCACCATCATCATTGACCTCATTGTCATGAAATAGCTTAAAATCTTGGAGTTTCTCAAGCAAACCCCTTTTCCTTGTTGACCTTCTAATATTTCCTTCATCATGAGCTTCGATAGCATGTTGTTATGTACTTCTTGCAACCTCAAAATCCAAAATTTCGAACCTATAATCGATTACAAGATTTTGGTAACCGATTACAGCCTGCTAGTAAGCAGTTACATTATGTTTCAGCTGCTTCATTTCATCAATCACCGCATACCGACTAATTACGACCCTCCTGTTAACAACATAAAAAGTTTGTAACCACTGGTAGAGTGATATCCAACAAGAATCATCACCTCCCTCTTGTCATCCAACTTCTTTCTAAGTTGACCCGGAACATGTCAGTATGTAATGGAACCAAAAACTTTCAAAAGGTTCAGATTTGGCTTTAACCCCGACCTTGCTTCCTCCAGGATTATATTTTCCAGCTTCTTAGCAGGGCACCTATTCAACAAATAGGCAGCTGTAGATACCGCTTCTCCCCATATCTCATTTGGAAAGTTATTCCCATTTGTGAAGGCAAGCCTCTAAATGGTTTTGATGAAGACAACATTATTCATTCAAGATGTTATGCATGCTCAAAAAGGAAATGGATCAAGACATTGAAGCGAGAACAAGATTTCATATTATTTAAAGTCTTGAAGATTTATCTTGGATTGATCAAAGGTATAACATTCATCTCTTGATAATGATTATGCAAGTGTTCAAAAGTGTCTCATGCATGCTATATAAGTTTAAGGGTGTTAGAAAATATATGCCATAAGTTTCGTGCTTTTAAAGAATTGTTTTTAAATCTTTTTTTTACTTTTGAAATTTGAAAATTTGAATATTTTTAAACATGCAGTTGTTGGTAAATTATGGCGTTTTGAACCGCCGTAATTTGCATCGTTTTGAAGCAGTTTTTTTACTTTTGAAATTTGAATATTTGAATATTTTTAAACATGCAGTTGTTGGTATATTATGGCGTTTTGAACTGCCGTAATTTGCAGCGTTTTGGAGCAGTAAAAAAATTGAATATTTTCTGCACGTTGAGGTGTGTTAACCGATTAACACATATGTTAATCGATTAACACTGATGCAGTGCCTAAAAATAGGCAACTTTTCATGTCTTTGTGTCTAAAACTTTTCTCAAATGAATCATGACATCCCCTCATCATTGATACCTATTTGTAGAGATGTTTTAGCAATATATAAACATCATAATGTCAGAATTTCAAAGATACCTCCTTTGCATAAAACTTCAAAAACAATCATTTACATAAAATATTCTTTTTCACAAAGTGTTCATAAAACTTTCAAAAGTGTGAAACTTGTGCATCAAACTTTCATATATTATTCATCTAAGTTTCATCATACACTTGAACAATTGCTTGTACATTATTAAAGTGATTGTTACATAAGAAGAAGATTGATAATACTACACTTTATTCAAATCATCAAAGAAGATTTATTTCTGTTTGACTTGTGATCCAGGATTGTTGGACACAAGGGTTGGTGTTGAAGAGGATTGTTCTTCATACACTTGATTACCTATAGGTTAGATAGTAAGCATCACCATTGGTGTGAGTAGGCTGTACAATAATTCTAACTATAGTGAAATCTCTTTCGAGTCGAAAGGGGAGTGGATGTACCTTCGGATTGTGAAGGGAACCACTATAATTTCCGGTGTCTTTTACTTTTCGCACTTAAACGAAAAATAACCAAAAACCGGAAACAAGATCGAAGAATTTTTAACCACCTAATTCACCCCCCCCCCCCCCCTCTTAGGCGCATTTACAACTTACACCATTCAAAATGCTTATCACCATCTTCATAATCGAATGATTCTTCCTTTCGGTTACACCATTTTGTTATGGTGTATAGGGTGGTACTACCTCACGTATAATTTCTTCTTAATCACAAAAATTCCTAAAATCATTCGAGACATATTCGTCTCCACTGTCCGTTTTGAGCACTTTGAGCTTGTGACCACTTTGCCTCTCCACCATGGACTTGAACTTCTTGAACACTTCGAATACCTCATCCTTTCTCTTGATTAGGTATGTCCATAGCTTCCTATTATAGTTGTCGATAAAAGTGACAAAGTATTTATTGCCACCAATGGAATCTACTTGCATAGGTCCACAAACATCTGAATACACCACCACAAGGTGATTCTTGGTTCTCCGATTTGCGTCATTGCTGAATATTCCTTTATGTTTCTTAGTTTTCACACATTCTTCACACATGTCAGCTGGTATGTTGATAGATGGCAACCCCATTACCGTGTTGTTCTTTTGTGAATTCTTGAGATCTCTAAACTTGAGATGCCCAAGACGATAGTTCCACATCCATTATTTTCTACTTTCCATAGTAACAAGACATCTATGCTTCATAACCTTCAACTCAATCTTGAAGGTTCTATTGGCAGCCATATGTGTTTTAAGGAACAAAATTCCATTTGTATCCAAAACATGCAGCCCTTTATTTTCCATATGAATTTTATACCCCTTCTCAAGCAATTGGTCAATGCTTAAAAGGTTACATTTAATTCTCGGGATAAACAAGACATCTTCGATCAAGGAATGCCCACCATCCCTTCTCATGATCAAAACATCACCGATACCGTCGGCCATTAGAGTGGTGCCATCTGCAAACTTGACTTTGTTCTTCACGACACAATTGATTTTTACAAACCAATCCTTTCTTTCCGTTATATGAGTTGAACAACCTAAGTCCAAATACCACTCCTCACTACATTGAACTCCCTTCATACTCATCATGGTGTCTTCTTCTTCACAAAACCGGTCAACCGTATCATTCAATTGGTTGTAGCCCAATTTTTATGCATTCTTTGAGTTACTGCAGCTACTGTCCCGCAGCTGTAAATTGCTATAATTTTCTTCCGTGATCATAACCAAGAGTGTATTCTATTCATCAAACTTCTGCCTTACAACCTTGGCTTAATCCCTTTGAGACTCCTTGTTCGCATTGCATTATTTTGCAAAATGACTGAACCGTTGACACTTGTAGCATTTCTCCTTTCTCTTGTCAAAACTCTTTCTTTCGCCTCTAAAGTTATCATGACCTCCTTGTTTGTTGTAGCTGCTCTCACCCCTTAGACTCATCGGGTTTTTTGAAGTTTGAGACTCCTTTCCACAAAAATTCTGAAAATTCCCTTTGTTCTTCAAGGGCCATTTTCCTTGCGATATCTTGTCATTCTCATTGAAACGAGCTTGCAAAGATATCATCTCATTTTCCTTATCATTGTTCCTCTCTTCCATCCTTTACTCATGAGCCTCAAGAGAATTTTGCAGCTCCTCTTTTCTCATTGTCGCAAGATCCTTCGACTCCTCAATTGCCATAACTATGTTATTGAATATTTGTGTTAAAGAACACAAGATCTTAGCAAAAAAATATATAGTTTTGTAATGGTTTCTTCACATTCCTTCACTTGGTTCATCAAGTGAGTGATTCTCATCGCAAAATCATTGATTGTCTCTTTTTCCTCCATTTGAATCAATTCGAGTTGTCGTTTGTGATTTGTAACCTCACCACCTTTGCTTTGTCAGCCCCTGCATAAGCCTTCTCTAATATCTCTCAAGCTTGCTTCGACGAATAACAATCACCAACTTTTTCAAAATTGTCACCATTAACACATTGATGAATCAAGAATAACACTTTACAATCCTTCATCTTCTCTTATTTATGTGTTGCTTGTTGCACTTTAGTAGCATTCTGAACAAGAGGAGTAACACCATTCTTCATCACCTCAAAAACATCTTGGTAGTCAGAGAACACTTTCATTTGCTTGCACCACTTGTCATATTTCTTTGCATCAAAAATCGGTAAATTTGTAGGGATTCTTTTATTTCTAAACTGAATTCATAATGCACACAAGGTGTTTGTGGATCTGAATCAGGCTTTTGATGCCAAATGTTAGAACAAATAAAACACAAGGTTGATGAAATTTGGAATAAGTAAATTTGGATGTGGAGAGTGAAAGAGGAGAATATATTATATATATATATAATATTATATATATATATATATATATATAATTATATATATATATATATATAGAGAGAGAGAGAGAGAGAGAGAGCGAGAGAGAGAGAGAGAGAGAGAGAGAGAGAGAGAGAGAGAGAGAGAGAGAGAGAGAGAGAGAGAGAGAGAGAGAAGGAATGAGTAATTTTATTAGCTAGGGTGAGACTGCATCCTACATGCTTATATAAAGATTACACAATGATTAGAATTGATTTTGACCAAGTACAATAGGATAAAAACAAATAACTCGGGTTCGCAATCAATTACACCAAAGTGGGTAACCGGTTACACCTGAAGCTAATTATTTCAAAAATTAACTCAATCATAGTGGTAATCGGTTATGCCAATCTTGATAATCAATTATGCCTTTAAAAAACTGACATCTTTACTACTGAATTGCATATTTGCACTTGAATTATCAATAAACTTCAATAATAAAAACTCTGAGAAACTGTTTTCTCAAAGCAATATTAGTGATATGATAGTATCTGGAACTCACTCAAAATTATGGATATGTATATTACCTTGATGCTTGCTTTAGTTCTTCTTGATAAATGCTTTGAACAATGTTGAAATCCATTTTAGCAAATTGAAGTAAAACTTGATTCATATTTTGCTTTCTTTCATATACATTAATGAACCACTTAGATTCCCATCGAGGAACTCTCCAATGTAAAGGAAACTCCAAAGCATGATTTATTAGATGTGATATATAAGTATCTCTATTATCATTCAAATCATATTCTTTGAGATATTTTGTGGTGAAATTTATTGCTTCATCCACGATAATTTCTTCTTCAAATGAATGAAATGATGATTCATATAGTTCTAACATTCCCTCAACATCTAAAGAATGACATTTCTCAAAATTTCCCCTTTTATCCCGAAAACAAGCAAAAACATCTGCAAAAACAACAATCATATACAAAATTAACTGAGGAAGAATGAGCAGAATTACTAAGTAATGTATTTGTTCTATATTTTGTTCAAATATTTATATTATATATTCAATAAATTAAAAAAAATACTTTTTTTTATTATAAATAGGACCAGAGTAAATATATTAAATCACCTGTGGAAATATTATAACCATGTTGCCTTAGGAGTCTGAACTTGAGTGATGTGGCATATAAATTATTTTTCAACTTGGATGTTTGTGTATTGTAAATGTTGTCAAGTATATTCCTTATTTCATTAGTAAATTGATATGCCACTCCAAGCCTTTGCAATACATCAATAAATTCAAGTTGATCAATCTCACTTTCCATTTTCTTAAACATCATCCTTACTTTTTCTCTTAGCATTAACCTTTGTTCTTTGTACATTACTTCCTGCATTAACTAGAAGGTGTTAGTTTCATTTTATTAATAAAATTAATGTACAAATGAGGAACATAAAGTATTAAACCATACCTTATATTCACTACTTAATGACTGAATATAATCATAGGTCCAAATTGATGCTTGGAACTTAGCCGATCGACGAGTAACTGCCTGACTAGAATCTTTGGTAATTTCATATGATGCCTTGCATCGAGTTGTCTGATAGAAATTGGAATTGTATATTGCTAGAGAAGAATACATTTTTTCTTGAGGAAGAAATATTTTAGTAAAGCTAAATGGATATGGTGCAAGTATAGAGAAAGTCATTGGCTACAAAAGAAAAAGGCTATTAATTACTATTTGAAAGTTTTTGGTTGGTTCACAGTTGGGTTTTCTTGTTGTGCAAATATATATAAAACAACATTGTTATGTGTACACTATAAGTTACACCTACCGTATGCACGGTTCACAAATACGGTGAACAGTGCCGTGAACAGTAAATCCGTACATGAATAGTGATGTGAACAGTACAGTATCATGTGAACAGTGTCTGCATGAACAGTACCCCTGTGAACAGTGTCTATGTACTGTTCATGAACAGTGATTTATCTATTAAAATAAAGTTGGTTAATGAAAGGTAAAAAATTGGTTAACGAAGTTGGTTAATTAACATCCAGCTATAAAAATAATTTTTAGTTGTAAAACAAAGTTGGTTAATAAAATATTAAATATTCGTTAATGAAGTTATAAAATTGATTAATCACACGCTACTCTTAAATAAAAAAATAATTTTTTATTTATTTATATATTTTTATAAAATAATATTTTATTATTATAATATTTTACTGTTCACCGTATTGGTGAACAGTAAAATACGGTATAGTGTATGGTTTGGTGTATGAATAACATTTTTCTATATAAAACAAGCTTGATGTGAAGCCTCATGAAGCACAACAACCATGTTCTTGAATTATCTTTAAACAAAATTAGCACGTCTTTGTTTGCTCATAAAAACAACAAGGAAATGTTTGAGGAACCATAGAATTAATATATGGTTCACAATACTTGCACGTTAATTGCGGTAAGATCTTTAATGACGTGTGTGTCTGCATCCTAATAGTATCAAACGATTGCAATCATGTGTTCATTCAAACCTTTTTGATAAAAAAAAATTTAGAATTTCAAAATTTTAAATCTCAATTCTCAATATTTTTTAGATATGATAAGCTATCTTATTTTAAAGTTTTCTCAGCCTTATATTTCAATCGCCTCTCAAATAGTATTTATATCATAAGTTAATACATACTATATAGTAAATATTGAAGTAGCAATTTGGTTCTATAATTTGTTAGATTTTAAATTTACTTACGATCAACATGACAATGAAGATATTTGTATTCACTTTAGTCACATTGTTCCTCATAAAAACTATATAATCTAAATTAATCCTCAAGAATATAAAAGATCTTATTTAATCTCTTTAGATCATGTTAATCTTTCTATTAATATTTTTTGTAAAATCAGTTTTTTTTTTACTTTTAAATTGTGACTAGACCGCTATGTGTATTATTTATACCACATACATTTTTTAATAATTACGTGAACAACTATGTTAAATTTTATTATTTATTATTTATTTCTTAAATATTAAATTGGTTTTTATTTTTAAACAATACAGATTTAAAAATATATAAAAAATGTTTCTAGAAGGAATTGATCTAAGAACCTTTTAGTCGCGTCCAACGTCTTTGTTACCAATGTAATATTAAAAAATTCTGAATTTAAAATAATTTTTTTGAAAATATGTAAATATTTATTTGTGTCTTACTTGATAAAATGTAAATCATATTTTAAATATTTAATTATTTAAAATTAATTCAAATTAAATAATAATCAGTTAATTTAATTATAATTTAATTAATTATTAAAATATTTAATTATTTCAAATCAAATAATCAATTAATTTTTTAAAGTAGTTAATTAATTAAAACTAAATAATAATCAAAGATTTAATAGTAATTCAATCAAATATTAATGAATTCATTTCTATTTGATTAATTATATTTAGGATTTATATTTTATTAATTTTATATTTAAATTTATGTATTATTCAAAATAAATAAATATTTATTTTTGTGTTATTTGAAATAAGTAAATATAAATGTTTATTATGAATTATTAAGTTAAGTATTCATCACTAAAATTATTAAATATAGAAACTGTTTGATTTAGTGGTAAAATACTACCATTTAATTCGAAGGGATTTTGAAGGGATTTTGGGTTCGAGACAAAGACATAGAATGTGGCTTAAAGATCTCTAGGTTCAATTCCTCTTTTTGATATTTTCAAATTTGAATTATTTACAAAATAAAAATAAAATTAAAATTAAAAATTAATTTAGTATTTCAAAAATAAAATCTAACATTGTTGGCCAAAAATTATTAAAAAATGCATGTGACATAAACAATACACATGGCAGTCCAGTCATTGTTTAAAAGTAGGAAAAAATTGATTTTAAAAAAATTGGCACCTGCAAACAAATTGGCCCGTCCAGTGGAACAAACATGTTTTTGTGTGAAAAAATTATTTGTCTCTTTAGAAGAAACTGTCGTATTATTTACTCGGTTATCATCGATTGATTTCTAATGCGCGTTAACGTATGCGGTTGAGGAGTGGTAATATTTTTAATGTCTGGGGTCACTCTTTTGAGGAGTGGTAGGATTTTAGCAGTAACGGTAAACCCAAAGAACACCTCTCGATCCCGAAACGATGCTCTAGAATCTAAACCACCCGTTATTATGACTGTTAGTATGGCGAAGACAATGAATACTAGCGGAGTCATAGGTCGAATTTTAACTCCGGTCCCGACTTCAGCGTCGATGCTAGGAGTGGTGGTTACTTTATAATCGGTAACAAGCGTATCGACCTATCTAAGGCCTACTATGACAATTATGAGGGACTTCAACCACCATATGTCCCGAGTTTTACTATGCTTCGAGTTTTACTATGCTTCTAGTTACTAAGGAATACCCGTATTGAAAACTCCTCCCTTATAACAAAGAAGTAAAAAAAGTATTTTTGTAATTTCATAATTTTCTTGAACATAAAACCTTAATGTGTGCTTTTCAGGGATTTTGTTCACAACATGCTGAAGGATGGAATGGTCAAATTTGCTGAAAAGGAAAAAGCTCGACCAGAGGGAGAGCCTAGTCCTAAAGTTGAAGAGGCTATATTTGTCGAGTCCGCCAACGTATTCATGGTGGACATAGCTGAAAGCACTGAGGGATTTGAACCTGAATATGAGGAGAAAATTAAAGTTGCTTTTCCTAAGGTTGACGAAGAACTCATAAACTTTTTGAATCGGTGTAAGCACAAAGATTCTGAGGTCATGCTTTGTCAATGTTGCAACAACGTCTTTGATAGAGAAATGGAAAAAGAGTTGTAAAAACCAACATTGGATATTCAGAGAGAGTTGTTCGACAATGTCATCCCCTGACTTTTGACCCTAAGATCCCACATACCATTAGCATCCTTGCACGCAAACAAGGTCACCTCTTACTCCAGCTCCCTCTCATCTTTGGTTTTTGCTTTTGTAGGGATCATCAAGCACCTCTTTGTTGGCGCTTTTACCTTTGTATTTACATGTTCATTACTTATCTAACCACTAATCAAAATAGCAAAAGTATGTTTTATTTTTCTAAAATTTATTGGGCAAGGTAGGGATTTTCATCAAGAGCATCAAGCATGGTTCCTCATCTAGGGTTTTGAAGGGGGGCGCGCGGCAGAGTCGCCTTGGCTGGAAATAAGAAAAAAATCATGCCACGGAGGTCATCCAAAAAAAAGGGGGGGTGGCAGCAATTGCGGGTTACCGGCGGGAAGCGATGACATTTTTTGTTACGGGCGGTTTGGGGCTTTTTCGGTAGTTATCGAGTTCGGGAAGTTTTTTAAAGATTTTTGATTAATTTTGACGTCGATGACCTTTTGGTAACTTTAGAGTAAATTGAGTTAAACTGTTAACCCTTAAAGTTATTAGAATTATCACTTGTGAAATAGTTGTCCTTAGAGTACTTTTGAATACTTTTGAGAGATGTTGAGTTGTTTTCGAGCCTTTTGAGGACTCTATTGAGTTATCACTAATATAATGAAATTTTGAGAAATTATGAGTATTTTGATGAGTTAGAGTTGTTGAGTAATACTATAACTGTTCTTTTTAAGATGAAAAATAATTATTCTAAAATTATACTTTTGGAGATTAGTAATCGGGAGGGATTATAGTGATAGCCTGTGATTGTCAATATTTTTGTTCAAGAGTGAAACCTTATTTTGATGATGTTCTGATGATGATATTTTGATGATGATATGTTGATGATGATATTTTGATGATGATGTTTGGATGTCTATTGAGTTGCATGTTTTGTTTTTTTAAGTGATCATGCATGCATATATTTTGGAGTTAGGTAGGACTTCGGTCCTATGATGGCCAGGTTCAGAGAGGAACCATGGTGGTCTCACATCCAGAGAAAGACACGGTTCAAGAGGAACCAAAGACATAAGCAATTAGTAACATACCTTTGACACCAAAATCCCAATACCACATGCATATTGATGAAGGAGTTGGTGGCATTAACATTGAATTACTATTTGAGTTATGATTGTGTTTTGTGAGAATGATATATTTGGGATTATCGTTATTTACCATTATGCTGCTAATTTTCACCGTTATCATTCGTAAGGTGTATAATCACCCCTTTCTTGTTTTTTTTGTTGACTTTATGCAATTGTTGTACAAATACTGAGCATGAGTAGTCGCTTGTGAGTGGAAGATGGTCTTGGAGTTGTTCTTCATTTATTTTATATCAATCGCTCTTTTAGTCAGTTTTATATGCTCTAATTTGTAACATCAGGAAAAAAGCATAGTATTTGTTTTGAGTTGGTGTGTGGCGTTTTATTTCTGGACTAATCTCCTTTAAATAATTATTTTATGTTTTGAGATATTTTAAGTTCCGTTGCGAAGTTTTTGAAAAATATTCATGAAGTTTCATGTTGTGTTACGAGTAACATCCTAAGTTGTGAAAATTCTCTTTTATATTAAGAATCGGGGTTTAGGGTGTTACATACTTGTATTAGAGCAGGTCGGTCCGTCCAACCAAGTTTTGAGGTTTTACCTATTTCCTAGTGTGCGACAAGTGTGTGAACATTGTCTATGAAATGTTTCTTCTAATAGTTGTTTGTTGTTGTACAAAGAAATGAATGGAAGAAATGATCATGCAATCGCTGATGCCGTAACATCTCTGGCCCAAGTGATGGGACGGGTTTTCCAAGCTCAGCAAAATCCATAGGCTGAAGGTGTTGAATCATGTATGTTTCAGAGAAATAATCCGCCAACCTTCAAGGGAAGATATAACCCAGAGGGTGCTCAAGTTTGGTTGCAAGAGATCGAGAAAATCTTTTGATCGGTGGCTTCTACAGACACTCATATGGTATTTTATGGTACTCACATGCTGTCAGAGGATGCCGAATACTAGTGGGATAATATAAGATAGAGATTGGAAGCTAGTGGTACTAATTTACTTGGGTTGTGTTCAGAGCTGCATTCTTGGAAAAATATTTCCCAGCTGAGGTGTTTAGCAAAAAGGAGACCGAGTTCCTCGAATTTAAGAAATGGAACATGATCGTTGCAGATTATGCTGCCAAGTTTAAGGAATTGTCTAGGTTCTGTCCCCACTATAATGAGGGTAGATGCTAAAGGGTCCAAGTTTATTAAGTTTGAAAGTGGACTTTGCCCAGAGATCAAACAATTTATTAGGTATCAAGAAATTTGTCAGTTCTTTGTGTTGGTTAACAAGTGTCAAATCTATGATGAAGATATCCATGATAGCTCCACTAATTACAAAAGTCTCAGTGATAAGAAGAGTGATAATGAGAACATAAAAATGTATGTTGTTCCAGATGGTAAGGGTAAATAGAGGTTCCAAAAGAGGAATAATGGTGGGAAGAATCAAAGTGGGGGAGGTTCTCCTGCTCCTATCAAGTGTTTCAAATGTGGGGTACTTGGTCATCATGCTTCAGAGTATACTGCATTAATATGCTTCAAATATGGGAAGACATGACATAAAGATATTGAATGCAAGAGTGTTGGTATGGTTTGTTTCAACTGTAGGGAGATTGGTCATATTAGTACACAATGTCAGAAACCCAAGAAGACTCGGGATATGAAAGTTGGTGGAAAAGTATTTTGTCTCAGTGGTGTAGAGGCCTTAAAGTTTGATATTCTTATTCAAGGTACTTATTTCATTAATGATGTTTCTTTTATTATTGTCATTGATACCCATGTGACACATTCCTTTAAATATGTTGATTGTGTGAAAAGATTGAATCTTGTGGTGTCTGTTATGAATTATAATATGGTTATCGATACTCCAACTAATGGGTCGGTGACTACCTCTTTAGTTTGTTTGAATTTCCCTTTCACAATATATGGTAGGGACTTTGGAATCAACTTAGTTTTCTTATACTTGAGTCAACTTGATGTTATCTTAGGTATGAATTGGTTGGAGTTAAATCATATTTATATCAACTATTATAACAAGATGGCGTTATTTCCTGAGTTCATGGAGGAGAAGGATCCTCAATTTATATCTGATAGACAAGAGGAAAGGGTTCTTGAAAGATGAAGCTCAAGTGTTTAAGATGTTTTCCATATGTGTTTCCAGATGATATTACTGATCCACCGCCAGAATGAGAAGTCGAGTTCTCCATAGATTTTGTACCTGATACTAGCCCTGTGTCGATGGCACCTTAGAAAATGTCTTCAGCTTTGAGGTGTCAGCCCCTAACCTTGACGCTAGGTCGACCCTAACACCCTTTAGCATCTATTTTTTTCCTTTTAGCGAAGGATTTAAGCCGATGCTAAACACAATTTTCTTGTAGTGTCGATCCTTCTCATATAACCCAAATGGATGTGCAAGTAAAGTATAATCTAACTGTTGAGGCATTACCTATAAGGATTGATGATCGAGAAGTGAAGCAGCTCAGAGGTAAAAAGATTGTCCTAGTGAAGATCATTTGGGGAGGACCTGCTGAAGGGAGCTTGATGTGGGAGCTAGAGAACCGGATGAAGGAATCTTATCTAGATCTATTTCGCAAGGTAATTTTCTAGGGCGAAAATCTTATTAAGTGGGAGAGTTGTAACACCCGATTTTTTATTGAATATTTTGTTTAATTATTAGCGTATTTATATGTGTTATTTGATATATTTAAATTATTTGTGTTATTTGGTGCTTATAAGTATTTTAATAATTTAATAATTGCCTAGGGTGTAGAATTTGAGAGCGGAAGAATAAAATAAGATTTATTGGGATTATTCGAGATGATTAGATAATTTTAGTTATTTAGTAATAAACAGTAAAAATAGAAATTTAAAGAATTTTTATCAAATATTTATTTAATTAAAATAATAAAAAAATAAGAATTGAAGAGTTTTGGTGAAAACTAAAATGCATTGAAAAGATGAGGTGGAGTGGTAAGAATTTGGGAAAGTTAAGCCAAAAGTGTAATAATCTATTTTAAAATTAGGGTAAAATAAATAGGGGGAGTTTGGTGGAGGCTAGGTTATTGTATGTGGAATTTGAATTTCGGAGAAAAGAGGCAGCCAAGGGATTGGGAGAGGGAAAGCTAAGAAAGGGAAGTCATAGTCAAAAGCTTGAAGGTTATGCAATTCTAAGGTAAGGAGAAATTTCCTTATTGACAAGGTGAGAATAGACCGTCGAGGTGATGATGAGTCCTTATCTTCCCATCGACATCAGATTTATGCTATAGCTAGGGACAGAGGGATGTACAAGGAAGTGGGGGTTAGTGCCCCAATTATCTTTTAATACTTGTTTATGATTAATATTATTTTTTATATTAATATCATTACGCCAAAAACTGGAATAGACAGCGCACCTTAGAGGGCGCTTTATTACAAAAGCGCACTCTAAAGTGAAGCGAAAAAATAAGGAGCGAACAACTGGAATAGACAGCGCACTTTAGAGGGCGCTTTTGTAATAAAGCGCCCTCTAAGGTGAAGCGAAAAAATAAGGAGGAGATAGAGGGACAACAATACAGGGCGCTTTTTAGAAAGCGCCCTCTAAGGTTACCCTTAGAGGGCGCTTTTAAAAAAGCGCTCTATAAGTCCATGTACATTTCCAGTTTATAAAGCGCTTTTGGAAAGCCTTAGAGAGCGCTTTCATAAGCGCCCTCTTAGGCCCCCTTTAGAGGGCGCTTTTTTTCCACAAGCGCCCTCTAAGGTCCCCTTTAGTAAACATTAAAATTATAACATACCGCGCATTTTGTTATTTCACTCTCTGTTATTTTCGTTCTTTTTCACGTTAGGGTTCTCACTGCTACGATTTTCGCTACTTCTAAGGCGTTCTCCTTCCACCTCTGTTAGATCTACGACGTTTCCTCCTTCTATTAATTCGTTGTTAGCTGTTCGAGTTTGACACCATAGGTATTTTTCTAATCTTCATATTACTTGGTTTCTCTTCTGACGTTCTCTATTGTTCATTTTTGGTTTCATTTTTCTTGGTTCATACATTTATTGAGTATTCTCAATAATAATTATTGTGTTGCAATGCTAGCAATGGAGACTAGGCATTATGGGTTAAATTTCACCAACTGTTCCATTTGTTTCTCGATCTAGAAAAAGGAGGCAGCAATATCTAAAACACCTTCTACCAATCAAAGGTACACTATGCAGCTTATGAGTGTATTTATTCTAGCATACATAGCGTAGCTAGTAACTTAAGAAGTTTAGGTATGGATGTTATTTGATAGAGTAAATTAGAGTCGACTATTCTTCTGTTAGCTTTCAGTTAGACCATTATACAATTCTACATATATATTTTCTAGTCAATGTTTATCTTTTGTAAAAACTATATGATGATATATAACTATGCTACAAATTAGTGCATACCACTAATGCTTAATGCATGGTTCATACATTCTCATGCTATTGAAGTCAGAGATATCTGAAAATATTGAGAAACTAACTCAATAAACCAAAATTGTTTTGGTTTTGGGTTGTTGTTGGAGACATGAATGCCCTGCACAAAGACTAACTCAATAAAGCGAAATTGTTTTGTCTCATCCCATTTTTGGTTTCTCTTCTGAAATTGTTTTTTGTTTATTCTAATTAGTAATGGATAATACATGGATGTCTTCCAATCGATTGTCGAGAGAGTACGAGAATGGGGTATCAGAATTCGTTAAGTTTGCCGTTGCGCACACCGAAGACCCCAGTAGAATGATATGTCCTTGCTTGGGTTGTTGTTATGGGAAACGGGTTGACGCAGTTCAGTTGACATCGCATCTAATGAGGCATGGAATTGATCGAAGTTATACATGTTGGAATTTGCATGGTGAGAAAAGTAACGAGAATGTTGAACCGGGGGATAGTACGACCTATGCCTCAAACTATAGTGGCGCAGATACATACGATTGTGATCGAGTTGAAGAGATTGCAGAAGCACTTGAAGGAGATCTTAAGGATTGTCCCGAAATGTTTGAGAGGTTGGTAAGTGATGCAAAGAAACCTTTGTATGATGGTTGCACTAAATTCACAAGATTGTCTGCGGTATTAAAGTTGTACAACTTAAAGGCGGGCAATGGATGGTCGGATAAAAGTTTCACAGAGTTATTAGCCCTTTTGAAAGATATGCTTCCTGAAGATAATGTTCTTCCCAATCGAACATATGAGACCAAAAAGATGTTGTGCTCTATTAGCTGAAGCAATGCACATATCAAGTGTGAAGGACTTAAACCCCAAATTTGCAAATCTGTCGTATTTTGGTGTTATCGAGCACATTTGGGTGTTTGATTATGAGATGTTTCAGATTCCTATATTTGGTTGCAAGTGGGTTGAAAATAATAACGGCATTCGAATGGATAAGTCAGGATTTTTGCAAGTGGATCTTAATAGGGTGGGATACAAAGATGAGTCTTTTATTCTAGCCTCTCAAGCTAGACAAGTGTTCTATGTCAATGATCTGAAAAGTACGAAATGGTCTATAGTTCTTTTTTCCAACAAAGTAATTGATGAAAACACTGGAGATCAAGGTGATATTGATGTTGAGATTGAATCGTTTACCAGAAATGATCAAGATGAGAATATTATATCAAATGATTCATATATTAGAAATGAACATAATGAGGGTATTTGGATCAATCCAACCATCCGTGTTGTTAAGAGACATGTAGAACATATTCCAACCAAGAAAAGAAAGAGAACTTAGTGAAAAAGGTACAGGTCAAATGATTTTAATTGTTTTCTTTATTATAGGTAAAATGGCTTTTATTACAGCAAATCGAGTCAGTTGCATAAAAAAAAGGTATAAACACAATTATATGATATTTATGCATAGAAAATGTTAATTCTTGATCTTATACTTCACCTAACTAATTTTATGATATTTTAGGTTCATGTTATTGATATTGAACAAAAAGAGGTTGTTGCTAAGAAGACTGCGGTTAGCAAAAAAAAACATACATCTCAGAGATGCTTTTGCTACTTAGTTTTATTTCTTTTTAAGTTATGAATTGGTTGTATATTTAGAATCTTTAGAAGTTAAACGATTATATATAAGTGGATTGTTGTATATGTATGGATTGTTGTATATAAGGCTTGTTGAATGCAATGTGTGAAAAAGGGCTTCAAATTATACAGTTTTAAGTGTACTACTTCAATATACAGGTTGTCTAAAATAAATAAATAAATATAACGCTTTTTAAAAAAAAAAATTTAAATAACCACCCACTTTAGAGGGCGCTTTCCAAAATAAGCGCCCTATAAACCCTTTAAATTTCCACTTTAGAGGGCGTTTTCCAGTAAAAGCGCCCTCTAAACCCTTAAAAGTTTCCACTTTAGAGGGCGCTTTCTTTAAAAAGCGCCCTCTAAAGTGGCCCTTAAAGGGATTAAAGAGCCACTTTAGAGAGCGCTTTCACCAGGAAAAAAAGCGCTGTCTTTACCTATATCAGCGCCAGATTAGAGGGCGCTTTAAAACGCTGTTATAGGCCAAAAAAAGCGCCCTCTTTTCCCTTATTTGACGTAGTGTATATACATTTTAATTAAAACATGTACATGTTATTTTATATTAAATGTAAGTTTAATTAATCTAAAATAAAGACTATTACATGACTCATCCAGTAAAAATGACACAAATTTTAACATCTCTTTAATATTGTTTTTGTAGCTCTCTTTAATTATATAATAATAATAATATTATATCATCTTATATTAAAATTTAAAATTCTAAAATTATAGCAGTATCAAATTTTTTATATAAAGTTTAAAATTTGCATATTGTCATAAAAGTTATATTTAAAACTGCTAAAATTTTAATTGTTGATAATTTTTACGAATATAAATATCTTCAAAATTTAATGTGGAATTTTGTCTCAAAATATAATATTTTCATTTTTTTCTAATCTCAAAATAATTATAACTTTTGAGTATTAATATAATATATATTCAATATTATATTTTTATTTATTAAATCTTAATTTACATATGTTAATTATAATTAAAAAATATATTTTGATCAATAATATTAATTTTATCATTAAATATAACTATTTTATAAAAAGTTATACAAAAACTAAATGTAATATTTAAAATTAAATAGAAAAAATATTTATATAAATTGTCCCATTTATTAAAAAGTTCTGGTTCCGTCACTGGCTATAGTTCCTTCTTTTAATATATTTAACAAAATATTATTTTGACAAAACCTTATTAGCATCGATCGTAGAATAACATCCGATTATTAATATGTGTTTTCCTTCCTTTCCTAATGATTTATTTTCACTGTTATATATTATGTAATATTAAAAATATTTAGAGTTATATGCACAAAGGTATTTTCAATAACCGATTTTTCTATTATTTATACTCTTAGCAATTTATTTTATTATGAAATTTATCCTTCAAGTATATAATAACTTTTACTAACTTCATTAATATTAACTCCTACTAACTCCACTAATATTAACTTACGTACGTTATCTTTCATTTTTCCATCGAGCTTTATTTATTGTTTTGTTTTGGTGTGACTCTTTTATGACTCCATCTCTTTAGAGTTTATTTTTAATTTTTAGCCACGTACAATTGAATTTGATGGGAGTTTCTATCTATAAACGTATGGTAGTACAATAGAGCATAATCATAAATATATATATCACATCTTTCATCACTTAAATAATTAAAATTAAAATTAAAATTAAAATTAAAATTAAAATTAAAATATATATCGTTTATATTCTCATATGTATGCACTAAAAAAATTAAAATTAAAATTATGAGAATATACTGTTTACAATCACATTGTGTGTATTAAAAAAACAAACAGATATAAATAAAATTTAGTATATATCTAAGTAGATACCACTCCTGTAGGGCTGAGATTTGTATATTCCAAAGATAAGCCTAATCACAAGTGAGTGACCACTAGATATGGCCAATTGGTTGACTGTAACTTAAACAGATAAAATTTAGTATATATCTAAGTAGATATAAACGATTTTCCAAAGATAAGTCTAGTCACAAGTGAGTGACCACTAGATATGGCCAATTGAGTGTTTTTTGTTCTTTCTATATCGCACCATTTAAAGGAACATTGGTTGACTGTAACTTGAACAGACGTTGTGTGAAACTTTATTTTGTCACGTTGAACGAGTATATATCTACTTGTAAAAGAAAACAATATTAACTAACTCAATGACAAGTTACATTAAACCTGTAAATAAAATAGATAATTTATTTTATACTATGTACAATAGGAATGGGATTAAAAATTAATGGCATGACGTGATTCTGAATTTTAGAATCTTGAATGGTATGACCATCTCCATGCTGGTACATGCACAATGACATTCTAGCTAGGTTTATAATAGTATCGTTAAAACTTTCAGAAAAAGAGGAAGTATGAGCCTCTGTATTCATCTTCTTCCATATTGTAAATATCATGGACTTTACGTACTCACGAGCTTCGATTTCGGAAACCCCAGTTTCATTCATGTAGCATTGAATTGACTTTGGAACGTCACCGGTATTATTTTCTCGCTAAAAATAACATAAAATAGATTGAGTTAAAACCCCATGAATTATTTGAATTTTAGTCTTTATAGTATGAAAGATGTGAGATTTTGAAACTCAATATTTTCTTATTTTAAGACGTTTATTCATCCCTTAACTTTTCAATTCTTACATTGGAGTTTTCTAATTTTTATTTATTAAGGTTTAAATAAATTTTGGGATATATATATATATATATATATATATATATTATATATAATATATATATATATATAATATATATATATATATATATATATATATATATATATATATATATATATAATATATTTCTATTAAAATTTAATTTATCAAATTGGAATTTCAATTTTTTTATTTTTACAAATTTCAAATAAGTAGTGCTATATTTTTTTAATATCACACACACACACACACACACACACACCACACATATATATATTATATATATATATATATATATATATATATATTATATATATATATATATATATATATATATATATATATATTTTTACAAGAAATATTTGTTGGTGCAAGGTAGAATATATGATGAATGGAAATATTCTTATTCAGAGAATGATGGCTACAAAAAGGATTAAAAGTTACAATGATTGACACCCTATTTATAAGCCTCTAACAAACTTAAATATGAATCAAATCTAATATTTAAATCTAATATCTAACAAACTTAAATATGAATCAAATCTAATATTTAAATCTAATATCTAACAAACTTAAATATGAATTAAATCTAATAATTAAATCTAATAATTAAATCTAATACCATCCCTTAATTCATATTCCATCAAAACTTGTAACACCAATTCCATCCCTTAATCTGAGAAATTGATCAGTCTTGATAGCTTTCGTCAGAACATCTGCCAACTGCTTCTGAGTGCTACAGTGTACAACTTCTAACACTCCCCTCTGAACTTGATGTCTCAGAAAATGATACTTGGTCTCAATGTGCTTGCTTCTCCCATGCAACACTGGGTTTCTGGCAAGATTGATTGCAGACTTGTTGTCAATCATCAGCTTCAGAGGTTTGTTTACTTTAATCTTCAGATCCTGCAATAGATTCAGAATCCACACAGCTTGGCATGCAGTAACAACAATCTTACAATTCTTCAGATCAAATCTCTTCAGAAGTTCTAATTCATACTTGAGCTGATGCAAAATAATACCTTTCTCAGAGTATCTGAACTCCATCCCTAGAAAGTATGTCATTTTGCCTAGATCAGTCATTTCGAATTCATTCATCAGAACTTTCTTGAACTTGGCTATCTCTTGTTCAGAACTTCCAGTCTTGTTTCTCTCTATAGCATCAAGTTCTTCTTTCATGGCCTTCAGCCAGAGCTTCTGCTTAAGAGCCTCTTCTGTACTTATGGGTTCAGAGTCTACTAACATGGCACACTGAATAACTTCTCCTTCAGAGTCTACTTCAGTGTCTTGCACCATGTCAAATTCTGCATATCTTCTGGGGATGTTTCTGACTCTTTGTGGTCTCTGAACTTGTTCAGAGTCTTCAACTTCAGAGTTTCTACCTTCAGATGGTTGACTTCCTCCAGAACTTTGACCATCTGAAGGTTCTGGCATATTTCCAAAGTCTGAATTGCCACCAGAATCTGGATTACCATCAGAGTCTGGGTCATCAGAGTCAGGATCATCAGAGTCTGAAACATCAGAGTCTGCAACATCAGAGTCTGCAACATCAGAGTCTGGAACATCAGAGTCTGGAACATCAGATTCTGGATCACTATCAGAGTCAGAATCAACGTCAGAATTTACTCCAACCTCAGAAATTCTGAACTCTGACCTTTCTTCAGAAGTTCTAACATCAGAATCAGATTGAGACTTATCCCAATTCCAAACTTCTGATTCCTTCACAATCACATCTCTGCTGAATTCAATTTTATTGGTTTCTGGACAATAGAGCTTGTATGCACCTGTACTGTGGTACCCTATCAGAATCATCACTTTGCTTCTATCATCCAGCTTCTGTCTTCTGGCTTCTGGAACATGTTTATAGCAAACAGAACCAAACACCTTCAGATGACTAACACTTTGCTTATCTCCAGTCCACTTCTGTATTGGAACTATTTCCTTCAACTTCTTCGTAGGATATCGGTTGAGTACATACGTTGCAGTGGCAACAGCTTCTCCCCAGAGCTTCTGAGGAAGTTTCTTCTCCTTTAGCATGCTTCTCACCATATCAAGCAAAGTGCGGTTTCTTCTTTCAGCAAGACCATTGTGTTGAGGGGTATAAGGAGCAGTAACCTCATGCTCAATTCCATTCTCCTCACAGAATTTCTGGAATTCTTTGGAGTTATACTCACCTCCACCGTCAGTTCTAAGAATCTTCAACTTCTGACCACTCTGATTCTCAGCCTTCATTCTGAACTTCTTGAATTCATCAAACACCTCGTGTTTAAACTTAATAAGGGATACCCATGTCATTCTTGTGAATTCATCAACAAATAACACAAAGTATTTATTCCCTCCAATCGATGCTACTGGAAATGGACCACACACATCAGAATGTACAACTCCCAAGGCATGTTTTGCTCTTGGAGCAGTTTCTGACGCAAATGGCAATCGTGGTTGTTTTCCTTCCATGCAAACTTTGCATGACTTTTCAGGCTTCTTAATTGCAGGAATTCCATGTACCAACTTCTTTGAATTCAGATGTTTTAAGCTTCTGAAATTCAAATGACCAAATCTTCTGTGCCACAGCTCACTCTCCTTCTCAGCACTTGTTGCACTAAGACATTCTGAGTCTGCAGTTCTGACATTCACCTTGAATGTTCTATTCCTTCCCTGTTCTGACTCCATAATCAACTTCTGATTGCAGTCATACAGCTTCAGAAGATTGTCCTTCATGGTAACTGAAAAACCTTTCTCAATTAATTGTCCCACACTCATCAGATTGCTTCTGATGCCAGGTACATACCACACGTTCTGAATCAATGCTGTTTTCCCATTGTTCAGAGTCACTCTGACATTTCCCATACCTTCTGCATTAAGATATTTGTCATCAGCACATCTGATCTTTGTCCTCTTTTCAGAGTCAAAGTCAACCAGCCATTTCTTGTTTCCAGTAAGATGATTTGAACAGCCAGTGTCCATATACCACCAGTCTATCAGATCCATATCACCAGATTCAGAGGCCATCAATAGCACAGATTCGTCATCAGAGCTTCTGGCTATATTTGCTTCTTCTGATTTTCTCTCCTTGTTTGACCAACAGTCTCTAGCAAAGTGACCAAACTTCTTACAGCAGTAACATTGGATTTTCTTCTTGTCATACTTCTCTTTTCCCTTCTGAACATTCTTTTGTCTATCAGAGGTTGAGCTTTCTGACTTCTGACCACCATCAGATCTTCTCCTGGCTTCTGACTGCTTCTGATACCTCCTATCAGAAGTTGCTTTCAGAGCCTGCTGCTCTACTTCCCTTTCAGAAGTTCTCTCAGTCAAACGCAACTCTTGCGCTTCTAGACTGCTCTGCAGCTCTTCAATTCTCATGGTGCTCAGATCTTTGGAATGTTCTATTGCTACCACAATGTAATCAAATTGAGAGGTAAGGGATCTCAATACCTTCTCCATGATTGTTTCTTCAGAAAGAGTTTCTCCACACGCTTTCATCTCATTAGTGATCAGAATCACTCTGGAGATGTATTCAGAAACTTTCTCATTATTCTTCATGTTGAGATTCTCATATTGCTTTCTCAAGGACTGAAGCTTCACCTTCTTCACTGATGCGTCACCACCATAACATCTAACCAGTGTGTCCCACGCAGCCTTTGCTGTCGTTGAATCTGCAATCTTCTCAAACACATTTACATCAACACATTGATGAATGAAGAACAATGCTTTCTGATCCTTCTTCCTTACTTCCTTCTGCGTGTTTTTCTGTTCATCTGTCGCATCTGCTGCTACCGGAACATAACCATCAGTGACAAGATCTAGAACATCTTGAGCACCGAATAGTACACGCATTTGGATCATCCAACGATTCCAGTTTTTACCGTCAAATACTGGAAGTTTGGTGTTCATGTTGCCGTTTCCGTTCATCTTTCTACCTTGCACAGTACACTCAGATTTCTCACACAGTGTTTCCCAACCCACAGAATTAAAATTCTGATCAGATTTTGTTCAAGATTCAACACGAATCTAAGAATCAAAATCAAACACACAAGACCTCACGTTCACTCGTGTTTCCCGTGTTTCCCAATGAATCTGAACCGGAGCTCTAGATACCAATTGTTGGTGCAAAGGTAGAATATATGATGAATGGAAATATTCTTATTCAGAGAATGATGGCTACAAAAAGGATTAAAAGTTACAATGATTGATGTAACACCCTTCTAAATACCCCAAATATTTAATTAAAACAACAACAATTAAATCATACATATCAGAGTAAATATTGTCACTCAAGGGTGTCACATAACAACTTCTTCACATAATTCAACATAAAAGCAGTCATACTCAATTTTATTCGACATAAAAACTCTTTAACAATACGCAGCGGATAAAATATTTCAACATCTGTAATTCATCAAAATTAACATTTATTCGACAATTCAAACATCCCGTCCCGATGTTACATCTATCAGAGCATGACCCTCTAACCACACTAGACTTCAAGCACTAGCTCCTACTCAACTCACTGCTCGTTACCTGAAAAATATTGTAAGGGTGAGTTTCTCAATCGATATAACAAATATTATAAATCATCATGTTATGTTAAGTAATTCTACACGTTAATCACCCAAATCATATCATGCATGCGGTAACGGCACATTCAACTCAATTATCATACGCAAATACAACGTAAATACAACTCAATAACAACATAAAATGCAACTCAATGAGACTCGACTCTTTATGCATGTGGTACCATTTGGAGTAAAACTCCCAACTTAAAATCATTGCCAGTTTAGTGGGCATCAAGGCATAAGCCTTCAACTTTCAACTTAAAATTTTGCCAATCCAGGCCAACGTGGTGTGAGCAAAAGCCCCATAATTTTTGCCAATCCAGGCCAACGTGGTGTGAGCAAAAGCCCCGACTTAATGCATATGAATGTCTATGGCATGTACGACTTGAACTCAACAACATAAGAATAACAGCAACATAACAACTTTTCTTTCAACAAAACAACTTATAATCAACTTTGGCTCATCAGCCTACAACTCAGTAATTTTCAACAAAGCAACTTAAAATCAACTTTGGCTCATCAGCCTACAACTTAATATTTTCCACAAAACAACTTATCAACATATTTGCATCAACATTTCGCAACATAGACTCCACGAATTTATTTATCACAATTGGATACAATAGGCCAATCACCAATTACACTTACATCATAAAAATCAACCATTTTTACATACTGCAACAGTGTTAACCGGTTAACGCGATAGGTTAACCGGTTAACGCAGGAAAATTACACTTCCAGGCAAAACGCAACAGTGTTAACCGGTTAACGCTATAGGTTAACCGGTTAACGCAGGCAAAACTCAACATTTTTCACAATTTAAACAGTGTTAACCGGTTAACACCCTGGGTTAACCGGTTAACGCAGGCGAAACAACAGTTCCTGCGCTAACACAAGGCAGAATGCAGAGTTTCCGCATTTTCCGCCGTTGGAGGACTTCCGGACCTCCGATTCAACTTCCGTAAAAAGCTATACGCTCAGAAATTCACAATACACTCAAACACAAATTCAATTTCAGCTTTAATACAACTTATTCAACATAATTTCTCAGCATTCTAAATCCCAATTAGGGTCAATCGACGGCTTATCACTACCCATTACATGTTAATCGATAATACCCATTAAACGACGATAAACCCCCCTTACCTTAACAATCCGGCAACTCTTCGAGCTTCAAGCTTTTCCGTTCTCCCACCTTTGCTCTACAGCTCCTTCTCTTGCCCTTTTCCTCTTTCACGATGCTTCTCTGCTTTTTCACGTAAAACCCTTCTGTTCCAAAATGAGGCTCTTTCTCTTATTTCCAACTTATATATTTTCCAAATAATTATTACTCCAAAATATAATAATAATAATCCAATAATTCAACTTTATTTAATTAAATTAATAAAATAATATTAACTCAATTAAATAATTCTCTTATTTTAATCGGGGTGTTACAACTCTCCCCCACTAAAAGAGTTTTCGTCCTCGAAAACATACCTCAAACAAATAACTCTGGATAAGACTCCTTCATCTGACTCTCCAGTTCCCAAGTCACATTGCCACCTGCTGGTCCTCCCCAAGCTACCTTCACCAGGGCAATCTCTTTACCCCGCAACTGCTTCAACTCTCGATCCTCAATCCTCATAGGTGATGTTTCAACAGTCAGGTTATCTCTCACCTGTACATCATCTACTTGGACAACATGCGACGGATCATGAACGTACCTCCTCAACTGAGACACATGAAAAACTTCATGCAAATTCGCAAGTGACGGCGGTAAAGCGATACGATAGGCTACTTCTCCTATCCTCTCCAAAATCTGATAAGGACCAATAAATCGCGGTGTCAACTTCTTCGACTTCAAGGCTCGACCAACACACACCAGTTATCGGAGTAACACGAAGAAACACGTGATCTCCCTCTTGAAACTCAAGTGATTTCCTCCTCTTATCATGATAACTCTTCTGACGACTCTGAGCAATTCTCATCTTCTCCTGAATCATCTTAATCCTTTCTGTAGTTTGTTGAACAATCTCCGGTCCAACCACAGCACTCTCACCGGACTCATACCAACATAACGGTGTCCGACATCTCCTACCATACAAAGCTTCAAACGGCGCCATACCAATGCTCGAATGAAAACTATTGTTGTAGGTAAACTCAATCAAAGGTAAATAACAATCCCAAGTACCTCCCTTCTCCAAAACACAAGCTCTCAAAAGATCCTCCAATGACTGAATCGTCCTCTCAGTCTGACCATCAGTCTGCGGATGATATGCAGAGCTCAATCTCAGCTTAGTTCCCAAAGCCTTCTGCAAACCTTCCCAGAACTTCGATGTAAATCTAGGATCTCTGTCCGAAACAATACTCGACGGAATACCATGCAGACTTACAATCTTCTCAATATACAACTCAGCCAATTCTCTAACGGATAATCCATTCTGATCGGAATAAAATGAGCCGATTTCGTCAATCTATCAACAATCACCCAAATGGCTTCAAAATTCTTACTTGTCCTCGGTAACCCAGAAACAAAATCCATACTGATACTATCCCATTTCCACTCTGGAATCGCCAACGGTTGCATTAGCCCAGACGGCTTCTGTGCTCAATCTTTGACTTCTGACAAGTCAAACAAGAATAAACGAAACTCGCGATATCTCTTTTCATTCCCGGCCCCCAAAATAACTTCTTTAAATCATGATACATCTTCGTAGCTCCAGGATGAATACTCAACCCACTACGATGTCCTTCTTCAAGAATACTCTTCTTAAGTTCAGTAACATCCGGAACACACACCCGACTACCAAATTTCAAAATACCATTCTCATCAATTCTGAATTCGCCACCTTGACCTTGATTCACTAGCGTCAACTTATCAACCAAAAGCATATCAGATTTCTGACCCTCTCTGATCTCCTCCAGAATACCACTTGTTAACTTCAACATTCCCAATTTAACACTGTTGTGAGTACTCTCACACACCAAGCTCAAGTCTCTAAACTGCTCAATTAAATCCAATTCCTTAACCATTAGCATAGACATATGTAATGATTTCCGACTCAATGCATCAGCCACTACGTTTGCTTTACCCGGATGGTAATTCAAACCAAAGTCATAATCCTTCAGAAACTCCAACCATCTCCTCTGTCTCATATTCAGCTCTTTCTGATCAAATAAATACTTTAAACTTTTATGGTCACTGAAAACCTCAAATCTTGACCCGTACAAATAATGCCTCCACAACTTCAGAACAAACACTACAGCCGCCAACTCTAAATCGTGCGTCGGATAGTTCCTCTCATGAACCCTCAGCTGTCTTGAAGCATAAGCTATAACCTGCTTATTCTGCATCAACACGCCACCCAAACCCAACAATGAAGCATCACAGTAAACTTCAAATGGTTCCGATGAACTCGGTAATATCAGAATAGGAGCACTAGTTAACCTTCTCTTTAACTCTTGGAACCCTTCTTCACATTTTGAGTCCCAAACAAATGCTTGCCCCTTTCTAGTCAACATCGTCAACGGTAACGCCAACTTAGAAAAGCCTTCAATGAACTTCCTATAATAACCAGCCAAACCAAGGAAACTTCGAATCTCAGCAACAGACTTCGGAGCTTCCCACTTAGATACCGCTTCTATCTTAGAAGGATCCACAGCAACACCACTTCTTGAAATCACATGACCAAGAAACTTACCTCTTCTAACCAAATTCACACTTAGACAGTTTAGCAAATAACTTCTTTTCTCGTAGAACTCCCAAAACCACTCCCAAATGCTCAGCATGCTCTTCTTCAGATTTCGAATACACCAAAATATCATCAATAAACACCACAACAAACTTGTCTAGGTACGGATGGAAAATCCTATTCATATACTCCATAAATACTCCAGGTGCATTAGTCACACCAAAAGGCATTACAGAATACTCATAATGTCCATACCTTGTCCTGAAAGCAGTCTTCTGAATATCCTCAGTCTTCACACGTATCTGATGATACCCAGATCTCAAATCTATCTTGCTGAACACACTCGCACCAACCAATTGATCCATCAAATCATCAATCCTCGGCAAAGGATACCGATTCTTGATCGTCACTTTATTCAGTTGTCTGTAATCCACACACAACCTCATAGTACCTTCTTTCTTCTTAACCAACAGCACTGGCGCACCCCACGGTGACACACTCGGACGAATAAATTTCTTATCCAACAGATCTTCCAACTGACTCTTCAATTCAGTTAACTCAACAGCAGACATACGGTACGGAGCCATCGATATCGGTCTAGTGCCAGGTACCAAATCAATCGAGAACTCCACTTCGCGTTCTGGTGGTAATTCGTTCACCTCTTCAGGAAACACATCAGGAAAATCACACACCACGGCTAGATCACAAATCACCATCTTATCCTTGGCCTCCAAAGTTGCTAACAGCATGAACAACTCTGCTCCCTCAGCTACTGCCTCATCCACTTGCCTTGCTGATAGGAACAAACTCTTTCCTTCCTCTATCTCAGGAAAGATCACCGTCTTATCAAAACAATTGATAGAAACTCGGTTGAACACCAACCAGTTCATACCCAGAATAACATCAATCTGCACTAGTGGAAGACACACTAGGTCCATCCCAAAGTCTCTACCAAAAATACTCAAAGGACAATTTAAACAAACCGAAGTAGTAGTCACTGAACCCTTCGCAGGAGTATCAATTACCATACCACCAAACAGCTCAGATATCTCTAACTTAAGTTTCACAGCACAATCCAAAGATATAAAGGAATGAGTCGCACCTGTGTCAATAATAGCTACAAGAGGAAAGCCATTAATATAACACGTACCTCGGATCAAACGATCATCAGCAGAAGTCTCAGAACCCGATAAAGCAAAGACCTTGCCTCCAGACTGATTCCCTTTCTTCGGCTTCTGACACTGACTTCCAATATGCCCTTCTTCACCACAATTAAAACAAATCACTTCCTTGTGCTTGCAATCAGCTATTGCATGCCCAGTCTTACCACAGCGAAAACACCTCTTTACTTCAGCAGTGCATACATTACTCTTATGACCAGCCTGACCACATCTGAAGCAAACTATACCAGTAGGAGCACCTCCCCCACTAGCTCTCTGAGTCGGAGCAGCTCTTTGTTTCCCTTTCCCAGCTGGAACATCATACGGCTTGCCACGGTTTTGATGTTGTTTGCCTCTGCGATCACTGACAATCTTGTAATGAGCATTATTGTCCTCTTCAAATATCCTGCAGCTATCAACCAATTCAGTAAAAATGCGTATCTTCTGATACCCAACAGCTTTCTTAATTTCAGAGCGCAATCCGTTTTCAAACTTGATGCACTTTGAAAATTCAGCACCCGCACCAGTGTAATGAGGATAAAATTTGGACAGCTCCACAAATTTCGCAGCATAATCGGTGACAGACATGTTTCCTTGCTTCAGCTCAAGGAATTCAATTTCCTTCTTACCACGGACATCTTCCGGGTAATACTTTCTCAGAAATTCCCTACGGAATACATCCCAAGTAATGTCTTCACCTCCCACGGTCAACCTCTCGTGAGTCTCTAGCCACCAGTCATCAGCTTCGACTGCTAGCATGTGAGTACCATACCGAACCTTCTGAACTGGAGTGCAATCCATAACACGGAAGATTCTCTCAATCTCTTTCAACCATCCCAAGGCTGCATCTGGATCATGCTTTCCCTTAAACACCGGCGGATTCTCTCTCTGAAAAGTCGCCAAGCTACGTGATCCAGCATCCCCACCAGCATTTGGCAAGTTCTGCACTGCTTGTGCCATTGCTTGCATTGCGGCAGCCATTGCAGCGTCATTCCTTCCAGCCATTTCAACTTATCAATACAACACAACTTAACGTTAGATTAATAACAATTACACAATTGTTAGACAGTAACGACACGACAACTGGCCGGACAGACCGACCTGCTCTGATACCACTAATGTAACACCCTTCTAAATACCCCAATATTTAATTAAAACAACAACAATTAAATCATACATATCAGAGTAAATATTGTCACTCAAGGGTGTCACATAACAACTTCTTCACATAATTCAACATAAAAGCAGTCATACTCATTTTTATTCGACATAAAAACTCTTTAACAATACGCAGCGGATAAAATATTTCAACATCTGTAATTCATCAAAATTAACATTTATTCGACAATTCAAACATCCCGTCCCGATGTTACATCTATCAGAGCATGACCCTCTAACCACACTAGACTTCAAGCACTAGCTCCTACTCAACTCACTGCTCGTTACCTGAAAAATATTGTAAGGGTGAGTTTCTCTCAATCGATATAACAAATATTATAAATCATCATGTTATGTTAAGTAATTCTACACGTTAATCACCCAAATCATATCATGCATGCGGTAACGGCACATTCAACTCAATTATCATACGCAAATACAACGTAAATACAACTCAATAACAACATAAAATGCAACTCAATGAGACTCGACTCTTTATGCATGTGGTACCATTTGGAGTAAAACTCCCAACTTAAAATCATTGCCAGTTTAGTGGGCATCAAGGCATAAGCCTTCAACTTTCAACTTAAAATTTTGCCAATCCAGGCCAACGTGGTGTGAGCAAAAGCCCCATAATTTTTGCCAATCCAGGCCAACGTGGTGTGAGCAAAAGCCCCGACTTAATGCATATGAATGTCTATGGCATGTACGACTTGAACTCAACAACATAAGAATAACAGCAACATAACAACTTTTCTTTCAACAAAACAACTTATAATCAACTTTGGCTCATCAGCCTACAACTCAGTAATTTTCAACAAAGCAACTTAAAATCAACTTTGGCTCATCAGCCTACAACTTAATATTTTCCACAAAACAACTTATCAACATATTTGCATCAACATTTCGCAACATAGACTCCACGAATTTATTTATCACAATTGGATACAATAGGCCAATCACCAATTACACTTACATCATAAAAATCAACCATTTTTACATACTGCAACAGTGTTAAACCGGTTAACGCGATAGGTTAACCGTTAACGCAGGAAAATTACACTTCCAGGCAAAACGCAACAGTGTTAACCGGTTAACGCTATAGGTTACCGGTTAACGCAGGCAAAACTCAACATTTTTCACAATTTATAACAGTGTTAACCGTTAACACCCTGGGTTAACCGGTTAACGCAGGCGAAACAACAGTTCCTGCGCTAACACAAGGCAGAATGCAGAGTTTCCGCATTTTCCGCCGTTGGAGGACTTCCGGACCTCCGATTCAACTTCCGTAAAAAGCTATACGCTCAGAAATTCACAATACACTCAAACACAAATTCAATTTCAGCTTTAATACAACTTATTCAACATAATTTCTCAGCATTCTAAATCCCAATTAGGGTCAATCGACGGCTTATCACTACCCATTACATGTTAATCGATAATACCCATTAAACGACGATAAACCCCCCTTACCTTAACAATCCGGCAACTCTTCGAGCTTCAAGCTTTTCCGTTCTCCCACCTTTGCTCTACAGCTCCTTCTCTTGCCCTTTTCCTCTTTCACGATGCTTCTCTGCTTTTTCACGTAAAACCCTTCTGTTCCAAAAATGAGGCTCTTTCTCTTATTTCCAACTTATATATTTTCCAAATAATTATTACTCCAAATAATAATAATAATAATCCAATAATTCAACTTTATTTAATTAAATTAATAAAATAATATTAACTCAATTAAATAATTCTCTTATTTTAATCGGGGTGTTACAATTGACACCCTATTTATAAGCCTCTAACAAACTTAAATATGAATCAAATCTAATATTTAAATCTAATATCTAACAAACTTAAATATGAATCAAATCTAATATTTATATCTAATATCTAACAAACTTAAATATGAATTTAAATCTAATAATTAAATCTAATAATATTTGCCCTCAACCAATGTATAGAAATACAACAATGAAATAGTAGGGGCAGACAAAAACTAAAGTAACAATCAAAACAAGTCAATTAGATGCTCCACAGTTGAAAATAGTCTAAGGAACAAAGTCCAATACGAAAATGATGTGTTTTCCTACCCACTCAAGCAAAGTATAAGCAAACTCTTGAGACTTACCCTAAATGTCTCTCCCAAGAAGATGCCTTCATGTGATTCACCGATTGATCCAAATTAACTTGTTTATTAGAGAAATAATATCATTTTTCAACTTCCAAATTCACTAATCATTAATGGCATACTAAAACTAAGTGTTGCTTAACGTTATAATCACATAATAAGGAAAAAAACTAAGAATATGTGAAATAAGTTAAGTGGCAAAACAAACTTTCGATCAAGCCAATTTAATGACCACCCAATACCAATCTTGTGATATGAAGTTGCCCGTTAAAAACAAGTGATGGAAAGTGTTTTGATTCCTACCACAAACCCCACAATTCGAATCTTGAGAATCCTAATTAACCATGAATTTAAACAAGTTAGCACGAGTCGATTATGTTAAGAAGACACTGTTAGGAAAAATCAATAACTTTAGGTGGATCCCAACTCTTCCAAACAAGGGACGAGACTTGCATTGATCATCCGAAAGAAGGGGCACAATGTGATTCTAGCAAAGACAACTGCATAAGTCAGGATAACACCAAAAAATCACTATCACCTCTGGATTTGGAGATATCATTTGAACTTTTATTGGCTAAGTCACAAGATGGGTTTCTGAAGTCAGATGGAGAATGAGGGAGAGCTCAAAGATGACCTGTTAAGCAGTTGGGTTCAAGCCAAATAAAATGATCTTATTTACCACCTCTTTCACGTTAGAAGATGTTCCAGAAAAAAGTTTATCATTCCGTCTTAATCAGATATACCACGGACTAGATGCAAAACTACAAGTAATAAATAAATGAGAAACTGACTTGAGTCAATGATCACCAAGAGTATAAGAGATACCCCCGAGTAAATAATAACCTTTCTCTTAAAAAAAATTCATATGAAAATCTATCCTGCAGAAACTGCCAAGAGAAAACCACTTTCTTAGAGGCAGTCCAACTTTCCTAGATCAAGGGGAGAGTTTGATTTTCCCTAAATAAATGGTTATCTGAAAAAACACACGAAGTTCAACAAGGGTTTGATAGGTAGAATGAATAGAGAAGACTCCATCTCTAGAGTATCTCCGAACCCATTTATTACTCTCTTCACTAAATTGAAACTCTTGTAGGACGGAGAAGAAATCTAAGACACAATCTTCTTCATAGACAAAGAAAGCTTTCATCCAACTTAGATCCCAAGAAATCCACCCATCTTTCTATTTTCAAATCTCGGCCACAATGCCTTCGTGCTTTTGGGAGATGGTGAAAAGTCTATTAAACCTAGTACTAAGAGGAGTAATCCCAATCCACAGGTTTCTCTAAAAAGAAGTCGGAAAACCTAACTCAACCTTCTTAACAAAACCTACCTCAAATCAATTTAGGGGATCATCATTTATGTCATCAAGAAGCAACACTACTTTCCACTAAGAAGAGACATAGCAAGATGTCAAGGATCTGCCCCACGCAGGGAGGTGACCATATATGACTGGATATCCAACCAAAGCCCAAAATTATCCATTAACACATCTCACCTAGCTCTTTTAACTTAATAAAATTTAACTTAAGTGTCAACTTCTAAAATATATTAACTGATTTGAATAAAGATATATCTAACTTAAAAAGTGAATAGTCTAACCGTCAAAACAAATAATAATAAAAAGTTGACAACTTACTTTATATGTTCCAAGATCATTAGCAAGGCGTGAAATCATTGCCGAAAACCGAATTATGTTGGAATTTTCTTCTAAACAAACCAAGTCCTCCATTTTGAATGAATGTGGAATAAAAAAGTAACCATGGTTAAGTATAACATGTGAACTTATAGAAATCCATGCATTCTCTAAGTATTCTTCAAAGCTTGGTGTATATCCACCATGGTACCACTTTGCTTCAATCAAATATGCTTTACATAGACTTGTCCACTACATTGAATTAAAATTAAAATCAATGACACAACTCTTGAATAGTCCAGCACAAGAATAAAATCATGCATATTTCTTACCACTTTCTTTAATTGTGGAGTGATATGATATCCACTTTTATTTTGGATTTCAAAAGCAATTTCATTCACAAAGTTATAGAGTGCCCCAAAGCATATTTTCATATAGTCTGGAAGACTATCCATGCCATTTAGATCCCATCTAAAATCATAAGTTTTTTATAGGAAAAAACAAGCAAAATTTTGTGAAATATTCACTAATAAAGAGTATTTTAAATAAAATTAATAAATTAACAAAACTTAGTACAAATTAATAAAAACCTGTCAATTGCTTCTGTGAAGAGCTCTAATTCTTCCAAAGTACCATAAACATCATAGACATCATCAATTATGGTAATTAAGGAATTCACCTTTGTAATAACTTTTCTAGAGTATTCCAAATTTGGGTTGAAGTTTGTTCCGACAGTCCAAAGAAAGTTCTCAACCAACCTATCTCTAGCAAAGCTCAACTTTTCTCCAAGGCCTGTTCTTTTCCACCATCTTATAATTAGAAAGGACAAAAAAAAATTAAGCATTAGAACGAAAATGTTCTCTCTCTCGTGGCATTCAAAATATGTATATATAAATATTAAATTTATTCATTTAATTGTTGTCCATTTATTCATTTAGTAAATTAAAAAACTGGTTGGGAAATAAGAACAAGATATGAAGTATTAAGTATGGAATGATAATTGTATCATATTTATTTTAATTTAGTATTTGGAGTATAATAAATTAATCAGGAAATTCATCATATCCTGTCTCTCTAATTAAACTTTTTATCATCAATATAAGCTGAGTTAAAATAAACTGGATATAATAAAAAAGTAAAGTAGTAATTGTCTCTAAAAAAATATAACTCAAGAATAGTAAATAGAGATTTAATATTCTAAAAATAAAAAGCAACAAAAATATGGAAATTGACAGTAAATTAAAAATTAAAAATTAATTTATTGAAATTAGGATATGCAAAAATAAAATTATATTAAAATTTTCAAAAAAAAAATGAATATAAATATTTTTTAAATAAAAGATTTTATGATAATAGCAATTTTATCATTTACATATAATATATATATCATACCTTTATTTAGGTTATCAAACATATATAGTAAAATTATTTATTTACTATGATTTCTATAAAAACTTTCAAATTATTTATTAAATATTTTCAAAGTATTTTTTATTAAATTATCTAAATTTACTTAATTAAATTTAATACTATTTTCAGTATATGGTATTTACTTATTAAATTTTGAAATATTAAAAATTAACTCCATAAATATAGACACAATTTCTATCACAAGAGTGAATTATATATATATATATATATATATATAGATATATATATATATAATATATAGATATATATATATATATATATATATATATATATATATATATTATATATATATATATTATATATATATATATATATTATATATATATATATCTATATATATATGGACAATGATGATTATATTCATATCTAGACAATTTTTATTACAAAAGAATGGATAATAATGATTTCGTTCATATTTTAGTTGGTTCATATGAGAATAGTGTTGGTGCATTATTGTTGTCTATTTTGGAGAATGAAAAGAGTTGGAACATGGACTCAGACTACTCTTATCATATGTGTTCAAGAAAAGAATATTTAAAGACATTAAGTCTTGCAAGGATCATGTTATTGGTATGACACACTTAAAATGTTCGATTAGTGTGAATTTCTTTTTCACAACATGAGGTGTGTTTCATAACTCAGAAGAAATTTGTTACCCATAAGATATTAGATGCTCTAGGCTATTGTACTAAAGTTGAACATGTGATGTTAAAGATTTCACATGGTGAAGTGGTCGTGGCTAAAGGATCTAAAATATGTAGGTTATATATTTTAGAAGGTTTTGTCAATGTTCTTGTTCATTCATCATCAATTAATGAAGACTATCATGAGTAGAACAAGTTATAGGATTTGAGGTCAATGTGTGGTGGATGCTCGGAGGTTGTTTTAGAGCACTTTAATGTGAGCATCTTTGCTATTGCTAAATTCTGCCAATTTTTTCACAATGAATTTTAGAAGGTTTTCACAATGAATTTGTTCTCTACTATTCTAAATATCTCTGATAACAATGAATTGTAAGAATTTTTTCTTCGGTTTCTCTAAGTTTGTCCTTACCTCCTTAGATACCCCGGTCTTCATATTCTCCGAACAATGAATTTTAATAATCCATACCTTTGTATCTCTAAGTTTTTTGTTCTTTTTAAAAAAAATTATTATTTTTCTCTTGTGTTTCTCTAGTATAAAAAAATGTTGAATAACGTCTTTTAAATATTTTAGACAAAACACATTGAAATTTTGAAAAGTGCATGAGGGCAGTGAGTTTCTTCTTAAATGTGTTGTGTTTCTCAAATGCTTTGCATTCTCACAATTATTTTTTAGAAGTTTTAAACAATCCCTCGAGTGCATATTATTAAATATTCATAGGGGACAATAAGTGTTAGAACAAACAAAACACAAGGTTGGTGAAATTTGAAATGAGTAAATTTGGATATATATATATATATATATAATATATATATATATATATATATATATATCTATATATATATATATATATATATATATATATATATATATATATATATATCTATATATATATGAGAGAGAAGAGAGAGAGAGAGAGAGAGAGAGAGAGAGAGAGCGAGAGAGAGAGAGCGAGAGAGCGAGAGAGAGAGCGAGAGAAGAGAGAGAGAGAGAGAGAGAGAGAGAGAGAGAGAGAGGAGAGAGAGAGAGAGAGAGAGAGAGAGAGAGAGAGAGAGAGAGCAGAGAAGAGAGAGAGAAGAGCAGAGCGAGAGAGAGAGAGAGAGTTAAGGCTAAGAATGAGTAATTTCATTAGCTAGGGTGAGAGTGCACCATACACACTTATATAGAGATTACACAATGATTGGAATTGACTTTGACCAAGTACAATAGAAGAAAAAAAAATAACTCAGATTCGTAACCGGTCACACCAAAGTGGATAACCGGCTACACCTGAAGCTAATTAATTCAAGAATTAATTCAGTCTTAGTGGTAACCAGTTAAGCCAATCTTGATAACCGGCTATACATTCAAAAAAACCTACTTCTTTGTTACTAAATTGTATACTTCCACTTGAATTACCAATCAAACTTCAATACACCACCTTAATTCAAGTTTTGCAAGTCTACGATCTCCATGCTCATCTTCAACCTTTTAAAAATATCATTTGTGACTCCCTTTGTTAACAAATCAACAACTTGGTCCTCACTTTTGCAGTATCTCAATTGTAACCTCCCTTCACCAACTAGTTCCCTCAAATAGTGGAACCTCATCTCTATGTGCTTGCTTCTCCCATATGCAATTGGATTTTTAGAAAGATTAATCACGGAAACATTGTCAACTAAGAGTGTGACAACATCACCCTCACTGCTGCCCAACTCCTCCAATAGATTCATAAGTCATACTGCTTGGCACGCGCATAACGAAGCAGCAGTGTACTTGGCCTCACAAGATGAGAGTGCAACTACTGGTTCCTTTTTTGAACACCAAGAGATTGATGTTGCACCAAAAATAAAGATGTATCCAGTTGTAGACTTTCAATCATCTTTATCTCCGCACCAGATAGAATCTGTAAAACCGAGAAAATTGCATTTTCTTTCCGTATCAGCTGCGGGAAAGAGTATTCTGCAACCAAAAGAACCTTTGACATAACACATGATCCTCTTGCCTGCTGCCATATGAAGCACCTTTGGTCTCTCCATGAATCTACTCACAATACCGACACTAAACGCTAAGTCCGATCACGTATTGCACAAGTATTGCAAAGATCCAAACAACCTCCTATATTGAGTTGGATCAACATCTTCCTCATCCTTATTTTTAGACATTTTTAACCTTGGTTCAGCTTGAGAAATGGAAGCATTGCAATGTTCCATTTCACACTTTTTCAATATCTCAAGAGCATATATTCTTTGATTCATGAGCAACCCCAATTTTGACTTATGGAACTCAATGCCAAGAAAATAAGTCATGAGACCAAGGTCCATCATCTCAAATTCATGCATAAGTTCACTCTTGAACTTTGAAATGAACTCACCATTGATTCATGTGATCAATAAATTATCCATATATAAACAAAGAATGATTACTCATTCATTAGCATCCATATTCACATATACTTCATGCTTCGATACACATTTCTTGAAGCCAATATTCTTTAGGAAACCATCAATTCTTATATTCCAAGCTCTTCGAGCTTTCTTCAAACCATATAGCGCTTTCTTCAACTTGTAGAATTTCAGCTCTTGGTCTTTCACAACAAAACCAGGGGATGTCCTACATATACCTCCTTCTCAAGTGGTCCATTCAAAAACGTGGATTTGACATCCATTTGGTAAATAGGCCAATTGTGGTTATGAGAAATACCAACAACAAACCTAATGGTTTCAATCCTAGCAACCGGTGCAAATACCTCCTCAAAGTCTATACCTTCTCTTTGCAAAATTCTCTTAGCCACTAATCTAGCCTTATGCTTGATTATCTTACCCTTAGAATTTGCCTTCACTTTGAACATCCATTTCACACCACTTACTTTCTTACCTTTTGGTAGATCAACTAGATCCCAAGTACTATTATTTTCAATGTATTCCAGCTCCTCTTTCATAGCACAAATTCAATTTGAATCACTTAAAGCCTCCTCCGCATTAACGGGTTTGGATTCAGTCATTAGTGCAAAGTGGACAAAATCACCATCATCATTGACCTCATTGTCATGAAATAGCTTAAAATCTTGGGGTTTCTCAAGCAAACCCCTTTTCCTTGTTGACCTTCTAATATGTCCTTCATCATGAGCTTCGATAGCATGTTGTTCTGTACTTCTTGCAACCTCAAAATCCAAAATTTCGAACCTATAACCGATTACATGATTTTGGTAACCGGTTACAACCTGCTAGTAACCAGTTACATTAAGTTTCAGCTGGTTCATTTCATCAATCACCGCATACCGACTAATTACGACCCTCCTGTTAACAACATAAAAAGTTTGTAACCACTGGTAGAGTGATATCCAACAAGAATCATCACCTCCCTCTTGTCATCCAACTTCTTTCTAAGTTGACCCGGAACATGTCGGTATGTAATGGAACCAAAAACTTTCAAAAGGTTCAGATTTGGCTTTAACCCCGACCTTGCTTCCTCCAGGATTATATTTTCCAGCTTCTTAGCAGGGCACCTATTCAACAAATAGGCAGCTGTAGATACCGCTTCTCCCCATATCTCCTTTGGAAAGTTATTCCCATTCAAAATGCTTATCACCATCTTCATAATCAAATGATTCTTCCTTTCGGTTACACCATTTTGTTATGGTGTATAGGGTGGTACTACCTCACGTATAATTTCTTCTTAATCACAAAACTTCCTAAAATCATTCGAGACATATTCGTCTCCACTGTCCGTTTTGAGCACTTTGAGCTTGTGACCACTTTGCCTCTCCACCATGGACTTGAACTTCTTGAACACTTCGAATACCTCATCCTTTCTCTTGATTAGGTATGTCCATAGCTTCCTATTATAATTGTCGATAAAAGTGACAAAGTATTTATTGCCACCAATGGAATCTACTTGCATAGGTCCACAAACATCCGAATGCACCACCACAAGGTGATTCTTGGTTCTCCGATCTGCGTCATTGCTAGATATTCCTTTATGTTTCTTAGTTTTCACATATTCTTCACACATGTCAGATGGTATGTTGATAGATGGCAGCCTCATTACCGTGTTGTTCTTTTGTGAATTCTTGAGATCTCTAAACTTGAGATGCCCAAGACGATAGTTCCACATCCATTATTTTCTACTTTCCGCAGTAACAAGACATCTATGCTTCATAACCTTCAACTTAATCTTGAAGGTTCTATTGGCAGCCATAGGTGGTTTAAGGAACAAAATTCCATTTGTATCCAAAACACGCAGCCCTTTATTTTCCATATGAATTTTGTACCCCTTCTCAAGCAATTGGTCAATGCTTAAAAGGTTACATTTAATTCTCGGGATAAACAAGACATCTTCGATCAAGGAATGTCCACCATCCCTTCTCATGATCAAAACATCACCGATACCGTCGACCATTAGAGTGGTGCCATCCGCAAACTTGACTTTGTTCTTCACGACACAATTGATTTTTACAAACCAATCCTTTCTTTCCGTTATATGAGTTGAACAACCCAAGTCCAAATACCACTCCTCACTACATTGAACTCCCTTCATACTCATCATGGTGTCTTCTTCTTCACACAACCGGTCAACCGTATCATTCAACTGGTTGTAGCCCAATTTTTATGCATTCTTTGAGTTACTGCAGCTACTGTCCCGCATCTGTAAATTGCTATAATTTTCTTCCGTGATCATAACCAAGAGTGTATTATATTCATCAAACTTCTGCCTTACAACCTTGGCTTAATCCCTTTGAGACTCCTTGTTCGCATTGCAATATTTTGCAAAATGACTGAACCGTTGACACTTGTAGCATTTCTCCTTTCTCTTGTCAAAACTCTTTCTTTCGCCTCTAAAGTTATCATGACCTTCTTGTTTGTTGTAGCTGCTCTCACCCCTTAGACTCATCGAGTCTTTTGAAGTTTGAGACTCCTTTCCACCAAAATTCTGAAAATTCCCTTTGTTCTTCAAGGGCCATTTTCCTTGCGATCTCTTGTCCGTCTCATTTAAACGAGCTTGCAAAGATATCATCTCATTTTCCTTATCATTGTTCCTCTCTTCCATCCTTTACTCATGAGCCTCAAGAGAATTTTGCAGCTCCTCTTTTCTCATCGTCGCAAGATCCTTCGACTCCTCAATTGCCACAACTATGTTATTGAATCTTTGTGTTAAAGAACACAAGATCTTAGCAAAAAATATATAGTTTCGTAATGGTTTCTTCACATTCCTTCAATTGGTTCATCAAGCGAGTGATTCTCATCGCAAAATCGTTGATTGTCTCTTTTTCCTCCATTTGAATCAATTCGAGTTGTCGTTTGTGAGTTTGTAACCTCACCACCTTTGCTTTGTCAGCCCCTGCATAAGCCTTCTCTAATATCTCTCAAGCTTGCTTCGACGAATAACAATCACCAACTTTTTCAAAATTGTCACCATTAACACATTGATGAATCAAGAATAACGCTTTACAATCCTTCTTCTTCTCTTATTTATGTGTTGCTTGTTGCGCTTCAGTAACATTCCGAACAAGAGGAGTAACACCATTCTTCATCACCTCAAAAACATCTTGGTAGCCAGAGAACACTTTCATTTGCTTGCACCACTTGTCATATTTTTTTGCATCAAAAATCGGTAAATTTGTAGGGATTCTTTTATTTCTAAACTGAATTCAAGTTGCACACAAGGTGTTTGTGGATCTGAATCAGGCTTTTGATGCCAAATGTTAGAACAAATAAAACACAAGGTTGATGAAATTTGGAATAAGTAAATTTGGATGTGGAGAGTGAGAGAGAGAGAGAGAGCGAAATGAGTAATTTTATTAGCTAGGGTGAGACTGCATCCTACATGCTTATATAAAGATTACACAATGATTAGAATTGATTTTGACCAAGTACAATAGGATAAAAACAAATAACTCGGGTTCGTAATCAATTACACCAAAGTGGGTAACCGGTTATACCTGAAGCTAATTATTTCAAAAATTAACTCAGTCATAGTGGTAATCGGTTATGTAAATCTTGATAATCAATTATGCCTTTAAAAAACAGACATCTTTACTACTGAATTGCATATTTGCACTTGAATTATCAATAAACTTCAATAATAAAAAATATGAGAAACTGTTTTCTCAAAGCAATATTAGTGATATGATAGTATCTAGAAATCACTCAAAATTATGGATATGTATATTACCTTGATGCTTGCTTTAGTTCTTCTTGATAAATGCTTTGAACAATGTTGAAATCCATTTTAGCAAATTGAAGTAAAACTTGATTCATATTTTGCTTTCTTTCATATACATTAATGAACCACTGAGATTCCCATCGAGGAACTCTCCAATGTAAAGGAAGCTCCAAAGCATGATTTATTAGATGTGATATATAAGTATCTCTATTATCATTCAAATCATATTCTTTGAGATATTTTGTGGTGAAATTTATTGCTTCATCCAATATAATTTCTTCTTCAAATGAATGAAACGATGATTCATATAGTTCTAACATTCCCTCAACATCTAAAGAATGACATTTCTCAAAATTTCCCCTTTTATCCTGAAAACAAGCAAAAACATCTGCAAAAACAACAATCATATACAAAATTAACTGAGGAAGAATGAGCAGAATTACTAAGTAATGTATTTGTTCTATATTTTGTTCAAATATATATATATAATATATATATATATATATATATATATATATAATATATATATATATAATATATATATATATATATATCTTATCTATATATATATATATATATATAATATATATATTATATTCAATAAATTGAAAAAATATTTTTTTTTATTATAAATAGGACCAGAGTAAATATATTAAATGACCTGTGGAAATATTATAACCATGTTGCCTTAGGAGTCTGAACTTGAGTGATGTGGCATATAAATTATTTTTCAACTTGGATGTTTGTGTATTGTAAATGTTGTCAAGTATATTCCTTATTTCATTAGTAAATTGATATGCCACTCCAAGCCTTTGCAATACATCAATAAATTCAAGTTGATCAATCTCACTTTCCATTTTCTTAAACATCATCTTTACTTTTTCTCTTAGCATTAACCTTTGTTCTTTGTACATTACTTCCTGCATTAACTAGAAGGTGTTAGTTTCATTTTATTAATAAAATTAATGTACAAATGAGGAACATAAAGTATTAAACCATACCTTATATTCACTACTTAATGACTGAATATAATCATAGGTCCAAATTGATGCTTGGAACTTAGCCGATCGACGAGTAACTGCCTGACTAGAATCTTTGGTAACTTCATTGGATGCCTTGCATCGAGTTGTATGATAGAAATTAGAGTTGTATATTGCTAGAGAAGAAGGCCTTTTTTCTTGAGGAAGAAATATTTTAGTAAACCTAAATGGATATGGTGCAAGTATAGAGAAATCCATTGGCTACAAAAGAAAAAGGATATTAATTACTATTTGAAAATTTTGGTTGGTTCACAGTTGGGTTTTCTTGTTGTGCAAATATATATAAAACAAGCTTGATGTGATGCCTCATGAAGCACAACCATGTTCTTGAATTATCTTTAGACAAAATTCGCACGTCTTTGTTTGCTCATAAAAACAAGGAAATGTTTGAAGTAGCAAGTTGGTTCTATAATTTGTTAAATTTTAAATTTAATTACGATCAACATGACAATGAAGATATTTGTATTCACTTTAGTCACATTGTTCCTCACAAAAACTATATAATCTAAATTAATCCTCAAGAATATAAAAGATCTTATTTAATCTCTTTAGATCATGTTAATCTTTCTATTAATATTTTCGTAAAATCAGTTTTTTTTTACGACCGCTATATGTATTATTTATACCACATATAGTTTTTAATAATTACGTGAACAACTATGTTAAATTTTATTATTTATTATTTATTTCTTAAATATTAAATTGGTTTTTATTTTTAAACAATACAAATTTAAAAATGTTTCTAGAAGAAATTGATCCTAAGAACCTTTAAGTCGCGTCCAACGTCTTTGTTACCAATGTAATATTAAAAAATTCTGAATTTAAAATAATTTTTTTGAAAATATGTAAATATTTATTTGTGTCTTACTTGATAAAATGTAAATCATATTTGAAATATTTAATTATTTAAAATTAATTCAAATTAAATAATAATCAGTTAATTTAATTATAATTTAATTAATTATTAAAATATTTAATTATTTCAAATCAAATAATCAATTAATTTTTTAAATTATTTAATAAATTAAAACTAAATAATAATCAAAATTTAATAGTAATTCAATCAAATATTAATGAATTCATTTCTATTTGATTAATTATATTTAGGATTTATATTTTATTAATTTTATATTTAAATTTATGTATTATTCAAAATAAATAAATATTTATTTTTGTGTTATTTGAAATAAGTAAATATAAATGTTTATTATGAATTATTAAGTTAAGCATTCATCACTAAAATTATTAAATATAAAAACGGTTTGATTTAGTGGTAAAATAACTACCATTTAATTTGAAGGGATTTTGGGTTCGAGACAAAGACATAGAATGTGGCTTAAAAATCTCTAGGTTCAATTCCTCTTTATGATATTTTCAAATTTGAATTATTTAAAAATAAAAATAAAAATAAAATTAAAAATTAATTTAGTATTTCAAAAATAAAATCTAACATTGTTGGCCAAAAATTATTAAAAAATGCATGTGACATAAACAATACACATGGCAGTCCAGTCAATGTTTAAAAGTAGGAAAAATTGATTTTAAAAAAATTGGCACCTGCAAACAAATTGGCCTGTCCAGTGGAACAAACGTGTTTTTGTGTGAAAAAATTATTTGTCTCTTTAGAAGAAACTGTCGTATTATTTACTCGGTTATCATCGATTGATTTCTAATGCGCGTTAACGTATGTGGTTGAGGAGTGGTAATATTTTTAATGTCTGGGGTCACTCTTTTGAGGAGTGGTAGGATTTTAGCAGTAACGGTAAACCTAAAGAACACCTCTCGATCCCGAAACGATGCTCTAGAATCTGAACCACCCGTTATTATGACTGTTGGTATGGCGAAGACAATGAATACTAGCGGAGTCATAGGTCGAATTTTAACTCCGGTCCCGACTTCAGCGTCGATGCTAGGAGTGGTGGTTACTTTATAATCAGTAACAAGCGTATCGACCTATCTAAGGCCTACTATGACAATTATGAGGGACTTCAACCACCATATGTCCCGAGTTTTACTATGCTTCGAGTTTTACTATGCTTCTAGTTACTAAGGAATACCCGTATTGAAAACTCCTCCCTTATAACAAAGAAGTAAAAAAAGTATTTTTGTAATTTCATAATTTTCTTGGACATAAAACCTTAATGTGTGCTTTTCAGGGATTTTGTTCACAACACGCTGAAGGATGGAATGGTCAAATTTGCTGAAAAGGAAAAAGCTCGACCAGAGGGAGAGCCTAGTCCTAAAGTTGAAGAGGCTATATTTGTCGAGTCCGCCAACGTATTCATGGTGGACATAGCTGAAAGCACTGAGGGATTTGAACCTGAATATGAGGAGAAAATTAAAGTTGTTTTTCCTAAGGTTGACGAAGAACTCATAAACTTTTTGAATCGGTGTAAGCACAAAGATTCTGAGGTCATGCTTTATCAATGCTGCAACAACGTCTTTGATAGAGAAATGGAAAAAGAGTTGTAAAAACCAACATTGGATATTCAGAGAGAGTTGTTCGACAATGTCATCCCCTGACTTTTGACCCTAAGATCCCACATACCATTAGCATCCTTGCACGCAAACAAGGTCACCTCTTACTCCATCTCCCTCTCATCTTTGGTTTTTGCTTTTGTAGGGATCATCAAGCACCTCTTTGTTGGCGCTTTTACCTTTGTATTTACATGTTCATTACTTATCTAACCACTAATCAAAATAGCAAAAGTATGTTTTGTTTTTCTAAAATTTATTGGGCAAGGTAGGGATTTTCATCAAGAGCATCAAGCATGGTTCCTCATCTAGGGTTTGTGTTGATTCCTCAAGTCAAAGTGTGGTAAACCATTGATTCTCAAGGGTCTATATTTCAATGCATGATCTCTAAAGTTCTAAAGCACCTTTCAATCTCATTTTGATCAAGACTACATCAAAGTTTTGTTGCTTAATTCTCAAGAAAAGTAAAAGATTCATGTGTTTATTTACATGCCTTCCTCACCAGGTTACCTCAAGCTTTGAGCAATATAATCAACAGATATTCAAGGATACCTTATTTTGAGCTAATATTATTATCCATGTACTTTGAAGAGCAAGGAAAGTCCAAGTGCACAAGCTTGTTGAAGGTAGAGAAAAATAAGAAAGGGGGGTTTGAATTGTTTTCACTGAATAATAAAACTTTTGCAAACAAAACACACACGAAAGATAAAGCAATCAACACCAAAGTTAATCCTAGTTCGCTTGAAATTCAAAGCTACTCTAGTGCACCCGAGCAAGGTGATTCCGCCTTCAACAAGGACTTAATCCAATAATCTAGACAGATTACAACAAAAGCGTCTAAGAGAACAAAGATCTCTTAGCCCTCTGAAGTCTACAGACTTCACAAGTCACTTGAGGAAATATTCAACAACTATTTGAGAATTACAACGAAGTGTTTAGTGCTTCTAGGTGAGCAATTTTAACACAATAAGAACAATAAAAGTTCACACTAAGAGCAACAACTCGTGTGAACAGATTCGAACAAGAATTAAAAATATAGAATGATTTTTCATTATTATTGTATGAATGCTTTGTGTCTTGTATGAAGATGATATGACCTTTATATAGTGCTTTGAATGTGATGTCGTTGACTGAAGCATTAATGTTGATATCTTGACAATGATGTGACTTAATTGATATTAAGTTTGTTGCTCTTTCCATCGTAATTTTGGAGAGTATTTATTTTTCTCTAAATAAATATTAATACCATATATGGAAACTTCGTTGTTAAGTCTTTAACATTGATCTGTTGGCATAAATCAGAGTGCGCGAAATCTAGATCATCTTGTTCAGCATGTATTCTCCAGATAGTTGTTAGAAGTAATTTTTCTTCAGAAGTTCTTGATATGTCTTCAGTTGGACCTTCTTCAGATGTACGGATCAACAGAGTAACTAAGTGTGGAATCCTTCAGATTCAGAGTATCTGAGTCTTTAGACTTCAAATGTTGTGAGCGACATTGTCTTCAGAGTCAGAGCAACTGTTTTTTTTAATTCTAAGTCATCTGCTCTAGACTTGTGTGATGTCAATTGTTGTCTATCAGATTCATTTTCTGTTAGAGTCCTGCATACTTAGATAAATCTGTTAGGGTACCAATTTGTTTCATCCTTTGTTATCATCAAAACTTAGAGATGAGTTATAGACCCAAAATCTTGTTCTAACAATCTCCCATTTTTTGATTTTGACAAAAACTTCAGACTTATGATGAAACAATGATACTTCATAAAAAATTTAAAGGAGTTATCTCAGAGGCAGATGTATGATGACTCCCCCTGAGATAAGCAATCTCCCCCTAAATTAGATGTTTAAGAAGGTTTAGATGTTCTTACCAGATCTCCTTAAGTTGTATAGCTTGTTTCTCAGATGTTTTAACTCAGATACTTCCTGCAGAGCTTTAGACTTCATAATAATAGTTTTTAAATATGCGCAGTGCATTATTATGAGGCTTAGATATTATTTCATCAGATTCTGTTTAATTTATTCTCCCCCTTTTTTGTCAGACTAAAAAATACATATCAAGGCAAGTAAAGGCAAAACGGATTCCATTGATAAGAGAAAAGTGCAGATAAGGGAAATAAGAAAAACTTAGAAAAAAACATAGAAGTTAAACACTTAGAGAATTAAAGTATTACAATCTAAGTGTGCCTAAGGGTTCGGAGGAGGTGACATCCTCTACAATAGCTGAGTCAGCAGATTCTAAATGTTGGACTTGACAGAGTCCTGTTGATCCAGTCTGGCTCTCACAATCTGTTGCTCTTTTTGTAGTTCCTTCAGAGCCTTCAACAAAAGTGGAGCAAAAATAGAGTGAGATGACTCCCCCTGAGTCAGAGCAGTTTCCTTAGCCTTAGAAGCTTCTTCTGCAGCAATGCGTGCTGCTTCTTCAGCGTCAGGCTTGGCTTTGGCTTCAGCTTCAGCAGCAGCAACAACCTCAGCGGGGTCCTTTTCTGCAGCTTCTCTTCTTGCTTTCTCTTCTTCTTCTAAGCGAGCCTTTTCCTTTGCTTCTCTGCGAGCTCTCTCTTTTTCCTCTCTGGCCAGACGGGCTTGTAACCTCTCTCCAGCTTCTCTGATAAAGTCGTTTCTGACTTATTCAAAGAGGCCTTTCAGCTTGAAAGCCTCATATGTCATCCATCTGATTACTCTATTATAGTGAATCCTCATTGTAGAGGGATTCTCATTGATTTTAGAGTTTTCAGAGAGTGATTTGAGCTTTTCCACTGAAGACTCAACAAATAAGGCGATTGCCTCTTCTAGAGTGGGGAAGGTGGGTTTAGGTTCAACGGTGGGAAGGATAGGTTCTGGTGGTGTAAGGATGGTTTCAATGGGAGGGTCAGATGTTTGGGTAACAAGGTTTTTAGAGGGAGTTTCAGTGTGAGGTTCAGAGGGTGGTATTGTTGGGTGTTCATATGGGGAATGAATGGAGGTTTCTGGCTTAGATGGGTTTTGAGTAGAGATGGAGTGAGCTTGGAGTTGTGCAAGAGTAGGGGATTGAGGGTCAGATGCTTCAGGCTGGTCAGAGTCAGATGAGATGTTATAGTAGGATTGAGATGAGAGAGTGGAGGAGGGTCGTGATATGGGTTCATTGAATAGTAGGGCCTCAAATATTGGTAGTGTTGTAGTGGTTAGATTAAAGTGTTGAAGAGGAGGCGAGGGTGGATTAGAGGTATGAGTTTCAAAAGGATTTGTGGTGGATGTTGTGGGTTCAGAGTCTGTGTAGATTGGAGATGGTTGAGGTAAGGAAAAATATAATTGCCTTATATGTAAAGTAGGAGATTCATAGGGTTGAAACTTACAAGGAGAGGAGGAGACCAGAGGCACAGGAGGTCTGGATACAGATGGTTCCCCCAGCTTCTGAGTTTTCTTCTTTGACTTTCTTTCAGATGGCTCTCGCATCCTCTTCATGAAATTGGGTGGATGTTCAGCTAGCCAATCCACCGGGAAGTCAGAGATGTTTACCCCTTGATTTGCCAAGTCCTATAGATAGTGGACGATAACCTTTGGGGGATCTATCTTAGAAAATAGATATAGACCATTGGGTATCTTCATTTGATCCTTCAGAGCTTCCCAGGAGGTGTCCATAAATGGATTGACCAGAACTCTCTCAATGATGCCCATGATCTTCAGATTCCTTGAGTTTAGAGGCTTGCCGGTGTCTACCGTCACACATTCTATCAAATTGTGGGATATCAGATGATCCACCAATCCGCTTTCTATCAGAACATTGGAGATTAGCCTTCCCAAAGATGGTGAAGTTCCTTGTTCTTGGAGGATTTTCCTTCTGCGCTCTGCTTAAAGATTTTCCTTGTTCTCAGATTCTGGTGAAGTTCCTTGTTCTTGGAGGATTTTCCTTCTGCGCTCTGCTTAAAGATGGTGGGAATAATTTCTTGGGACATACATTTTGCCCTAGGGTTGATATTGTAGATTCTTCTTCCCCTAGTCTTCTCCATATTCAGAAGTTTTGCGATAGATTTCTCAATAATAACCATATTCACCCCCAGAACGTATGAGACGATGCAGTGGTCATCGCAATCTGCAAATCTCCAAAACTCTTTGACCAGAAATGTGTAGATTGGACCATAGAGTCTCTGAAAGTGGTTTTCCCAACCTTGTTTTCTTAATTCCTTTGTGAGATCAATACCATTTCGCTTCATGTTTTCAAAATCTACCAGAGATTCACACAAAACTTCTAGTTTGTCAAAAGGTGTTGCAAGATGAATGTGGGTTGGATGATCCAAAATGTGTGGTTCCTTGTAGACTGGAATTGATATTGCAGCAGTTACAGTGGTGGTTTGCTGGGAAGAAGTTGTATGTTGTTCATTTGATACCATTTGTTGAGAGAAATTGTACACTTGTTGTTGTTGTGAATCCGTGAATAAGATGAAGAACAAGTGAAGAACACTGAAGAACTTTGAGAAAAGGTTAGTAACAAGGGTTTGTGTTGGATTGTGAGTGAAAAGTGTGATAGTGGGAGTTGTGACAAGTATTCATATACAATGTTAGCATGCAAAACAATATTAATTAATGGGAATAGAAAACAACAAACATTTAATATCACGAAAATTGAGTTGACACGCGAGGGGAAATTAATTACAGCTTATGATGGATGTCTAATCCCAAAAACCGCACACTGCTCGAGAAGATCTAAATAGTCTGGCTCTTGAGTTCTGTGCTAGACAGTTGTCTAGAAGATCCAAGGTCAGACGTAAGAGAGGCCACATGTTGATATATCTGACTTTAGGAATACCAAGAGATTGGATTTTGAGGATTTCTGGTTCAAATTACTTATAACTGGTAAAAATATCAGAGTCAAATCCAAATGCTAGAAGATTTAAGTTAGAGATTATTTTGACATTTCAGAGAGGGAGCACATATTTTTGACTCATTCTGGGCAATTTGCCATGTTTAAATGTTTCAGAATGAATGGGAATCTATCTTCATCTAGGGGTTTTATGAAGATATCAGCCAATTAGTACTTTGTATCTATGAATTTTAATGTTATTACCCCTTTCTGAACATAGTCTCTGATAAAATGATGTTTAATTTCTATGTGCTTTGCTCTGGAGTGAAAAATAAGGTTCTTACTTAAACATATGGCAGCAGTATTGTCACAAAAGATAGGAACATTACTCTCATATATTTGAAGGTCTTCTAGTTGATTCTTTATCCAAAGCATATGAGTAGTGCATAATGAAGCTGAAATATATTATGCTTCTGCAGTAGAGAGTGCTATGGTTGACTGTCTTTTTCTAGCACAAGAGATAAGGTTTCCTCCCAAAAATTGACAGTTTCCAAATGTACTTTTTTGTTCCAATCTGTCTCCAGCGTAATCTGCATCACAATATCTAGAAAGCATATACTTTGATGTTTTCTCATACATCAGGCCAAGGTTAGATGTTCCTTTCAGATACCTTAGAATTCTCTTAACAACTGTTATATGAGATTCCTTTGGATCTGATTGGAATCTGGCACAAAGACAAACACTGAAGAGAATATATGGTCGTGTACCAGTCAGATAGAGAAGGGAGCCTATCATACCACGATAGATCTTCTAACAAACCTTTTGACTTACCTCTTCTTTCTCCAGAATGCATGTAGGATGCATGAGAGTCTTTACTGGTTTACTTTCTATCATTTCAAATTTCTTCAGAATATCTTTTATGTATTTTCTTTGATATACATATGTAGTGTCTGAAGCTTGGTTGATTTGAATTCCCATAAAGAATTTTAGTTCTTGCATCAAACTCATTTCAAATTCTTCCTGCATTAACTCAAAGAATTCTTGACAAACAGAAGGGTTAGCAGAACCAAAGATTATATCATCAACATATATCTAACAGATCATGAGGTCATTTATGATGTTTTTACAAAAGAGAGTAGAATCAACTTTGCCTCAGATAAAATCATGTTCCAGAAGAAAAATGCTTAGTCTTTCATACCAAGCTCTAGGAGCTTGTTTTAGGCCATACAAAGATTTTTTCAATTTAAAAACATGTTCTGGATATTTTGAGTTTTCAAAACCTGGAGGTTGATGAACATACACTTCTTCAAAAATATATCCATTATGAAATGAACTCTTGACATCCATCTGATATAGTTTGATGGAATAATTTACAGCGAATGATACAAGTAAACAAATAGATTCTAACCTGGCGACTGGAGCAAAGGTTTCGTTGTAGTCAATGCCCTCTTGTTGACTATAACCTTGTGCTACCAGTCGTGCTTTGTTTCTGACTACTTCTCCCTTTTCATTTAGTTTGTTTATGTACACTTATTTGGTTCCAATAATGTGGGTACCTTTTGGCTTTGGTACAAGATCCCAGACATCGTTCTTTGCAAATTGACCGAGTTCGTCTTTCATTTCCAGAATCCATTATTTGTCTTGAAGTGCCTCTTCATAAGATGTTGGCTCTATCAGAGACACTAATCCCAAAGGGGTTTCCTCAGATGCTTTGAATGTAGACCTTATTCTGACATGTTCATCCTTGTTTCCCAGAATCAATTCTTCAGATACGTTTAGTCTATTTCTTGATCTTTTCTGTATAATTGAGATTTCGGTTGCTTTTGGTGTTTCCGTTTCAGCTTCCTCATATTCTTTAGTCTTTTCATCAGAACCTGCAAGTGTTATCTCCAGATCTGCAAGTATTTCAACTAGCTTTTACATTTTAGAGTCAAGCTTATCATCAAATTTGACATGTATTGATTCTTCCATAATTTTATTTTCTGTATTGTATACTCTGTAGCCCTTAGAGCGCTTCGAGTATCCCAACATAATACCTTTTTGTGCTTTTGAATCAAACTTGTTCAGATTATCTTTAGTGTTTAGGATAAAACAGGGGAATCAAAAAGGATGAAAATAAGAAATGTTGGGTTTTCTTCCCTTAAACAGTTCGTAAGGAGTCTTCCTCTAGAATAGGTCTTATAGAGATTCTATTCTGAATATAACAAGCTGTATTTACTGCTTCTGCCCAAAAGTGCTTAGCCACATTTGTTTCATTGATCATGGTTCTGGCCATTTCTTGGAGAGTCCTATTCTTCCTTTCTACAACCCTATTTTGCTGTGGAGTTCTAGGACAGGAGAAATCATGGGATATCCCATTGGAATCAAAAAGTTCTTCAAAAAGTTTATTTTCAAATTCGCCACCAAGATCACTTGTGACTCTGATAATCTTAGAGTCAAATTTGTTTTGCACTTTTGAACAGAAACTAGTAAATACAGAGTGTGACTCATTCTTGTGTCTTAGAAATTTTACCCATGTCCAATGACTATAATCATCAACAATGACGAGTCCATACTTCTTACCATTGACTGAAGTTGTCATAACCATTGTCACTTAATTGACTTATGGATAACAGGTTATGCATTAATCCTTCTACGTAAAGAACATCCGAAATAGAGGGAAGCGATCCATTACCAATTGTTATGGAGCCTCTGATTCTTCCTTTCTGATTTCCTCCAATACCTACAAAGCCAGCATCTTTAAGTTCTAGGCTTTGGAACATATGTTTTCTTTCCGTCATGTGTCACGAGCATGCAAAGTCTAGGTACCATGATTGGTGTCTTAACTCTACTGCATAGGATATTTGCAACATAAACTATTTTATCTTTTGGTACCCAGAATCTTTTGGGTCCTTTGTGATTAGTTCTCCCAGAGTTTCTGGAAACTTTGGGTTTTCTGGCATTAGTAAAATTTTGTGTTTGTGCATGTGTGTAATGATAAGAAAAGGGAGATTTAGGTTTATCATTTGCACAAGGTATTTGCCCATCTTCATCAGAGTCATATCCTATCCCTCTTTTCTTATTCTTACTAACTCCATAAATCATGGTAGCCATTTTGCTTCTTTCTAGCCCATTTTTTAGAAATTTTTGAAACACTTTTTCATATTTTTATATGATTGTGTCAGAACTTTGTGGAGCTTTGGATAAAGCTTCTTCAAGTTTTAAACATTTTTTAGTTAAAAATTCATTTTCTTTTTCCAGAACAAAAATTATGCCTTTTAATTCAGAAACTTCTATCTCAAGCTTATCACGTTCTTCAACAGTTTCTTCAAGGACTCTCTTTAGAGTCTTGAATTTCTGTCGAAGCTTCTGATAGGAGCTTAGAGTTGAGATAATCAAGATTCAAGGTCAGAGCGAGAGAGATCAGAAAATACCTCTTCGGAATCAGATTCCCTTTTGGATGACTTCCAGACGTGGTAACCATGAATGCCACATTTTCTTGTTCCTCTTCAGAGTCTGATTCTGAGGCATCAGATTTAGAGTCATCCCAGGTAGCCATGAGTCCCTTCTTAGTTTTGAAGGAGTTTTTCTTGAATCCATCTTTTTTGGAATTGTCTTTCTTGAGCTTTGGACATTCGTTTCTATAGTGTCCTGGTTCCTTACATTCGTAGCATGTTACCTCTTTGTTTGGTTTGCTTCTGGAAGTTGATTCTGAGCGATCTGCCTTCTGTCTTGGTCTTCTGAAGTTATTATTCCTTTTTCTCCAAAGTTGTTTAACTTTTCTGGTTAGAAGATATAACTCTTCTTCATCATCAGAATCATCCTTTTCAGAGTCATCATTGTCTTCTTCAGCTTGAAAAGCTTTGTTCTTTTCTGGTTTGCGTCTTTCAGATCTAGACTTCAGAGCCACAAATTTTCTTTTCTTTTAGGGCTCTTCTTCCTCTAGTTCTATCTCATGACTCCTAAGGGAGATGATGAGTTCTTCCAGGTTTATGTTGTTCAGATCTTTTGATATCTTCAATGTAGTGACCATAGGTCTCCACTTCTTTGTCAAACTTCTGACAATCTTTTTGACATGATCTGCAGTTGTGTAGCCCTTGTCCAGAACCTTGAGTCCTGCAATTAAAGTTTGAAATCTAGAAAACATTACCTCTACAACTTCATCATCCTCCATTTTGAATGCTTCATATTTTTGAATTAGAGTCAGAGCCTTTGTCTCTTTGACTTGAGTGTTTCCTTCATAGGTCATCTTTAAGGAGTCAAGTGTTTCTTTAACAGTTTCCCTGTTGGTGATCTTTTCATATTCATTGTAGGATATGGCCTTCAACAGTATTGTTCTTGCTTTGTGGTGATTTTTGAAATCACGCTTCTGATCATCAGTCATTTTATTTCTGGCAATAGCAATACCAATATCACATACAAGTGGTTCATAGCCAATTGTAACTATGTCCCATAAGTCAGCGTCATATCCCACGAAGAAGCTTTTGATTTTGTCTTTCCAATAATCAAACTTGTTTCCATCAAACACTGGAGGTTTAGCATTGTAGCTGTCTATTTCATTGGTGTTAGTCATTATGTTTTTCTCACGCTGGATCTTCTCTACACTGTTAAGTGTTTGATTTGAAAATCAATAACATATCCGAAGCTCTGATACCAATTGAAGGTAGAGAAAAACAAGAAAGGGGGATTGAATTTTTTTCACCGGATAATAAAACTTTTGCAAACAAAACACACACGAAAGATAAAGCAATCAACACAGAAGTTTATCCTGGTTCGCTTGAAATTCAAAGTTACTCCAGTCCACCCGGCCAAGGTGATTTCCCTTCAACAAGGACTTAATCCAATAATCTAGACAGATTACAACAAAAGCGTCTAAGAGAACAAAGATCTCTTAGCCCTCTCAAGTTTACAAACTTCACAAGTCACTTGAGGAAATATTCAACAACTATTTGAGAATTACAATGAAGTGTTTAGTGCTTCTAGGTAAGCAATTCTAACACAATAAGAACAATAAAAATTCACACTAAGAGCAACAACTCATGTGAACAGATTTGAACAAGAATTAAAAATATAGAATGAGTTTTCAGTATTATTATATGAATGCTTCGTGTATTGTATGAAGATGATATGGCCTTTATATAGTGCTTTGGATGTGATGCCGTTGGCTGAAGCATTGATGTTGATATCTTGACAATGATGGGACTTAATTGATATTAAGTTTGTTGTCATTTCCATAGAAATTTTGGAGAGTATTTATTTTTCTCCAAATAAATATTAATACCATATATGGAAACTTCGTTGTTAAGTCTTTAACGTTGATCTGTTGGCGTGAATTAGAGTGCGTGAAATCCAGATCATCTTGTTCAGCATGTATTCTCTAGATAGTTGTTAGAAGTAATTTTTCTTCAGAAGTTCTTGATATGTCTTCATTTGGACCTTCTTCAGATGTACGGATCAGCAAAGTAACTAAGTGTTGAATCCTTCAGATTCAGAGTATCTGAGTCTTCAGACTTCAGATGCTGTGAACGCCGTTGTCTTCATAGTCAAAGCGTTTTTTTAATTCTAAGCCATCTGCTCTAGACTTGTGTGATGTCAGATGTTGTCTATCAGATCCATTTTCTGTTAGAGTCTTGCATACTTAGATAAATTCGTTAGGGTACCAATTTGTTTCATCCTTTGTTATCATCAAAACTTAGAGATAAGTTGTAGACCTAAAATCTTGTTCTAACACTTGTTCCAACTGGTTTGACCAAAAAAGTCAACATTTGAAGTCAAAGTTCCAAAGATCACAACTCCTTGAATTCTCAACATTTTTGAATGCTTCCTTTTGCATATGAATCTTCTCAACATCCTCTACAACTTCTCTTTACATGACAACAGCCAATTATGCTTGGAGGATCATCAAAGATTTAGAGACATTATAGGTCATTTGTGAACTTAGTGAAATTTGACCTATTCTCAAGTGACTTTTTCTCAACTTTCAAGGATTATAACTTCTTCAATTTTCAAAATTTTAGGCTTACTCTTTTTGCACAATATCATTTATGATGCACTCTACACGTTTGCTTCAAGGATCAAAGTCAAAAGATGCTTGGAAGGCCATGGATTTCATTGAGACATTATAGGTCACTTTCATCAATTGGGTACTTAAATTTTTCCAAGTTACATGACCAGTTTTTCTTGCCAACCTCAACATGCCATAACTTTGTGCTCAAGCATCCAAATTCAACATTTCTTGGCACATTATAATATATATTTTGATGTCAACACATTGCAAAAATAATGGGATCAAAAAGCCTCATAGGCAAGATGCCCCATTGAGTTGAACATACACAAGTTCCTAAACCAATCAATAAGGACAATCCCTTTATGATCTCTATAAATTGAAACAAGAGAACAATCCTTCCTTATTCACTCACCTGCTTCTAATTATCCTGAACAACAAGGTATTCCATGATAATCTGAAGTTTTATAATTGTTTGAAGTTTGATAATAATGTATATCAATTACTAGAATTGTTCTTCTCTGTCAAGTAGGCAATTCACAATATGGTATACAAGTGCTCAAGGAATTATAGAGTTGAAACTTTTAGAAATGTAATGAAAATGTATGCAGAAGTTTCAATAAAAATTTGTATGGAAAGACACTTGTTTTGAAAATGAGAGAGTAAGAAATTTGAATTGCAATGAAAGAGGTAAGTTTTCAAAATCTGATAAGTAGAGTATTTATAGTATCTTAAAACCTTCTTAAAGTGTATGAATGCATGAAAAGATTCCAAACCAATTTAGTTTGAGTTAGATTTTGAATAAAAACTGCCACTGCTTCACTGGTAACCGTTTACCAAAAGGTAATAATCAGTTACACCTGAAGTGGTGTTTACAAATTTGAAAAAATCACGCGTGTAACCAGTTACCAAAAATGGTGTAACTGGTTATACCTCCCATACCCAGCCAAATGACACAAATGCGCTATTGTGTAACCGGTTACTAGGAAAGGTGTAACCAGTTACACCTGCATTGAAAATGAAAAATACTTATAAAAATGAGTTTTGGCCAGGTTTCAAAGGTGTTAAAAACATGTATGCAATATGACATGAATACCATGATTTTTCTTGAGCACTTAATAATGAACATAATGAAGATGCTTACTTGTACCTTATATGAATTAATCAAACTATCCAAAGCTATTCTCATAACTTAAATTTGAAATTGGATACTTTAGTCTTTGAAATGAATCTTTATCCATTCTTTTGTCATGATCTAATTCTTCTAACTTGTCTTCATCAAAACTAACATTTGAAGAAACTTGTCTTCACATTTCCCCTTTTTTATGATGATAACCCGTTGAAAATTTGATAAGATTTTCTCCCCTTAACAAGGATAACTCCCCCTTCATCCTTAAATGAAAGTATTTGAAATTTGATTATTGCATCAAATTGTTAGAGAGAGGCATGCAAATACACATAATATCTTCTCCTCATTTGTCATTAACAAAAAGGATGAGAAAAGACTTAAAACATTATAAACCTATAAGAAGCACTTCACAATATAATTGCACATCAAAACAAAACATCATAAACAATATATAACAATGCATACCATATCATTAAGTCTTCCATAATTACTTAAAACAAGACCAAAAATTAGAGATTAATACATAAACCCGAAAAGAAAAACAGAACGAAAACATAAATAGCATAATTTAGCAAGATTGTTCAAAAACTTTTACATAAAACATAAACTACGACATCATAGCATAATCAACATAATTCTTTATTGACTTTCCTCCATGTCATCCTCATCAATATGGTCATCTTCATTTTGGTCTTAGGTTTGGGTTTGGTATTGCCTTTTCAGGGGGTCATGTCAAGACGAAGTTCTCTAAAACCGGATACTATATAAGTCTCCATGGAACATAACTTATTGTAGAGGGCTTCATTGTTGTAACTACCTTCGGTGCGGGTGGAGGTATGTTAACGGAAGGATCATCCTTATGCTTGTAGATACCATCTTTATCCTTGAATATTCTTGTATTTCTTCTGACATCACCAAAATTAATTTCACATTCCATTGCAGTCATTTTCTTCTTGAGCTCCCTCTTAAAATCAACACCACGATGTTCCATAATAAGAGTGATCAATCGAGCATATGGTAGTCCACCACTGAAACCTTGTTGGTGTTGCATGTGATTCATTATCACAAAATCCCAATCTACCTTTATCGTATTCTTAATCTCATAAATCAGTTGCATCTCAGTGTCACCAATTTGTGAATGATTCGAGTGTTTAGGCAAAAGGATGTAAACTATGAAAAAATGTAACATCCTATCACTAACAGTGAGATTTTTTCGAAATAGAATTAACCGGGCCGAAGTTGTGTTTCGAGCTCTCTTGTTCATAATTTCTTGCTCAGACAAATAGCTAATACTAAAGTAGTATCTAACCTTGCTATAACCAGGCCATTCAGGGGTAAAACCATGCACAATTCTCTGACCCTCATAAGGAATGTCTAAACATATACCAAAATCTTCCAAAGATAAAACAATATCCTTTCCCATAACTCTTGAAGAAAAAATAAAGTCAGTTGTAATAGACAAATTTGCATAAAACTCTCTAACCATGTCATGGTAAATGGGTTATGAGTCAAGAATCAGAATGTCCAAATCTTGATGATGGAAAATGTTGGGAAATCAAAGCTCAAAGAGGGAAAAGAAGCAAGATTACCATATTTAAGAGGCAACAATGGATGATTCCTAATGTTGAAGAGAAACCTTGTTTCTTTGAAAATGGGTTCAACAATTTCAATGTTAACATCTGAGTGTTGTTCAGAACCACCTTCACCCATCTTTGCCTTGCCTCAGTCTTTTCTTGAAGAATCCATGAAAGAGCTTCAAAGTGAGAAGGTTAGGGTTTGTGTAGTGGTAAATTCATGACCATTAAGCTATGAGTAAACTTAACATCAATAAAACCAGAGTCGCCACCACGCTTTTATTGTTTCCAAGGGAAAAGGAAAAAGTACGAACAAAACCCAAAGATAAGAAGTTTTCAAATTAAAACTAATAAAATGCCAGAGATTACAGGTAAGGGGGTTGGTTACACAGAGGTAAGGTGTTAGCACCCAAAGTGTCCTAGGTACTCCTAGGGAGCCATTTCTTATGTGTATATGTGTTTTTGATACAAAAGATGTTTGTAATAAATAGAATGTGGGGATGAGAAAAGAATTCATTATATATGTTTTTGTGTTTGACAAGACCTTCAAACTTGTGCCTACGTACCAACATAAAATAAGGGATCAAAACCTCGTAGTTCGGGGTATCAATTTTAAAGTGAGTGAATTTCTTTTAACAAAAATTTAAATTTAAAAGAGGCACAAAGGGCCTAAAAGAGTTTGAATGAGTGTTAGTTCTTTTTGTCTTTTGAAATTTTAAGTCAATATGGTTATATTCATTTATAAGTTTGATTTAAGAAAAGAGTTTAAAAATGCAATGGCATAAGGCCAAGGTTTCTAATTTGCAATAAAGTCTAAGTTTAGAAATCACAAGCAAAGAAGGTTTTTGAAAAGGGGGGGGGGGATTTGAAATTTAAGAGAATGGGAGGAGATGAAGATACTAATCCTAAGCAAAAATTTAAAAGTTAAAAGTTAAAAAGATTTGACCAATGGGATGTAATCCAATAGACAAGAATGTCATATAGAAACCCACATTTCCTTTGGACTTTAGAATCAAGCAAATACCAATAAACAATAAAGATTAAGAGTAAGACATCAAATAAAGATACCCACATATAAGCTGGAAACTTCATAGTCTTCTTCATAATCTTCCCATGTATCAGATGACATACTCCTTGAATGGCTCAGAATAAGGCATTAGACACAGGTTCAAAGTAACATTTGCATCAAGACCATGTGGCAGATGAACTCATATGGATCTCAACACTTGTATCATATGAAAATTCAAATCACAAGAACTTGGTTTTAGAAATATTGGCATTGGCCAAGTCCTTTTGCATAGGGAATGTTGCCTAATTCTAAGTCCAAAGCTCAGATCAAATCCAACAGTCCACATAAACATTTTTTAGGGGTTTTTGTTGTTTATTAAGTATTTTAAGGTCTTAAGACCACAAACACAAACAAAATACACAAGCATATATATACAATCACAATATATGGCTCAAGTGAGCAAAGTGAAAATGGCATTAACATAAACAAGTTAAATGATATGTAAAATGGCAAATGATAAATGTCTTGAATTTAAATGACATAAAGTAAATGACTTGTAATTAAAAGGTAAGTCAAATGTTAGTTGACTAGATGTTAGCAGAGTTTGGCTTTTCAATTGTTTAAGTCATTCTTTAGAGAACACTCAACCCTCTATTCACAAGCATGGATCCTTGAACCAAGACATCTTCCAAAGGAAGGAAAAAAGGCCAAGTTTCCATATAATACCATGAAAGGGGGGAGACTTACAATCTCACTTACTAGAATGCTATGCCTTTGGGTCAAAATTTAGCGCTACGTTAAGCAATCGTAATTGGACTTATGTAGAAGTCACAACTATCTGAGGTCGGGCAATAGAAATTTTGGTGTTAATGCATGTTAGAGATATGGTATAATGAACCATACTCCTAAAATATACCACACACAAAAATAAAATGATCAAAAGATGGACCTAATCTCATCCCTACTTGTATTGGTTCATCTAACACAAAGTTATTGATTAACCAATTAGCCTTAGGATATTGAGACTTCATTGGTTAATGAGAGGGATGTGATAGAATGGGATTGAAGATGAAGAGGGAGGGGAAATGAGACAAACACAAATTGGTCATCGGAGGAATTTTATCAAATTAAAATCATTCATTCATTTTGGGAGATGAAATGAACATTTCATCAATCCCCTAATCCAATGATTTTAATCCAACAAAGTCAAATTAACCTTGACCAAGGCCAAACACATAGTCAAACTTCACAAGTCAATAAAAATGGTTCAACATAATTTATATACAATTAATCAATTAAAAATCAAATTAAAAATGCATTTTAATTAAATTTAATTTGGTCAAAACCTAAAACCTCTTCAAAACACCAAATAAATGGCTAAGAGATTTGTCCTAGGTCAAACAAGGTTAAAGGACCTTAGACAAAAAATTTCATGATTTTTGAAAAGTCAGAAGTATTTTTATACAATTAAAAATATGCATAAAACCAATTAAATCATGAAAAATATCAATATTAATCCAAAAAAATAATTTTAATTCAGAAAATGAAATAGAAAAATATTTAAATTTTTTTGGTGAAAGTCCCATATTTTTTGGATTAATAATGAAATTGATATGAATTAATGAAAATAAATGGATTAAACATAAAAATCAGAAATTAAAATAAAATTAAAAAAAACAAGGGCCATCAGATCTCCCTCATTAATTGAGGTGGCAAATCTGATGGCCAAGCGCGCGCGTTCCACCATGCACCAAGTCAAGCGCGTTGTAACAATAGTAATAAGAACCAAAGGTTGAGATTAAAACATTTTAAATGGATCATGTGGCTGAGAAGCAAGACAACTCATCACCGGAGCCAGAGCTCCGGTCTTCTTCTCCGGTGGACCTCACCGGACTGGTCCACCATCAACCATCACCAAAATGAAAAAGCAAGACATGGATTTAAAGAAAAAATGCTAAGGAGCTCAGATCTGGCCTCAATTTTGTCCAATTCCAAGTATATGAAAAGATACAGGGGTGTGAATTTTGAGGATCATGAACTGAATTGCTTCGATTTAACCTCAAAGCAACTCAATCTTGTTGCCTACATTGGTAGGACTTCAGCAAACTAACAATCAGCAAAATGGATGAGAAATGAGGGAGAATCGAAGAAGAAACGTTTCTGAAATCTCACATTCGAGGAGCTTCAGATTAGCTTGATCTTGCTTCCAATTTGACTTGGCTTGACTCTAGAAGCTTGCAGAAGATGATTTGGATGGTTAAAAAGCTTGGACTCTTGGAGTTTCAATCCTAAAACAGAAGGAGAATTGAAACTCGGTTTCTCAAGAAACCTTCAAGATTATCTTTTCAACGGTGTTTGGGGAAGAAGGGGGTCAAAGCTTGGGCAAGAGGGATCCTATTTCTGATCATGAAAGGTCTTATTTATAGCCAATGTGAATGATATTTGCACACTTCCAAATTTGGAAAAATTTCAAATTCTCCCTTGCATGGATGCATGGGCGTGCATTAGGCCCATGAGATGATGCCATCTGATCCAAAGTTCAGTGTACCTCATGCTGAAATCATGTTAGAAGCTCATGCAAATGTGTGTGAAAATTGGAACTTGAAATTATCCAAATGTGCTTTAACTTACACCCATACGCAAGTCCCTCAATTTTAATCCAAATGGGATGACCTTGACTATTTTAGAAAGTTGAGATCAAGGGGAACAACTTTCATGTTGAACACGTTTTCATTTGAAGCTTGGATCATGATGAATTTTGATATGGAAGTTTGGGAAATCAAACATATTTGAAAATTTTCTAAGTCCCAAGTCAAATGTTCACTTCTTCCACCTTGATTACCTTTTTCTATGGACTTCAAATGAAACGAGTTCCTTCATAAAAGTTTTAGATCTTTCAAACATCTTCAATTTGGTCACAGATTTGACCTTATTTGGATTTGGCATGAAGGAGTTATGCATTTTAGAAGTTGAGGAAAATCACTTGTTCAATGGTATTGGCCCAAAATGACCTATAATGTTTCCTCTTGGCACAAGCATTTGAAAGTTGAATATGCACTTCCTCCACACATAAAAGTTTAATTAGACATATTGAATTTGATCATGCAATTTGAATGGATTTCATCTCATAGAAATTGAGCAAGTTATGGTCTTGGGAAGTTGACCTCCAAACTAGGGTTCAGACAAAATGACCTACAATCTTTCACCATAAACAATGACTTTTCAAGCAAACCTAGCTCTTCACTTCAACATGAAAGTTGTTTGGAATGTAACTTAGAGTGACTTTTCCCTTGTAATAATTTTCATATGACAAAAATTGTAGGAGATAAGGTCTAGGGAACCCCATTTTGACCAATTGACTTTCTCTGGTCGACCACCATGAACCATCTTGCTAGCTTGACATTCTCTTGACTTTTGGGACTCATGGAGGATCACATATGCATAAGATGATGAAATATGAAGTATCTATTGAAATATTTAATCAATTGTTGAAGAAACATATTGAAGAAGTCACACAAGATACCTAGATGAATTAGGGTTTCCAAGTCAAACAAACTCCAAACTTTTGATGATTTCTTGATCAAAATAACATGTGAAGATCATGGGGATCCGTATATGAAGTGTAGAGCCAACGTAAACCAATTCTTGATTGAGCTCCTTGCATTAAGGGTATCAAACCCTAAATATAAGCTTGATAGAGCATAGGTAAGCACACACACTACCTACAAAAGCAACAAACTATACATTGACATATTTTTGGTATTTTGGTTAGTAAATATAGAAAAACAAAGTATGATGCAATCTAAAGTGCTTTATGACCTCTCATAATGCAAACCCAATGAATGAGGGGTAAGGAGAATGCCAATGTGTGATCTCAATGCCAATGCATATAATGAGATGACATGAGGGATCTTAGGGTGAAAATTGGGGTCTTACAGTTTGGAGAAGTGATTTTCGGATAAGCTCTTTGAGGGATGTGAAGAAGTGGTTTGAGAAGTGAAATGGTTTATAAAGGGTTTTTATGAGTGGGGGATTAAATGTGATAATGTGATTGTTTTGGTATTTGGTATAAGATAAGTGGGTAATAAAGATAGTAGGTGGAAGAGTGAGATGAAAGTTGACCAGTAAGAAAAACAATTAAAAGCAGTAATTTTTCAAAATCTGAACAGAGGTAACCAATTACTAGAATATGCGTAATTGGTTACGACCATGCAAAAAGCAAAAAAATAACCCAAAAATGAAAAACAGGAAGATGTAGCAGTTACAAGAAATATGGTAACCGGTTACAACATGAAAAAAACAGTAATAGGATATGGCAATGCATACACAATAAATCATGAAAGTATTACTTATAAATGTAAACATAGAGGATTTAACATATTTATATTATGTACATATGTGATATAAGCATTATTTATGTCATAAAAAAAAGAATAAATAACATAAATAGTAATAATAATTCACAAAATTGAATTTGTGAATTAACATGAGATTTGAAAGTTTGCATGTACCTTAATGATTTTAATGATGATTGAAGAATGTCTTTGAAGAATCATACATCAAATTTATCCAATATGCAAAGTTTCCTTCGAATCATGTAGAACGATTCTTTTGCAAGCGACTTTGTGAAAATATCCGCGAGTTGTTTATGAGTATCATCGCCTTTAAGCACATGATCACGAAGGAAATGATATTGAATGTCGATGTGTTTTGTTCTTGAGTGCGTGACTGGATTTTTGGTTATGTTTATGGAACTTGTCTTATCACACTTTAACAGAATACATCCAAGGTTCACGCCATAGTCACTAAGTTATTGTTTAAAACAAAGAATTTGAGCGCAACAACTTCCTGCAAAAATGTATTCTGCTTCAGCCGTACTAAGAGTCACACATGCTTGGTTTTTGGGAGGACCACGATACAAGAACGTTTCCTAAAATATGACAAGCTCTGCTTGTGCATTTCTGGTCTGTTTTACAGCCTGTATAATCTGAGTCATAATAACCAATCAAGTCACATACACTACCTTTAGGATACCATAAGCCAATGTTTGTTGTTCCTTTGAGGTACTCCGTGATTCTTTTCATGGAGACAAGATGTAATTACTTCAGATTGGCTTGAAACCATGCACAAAGACAAACACTAAACATTATGACAGGACGACTTGTCGTCAAATATAATAATGAACCAATCATACCTCGGTATTTTGTGATATCAATGGAAACACCAAATTCATCTTGATCAACATAAGTTTCGGATCCCATTGGAGTAGTCATTGCCTTGCAATTGTCCATGTCAAATATTTTCAACGGCTCTTTACAATACTTAGATTGGTTGATGAAGATGCCATTCTTTAGTATCTTAATTTGAAGTCCAAGAAAATAATTCAATTTACCCATCATATACATTTCGAAATCTCCTTGCATCATTGATGAAAATTCTTCACAAAGATCTTTGTTTGTTGAATCGAATATGATATCATCAACGTAGACTTGAACCAATAAAGTATGATTTTTATTTTTCTTAATAAATAACATATTATCAACTTTACCCTTTTCAAATCCACTTTCACATAGAAAGTTGCTAAGTCTATCATACCATGTTCTTGGTGTTTGCTTTAAGCCATAAAGAGCCTTTCAAGAATAATCTAAGGCCACTTTTGCATTAGCAAAGGCTATCTAAGTATTAGAGAAACAATTTATATACCGATGACAACATGACATCCTTATCCCTTATCCCTTGAGCCAAAGACTACACCTTCTCATCCAATCAATGAGGGTACCCGAAAGCTTACACCTCATCACTAACTTCCCTTAGGATGTTTATTGACTAAATGAGATCATCAATAAGTCTATCTTTCTCTATAACTAAGGTTCCAAATTCTCTTTGTGTGATTTTTCTCCTTCTAAATACGGGAAAGCACAAAGACACCCCTTTACCCTAAACACCAAAGGCCATGATGGTAGAATTTGGTATGACGTTTCATCCATTTCTTCTTGATGGAAAACTACATATTTTCGATAAATGTACATAGTCCTCTTTAGAGATAAAAGATCGAAGTTCCTTAGCCATCATAGGACCAAAGCAATCTAGGAATATTGGTGATAATCTGGACGGGTCCAACTCTAATATTCGAAGCCTATTCAAGAACACTCCTTAAAAGGGCAAGCTTTTTTAACCTCTTAACTTGAGGGACCCCATTCTGGTTTTGTGTAGCTTCAAGTTCAAAGTTCCCGTCGTGACAAGTTAGTTTAGAGAGTTCACACTTCCAATATAATTGAAACTAGAGGAAAACATGAGGTTGGATCAACATGACTCCCACAAGCATGAACCTTTCCTAGAACCAGAAAAACAAAAACTTCAGGTAACAAAGGAGTAATTATGGGTGTCCTGTTAATTTGGAGCATCCTTTTGTGGTAACCCATTTTATTTTCAAGAAAAAGACAAAAAAAAGTACAACATATGCTTTAAAATGGCATGACAAAGAAAAATAAATCTTCCACCCCTCTTCAAATATGTCATGCCTTTCCCCTTTTGTGGCGGCCTCCACTAGCAAACATATCTCTATACATCATGTTTTTTAAATAAGTCTCCTCTTAGAACATTTCAATCAAAGAGATAGACATAAATTCCCGACCTTGCCAGAAAGTAGTTCAGATGATAAAATTTTGGGAATTTATCTAAACATATAAAAGGAACATCGGGTTGAGCGTCACATTACACCTCATTGAGATGCGTAACCAGGTATTATTAGTCCTTTAAATTATTCATAGTGTTAATATACACCTCGAACATATTCATACCCTGCCTAAGAGAGAACAACCTTTGGGCTCTCTATCAGTCAACAAAACTAGGTTGAATATTAAAAAGATGGAAAAAGAGCATCAAGGTTGTCACACTCTTGTTGTAGTCACACCAATACTAGAAGATCTTTGCATGGACTTGTCTTAGTGGATACACTTTTGATGGGGAAAAACCCAGGTGATTGAGGATGCCCACTTAAAAGTCATTGAAGGGGATTATCCGAGAAATACAAATTTATGGATGGGAATGACATATCCTTTGTACTTGCTACACAACCTTTACAACCATTTGTCTTCTTTTGAAGGGAGCACACTCCAGTATGAGAAGGAATCCACCTCGGTGAAAACATGGTCCATACCTCCTTTATTAGAGAGTATGAAAAACAATGTTTAACGTCTCTTAATCTACTCATACCACTAAGTCTTTCCCCCTTCGTCCTCGACAGTTAGAAATTTTTTCTGGTCCATTTAAACTTTACTTCCAACACATAAAAAAGAATGATCATGATAATAGGCACATGATTGAGATTCCAACCACCACATTACTTCACTATCTATAGGTTCGTATCCAAAAGTGCGACAATGTGCCCCGATGTAAGTCTAAGCATTCTATTCTTGGCTAATGTCGTTCACGAAAACTGAATTCATCAAAGGGAACATTGCAAAAGAGAAACTCTGGCGACTTCTCAGAGGTCAATGCCGCCAACCTTCTTTCCATTCTCAACATCAATATCTCCTTTTTATTCTGCCATAATAACCTTCGCAGAACCGTGGAAAATGATAATCAAGTACAAAATGAAAATAAATATTATGTGTTATCTTTGAATAAGGGAGATACTTGATGCGTGTGCGAGCAGACAATCGAAGTTTTGCGAGAGGTGTCAAAATAGTGATTGGCAAGAAATTATAACATGATATAGAGTCAAGAACATGAAGAGTAATGATAGGATCTCTAAACTTCACATGCAACAGATATAGAAAAAATAGGAAGTTCACTTTGGAATCTCCATGTATTACTTGAAATACTACCACATGATTAACTTTAGAAGACACATGGAAACATACTCGTGCCATCAACGACCCTGACCGAACATCGATTTACTTAGGTAATCAAGTATCCTAAAAAGGTCACTTTTTCCATCAGATCTAGAGCCATGTGTCACATTCACTCTGCAAAAAGTTGCAGTTACATGATAGAAATTTAATACGCGTGTTCTCGAGGTCATCTTCTCCAACTCACCAAACGTTTCCTCTTCCACCCAGATAGAATACAACGACATAAGAGGATGGCCTTGCAATGTCAATCCTCGTTTCACCAAATATCATCAAGGACTTAAAGGCAACTATTTTGGACCGACCAGACACCTGGAGAAGAAGGCCCAATTTTTAGTACCCACTCAACAAACAAAGGAATAGGTGGGACTTTGCCAAAACCAAACACTCGATTCAAGCTACTAGTGCATTATCTATCATATCTGATTGGGAGAATCCCCACATATCACACCAGGTTAGACAAAAGTAGTTTTATCTCTCTATCGAATATAAGCCCAACGACACATCATTTCAGATATTATCTCACTTTCACTCTCAAACTACATCAGTATGACTTCATTGACTTGAGCACAAAAGTGTTAATTTTGCAAATCCTCTCCACTCCGTCACACCAGATGTTTTAGCCATTACACCGAAAGTGCTAATTGAATCGGCAATACATATTTCTCGTTCTAGCTCGAAACTATTATGTTCTAAGCTGCATATTTTTTAAGAAACAATTAAATGCAAATTGTATTTAATTTGCTCTCTCGTCTTATTTATAATTAACAAACAATTAAATTGTTTTTTCATCTTCCTTTAAAATCATTTTTAAAAAAAAATAAAAAAATTTAATTCAAATTATCATGTTTTTTTTTAAATTAGTGTGATTTTTATTTTTATTTTACATATCGGAACGGATGGAATATTTTCTCTCTTTCGTAATCAAACATTATGTCCAATGGTGTTTGTTCAAAGGAGTACTTTGAATATTTGTAATCTAAAATTTGTAGTATGAATTGGATTACTCTCTTTTAATGTTTTGTTTTGTTTATGAAATGATAAAACAGAAGAAAAGAAGTAAGAAAAGAAATTTTAAGGACAAGTAAATATAAAGATCGTGAATGCAAAACAAAGAAACTACCCTAAACTTATCCTAATCAAAAGTTGTTTCCTTGTCCTGTTTCTTTTGCTTTATAAAAAAAAACATATAGTATACTATTTAATGACATCTCCAACATTACTTTTAATTTAATTTGATAAATAGAATCCTCTAATTGACCAACAACTAGGCAATGCTCATAGTGACTTTCAACACTACATGTTATGTAGATTTAGTTAGGTCACTTATGTTTCTTTGTTTGGTTTCTTTTTCTACTAAAAAATAAAAAAGACAAAAGAATGAATGTTTTTTTGTTGAAGTTTTTAGTATTTGTGAAGAGGGAGGGAAATTTTGTAGGGACAAAAGAAGTTTCTGTGCTTTACTTTATTAGAGATAATGTGAAGGATTTTAACTAGACCCAAAGTTCTGATAGGGATAGTTAACTGAAAAAGAATGCTATAATGTTTCCAATATGAGATATACTAACATGAATCACATCCTTTCTTCGTTTATTTGTTTACAAAACATATTATTTTACTGAAAATAGTGAAGGTTTATAATAAAACCAACACTTAATTTATTTATATTAAGTCTTGTTATTGGCTGGAAACAATATTAAGTGTTTTAATAAAAATAAAAATGGATTAATATCAAACCAAATTAATATCAAGAGCTCATATTTAATTTTTTTTTTTAAATTCCGACTTCGTTTTCTTGTGATACAAATGTAAGTTGAAAGTATCACATTGTCTAGAATAGTGGGGGTCGATCACTTTATAAATGAGAGGATCCATACATCTATTGTCTTAAAGTTTTGGATGAATATGTGATGTTTCTCTCACTTGTGTGTTACTCTTAATTCAATGTGAATGTTTTCCCCTCATGATAATCCAACACTGGTATCAAAGTCGATGGTTCAACTAATGCACCGACTCTTGATATCGAAAGTCTTCCTGATAAGGTGATGGTCAAATGACGTGTCTCGTTGTAGTTTTACATACAAGTGTATGTGGATGAAAGAGTTTCCGCTTAAGGGGGAACACAGTGGATGAACTTACACTTGATGGGAGATTGTTGTGATACAAGTATGAGTTAAAAGTCGCACATTGTTTAAAAAAGTGGAGATTGAACACTTTATAAGTGAGATAACTTATACACCTATTGCTTTAAGGTTTTGGATGAATATGTGGTATATCTCTCACTTTGTTTATTGTTCTTAACTCAATGTGAATGTTTTCCTCTTGTAATGATCTAACATGTTTATAACATAAAAATATATATTTTTTCATTTTTAAAAATATATATTTAATTTAATTTGTTTATAAAATGATACTACGCTTTTGAAAATTGTATAAATATTTTTAAAATAATGAAAATGTAATATCTTATTTTTAAATTTTAAAAAAGTATCATTTCAAATTTACATTTAATCTTATCTCTATACAATTATTTATTTTAAGAGTCTCACATTCACTTATTAATAAGTTAATATGAACATAAATTTTATAAATAAACTTAGAAAATATTTTAAAGTAATTAATTTGCAAAAGGGTGTAAGAGTAGGGTGATAATTAAGCCATTCATTCAACTTTAATTAACATAACATACTAACAATTAATATTTAATACTCCAAATATCCAAAAAAAAAAACGTTTCACAAAATTATATTTCTATGCATATTTTCTGTCACAATATACTAACTATTAAGATTTTATGATTCATAACGAGTCAAATTTGATTAGTGATTTGGTATGTCTGCTATCACTACTAATTTCTTTTTAAAATTTAGAGACATTAGTCACTTTAAGAAAACTGTCTTTTAACATCGTACATAAACCTTCGCTAAAAGACAAGACACTGACGCTAACAAGATTTAACGTCGCCTTAGCGTCGATGTTAGGGAGGACATTCAGAGCTCGAAGTTAAACAATGTCTGGTTGACACTAGGCGTAGCGTCAACTTTCTTAAATGCTAAGGTGACGCTAATATATGGTTGGCTAAGCAATACTATGGCAGGTTTTAGCGTCCATCTTAGACAATCCTGGCATGTGACACATGTTTACATATGGTTGGCTTGTCCACAATCAACTGTGTTTTACACGTCATCACATAGCATCAATTCCATGCAATGCTAGCATATTACACACCTCTTCATGTAGCGTCAGTTAAGTGCAACGCAAATATATTACACGTCATCATACAATCTTGATTATCACAATTTTATTAAGGGTTTTATCTTAGCGTCAATCTTTTGCAATGCTTGTTTGTAGAATGTGATAATTTAGCGTCACCTATAATCGACGCTAAGCATCTTGTGTGTTTAAGTTAGCGGCGACTTTAGGTGAGGCTATTTTAGTTTTATAAAAAAAAATCATATTTTTAAGACGTACAAGAACCTGTTTGAAATGAATTCTACTTTTATTTCTCTTGTTATGATACACCATAACCTGTTTATGAATATTCATCGAATGTTACATTTATTAATGCATACAAGATCCATCTGTAGGAAATTGCAATGTTACATTAAAGTTAAAACAATTTTAATAAGAGAACGTTTAAAGTAAAATCTGGGAAGAAACATAACAGAATTGAGAAGTTTCACAGCATTGACTTTCACTACAAGATAATACTAATAATATTTAGGATATTGTTCACTATCTAAACCTCTAAAAAATACCATAAAAGTTCATAAACTATCTTAAAAATAATAGTACATCAGTAAAATTCCCCATACTATAAGCCAATCTAAACATAACATATGTTTCTCCAACTTTCATAAGCTTATCAGATTTTAATATCTCATTATCCCCGTAAATACTCTACTCATTATTAACTGAGACCAACTGAATTCCTATAAGCTCTAATTCTTGACAGTTGGGACATATAGAGTAATCAGTAAACTCAAATGAACTTAATTCTTACTTAGTGACATTGGCATTTATTAATATGTTAAACTAGGAACATTTTGGTAGCATTAATAATTGGTCAATTGCTCTCTAGAAGATAGAAATTATCTTTTAAGATATTTCTTTCCTTTTCCATTTCTTACCAACCAATCCATTTTCTCTATTGTTAGTAAGAGAAGGGGGAGTAAGAATAGAAAGAGGAGAAATAAGAGAAAATGGAGAAAGAACAGAAAGAGGAACAAAAGAAGGAGAAAACTTGGAAGAAGGAAAAAGATCTTGAATCATCATCATCATCTCATCTCCAATATTTCATCATCTTCATCAATCCAAGGTGGGCTCCAAGATAGTATTAGCTTGGGAGGGGGGATCCATCTTTTAGGAAATTAGGGTTTGTGCGAAAATATGTTATATGCCATTATTTGTGTCATACATGATGTTCTTGGTGCCTTTCATGTCTTGTTATAATAAACCATGATGCTTTGTGTTATTGTATGCATTAATATGATATGTGTTGATTTTATGGCTTGTTTTCTCTTCTTGTTAAGTTTCTGTTTTGGTTGAATTCTGTCATCTTTGCTAGGCGAGGGATGGGCTCTCTAAGCAAGTATTCATACTACTCAAAAACTGAATTATGCTATTCTCGCTAAATGAGAGACATGTCTCGCTGAGCGAAGGCTCGTTTAGAGCTCCCTCTGCCATCACTAAAGTGAGAAGACCAAGTTTTGTGAAGAGAAACTTTCTTCCTCGTCTCGATAAGCCCTCGCTATAATCTCACTAAGGGCCAGTTTGTTTTAGCTTTAAAAAAATGGATTTTTTCTTTGTATTTTTGAAAATGGATTCTACAAAAATGTTTTTCAAAATATAAATCATAAAAAGTTTCTTTGTAAATTTTTTTTACACTAAAATATGTAACACTATAAAAATCATTTAAAAAAAAAGCCAAAATAAACGGGCCCTAAGAGTGATCTCGCTTGGACGCCTCGCTGGGCTCTTCTAAGTGAGAGATCTATTTTGCTAAAAAAATATTTTGGTTCCTTTTTTCCACTATAAAATGGGGAACCGTGTTTCCGATTGATATGTGACTTGAAGAATTGGAAAGCTAATTCAACGCTCTATCCTTTATAAAGTAAAATCATGCATATATATTTATTAATGTTTAATGAGAAATGATAAACTTTTATGCTCATGTTATGATTTATATCATGAATTGTCATTTTCCTTGAATGAAAAATGGTTGAACTAACTATGATGAAAGTGAGGTAAACCTAGGTTTGTAATTGCGTGAATGAATTAGAAAGATGACTTAGCTTATGGAAATGACTTACGTGGAGATGCTTGAACATGAATGTACCTCGGTGTGTATTATGGACGAGTAACCGCTTAAATTGAGAATAAATAGGCTTTGTATGGAACAAGTTATGTAATGTGAGGATTTTGGTGAATATGATCACCTAGTGATTGATGAGTGCAATCATATTGAATGTTGGAACCTAATCATGTATTCGTAAACAACCCTTGATTATGCACATCCCAATTGAGATGCTTATGTAAAGTAGAATTAGGGATGTGAAACCAATGATACGAGCCTCATAAATTGGTTCAAATTCCATAGAGGAGAGGTCTCATAATTGGGATTGAGTCTCATATAGACATGGACGCATATGTGGGTTCGAGTCCCATAAAACAAAATATACTCTAAGTGGGTTTGAGTCCCATACGATTGACGGTTCTTGAAGTGGGTTCGAGTAACATGGAGAACCCGAACCACAAGAAAGTCGAATCATACAAAACATCAATGACCCGAGCCTTGCCCTAGACGCATGTGTCATACCCTAATATCCCACATGTCCTTTGCATCATTGCATACAAGCAAGGTCACATCTTGGTCATTCCCTTTATCCATCTTTGGGTTTGCTTCTTACAGGGATGACCAAGTACCTCTGTGTTGATTTGCTTTACCTTTGTGCTTATATGTTCATTTATTATCTAAACACTAATAAAACTAGCAAAATATGTCGTCTTCTCTTTAATTTTATTGTGCAAGATAGGGCTCCTCAAAATCAAGAGCATCCCAAAGTTTTGTGGTTTACTTCTCAAGGAAAGTCAAAAGGTTCATGTGTTTATTTCCATGCCTTCTTCAAAAAGCAACTTAAAGCTTTGATTTAATCAATAGACAATCAAGGGAACCTTATCTTGAGTTCATATGATCACCCATGTGCTTTTAAGTGCAAGAAAAGTCCAAATGCACAAGCTTGCTCCAAGTGGTTTGATCTAAAAGTCAACAATTTGAAGTCAAAGTTCCAAGGATCATAACTCCTTCAATTCTCAAGATTTTTGAATGATCCTTTTTTAATATTACTCTTCTCAACATCATCTACAACTTCTCTTTATATGACAAGATCCAATTATGCTTTGAGGATCATCAAACCTTTAGAGACATTATATGTCATTTGTGGACTTAGTGAAATTTAACCTATTTTCAAGTGACTTTTTCCCAACTTTCAAGGATCATAACTTCTTCCATTTTAAACATATTAGGCTTATTATTTTTACATAATTTTATTTGTGATTCCCTCTACAAGTTTTCTTCAAGAATCAAGGTCAGAATATGCTTGGAAGGCCATGGAATTCATTGGGATATTATAGGTCATTTTCAGCCATGAAGCACTCAAGTTTTTCTAAGTTACGTGACCAGTTTTTCATGCCAACGTCAACATGCCATAACTTTGTGCTCAAACATCCAAATGCAACATTTCTTGGCACATTTTAATCTTGGCCATGATGTTAACACATTGCAAAAAGAATTGATAAAAAAGCCTCTTGAGTAGGCCCCCCCATTGGGTTGAACATGGTGACTTGGAACTGAAGAAATCACCATTGCCCGAGTTTTGATCATGACTAATCATAATTCGAAGGCAAATTAGCATGTGTTTTGTACCTAAACATGTTTTAATAAGTTCCCATAAGTTAATTGACCCTTAAAACACATCATTTGGCTGAGTTTTGATGAGTTTGAAGTCACATTTTTCTCACATTCGGATCAAATTCGTTTTGCCTGAATTCTGCATCATTTCACATGAATTTGGATCCAAACACATTCCCTATAAATATAGGAAGTTATTGCATTAATTTCCAAGCTTTGGAGAGTCAAGAAACCCCAGTTGCAACTTGAATTTTTTCCTGAAAATTCAACTATCGTGTTTTAAGTTTCAGTTTGTTTCAATCTAATTTCTTGATTCCATTAGCTCCATCGGAATCCTCTGAAACTTATTCAATAATTCCCAAGCTCTAAGACCTTCTGAAGTGCTCTAACCTGATCGAGCTTCATCAACTTCTGATCACCATTTGGACAAGGTAGTTATGAGCATCATTTGAACTCAAATAAGTTACTATAATGTAGTCTTTCACTCTCTAATGTTTCCTTTAACTTATCTAGTGTTTATTGATCGTGTTCATCATTTAATTTTATTTTTCATGGCTTGCTTGTTTCTGAAACTTCTCTGGAAGCTCACCGGAGAAGAGGACCAAAGTTTTCTCAGGTTGTCTGAGTTTGAATCAGACACGTTGGCATATTGAAATGTTTTGATTTGTTGGATTTAAACTGGATCATGTTGTAAGACCCCAATTTTGACCCTAAGATCCCTCATGGCATCATAACATTGCTCATTGCATTTGCCATAAGGATCCTAGCATCTTGGCTCCTTTACCCTAGGGTTGGGACTTGTGTGAGTGGTTTGAGACCACCAAGCATGCTTGTATTGTATATTATTGCTTTTCTTATTTTGTCTACTAACCAAAAGCATAAAAATATGTCACTAACTTTGTTTGTTTTGAAACTTAAGCAGTCATGTGATCCAAGGCTCCTAGGAGGCCCCTATGCTCATTAAAATGGCCAGATGAAGATGAAAGCAAGCATGACAATGGTTCCCAAAGCTCTCAATGATCATATATGCCTCCCAAGTACCTCAATTTTTCAATTTGATCAAGATAAACCAAAGGGCTTGAGGATTGTTTCCCAAGGAAACCCTAATTCATCTGTGCATTGATTGTGCCTTGCTCATGAAGCAACCCCAACCTATGATCAAATTAAATCAATGGAAGTTATTTAATTCATCATTTTATGCATATATGATCCTATGTGAGTATTCTCAATCATTCATTCATCAAGATTTGAAGTTTGGCTTTGAGAAGTTGATCAGTCAAATCATCTGACTATTTTGAAATCCACTGAGACCTAACTCTTGATGTGTTTGTCAAATGAAGATGACCCTAAGAGAAAAAAATTTCTTAAGAACAATATGAACAACTTTAATGTTTATAAAAAATCCATTTGAAACTTGGAAGGTCATAATTCATTTCAAAACATTATAGGTCACTTTGACTAAAACCCTAATGTTAGGTCAACTTCCCAAGGACCTAACTCCTTCATTTGTTATGATTTTGAGGTGAGAGGAAGTGCATTAGAACGTCTAAGGTGTCTAATTCAAATGTTATGTTGGACAAAATTTCATAATCCTAAAATAAACACATGTGATAATACAAAACATTATAGGTCACTTTGGACCAAATCCATTGAAATGTGAAAAAGTCCAACTTCAAGTGCCTATAACGTTCTCATAAAAAATCCAAATGATGCAAAATTTAAGTCCAAATTGATTATATTGAAAATATCTACAACTTTGATGTCGAAGGTTTTGTCATTTGAGGCTTGCATCATTTAAACAGAAGGGCTTGAAGTTGGTCATTTTTGGTAAAATTTTCAAATACATGTTTTGTACCTTGAACTTCATGGCTAGTTTTCACAATTTTCCAAACTCCAAATTTATTTATTTTCAACATAGCATTTTTTCCTTATGTCAAGACCATTCCAACCGTTACTCACATGCCTATGTTTGGATTTTTCAAATGTGATTTTCGAAGAGGTGAATATTTGTGGTCATTTATGGAAACCAAGTGAAATCTTCATACACAAGCTAATGCCTTGCAATCTGCACGTCCAATTCAACTTGGTTGATAATCAGCACTCATTTGCAATTGGTTTTGGGCCTCACATGCGCCTGTACAGGCCCATGCATGGAGGACCCAACTTCATGCACACGAGTTTGTTCACCCTTGCCTTGCACTTTCATCTATAAATAGAATGCTCTCTTCACTCAAATGGCAACCTGAAGGCACTTGAACCCCTGCTGAATTGATTCCCCAACCTCTCACCAAAGGAATTTTCATTTTCAATTTTCATTTTCAAGTGTGATTTTCAACAACATCAGTTGATTATCATCACTAATTCCTAAGCCTAGCTCTCAAACCAAGCATCAAGATCAAGCTGCAATCAAGAATTGGATTGAATTGTGCTCATAAAAGCTGCTCTATAAAGGTTTACACCTAACTGTTTTGCTTCTAATCTCACTGATTATTGTGCATTGCTTGTGTTGGTTTGCATTTCTGAAGTCCTCATGTGAGAGGCAAGCCAATGGTGGATTTAATTTTATGAATTGGTGAACTTCAGATTGAACACTTAGTTTTTCAAACTCAGATTTCTTCTTCCGTAAGGATCTTGAGCAAAAACTAAGGTTACATGGGTGATGTACATCACCCCAGCTTTCATTTGGTATATAAATCGTGTGGATTGGTTAAAGTTGCAAAACCTGCAACTGGTGGCCGAATTCTGGCTTCTCACCGGAGAAGACGGTGGTTTCCACCACCGTCCACACGTGGCTGATCTCATAGCCCTTGGATCCATTGGTCAGGATCTAATCCTGGCCCTTGTTATGTTTGACTCCATTTAAATCATGGTACCACGCGTTTGACTAATGTGCATGGTAAGCACACGCTTGAGAGCCTTCTGATCAGCCACGTCAATTAATGAGCTCTGATCAGACGCCTGTGGTTTTTTCTAATTTCTTATTTTTCTGTTTTAATTTCTTTTAATCCATTTATTTTCAAAAATTCATAACTTCTTTATTTGGAATCACAAAATTATGGGACCAATTGCAAAAAGTTTCTCTTAAACTCTAGTTTCATAAAATGACTTTTAATTATTTTTGTGATTCCATTTAATATTTTTTGTGAATTATTTTATTTCTGCTAGTTTTTAATTCATTTAAAATACTTTTAGATATTCAAAAATGCCAAAAATATTTTCTTAACATCTTTGGATGATGACAAGTCTATGAAAAATATTCTCATCAATTTCTTAATTAATTTGATATTTATTTGACATTTTAGTCCAATTATGTTATTTTTCTTCATTTTTGATTTGTTTAAAAATAGTGGTGGTCTCTTGTGAGATGAGTTCTATACCCGAACTCGAGTGCACTTATGATAGGAGAATGGCATAGTCTTGTTGACTTGTGTGGAGTTATTCCTTAGCGAGTTGACTTGCAAGCGCATTCACTTGGTGGAGGTTATGTTGGGATCAATAATGTCACACGAGTAGTCGTGGTTAGGCATTACTCTTTCCAATATATGCCTTAGAAGCCAAGGACCTTAGATACCTAGCCTATCTTGGCCTATTTTAGGACGTAGTGTGAAGGTCATTCAAGTGTAAGATTTGATACGATTGTTACGCAATACTACACTCATAAGAGTCTCTCTTGAGGATATTTTTGGAACACGAGTAGTCGTTTATCCGATAATATCCGAAAGATGGGATGATGACTATGGGAACCTCTTGTAGAACATGATTGTCAGGTTTAACCATAGTACACTCCCTTTGGGTGGTTCTTAACCGAGACTCCATGCTCGTGACTTGCAACAAACCCTTGATTTGCGGTTGATCCGTTCTCGTATATCCTTAATATCAATGGAACTTGGGTGTTGATAAGGTGTAAACCATAATCCACTAAAATGGATGATTGATATTAAGGATGACTTGATCAATCCCGTGACCTTTGTGTGGTGTGACTTGCTTGATCCTTGAGTGTGATTGTTGCATCTATGCATTCATGCATTCATACACATCCATATCATCAACAATGAGAAAATTTTCAAGGAACTTAAGAGGTCTATTTGCAAATTTTCAGACATGGATAAGCAAAGAAGGAATACAAAGAAGTACAGTTTCAGACAACCCGACTTAAAAGAGTTAAGGAGTTTGACATCCTATGTATTAGATCCCTTGGAGTTTAAGGCTCGCCATGGGAAACTTCTGTCTATTCTTGCTACTCAGGTGGATGAAGGTCTGATGAGTGTGTTGGTGCAGTTCTATGATCCCTGGTACCGTTGCTTCACTTTTCCGGATTTCCAGCTTTTTCCTACACTTGAGGAGTATGCATATCTTGTGGGTATACCTATCCTAGATCAATTGTCGTTTAGTGGCTTGGAGAGAATCCCTTCTTCCCAAGAGATTGTTGATCTGTTGCATATGAATGAATCTATTATTGGTGCTCATTGTAAGACCCTAATTTTGTCCCTAGGATCCCTTATGGCATCATAACATTGCATTTGCATAGCCTCAAGGATCATTAGCATCTTGGTTCCCTTTGCCTTTGGGTGGGACCTTCTGTGAGTTGGTTTGAGATCACCAAGCATGCTTGAATTGTATATCATTGCTTTTCTCATTTTGTTTACTAACCAAAAGCACAAAAATATGTCACTAACATCTTTTGTTTGTAGCTTGAGCAATCACAAGGTCAAAAGCTTCAAGGAGGTCATTGGTACAAAGACATGGCCAAGAGGAGATGAAAGCAAGCATGGAAATGGTTCCCAAAGCTCTCATCCATCAAATATGCCTCCCTAGTACCTCAATGCATCATTTTGATCAAAGCAAATCAAAGGGTTTGAGGTTTGTTCCCCAGAGAAACCCTAAGTCATCTGTGCATCACAATGCCTTGCTCATGAAGCAACCTCAGCCCATGATCAAATACAGTCAAGGGAAGTTCTTTAACTCATCATTTCATGCATATTTGAAATTATTTGAGTATCCTCAATCATCAATTCATCAAGATATGGGTTGTAGACTTGAGAAGTTGATCAGTCAATTCATCTGACTATTCTGAAATACACTGAGACCTAACTTTTTATGTGTTGGTCAAATGGAGATGGTCCGAAAAGCAAAAATGTTATTAAGGACAATATGAACAACTTTCATGTTCATCAAAAATTGATTTAAAGCTTGGAAGACCATCTTCCATTCCAAAACATTATAGGTCATTTTGACTGAAACCCTAATTTTAGGTCAACTTCCCAAGGACATAACTCATTAATTTTTTATGATTTTGAGGTGGGTTCCAATGCATTGGAAAGCTTAAGATATCTACTTCAAACGTTATGTTTAACAAAATTTCAAAATCCCAAAGGAAATACATGTGATAATGCAAGACATTATAGGTCCTTTTTGACCAAAGGCATTAAAAGTCAAAAAAGTCCAACTTCAAGTGCCCATAACTCTTCCATAAAAACTCCAAATGATGCAAAATTTAAGTCCATTTTGATTGTCTTGAAAATATCTACAACGTTTATGTTGGAGGTTCTTTCATTTGAGGCTTACATCATCAAAACAGAAGGGCTTGAAAGTTGGCCAATTTTAGAAACCTTGCATTGACATATTTTGCACATCACACTTTAAACTCAAATTTCATAAACTTCCACACTCCAAATGGATTTTTGTCCAACATAACAATTGTCCCTTACATCAAGACCTTTCCAACCATTACTCACATGGCTACATTTGGATTTGGCAAATATCATTTTCGAAGAGGAGAACTTTAAGTGCATTTTTGGGAAACTTGATTCAATTACCATGCATTAGCTGATTGCATCAAAATTGCACGTCCATTTCACTCATTCATGATCTCAGCTTGCCAATCCATGTGGAATTGGGCCCTCCATGCGCCTGTACAGGCCCATGCATGGAGGCCCCCTTCATTCATGCAAGTTTGAAATCACACTTTCAGCATGGCATTGGCTATAAATACATGGCATGTGAGCTTCCATAAGGACACCCAATTCAACCTGAAATGCTGCAGAATTCTCTCCCTAACCATCACTAAAGAAGCAATTGCATTTCTCTCAAAATTTTCAGATCTAGAATTCAGCTTCATCTGGTTGTATTCTTAGATCTAATGTTTCTAGACCTTCACCATACATCTCATTGAACTTCTGTTTTGATAAAGCAAGCAAGGCATCAAGCTCAAGCTACCAGAATTCAAGTACACACTCCAACTGGTATTTTCTTCGATTCTCCTAATCCATGGACCTATTGGCTTAGATTTTGTATTGGCTGAAGTCCTCTCAATAGAGGCATCATGTTTATGCTTTTAATTTTTGAAATTCAATTAGTTCATGATGAACACCAGATTTTTCCATCTCTGATTTCTCACTGTCATACGGTGAACTGGACTTTTTGTATTTTTTATCGCAATGTCGCGGTTAGCAAGAGTCGCCACCGACTTTTCTTTTATCCAATAAGGAAAGGTGGAAAAGAACAGGAAAGACCTTAATTTAGATTTTGGGTTCGGGAGGTACATTATACAAAGGGAAGGTGTTAGCACCCTTTGTATCCATGGTTATCCATGGGCTCTTAATTGCTCGATCACTTATATTATTTTTGTCTGAAAAAAAGTGTTTGTGAATTGTTTGGAAAATTGTTTTTGGAAAGAGAATTTAACTTTGTAATGATTCTTGTATGAATATATACAAAGTAGTTATCTCGTTTAGTTTTGGAAATTGTTTAGAAAAATATAACTCGGTAATGATTCTAGTATGAATATATACCAAGTGGTGATTTTCTAAAGATATTTTGAAAGGTGGGAGGTGTGAAAATTGTTTTTAGATTGTGAGCCAACAATTAAGAGTTATACCGACCCAAGGTCTTTATGAGCATTTCCTATCCTTATGAGGGTAAAACTGTCCTTATTATTGAGAAATAAGTAGTTTTATCCTTTGGATGTTTAAGGGTCATCGTAGGGTCATCGATAGGTCATTGAAGGCAACAGTTACGAGGATATCTTAGCATTCGAAGGGACTATCATCTTTTAACCGTAGGCAACATCGGAGGGTCATCGAGGGACAAAGTTGTATATTCGAAGGCAACATCCGAGGGACTATAATTTATTTTATGATGATTTAACCGAAGGGTCTTTGCTAAGGGTATCCCCACGTTCGCGGGACATGACCGTAATATCGTAATCGTAAGGCAACAAAGAGAGGTCCAAGATCACTTATTCAAAGGCAAAGTTTTACAATTAATTATATAATTAGGATGAAACTCCACATTAAAATTATTAAAAATAATATTAAGAAATTAATACATTAGAAATTAATACATTAAAAATTAATTTAGGGTGAAACTCCACAAGGGTATCCCACAAATAAAGTGGAATACCTAGCCAATAACCTTTTCCTGGGATATGTGAACCTTTACGAAACTCAAAAAAAGAAACATGTCAGAACACCAAATCAGGGTGCAATCGAAGATTACACCGGAGAAATATCACAACAATAAATAGGATAGGATGAATAATGCATGGCTATGATAAAAAAAAAAAAAAAACAGAATTGAAAAGTCAGCTACTGTCTCGTTCGCCTCTGCCTCGCCTAGCGAAGGCCAGGCGAATATTCGCCCCAGGCTCGCCTAGCGAGGTGCTAGCGAGCGGCCACGGATTTTGAATTTGAAAACAGCCCCACGTTAGGAACTTTGAATTTTATGGCATTTTATCACAGGAATAACATGATCAAACATTCAGGGTATTCAGGCATACTTAAATTCCCATACGAAAGCAAATTATATATCAACATTTAATCATGATGCATTATATATGTAGATATGGCCAATTGAAAGTATAAACAATAGAGATACGCAAACCTGTTTGCCAATTCAAGGTTGAAGGGATTGACCACTTGTAGTATCGGAATAAGTTAGGCAGCGGGAATTGGACGGCGATGGCTTTGGTGCAGATGGGCTGCCTTCAGGGTTTCTTTACTCTGAATTCTCCGGGTAGGCAGGGTTCCTATGCCAAAACTTCTATTCGTTCTTCTCTGTTCTCCTCCTCTTTTTTTTTCCCCAGTGAATCTCCCAGTGTAACTCCAAGTGTAACTCCCCTACTGAAACTTCAGTATTTATAGACTAATTTCGTGGGTAATGGGCTTGGAATGAGGGAGACCCAAGTCCAAAATAATTTGTTATATTTTATTTATTTATTTATTTTAATTATTTAATTAATTAATTAATTAATTAATTAATTAATTAAAAAAATTTTCTCTTTTTTTTTTTTTTTTTCGTTTCTCGTTTTTTTTTTTTTTTTTTTTTTTTTTTTTTTTTGGGCTCAGAATGAAGCCCGAAATTTTTGTTGTCTGTCAGCTTCGCTAGGCGAGCGCGTAGCGAACAGGCCAGTTTGGGCCATTTTCTGGATTGGGCCATCCGTGAGCTGGGCCTTTGTTTCTTCAAGATCAGTGTTATATATGAGTCGGAATGCCTTGCAAAATGTCTTGAAATATTAATGGGCAAATTTTGGGGGATGACACTCACACTATGGAGATCTAGAGGGAAAATGGATGGTACAGGGATGATGTACATCATCCCAGCTTTCTAATGATGTTTAGATCGCACGATTTGGTTGCCTTTTGAGTTTCTGCAATTTGGCCGGAATCTGCAAGCTCACCGGAGAAGACGGTGGCTCCGGTGGCTTCATCATCTCCAGTTTGAATCCTGGCCGTGTGATCTAATTTCCAGATGCAATCAGGAGCGTTGCTTGTTATGACTTTCATTTGTTTTCCATGTGAGCGCATTGACTGAGGATCACCATAGGCGCGCATCTTTGGAGCGTGTGATCTGCCAACTCAATTAATGAGCTCAGATCTAACGCTCCACGTTTTTTTGCATTTTTATTTTCTGGTTTTAATTTCTTTAATTCCATTATTTTCAAAAATTAATATCTCTTTCATTTTTTATCCCAAAATTATGGGACCAATTGCATTATTTCCCAAATAATTTCTAGTTTCTATTTCTGATTTTTAATATTTTTTATTTCACCATTTGATATTTTTTGTGAATTTTCTCTTTTCTGGTTATTTTTAATTCATTTTAAATAGTTTTTGATATTCAAAAAATACCAAAATATTTTCCTAACCTATTTGAATGATGATGGATCTATGAAAAATATTCTCATCAATTTTTTAATTGATTTGAGATTTATTTGAGATTTTAGTTCAATTAGGTTATTTTTATTCATTTTTAATTGATTAAAAATAGTTTCTGACTTTTAAAAATGATGGAATCTTTTGTCAAACTTTGTTTGACCTTGTTGAACTTAGGATAAATTACTTAGACCTTTCAAGGTTGATTTGAAGTAATTTTGAAGTTGACCTTTTCTTTTATTTTAATTCAAGTTCATTTTAAATATTAAAATATGCCAAAAAATAGTTTATTCATTTCTTGACTCCCAATCTTCATCTCACTTCTGATTTTGATTGTTTGACCTTGACTTTCAATGTTATTGGTCAACATATGAGGATTGGTACATTGTATTTCATTTAATGCACTTTAATTTTTGCCATTTTTCATTTCTCTTATCCATCTTCTCTTTCTTCTTCTTCTACTTCTTTCCCTTTGATCAATGAGTTGAAGGTTGATAAGTTAGCATTGGTTAGGGAGATTTAATCTTCTTTGATTCAAATCTAATTCATCTTGATCAATTGATCAAGTGAATGGCTTTGCATTAAGGATAGGTTGTCTTCTAAATCATGCAAAAAGGCTTAAACCAATACAAGATCATTTCTCTTCTTCCTTTTGGCATGGCAAGTTGTTGGGACTTGGTTCACTAATCAAGACTCCTAACTTGTGTTTGTTGCCTACATTATTATTGACCGGCCTCAGATAGTTGTGACTTCTACATAAGTCCAATTACGATTGCTTAACATAGCGCTAAATTTGCCTTATGGCACACTAACTACTAACACTAACCATTAACAATTAACATTTACTTTGTGAAATTTACTTTTATGCAATTTACTTTTATGCAATTTACTATTCTTGCACATATTATCCATTTGCTTTTCTCTTTGCTCATTTGAGCACATGTTTATGTTAATGCCATTTGCCTTTTTGCTCACTTGAGCACATAATTGTGTATATATTATTGTGCTTGTGTTTTTGTTTTGTTTGTTGTGGACCAAAATGCAAAGAAATGGACTTAGTTTCTAGGACTTCCCCTATGCAAAGAAATGGAGAATTGGACTTAGATTATAGGACATTCCTTATGCAAAATTGGAGTAAAAGGATCTTAATGATGAAGATGGATTAGAAGGACCAAATCTTTAAACTCACTTTTGTCCATTCTTGTTTTACTTCATGGAACTTTTGATGTGTGTGCTTTTGTGCTAGGAGTTCCCATTTGAGCTTAATTGGAGGATCATTACCATGTTCATTAAAGTGGAAGATACAAGACACATTGAGGATCTCTTGTGAGACTTATTTGATTGCTTATGCTTTGTGGTTGCTTTATTCCAAAGGATGGGAGCTACTTGGATCATCAATATGATCTTAAGAGAGGAACTCCTAGTGTGGTTTCATTTCTTATCCCTCATCTTTTTGCTTTTCTTAGGACTTAGCCTTTCTTCTCCTTCTCTCCACTCTAACCCAAGCCAAAACCTTTTGTGCAAACATTTAACTATTGTTTTCAAACATTAGAAACCTAAGCCTTATGCTTTTGATTTTCAAACTTTCTTTTCATAACACTTATTGTGAATTGAATCTTTAAGTCAACTTTGACCATTTTGTATATACTTCTAATTGGTAAATATAACCCATTCAAATTTCTTTTTGTGGTTCCAATGGCCACTTCTTAATCAAAATCTTTCATAACCTTTAGCTATTAGGTTTGAGTTATCTTGGTGGTAGATATAATACTCAACTATATCCTTAGTGATGGACAATGAGTCTTCCATGCTTATTATAGGGTTAACCCCTCACTAGCATGTTGAAGCTATCCTCACATGGTGGATTTGTGGTTTGGTTGAGTTTTCTCCCTTAGATAACAAAAGACCTTAAGGCTTTTGGATCCCTCAATTCACCAATTCATTTTGAAATTTTTACCCCGAACTACGAGGTTTTGATCCTAATCTTTTTATAAGATGGTACGTAGGCAATGGGTTTATCCATCCAAACACAAAATGTAAATAAACTTGTACATTATCCTCTCATCTCTTCAATCATGTTTGCACAAACAAAATTTTTCACAAAAACAAAAACCTTTGCAACAAGTATGAAAAGGGCTCCCTAGGAGTACCTAGGATGTTTTGGGTGCCTAACACCTTCCCATTGCATAACCAACCCCCTTACCCAGATCTCTGTGTCTTTTACTAGTTTTTATTAAAACTATTAGGTTTTTGTTCGCTTTCTAACCATTCCCTTGGATAAATAGAAGTGCGGTGGCGACTGGACTTGTATGATAAACCTTGGATTTAGTCAATATCTCTAATGGTAACGAATACCCCGCTACAGAAAAGTGGCGACTCTGTTGGGGATAATGAAATTGCCTGGTGGGTTTTGCCAACTTTTCATGCTTGTTGTATTGTATTGTCTTGTGACATATTTTTGTGCAATTTGGGATTACTGTATTGTGTGTATTGATTGATTTGCTTGATATTAATTCCTTGTATGCTTGGTGATCTTTGTGAGATGAGTTCTATACCCGAACTCGAGTGCACTTAGGATAGGAGAATGGTGTAGTCTTGTTGACTTGTTTGGAGTTATTCCTTAGCAAGTTGACTTGCAAGTCCATTCACTTGGTGGAGGTCGTGTTGGGATCAATAATGTCACACAAGTAAGTTGTGGTTAGACATTACTCTTTCCAACATAGACCTTAGAAGCCAAGGACCTTAGTTTACCAAGCCCATCTTGGACTATTCTTAGGATGTAGTACAAAAGTCGTTCAAGTGTAAGATTTGATACGATTGTTACGCGATACTACACTCATAAGAGTCTCTCTTGAGAATATTTTTGGAATACGAGTATTCGTTTATCCGATAATATCCGAAAGATGAGATGATGACTATGGGAACCTCTTGTAGAACATGTTTGGCAGGTTTAAACCCTAGTACACTCCCTTTTGGTGGTTCTTAACCTAAACCTCATGCTCGTGACTTGTAACAAACCTATGATTCATGGTTGATCCGTTCATGTATCCTTAATATCAATGGAACTTGGGTGTTGATGAGGTGTAAACCATAATCCACCAAAATGGATGATTGATATTAAGGATAACATGATCCATCCCGTGACCTTTGTTTGGTGTGCTTTGCTTGATCCTTGAGTGTGATTGTTGCATTCATGTATTCATGCACTCATTTGCATCCATTTCATCAATAATGAAGAAAAATTTCAAGGAACTTAAGGGGTCTATTTGCAAATTTTCAGACATGGAAAGAAGGAATACAAAGAAGTACAGCTTCAGACAACCAGATTTGAAAGAGTTAAGGAATCTGACATCCTATGTGTTAGACCCTTTGGGTTTCAAAGCTCGTTTTGGGAAGCTTCTTCCTCTTCTGACTACTTAGGTGGATGAAGGTTTGATGAGTGTATTGGTGCAGTTTTATGATCCCTTGTACCGTTGCTTCACGTTTCCGAATTTCCAACTTTTACCTACGCTTGAGGAGTATGCCTACCTTGTGGGTATACCTATTCTAGACCAGTTGCCGTTCAGTGGCTTGGAGAGTATTCCTACTTCTCAAGAGATAGCAGACATGTTGCACATAGATGAATCTCTGGTTGGTGCTCATATGACTACCAAAGGTGGAATTCAAGGTCTCCCTTTTGAGTTCCTCATTGCTCAAGCTACTATTTATGGGAAGGCCATGAGTGAGGATGCCTTTGAAGCCATATGTGTACTTCTCATCTATGGATTGGTATTGTTCCCCAACATCGACAAGTTTGTGGATGTGAACGCTATTAGGATCTTTTCTACTCTTAATCTCGTTCCGACTCTGTTGGGTGATACCTATTTCTCTTTGCATATGAGGAATGCAAAGGGTGGTGGTGCCATTGTGTGCTGTTTGCCTCTGCTGTATAGGTGGTTTATTTCTCACTTACCTCAGACGACCGCCTTCAAGGAGAATAAAGGATGTCTACGGTGGTCCACGAGACTTATGTCTCTCACTAATGATGATATCTCTTGGTATAAACGTGTGTATGATGGTGTGTAGATTATCGACTCTTGTGGTGAATTCTCCAATGTACCTCTTCTTGGTACATGTGGTGTGATTAACTACAACCCTGTTTTGGCGCGTCGTCAGCTTGGGTTCCCCCTAAAGGATAAACCTAATAACATTCTGTTAGAGGGTGTGTTCTTTCAGGAAGGTAAAGATCCCCAAGGATTGAAGGGCAGAATGGTCCGTGCTTGGCGCAAGATTCATAGGAAAGGAAGGAAGGAGCTAGGTCCTAAGAAATATGTTGCCATGGAGCCTTATACTGCTTGGGTAAGGAGGAGAGCTTCTGAGTATCTCATGCCTTACGATTATCCGAGACCTACACCTTTGGTTATGGTTGGACCTTCATCCCTCCCTGACCAAGGATTAGAGGAGTTGAGAGACGAAGACCTGTCACGTGCCTGGATCCGTGAAAGAGAAGAGTTGCTTCAGCAGATTAAGGAGAAGGACGCTTTGATTGAGTTCCTCGAGCATCAAGTTATTGATGACCCTAATGATGCATGGACTTCTCTACTTCCTCAGTCTTCCAAGTTTTGGAAGAGGAAGTATGATCGACTCGCCAAGGAGAAAGCAGATATGGAGGCAGCCTACGAGAGGGAGGTGAAGAGGTTTCGCGCATCCTATCTTCCTGTGTCCCGAGCTTTAGATGATTGTTTCTAGGGATCCATAGGATGATTATTTTCCTTTTCGCTTGTATATGATTGACAATGTTGTACTTCTTTTCCCGATATTATTTGATGAGATATTTCCACATGTGATAAATGTTTAATATTTCCAAAATTTGCAAATAAAACCCTAGAGTTCCTTTGAAATAAAAACAAATCATGTGCACAAGCATTACATGCATCATGTGCATAAGCAGGTTTTGTTTCCGGTCTCTTGTCCTATGGGCTAACTCTGTGTTCTTCATTTATTTTGAAGACAAGCTGACTCACCGGTACTACACTAGAGCCAACATTTCAAGACTGATGGATCATCTAGAGCAACAGAACCGTGAACTCAAAGAGGAAGTGGCCAGATTAAGCGCTTTGATGGAATCATTCTTAGCTGCCCAGAGCCAGTCATCTCCGACGCCTTCAACTCCTCCCCAGAGGACAGTCATCTCTGAGATTGTTTCCTCAACCGTGCCTGCAGCCAGTGCACATTTCGCTCTAGCGGCCATGCCAGCCAGATTCCCGTGGGGGATGCCTCCCAATTTCATGCCTGAGGGTCCTGCTCCGACTTTTGCTTCTATGCCGGCATCTAGCCCAGTCCTTGCTGTTCCTCCTCCTGTCGTGCATACCGCGCCCAGGGTAGATGACATCATCTATCATTCTGAGCCGTCTGAAGGCCCAGATGTCTATGAGAAGATGGACGATATGAATGATCAATTTCTTGAGCTCCGCAAGGAATTGAAAACTCTCAGAGGAAAGGATATTTTCGGCAAGTCTGCTGCCGAACTGTGCTTGGTTCCCAATGTGAAGATCCCTGTGAAATTCAAGGTCCTTGACTTTGAAAAATACAAGGGAAATACTTGTCCTCTCAGCCACCTGGTCATGTATGCCAGGAAGATGTCAACTCAGACTGACAACGATCAGTTACTCATCCACTACTTTCAGGACAACTTATCCGGTGCCGCTCTACGGTGGTACATGGGTCTGGAAAGTGCGAACATCCGATCCTTCAACGACCTTAGCGAGGCCTTCGTCAAGCAGTACAAGTATAATGTGGATATGGCTCCCGATAGGGATCAATTGAGGGCCATGTCCCAGAAGGAAAAATAAACATTTAAAGAATACGCCCAGAGGTGGCGAGAGTTGGCAGCGCAGATCGTACCTCCGCTAGAAGAGAAGGAAATGACCAAGATCTTTCTGAAGACCTTGAGTTCATTCTATTATGAGCGGATGATTGCTAGCGCTCCTTCTGACTTCACCGAGATGGTGAATATGGGGATGCGTTTAGAAGAAGGGGTTAGAGAAGGACGTCTAACCAAGGAAGAAGGCTCTTCTGCCAAGCGCTATGGGTCATTTGCAAAGAAGAAAGATGGAGAGGCACATGCTGTGACCTCCCATGTGAAACCTAGAAGACCCTCTGTGAGGAGGAAGGCCGTGCGTCCCGCCGGTAACCAGCATCAGGTGGCTCATATAGCACCTGTTTTCAGAGATAATCAACAGTACCAGCAGCACAACAATAATCAGCAACCACCTCAACAATATCAACAACAACAGCACCATCCGCAACAGCAGGCCTACCAGCCTCGAAACAGTAATCAAACCAGCACGAGTTACGAGAGGAAAAAGGTCACTTTTGACCCTATTCCAATGACGTACGCAGAGTTATATCCCTCTTTGATAGAGAGGAAGTTGATTACTCCGAGAGACCCACCGGCTATACCTGCTAACCCTTAGTGGTGGTATAAGCCCGAATTGCATTGTGTTTATCATTCTGGTGCTCCCGGCCACGACGTGGAGAATTGTTACCCTTTGAAGACCAAGGTTCAAGACCTTGTGAGGTGTGGCATTCTGTGTTTTGAGGACGTAGGTCCTAACGTAAAGAAGAACCCATTGCCCGAGCATGGGAAATCTGTCAACATGGTCCAGGGCTGCCCTGGCAAGTACAAAGTCAAATATGTCAGCCATATTCGACAATCTCTGGTTGAGATGCATCGATTGCTATGTGAGTATAGTCATTATGAGCACGACCATGATAGATGCCGAGTTTTCTCCGTTAATCGATTGGGTTGTCGCCAGGTGCGTAAAGATCTTCAGGAAATGTTGGATGAAAGAGTCATTGAGATCCTCCAGAATAGGAATGTTGACGAAGATGAGCCTGAGGTCAACGTAATTTCCCCAGTATTCCGGATGCCCGAGCCTGTTATCATCAAGTATGATGGTAGAAAGCAAAAGGCCTCTCCTGTCCTTATCATTAAGCGTGCTGGTCTAGTACCGTATTCTTCTGAAAAAGCAATTCCCTTTCGTTACAACGCTGTTGCTGTAGAAGAGGGGAAAGAGGTGTCTTTACCATCCTCCTCTGTTGTGAATATTGCCGATGTAAGTGGTTTGACCCGTAGCGGTTGCGTGTTTTCAGCACCTCCCAAGCCCTAGGCTAATGCTGATTTTGCTGAACGCCCGATTGGGAATGCTGTGAGCACTCCGAATCCGGCACCTGTTGCTAAGTCCTCCTCTATATTGATAACTCCTACTTCCGTTGGCCCAAGCGGCAATGTGAAAGAAGATTGTGATGAGATGCTGAGGCTCATCAAGAGAAGTGAGTACAATGTTGTAGACCAACTTCTACAAACGCCATCCAAAATATCAGTGTTATCATTACTTTTGAATTCCGAACCATATAGAGAGGCACTGCAGAAGGTTTTGGATGTGGCATATGTAGATCATGATGTCACAATAGAACAGTTCAATAGCATTGTTGCAAACATTACTGCTTGTAACAATTTGAGTTTCTGTGACTCTGATCTCCCTGAGGAGGGAAGAGACCACAACTTGGCTTTACACATATCTATGAATTGCAGAGACGACGCCATGTCCAATGTGTTGGTGGACACTGGGTTATCATTGAACGTATTGCCAAAAACCACTCTCTCAAAACTGTCTTATCAAGGGCCTCCCATGAGGCAGAGTGGGATTGTTGTGAAAGCTTTCGATGGGTCGCGTAAAACTGTAATTGGGGAAGTTGATCTCCTAGTCAAGATCGGACCGAGTGATTTCCAGATTACCTTCCAGGTTATGGATATCCACCCATCGTATAGTTGTCTCTTAGGCAGACCATGGATTCACGAGGCGGGCGCCGTGACATCCACCCTACACCAAAAACTGAAGTTTGTGAAGAATAAGAAGCTGGTGGTGGTAGGGGGAGAAAAGGCTCTCCTGGTTAGCCACCTATCTTCCTTCTCATATATAGATGCTGAGGATGAAGTTGGAACTCCTTTCCAAGCTTTATCTATTGCTGAGCCTATTGAGAAGAGAACTCCTTCATTTGCTTCCTATAGAGATGCAAAGTTGGCCATTGAGTGTGGTGCAACTGCAGGCTTAGGAAAAATGATTGAGCTAGAAGACAACAAGTCTCGGGCTGGCATAGGCTTTTCTTCTGGGGTATTCAACGAGAAATGGCTGTTCAAGAGTGGAGGTTTCATCCACGCCGGTCAAGCTGAAGAAGCTGCTGCTGTCTTGGAAGAAGATACAGAGGATTCTGGCAATTTCATTATCCCTGGAGGGGTCTGCAACAATTAGGTCGATGTGGATGTTCCTACAATTATCCACAAGTCAGCGTAATGATCACTTTGTTTAAAAACCCTTCTCCCATGCCAAAAGGAGGAGTGATGACATTGTTGGCACATTAATACAATGATATTTTCATTCAATAAATTCATGTTAAATGTTTGTTTTCCCAATTATTTTCCCTTTTCGCTTTTTGCATGAAATTGGTGATCACATAAAACCCTAAAAAACAAAATAAAATCAATCTTTTCATCTGCATAATGATTGCCTTGTTTGATTTCTAAAAGCTTTTCATATCCAAAATCATTATGCAGGTTGATCAAACCCATTGAACATAATGATCCAACACCATCTCCCAATTTTGAGTTCCCTGCATTTGAAGCGGAAGAAGATGATGTTGAAGAGATTCTTGACGAGATTACCCGTCTACTTGAGCATGAAGAGAAGATCATTCAGCCACATCTCGAGAATCTGGAAACAGTCAACTTGGGGTCTGAGGATTGTGTTCGTGAAGTGAAGATTGGGGCACTCCTTGAAGAATCTGTTAAGGGGTTGATTGAATTGCTACGAGAATATGTTGACGTCTTCGCTTGGTCGTATGAAGACATGCCGGGTCTAGATACTGATATTGTGCAACATTTCCTACCTTTGAAACCTGAGTGCGTGCCTGTGAAGCAGAAGCTCAGAAGAACTCATCCTGATATGGCAGTGAAGATCAAAGAGGAAGTTCAGAAGCAAATTGATGCAGGGTTTCTGGTGACTTCTACATATCCTCAATGGGTGGCCAATATTGTGCCCGTGCCTAAGAAAGATGGAAAAGTTCGGATGTGTGTGGATTATAGAGACTTGAATAAAGCTAGTCCGAAAGATGATTTCCCTCTACCACACATTGATATGTTGGTAGATAATACAGCTAAATTTAATGTCTTCTCATTTATGGATGGATTTTCCGGATATAACCAGATTAAGATGGCACCCGAGGATATGGAGAAGACAACATTCATCACACCATGAGGAACATTCTGTTATCGAGTGATGCCCTTCGGTTTGAAGAACGCCAAAGCCACATATCAACGAGCTATGACCACCTTGTTTCATGATATGATGCACAAGGAGATTGAGGTATATGTTGATGATATGATTGCTAAGTCGAGAACGGAAGTTGAACATATAGAGCATTTGTTGAAACTTTTTCAGCGTTTGAGAAAGTACAAGCTTCGTCTGAACCCCGACAAGTGTACATTTGGAGTCCGTTCTAGCAAGTTACTGGGCTTTATTGTCAGTGAAAGAGGTATTGAGTTTGATCCTGCAAAGGTCAAAGCAATACAAGAGATGCCTGCGCCCAAAACTGAGAAGCAAGTCCGAGGTTTTCTTGGCCGCTTGAATTGCATTTCTAGATTCATATCCCACATGACTGCCACATGTGCGCCGATATTCAAGCTCCTCCAGAAAGATCAGTCCCACGATTGGACCGAGGATTACCAGAAAGCTTTTGATAGGATTAAAGAGTATCTGTCTGAACCTCTGATTCTGTCTCTGCCCATGGAAGGGAGACCATTGATTATGTATCTGACTGTTCTTGAAGATTCAATGGGTTGTGTCCTTGGTCAGCAAGATGAATCATGAAAGAAAGAATATGCTATTTACTACCTCAGCAAGAAGTTCACTGATTGTGAGTCTCGGTACTCAATGCTTGAAAAGACATGTTGTGTTTTGGCTTGGGCTACTAAGCGCCTACGCCAGTATATGATAAATCATACAACTTGGTTGATATCCAGAATGGACCCAATCAAGTACATCTTCGAGAAGCCTGCATTAACAGGGAGGATTGCCCCTTGGCAGATGTTGTTATTTGAGTATGATATTGAGTATCGAGCTCAGAAGGCTATTAAAGGTAGTATCTTGGCTGACCACTTGGCACACCAGTCGATTGAAGATTATCAGTCAGCTCAGTATGATTTCCCAGATGAGGAAATCCTGTATTTGAAGATGAAAGATTGTGATGAGCCTACACTCGATGAAGGGCCAGAACCTGGTTCCAGATGGAGTATGGTGTTTGATGGCGCTATAAATCAGTATGGAAATGGAATTGGGGTAGTGATTATTACTCCTCAAGGCACACATATTCTTTTTACATCCAGGCTAACTTTCAAATGCACGAATAATATGGCTGAGTATGAGGCCTGTATTATGGGTCTAGAAGAATGCATTGATCTAAGGATCAAGCATCTTGACGTATATGGTGATTCGGCCCTCGTTATTAATCAGATTAAGGGTGAATGGGAAACGAATCAACCTGGTCTCATTCCATATAGAGACTATGTGAGGAGGATTTCAACGTTCTTTACTGAGGTTGACTTCCATCATATTCCTCGAGATGAGAATCGGATGGCAGACGCTCTTGCTACACTTGCTTCGATGATTGTGGTAAAACTTTGGAATGAAGTCCCCAATATCACCGTGATGCGCTTGGACAGACCAGCTCATGTGTTTGCGGTAGAAGAGGTGAAAGATGATAAGCCGTGGTATTATGATATCAAATGTTTCCTTCAGAACCAGTCTTACCCGCCTGGGGCATTTGTGAAAGATAGGAAGACTTTGAGGAGATTGTCAGGCAGTTTCTACCTCAACGGCAACGTACTTTATAAGAGAAATTTTGACATGGTTCTGCTCAGATGCGTGGATAGACACGAAGCAGACCTGTTGATGACTGAAGTCCATGAGGGTTCCTTTGGTACTCATTCCAATGGACATGTCATGGCTAGAAAGATGTTGAGAGCAGGTTACTATTGGCTGACGGTGGAGTCTGACTGCTGCAAATACGTGAAGAAATGCCATAAGTGTCATATTTATGCGGATAAGATCCATATTCCCCCGACACTTCTGAATGTGATTTCATCACCATGGCCTTTCTCCATGTGGGGAATTGACATGATTGACATGATAGAGCCGAAAGCGTCCAATGGACACAGATTTATTCTCGTAGCTATTGATTACTTCACCAAGTGGGTTGAAGCGGCATCATATGCAAACGTGACCAGGCAGGTGGTCGTGAAGTTTATCAAGAATCAGCTTATATGCCGCTATGGTGTGCCAGATAAGATCATCACTGATAATGGATCTAACTTGAACAACAAAATGATGAAAGAGCTGTGTAGTGAGTTCAAGATTGCACACCATAATTCTTCACCTTATAGACCCAAGATGAATGGGGCTGTTGAAGCTGCTAATAAGAATATCAAGAAGATTATCCAGAAGATGGTTGTTACACATAAGGATTGGCATGAGATGTTTCCATTCACTTTACACGGATATCGTACGTCTGTCCGCACTTCAACAGGGGCAACCCCTTTCTCTCTTGTTTATGGCATAGAGGCTGTACTCCCAGTAGAGGTGGAGATCCCATCAATGAGAGTCTTGATGGAAACCAAGTTGACTGATGCAGAATGGGTTCAGAGTCGTTATTGTAGCGGTGTATTCGTCGCTATATGATCTATCGATTAAATCATAAGCTAAGAGATACCTTGAAATTTCGAGTCGCCACCGCACTTTTATTTATCCAAAGGATTGGCTAAAAAGCGAACAAAAGCCTAAGAAGTTTTACACGTAGAAAACTAATAAAAAGATCAGAGAGTCTGGGTAAGGGGTAAATTACGCAATGGGAAGGTGTTAGGCACCCACTACGTCCTAGGTACTCCTAGGGAGCCCTTTTCACACTTGTTGTAAAAGATTATTATTTGTTATGACAAAAAGATTGTGCAAACATGATTGGGATGATGGGAAAAGAATATACATTTTATTATTATTGGGTTCGAACGGATGAACCCGTTGCCTACGTACCTTCCATCAAAGGTAAGGATCAGAACGCCGTAGTTCGGCTAAAAGATTTCCAAAAGTGGGTTAGGTTCAATTTTAAACACAAACCCTAGGTCTTACGTTATCCACGGGAGAAAACTCAACCTTATACAAACAACAACGTCCACCATGTGAGAACAGCTTCAACTGGCCAGGGAGGGGTTAACCCTATAATAGGCGAAGAAGACTTACAATTCAATCACTAAAGACAGAAGGTGAGATTAACATCAACCACTAAGATAAATCAAACCTATAGCTCATGTATGAAAAGATTAATGGACAAAGCCAAAACAAGTGAATGAGTGGAGTTACTGATTATGATTATGAAAATGGAGTCAAAGTATGATTAAGATCAATTCAAATAAGTATTATGAAAATGAAGTTTGAAAAAAGGTCAAGGACTTGAGTCCAGGTTTTTAGTTAAAAAAACAATGAGATGTTTGCACAACACTTATGTCAAATTTGAAAGATAGAGTGTGAAAAGTCTAGGACATAATGAATGATGAATGGATGAGGGATGGATAGTAAAACTTCTTAGAAGGTTCACTTCTTGAAATCATATAGCAGATGATTCAAGTGTGTCCTTTGGAATAGCAATTAATAATAACAAACAAACAAAGCAAGCAAAAGCGGATATCGGATGCCAATCACTGGTCTTATACCAATCTCCTAAAACAAAATGGGATATCAGAAGCCACTCAATGGACTTACACTAATCTCCACAAGCAAATAAGTAAAAGCGGATACCGGATACCAATAGATGGATTTACACCAGTCTCCTAAAACAGAACAGGATATCAGATGCCACTCAATGGACTTACACCGATCTCCTCAAAAGAAAAACAAAGATGAAATATGGAAGTTAACTGCCAATCTATCTGGACTTAGGTTAACTCCACAGTATGCTCACAGGAAATCCAATGCCACATCACAGGGACTTACAATGGATCCTCACATACAAGAACAAGAGCAACAATATGATCACAGGTATGCAAATGCCAACTTACAGGGACTTATAACTGCAACCTCACATACAAACACACAGATCAAACTATGATCACAGGATAACAGATGCCAACTTACAGGGACTTATAACTGCAACCTCACATACAACAAATAGACAGAAGATATGAGTGACCAATGAGGTCTTACACTCTATCCTTCCATATCATAGGAGCAAATGCCAAAAGAGATGGACTTACAATTGTCCTCAATGGGCAAACAACAATGATAGCATCACAAAAGCAAATGAGATGATCATGCATTAATGGCAATTGATGATGATGACAAATGCATAGCATACAAGCAAGCAAGTGCACATGAAGCAATCAATCAATCAGTGAATATCAAACAGCACACTCTATAGCCAAACAATGGGGGCTCACACAAGAGGGTTTGACTTTAACAGTCCACTGTAATAGGTAAGAGTCGCTCTTAACCTGGCCATTGAGGGACTCAGGTGAAGCAGATGAAAAGGAGATGAGGGGTGTGCCTCATTGCTTCTATCTCAAATCAGAGAGAGCATCAAAGAAAGTGTGGGAGTTCAGAAAGTGGGAACTCTCTCCACATTATTGACTCGATTAGATCTTGGGTATTTATCTCATTGCTTCAACCAGGTACTGGGAGCAAAGAGAGGACACACTGAATAGTGGGGGATAGATTACTTATCCCTACCTTCCACCAATTGCCTTACTTGAAGGACTTTTCCTGCTTGGGACAATTTTAAACAAACACAGGCATTGCCTCTTAAGGAGGACTTCAGACAGTTTGCCCGGTCAAATAACAGACCGGGTCTCCAGACTACATGAAGAAGAAGTAATTATACCTCGAAGCAAATGCTAAAAGCAAAGCAAGCAATCAAGTTCAAAGAACTTAAGCAACTAAAGCACCTGCAAAAGTCAAACTTATTAGCAAACAAGTCAACAGTCAAAATCAAAAAGAAATGAACCAATGGTCACACAGAGGGACCAATTGTGCAAGGCACAAAGACTCAAGCATATGAGTCACCTACAAAACAAATGTTAGCACAATATAAACAATTCAAATCAAGCACATTAGAATGATCCTCAAGGCATTGATGCTTAACCTGAAACAGATGAACTCAACATAAGCTCAGAAGACCACTAGGACTAGCCTAGGGTCAAAGATGAAAGAAAAAGTCAAGGCAGCAAGCAATGTTCAATCAAAGTCAACATCAGTCATGTAAAAAGCAAACACAATTGGATTCAAACTTATATCATGCATCATGGTCATTTCATACACAAATGAATGCAAAGCACGGCAAGAGAAGCATACAAAAGTTAATAGCAAAGACTTCATTCAAAAGTCAACTCAAACATTTCAAAAATTATGAAATAAATCACACTCAATCCTAACATCTAACATGGTATACATGTAAAATTTCATGGCATTTGGATGAGAGGAAGGCAGTCAATGAAATTCATGAAGTTAAACCAAATTCAAGTAAGCATGGTGAAAGTCAACAAACATAGGTCAACTTCAAAAAATCATATCAATTTGAAAACAGAAGAGAAATGAATGAAATTAACACCAATGCAAAGCTCAAAGAGTCTAGTTATCACATATGAAACTTCATGATCATACAATAAGATTTGAGAATTTCACCAAGGATTTGGCAAGGCATAGCACAAAAAGTCAACAAATGACCACATATGGAAGAAAATTCTCAATCAAATGGAAAACAGCAAGATTAATTCCAAGAAAATTCATACATCAATTAGACATACAAGGGATCATTCATGCAAAATTTCAAGTGATTTGGATAAGAGGAAGCATGTGAACAAAAATCATACATTTGCATATCATTGGTGTGACACAAATTGTCACACCCTAGTTCAAAAATTCATATCTATCAAACCACAAATGGGAAATCCACAAACTTTATATGGAAATGAAGATCCATGTGTCTAGTATCATCACAAAAAATTTCAAAGGCAATGGATGCAACATGAGTATTTCACAATTAAAATGGCACAATGTATCATTTTGGCATACATGTGAAAAAATAATTATCATAAAAAATCCAGCCAATGGAAAATCATTAAAAATCACAATTAAAAACTAGACTCAATCATGAACATGATGGAAAAAGAATCATATTTTTGGATGAAAAATGAATTAGAAAATAATTGTTGAAGTTGGATGAAATAATGATGCAAACATGAACAAGATGGTATGGCAATTGGTCAACATGAGAGTCAATGATGGCAGACTTGTAATTTCTGCCAACTTAAGTGAAACGACACAGCTTTGGCAAGGCAAATAAAATGTTGTGATTGGCTCTCATATTAATAGAACAGTGGCATGCGCATGGAATCAACAACAACAACCAATCAGCTCCAACATTCTAGGTTCACATGCATTTTAGGGTTTTGGCAAACAGCAAACAGACTTTCAACAGCCCAAACGAGCAGCATGGCAATGGGACGGTTCATACAGCATCTAAACGAACACAAACCAGCATGTTCATAAATTTTGGACAAGTTTTAACAGCATGAACAACAAACAACAACAGCCAATTGTAGTTCAAATTCAGAAAATCTCATGCAGCATTAGGGGATGGAAGCAACCATATGCATTCAATGTTCATACATCAATCAATCAAAACAAGAACCAATCAACAACACCAAAACAGCATGGAAAGTAATAAGTTCATGCAACATTTGCAACATGACAACAACCGATGCATCAAAATCCTGGGCAGTGGCAAGACAGAAACATCATGCAACATTCAACCATCACCTAACATATGCGACCCAACACAACAACATGTAACAGCATGGTATTGACAGCATGGTATAAGGTGTTCATCAACATCCAAACAAAATGAACAACAGCAAACAACATGTGGATTTAGCAAGCAGCAGGACATTGATGTTTGTCAATTATTATCACTTGAAATTCAGCATAGCAGTACTGTTAACATCATGGTATTCATCATCATGTTCATCAAAAACAACACAAGCATGACAAAAAGATTTTTGGGCATATCAAGTAGTTTAACAGCAGCAAAGGTATTCATCAATAGCAGCAGTATTTCATCCTTCAGTTTCATCATCATGTAATTATCAAACTAGGTAATAATCAAGCATCCACAACAAACATTAAGCATGTGAATTTTTCTGGACATAGTAAGGTTTTATAACCAGCAGCATGGTTTCAGTACAGCAAAGAACCAGTTCATGTTTTATCCTCATCGAACCAAAATCGAGCAACAGCATGGCATTGAAAGGTATTATGCAACATGAGCACTAATAAACAGCCAATGTTTATACAACATGAAAGCATGACTTCTGGAAGGAAACAGCAGGTTTCTGACAACAGCAGCATTCATATTTATCCATCATCAAACAATCAATCATTCAATTTGAATCACACACACGGCGTGGCAATGATTACATAGCAAGCAGTCAAGAGCATTAACAATTAATCATGGCAAGGAGGTACTGTCATCATGCAGTAGCATCAATCAACAGCAAAACAAAACAGCATAGCACAGTAGGTTCATGCAAATATCATGCAACGTTGAACAACCAACACCCAACACAACGAACACAATGCAATGGATTTTCTGAGCAGGCCTATGAGATTCAAAACTGCAGCAGGTTTTAGCAAGCAAAATATCAAGTTCATGTTTCGTCACCATCAAACCAAACAAGTTTTGAGCAACAACACATAAATGACATAGCATTAGCACCTATGTAGCATCATGACACTAACACACACAACCTATTTCATGAGAATTTCTTGGCAAACTAAAAATAGCAAAAAAAACAGCAGCATTCATCATCATGTAAAATCAATCAGAGTCAACATGCCCAGAAAATGAAACCAGGCATGTTAAAAGCATCATCAAGCATCCAACAACAAGAATATAATGTCTATTTTCATTAACTCAACATGGATAGGGTGAATCGAGCTAAAACTTATTTGAGCATACACCATAAAATTCACTTTTCTCACAGCACAAACAGCCAATTAGCATGATGTAAGTTGCAACGGATTCAATGATATATGCTCTACCAGAAATACACCATGGTTTGGAGAAAAAGAAGGTCGAGAAACTTACTTGTTTTTGAGGAGAATGAAAACAGTGGTTGTTTGGAGGATATAGCCCGATGCAGATGAGGATAATGGTTAGAAGTGATGAATCCTTGAGGTAGGTGAGCTCAGCCAAGCTTGGAATCATTCATAGCTCGATTTGCCATTGTTGTGTCTTGGTAAAACAGAGCTTGGAAATGGAGTAACAGCTGGGATTTAATGATTCCACTGACTCTCAAATGCTGTCTAGATGAAGAAGCAATAAAGGTTGTTTTAAGGTTCTTTGTGTTTTGGCAGAAAATGCACTATATGCAAAAAATGCAAAAGTGAGAGGATGATGATTTTCTCTCGTGGAGGCTCCCAAACTAGGGTTGGATTTGACAGAATGAAGCTTATATGTGATCTGTTTTAGGTCCTTAATCCATGTTGTAAATTGGTTTAGTGTTAATGCACTCATTTGCATTTTTGCTAAGTGGAAGAATGTGGAACATGGAGGGTGTACCTTGCACGTTTTTGGGCCTCAAGACAGGCTGCTAGCAGACTGTATGTTTGCTGTTTTTGTGGTACATGTACTGCTGTACTGATTTTGTTCAAATGAAAGCCAATTGCCAATTTTGTCCATTTTGCATTTTGATTCAAGATGATGGGAAAATGGTAATATGATGATGGTTTAGGACTTTGAGCAAGTTTCAAATATGATTTTAAACCCTCCCAATTGGCCAAAGTGAGAAAAAGTCACAAATCAAAAAGTCAACTGTGAGTCAAACTTTGATTTTTAAAGGAATAGGTCCAAAAATGCCATTTTGATTGGCAAGGTTTTAGGTCATGAAATTTATATTTTTGGAAAGAGGATGAAAAATGTGGTTTGTAGGAAAAAACCCCACCAAATTTGGCCTTATGGTTTGAGAGATATGGCTTGTTGAAGTTCAAAAATTGGTGAAAATGATTTGATCATATCTTGACAACCACACATGGGATTTTGATGTTCTTGGACTTTTTGAAAATGGGAAGACAAGATCTTCAACTTTCATGTTGGGCAAAAATTCATTTGGAGCTTGTATCATGATGTAAGTTTAAGATCAAGAAGTTTCCATTTTTGGCAGTTGAAATTACAGGTCCACTTTCTATTTCTGGAAAATTTTCTGATTGACTTGATTTTCTTCCAAGATGAGGTTGAACATGATAGATGAGGCTTATACAAGCATGAATGAACTCTTTCAAATCAATTCTATCCATCAAATCTTGATTAAATCAACTGTTGACCAAGTTTGACTGTCTGTTGACTTTTCTAGGATTTTGGACTGATTGATGCACTTCTGATGATTTCAAACCCTAATTCCTTGAGGACTTGACTTCAAAAGATGTCTCGAGTTGTTTGAACCTTTGATTAATGATCATGGTGCCCAAATTCTGCAAGAATGGCCACCATCCATTGCTTTGACTGATCAATGACTGACTTTGACCTAATTGCTGATGATTGCTTCCACTGCAAGCAACAAGGTTAAACAGACAATATTTTTGTACTTTTTGAATGATAAACGTATGAAAGCAAAGATATACAAATGCAAAGTATGCTTGGTGATCAAGAAATCAACCCACAAGGCAATCTAATCCACTAGGAGGGGACAAAGACATGCAATGATCCTTGAGGTTATGATATGAATGATATGGGCCATGAGGGATCTTAGGGCCCAAAATTGGGGTCTTACAGATGCCCCTATTTAAGGTCATTCTAGCCGGAGAAGTGAAGTTTAGAAATCTTCATCTCGACGCGGTAGAATGGACTTAAATAACAGTAATGAGACAAATTTTGGTCCCTAAGAGACCTCATGATGCAAATGTATGTATGCAACAGACACAAATTCTGTGGGGAATATGATTCACACAGAAGAAAAGACGATCCATCAGAGTAGTACACTCACCAGGAACAGAGACTCTAACAAGGCTCTATGGGGATAATAAAAGAAAGAAATGTGTGGACAAGACACGACTCTAAACTGGGGAAAACAAAACTGACACAACGTGATCAAAACGCGACTCTGATTAAGGAAAACAGAAAAACAGACAGGAGAACTCACTGGGGAGTGAAGGACTCACACTGGGAAAAAGATTTCCAAAGGAAAAATAAATCCATTGGAGAAACACAAACTGACTCCTGAGGAGAAGCAACAAAAAGTTCCACCGGGGAAGGCAACAAAGAAAATGAGATGTTACCAGGCATACGGGTAACAAACTCAGGAAGGAACACCAAGGATACCGGTTACTGGGTATATAATAGGTGACCGACCAAAGCGTGAATTGGATTTCACTTCCAAAACACTCATCATCCTGAAGAGAGCTAGAACAGCAGACTTGTTTATAGGATGGACATTCAATTCCACAAGGAAAATGAATCTTACTCTGAGGGGAAAACAATCAAAAGATTGACTCAAGAGCGAACGAGATATAATATCCATTACCGTCAGAACGTGGATAGAATACTCAGATGAGACATATTATTCATTACCTGCAGACCGTGAATAACATACTCGAACGGAAAATTATCCTGAACCGGTTACTAGGTTGTTTATAGGATAAAATCCGAAGACGTGAATTGGTTTTCACTTCCAAAACACTTATCATCCAAAAGGAGGGCTTGAAAAAGCAAAACAACTTACAGGATGGACATTCGAATCCACAACGGGAAAACGAATCTTACTCAACTGGGGACACAAACCCAAAGAGTGCATGAGATATAATATCCATTACCGGCAGACCGTGGATAAGATACTCGCATGAGATATATTATCTATTACCGTCAGAATGTAGATAATAAACTCGCAAGGTAAGAAACACCAGAGATACCGGTTACTGGGTATATAATAGGTGATCTACCGAAAACGTGAATTGGTTTTCACTTCCAAGACACTCATCATCCAAAACACAAACTGGTTAAAGGATGGCTATTCGATTCTACAGAGAATACGAATCTTGCTCAGTTGGGAAAAATCAACAAAGGATTCCAACTAAAGAGCGCATGAGATATATTATTCATTACCGGCAGACCGTGAATAATACACTCGAAAGGAAAAGACACCAGAGATACCGGTTACTGGGTATATAATAGGTGACTAACCAAAAAGAGAGACAATCGATACCAAGCATACGGGTAAACGAAAGACAACTCAAAGGATAAATTGCAAGCATCCGGCAATTATCCAACAACAAAAATATTCGACTCCACAAAGGGAAATAACGAATCTTACTCGACCGGGGAAACGCAAAAGGCTTCGACTGAAGAGCGCATGAGATATACTATTCATTACCGGCAGACCGTGAATAACATACTCGCATGGAAGATTATCCGCAACCGGTTACTGGGTTAACAAAGAATAAATCAACCGAACAGAAAGGCATCAGGATACCAAATTAGGTATATAATGATGACCAATCAAAGGAGCAACAGACATTACCAACAAAAAGGGTAAATGAAAGGCGAACTGTTGAGGATAAATTGCAAGCATCCGGCAATTATCGACAGAAGACTAGCTGGGGATATATTGATAAACAACCAATGATCCGGGGAACAAATCACTAGCATACGGTGAAAAGACCCACTGGGGATAAAATTGCTAGCATACGGCAATTATCCACAAAACTTGGGGATATAAGTGCTGATCTGAGCAACTTACACAAGCAAAGGAAAATCATCATCAAATATATTGAATGAAGATAACCACAAAATTAGGGTTTACATCTACCGAATACGGGGTAGAAGACCAACAACTCCACGTGGGGATAGAACAAATCACAAATCCGCACGGGAAACCAAAATAGGGTTGATAACAAACCACAAACTGCATGAGAGCAGGAAAAGAGGATTTACAACTACCGGGTATGAGGTAGAAGACCAAAAACTCTGGCTGGAGAATAAAAAGGTGTATAACCACAAATTCTGTTAAGAAAGCCAGGAAAGATAGGACTTACAACTACCGGTTACTGGGGAGAGGCCCACAAACACATTCCGCTGGGGAACAACCCACTGGGAAGTACAAGATATTTGACAAATAGCCAATTCGGAATAATTCGAAAAGACGGACTGAATAAAGACACGTCCTAATGAGGATATAACTCAAATAGGAAAATCCATCCCAATATATGTGTTGGGAGGAAACGGAAGAAACCGTCATCCACGAGGGTATATCTCAGTGGGGAACTGCAGAAGGAAAGACAAACTCATTTTCTGCTTATGGGGTTGACTCTATATAGAGAGATTTATGACACCCGACATCTGCTTGGGGAGATCTGTAAAGAGATCTATATCACCATAGCAGGAGACACGACAAACAAAAGATATATGGCAAGAAATGCAACATGAATATCTGAATGTTTTATGAATATGCATGAATATGCGTGATTTATGTTTGATGAATGCTGACAAAACAGACAATTCTAACACAAACAGGTTCAGGAACCGAAACGTCCGGTATTATACTTCCAGGGGAAAAACCAGCTGGAGAGCCAGTCTGCGGAGATCTACATGCTGTAAAGCAAAGATCTGCAAGTACTACTGAAGAAGCAGCGAATCATAGATATCAGGAAACAACCCAATCAGGGTACAGAAAGTCACAACGGGCAAGACAGCCACCAAGACGAGTCTGTAGGGGAACAAGAGAAGTCCCAAAGTATATCTGCAGGGGATCCCAGTGTCAACTGAGAAACAAAGATGCATAAGCACGAGCACGAACTGCTGTAGAAGCAACTCCACATAACTCCACTGGGGAGAACCCACTGAGGGAGAATGATATCATCCAAATAGAATCTAACTGCATAAGCAACTCTATTGGGGAAAACTGTCGGCTACTCTCTTGGGGAACAAACCACTGAGGGAGGACAGATCAAACAAGTATATTCTGTAATAAACCACTCCACTTGGGAGAATATACAACAAATTGATCACAACAAGTAGATTCTGCAATATAAGCCACTCTACTGAGGATCACAAACAGTCAGGAAATAAATCCGTTCACTGGAGGCTAGAGCCATCATCCGACCATATTGGGGATTGAAAGAGTATTCAACAGGCGAAACTGCCACAACAAACATTCTGCAGACTAAGCTGAGGAAAAGATGATTGCAAAACTGGGATATCAACCCAAATCAAAACTGCTCAGGAAAATAAATCCTGCTCTGCTGAAGAGAATAAAAACCTGATGGAGAGATAGCAAAATTCCGCAGACGACTTCGCCGGGAAAGGTAAAGTACCGGGTATCAAACCACTGACTTACCGAGTCTTCAAAAGAAACAAACGCGCTGAGGAAACAGACAAATCCTGCTGGCACACTGCATGGGGAGAAGAGGCAACAACTCCACTTGCAACCCTGGTGGGGATATTAATAACAGCTCTACTCGCGACTCCGAGGGGAGTATCAATCAATCAGTTATACTCATGACTGTGCTGAGGAGACAAATAAAGTCTGGGTTATGACCCACTGGAGAAAGTGACGGGGCACCAAGATGATAACCATCAACCACCGAAACTTCTAAACAAAATACCCCAATGCTGGGGAAAACTGCTGCTTGTGGGAATCATGCCACCCTCGGGAGAGCACTGAGATATTCTTGAGTATCTTTTCAATCTTGTGAATGTTCACTTTGTTTAAAACAAAAATTTTGAAAAATTGATTTGTAAAACAATGACATTTTATCAATTTAAAACATGCAAAACATTTGTTGAATTGAAACAAATAAGAGTGCAAATAAATGGATAAAAAGCTCAAATTGATTTGATAGAATGGTAGTCTGCAAATGGCAAGACTCCATAGATCTGTACAAATTTGAAATCAGTGATATATATTGGAAGAGGGCTACATTGAACATAATGATCCTTTCTCTACCAATTTGAATCTCGATGTATCCGAAGCTTCAGTTGACGACGAATCGAGAATCTTCTGACGAAATGACGACTGATGAACCAGAAAGTCTTGTCAGGATGCAGTTACTTGCCAAATCCCTAATTTTTGCCTAGATTGCCCCAGAGTGAGGTACTCAATCTAGCGGGTATGCAAATATCTTTTTTTTTTCAAGTCTCTAATTTTTGCCTGGATTACCCTTGCGGGTTCTCCACCGAGACGCTCATTTTTGCCTAAGCCGCCCTTTCGGGTTTTCAACTTAGCGAGCTATTCTGTTTTTTCATTCTTTTTTTTTCATTTGCATATACTTTTTTTTTTTAGGCAAAGTATCTCTTAACTGCATCTGAATTCACAGGACGAGTGAAATCCTCCCCATCCATTGTTGTAAGCATCAAAGCTCCGCCTGAAAAGGCTCTCTTAACAACATATGGACCCTCGTAGTTTGGAGTCCACTTGCCCCTGGAATCGGGCGCGAAAGACAAAACTTTCTTGAGCACAAGGTCACCTTCTCGGAACACACGAGGCTTGACCTTCTTGTCGAATGCTTTCTTCATTCTCTGCTGATACAACTGACCATGGCACATGGCAGTTAATCTCTTCTCTTCAATAAATTCAACTGGTCATAACGACTCTGAATCCATTCAGCATCAGTCAACTTGGCTTCCATCAAGACTCGCATTGATGGGATCTCCACCTCTACTGGGAGAACGGCTTCCATGCCATAAACAAGAGAGAAGGGGTTGCCCCTGTTGAAGTGCGTACAGACGTACGTATCCATGCAAAGCAAATGGCAGCATCTCATGCCAATCTTTGTACGTGACAGTCATCTTCTGGATAATTCTCTTGATATTCTTGTTAGCAGCTTCAACAGCCCCATTCATCTTAGGTCTGTAAGGAGAGGAATTATGGTGTGCAATCTTGAATTCAGCGCACAACTCATCCATCATCTTGTTATTCAGATTGGATCCATTATCAGTAATGATCCTCTCTGGCACACCATAACGGCAAATCAACTGGTTCTTGATAAACTTCACAACCACTTGCCTGGTTACATTCGCGTACGAAGCGGCTTCAACCCATTTGGTGAAGTAATCAATGGCTACGAGAATAAACCGATGTCCATTGGACGCTTTCGGCTCAATCATACCGATCATGTCGATTCCCCACATAGAGAAAGGCCATGGTGATGAAATCACATTCAGGAGTGTCGGAGGAATATGAATCTTATCCGCATAAATTTGACACTTGTGACATTTCTTCACATACTTGCAACAGTCAGACTCCATTGTCAGCCAATAGTAGCCTGCTCTCAACATTTTCTTAGCCATGGCATGTCCATTGGAATGAGTACCAAATGAACCCTCATGGACCTCAGTCATCAACAGGTTTGCTTCGTGTCTATCCACGCATCTGAGCAAAACCATATCAAAATTTCTCTTGTACAGCACTTCTCCACTGAGGTAGAAACTGCCTGACAACCTTCTCAAAGTTTTCCTATCTTTCACAGATGCCCCAGGCGGGTAGACCTGGTTCTGGAGGAAATTCTTGATATCAAAATACCAAGGCTTGTCATCTTTCACTTCTTCAATTGCAAATATGTGAGCGGGTCTGTCCAAGCGCATCACAGTAATATTGGGACATCATTCCACCATCTGACAACAATCATGGAAGCAAGCGTAGCAAGGGCATCTGCCATCCGATTATCCTCTCGAGGAATATGATAAAATTCAACTTCTGTGAAGAAAGTTGAAATTCTCCTTGCATAATCTCTGTATGGGATGAGACCTGGTTGATTTGTCTCCCATTCACCTTTGATCTGATTGACAACCAAAGCTGAATCACCATAGACATCAAGATATTTGATTCTCAAATCAATGCATTCTTCAAGTCCCATAATACAGGCTTCATACTCCGCCATATTATTCGTGCATTTGAAAGTTAGCCTTGCTGTAAACGGAATGTGCGATCCCTGGGGATTAACAATTACTGCCCCAATTCCATTTCCATATTGATTAACAGCGCCATCAAACACCATCGTCCATCTGGAACCAGGTTCTGGACCTTCATCAAGTGTAGGCTCATCGCAATCTTTCATCTTCAAATACAGAATTTCCTCGTCAGGGAAGTCATACTGAACAGACTGATGATCTTCAATTGGCTGGTGCGCTAAATGGTCAGCCAAGATACTACCTTTGATAGCTTTCTGAGCTCGATACTCAATATCATACTCAGACAATAGCATCTGCCAACGGGCAATCCTCCCAGTTAAAGCAGGCTTCTCGAAGATATACTTAATTGGATCCATTCTGGATATCAACCAAGTTGTATGATTAATCATGTACTGGCGCAAACGCTTAGCTGCCCAAGCTAAAGCACAGCACGTCTTCTCAAGCATAGAGTACCGAGACTCACAATCAGTAAACTTCTTACTGAGGTAGTAAATAGCAAACTCCTTCTTCCCTGATTCATCTTGTTGACCGAGTACACAACCCATCGAGTCTTCAAGAACTGTTAAGTACATAATCAGAGGTCTTCCTTCCACAGGCGGAGACAAAATCGGAGGTTCAGACAGATAATCTTTGATACTGTCGAAAGCTTTCTGGCAATCCTCGGTCCAATCATGAGACTGATCTTTCCGGAGGAGCTTGAATATCGGCGCACATGTGGCAGTCATGTGGGATAAAATCTGGAAATGTAGTTCAAGCGGCCAAGAAAACCTCGGACTTGCTTCTCAGTTTTGGGTGCGGGCATCTCTTGTATTGCTTTGACCTTTGCAGGATCAACCTCAATACCTCTTTCACTTACCACAAAACCCAACAACTTGCCGGAACGGACTCCAAAAGTACATTTGTTCGGATTCAGACGAAGTTGGAACTTCCTCAAACGCTGAAAAAGCTTCAACAAATGCTCAATATGCTCAACTTCCGTTCGGGACTTAGCAATCATATCATCAACATAGACTTCTATCTCCTTGTGCATCATATCATGAAACAAGGTAGTCATAGCTCGTTGATACGTGGCTCCGGCGTTCTTCAAACCGAAGGGCATCACTCGATAACAGAATGTTCCCCAAGGTGTGATGAATGTTGTCTTCTCCATATCCTCTGGTGCCATCTTGATTTGATTATATCCGGAAAATCCGTCCATAAAGGAAAAGACTTTGAATTTAGCTGTATTGTCTACCAACATGTCAATGTGTGGTAGAGGAAAATCATCTTTGGGCTAGCTTTATTCAAATCTCTGTAATCAACGCACATACGGACTTTTCCGTCCTTCTTAGGAACAGGCACAATATTGGCCACCCATAGAGGATATGTCGAAGTCACCAGAAACCCCGCATCAATTTGCTTCTGAACTTCCTCTTTGATCTTCACTGCCATATCTGGATGAGTTCTTCTGAGCTTCTGCTTCACAGGCACGCACTCAGGCTTCAAAGGCAGGAAATGTTGCACAATATCTGTATCTAAACCCGGCATGTCTTCATAGGACCAAGCAAAGATATCTGAATATTCTCGTAGCAAGCTGATCAAATCTTCCTTAACAGACCCTTCAAGAAGTGCCCCAATCTTCACCAGGCGCTCACAATCTTCAGATCCCAAGTTGACTGTTTCCAAGTCTTCGAGATGCGGCTGAATGATCTTCTCTTCGTGCTCAAGGAGACGGGTGATCTCATCAGGAATCTCTTCAACGTCATCTTCCTCTGCCTCAAATACAGGGAATTCAAAATTGGGAGATGGCGTTGGATCATTATGTTCAATGGGTTTTAGGATCAACCTGCATAATGATTTTGGTTAAGAAAAACTTCAGCATTTAAGCAAGCAAATCATTATGCAGATGAAAAATGTTGCTTTTACAGCTTTTATTTTTGTTTTTATGGTTTTTTGTGATCACTGATTTCATAAAGAAAAGCAAAAAGTGAAAACAAAGGAAAAACAAATGTTTAACAATGCAAAAATTGAATGAAAATATCATTGTATATATGCTTTGCCAACAATGTCATCACTTCTCCTTTTGGCATGGGAGAAGGGTTTTAAACAAAATGAACAATTACTCTGATCTATGGATAACTGTAGGAACATCCACAGCGACCCAATTGTGGCAGACACCACCAGGAATAACAAAATTGTTCAAATCTTCTGCATCTTCTTCTTCAATGATAGCAGCAGCTTCCTCTTCTGCAGGTTGATCAGCATGGATGAATCCTCCACTGGTGAACAGACCTTGCTCGTTGCATGCCCCAGAACCATAGCCAATGCCAGCCCGGGATCGGTTATCTTCAAGTTCAAGCACTTTCCCTAATCCAGCGACTGCACCACATTCAATGGCCAGCTTTGCATCACGGTAGGAAGTGAATGAAGGAGACTTCTTCTCGATTGGTTTATCAATAGATAAAGCTTGGAACTGAGTTCCAACTTCATCCTCTGCATCAATGTACGAGAAAGAAGATAGATTACTGACCAGGAGAGCCTTTTCTCCCCCTACTACAACCAATTTCTTGTTTTTCACAAACTTCAGCTTTTGGTGTAGGGTGGATGTCACGGCGCCAGCCTCGTGAATCCATGGTCTGCCCAAGAGACAGCTGTATGATGGGTGGATATCCATTACTTGGAAAGTGATCTGGAAATCACTTGGTCCGATTTTGATCGGGAGATCTACTTCCCCAATCACGGTCTTGCGCGACCCATCAAAAGCTTTCACAACAACCCCACTCTGCCTCATAGGAGGACCTTGATATGACAGACGAGAGAGTGTGGATTTTGGCAATACATTAAGGGACGATCCAGTGTCCACCAGTACATTGGACATTGCATCAGATTTGCAATTTATAGAGATATGTAAAGCCATGTTGTGGTCTCTTCCCTCCTCAGGGAGATCAGCGTCACAAAAGCTCAGAGTGTTGCAAGCGGTAATGTTTGCAACAATGCTATCAAATTGTTCCAAGGTGACGTCGTGATCGACATACGCCAGGTCCAAGACTTTCTGAAGAGATTCCCGATGAGGCTCTGAATTCAGCAATAGAGAAAGAATGGAAATCTTGGAGGGCGTGTGTAGAAGCTGGTCTACAATATTATACTCACTTTTTCTGATGAGCCTCAGCATCTCATCAGATTCTTCATCAACAATGCCGCTTGGGCCATCTGAAGAAACAGGAGTCTTTTGTACGGAGGAGGAAGGTTTGGGCAACAGCAAGTGCCGGATTCTGAACATTCACAGCATTCCCTACCGGGTGCACAACAGTATCAGAAGCAACAGCCTTGGCAGGCGCAGAAAATACACGACCGCTTCGGGTCAACCCCACTAACATCAGCAATAGTGGTCACGGAAGTGGACGGCAAAGGTACTTCAACCCCATCCTGGACAGCAACAGGACTATATCTGAAAGGTACAGCTTTATCAGATGAATACGGCACAGGGCCAGCTGGTTTGATAACCAAAGAAGGTGAAGCCTTAGGCTTGTTGCTATTGTACCGAATAACAACGGGCTCTGGAAGCTTGAACACCGGGGAGATGACACTCACTTCGGGCTCAACAGTATCCACATTGCGATTCTGGAGAATCTCAATGGTACCTTCGTTCAACATCATCTGCAGTTCTCGGCGAACCTGATCACAACCCAAGCGATTGACCGAGCAGACGCGGCACTGGTCATGGTTATGCTTCAAATAGCTGTGATGACACAGCATCTTATGCAATCCAACCAACGACTGCCGGATATGACTGACATACTTCACCTTGTACTTCCCAAGGTCTTCCTGGATCATGTTGACAGACTTCCCATGCGAAGGCAATGGGTTCCTGGTGACATTTGGGTTGGAGTCTTCAAAACTCAAAATTCCACTTCTCATAAGGTCTTGAACCTTATTCTTCAGCGGGAAACAGTTCTCAACGTTATGGCCCGGAGCACCGGAATGGTAGACACAATGCTGGTCTGGTTTGTACCACCATTGCGGGTTTGCAGGAATAGCAGGAGGATCCCTGGGAGAAACCAACTTCCTCTCCAACAAGGAGGGATAAAGCTCTGTATATGTCATCGGAATAGGGTCGAAGCTGACCTTCTTCCTATCATAATTCATATTCGCTTGGTTGGTTGTACTTCCACGAGGCTGGTAAGCCTGTTGCTGTGGACGCTGCTGTTGTTGTTGGTATTGCGGTTGTGGATATTGCTGCTGATGCTGATACTGCTGAGCATTATCCTTGAATACAGGTGCCACACTGGCCACCTGATGCTGATGTCTGGAATGACGTGCAGGCTTCCTCTGAACAGAGGGTCTTCGATGTTTGGCTGAGACTGCACAGCATGAGCTTCACCTTCTTTCCTCTTAAACGCTCCATACCGTTTAGAGGAAGAACCATCATCTTTAGACAACCGTCCTTCACGGACGCCTTCTTCAAGACGCATCCCCATGTTCACCATCTCGGTGAAATCAGAGGGAGCGCTGGCCACCATTCTCTCATAATAGAATGACCCAAGAGTCTTCAGAAAGATCTTGGTCATCTCTTTCTCTTCTAATGGTGGAGTGATTTGAGCTGCCAGCTCACGCCATCTCTGGGCGTACTCCTTGAACGACTCTTTGTCCTTTTGTGACATAGACCTGAGTTGATCTCTGTCAGGCGCCATGTCAACATTGTATTTATATTGCTTGACGAAAGCTTCGCCAAGATCATTGAAAGAGCGGATGTTGACGCTGTCCAGGCTCATGTACCAACGGAGAGCAGCACCAGACAAACTGTCTTGAAAGTAGTGGATCAAGAGTTGATCGTTGTCTGTCTGCGTGGACATCTTTCTGGCATACATGACCAAGTGTGCCAAAGGACAAGTGTTCCCCTTATACTTCTCAAAGTCTGGGACTTTGAATTTAACAGGTATTTTCACACCGGGAACTAGACAAAGTTCGGCTGCTGACTTGCCGAAGAGATCTTTGCCTCTAAGAGTTCTCAATTCCTTTCTCAGCTCAAGGAATTGATCGTTCATCGCATCCATTTTCTCGTGTACATCTGAGCCCTCAGAAGCCTCAGAGTGATAAATGGTGTCGTCTACCCTAGGCATGGTATGCACGACAGGAGGAACGGGAATAGGGACCGGGCTAGATGCCGGCATTTGCAAATGTAGGAGCTGGCCGATCAGGCATGAAGCCAGGAGGCATCCCCCAAGGAAAACCGGGAGGCATGGCATTTGGCTGATGGGCACTGACAGGCACCGTTGAAGTTGCTATCTCAGAAATAACCGTCCGCTGAACGGGAGTTGCTGGTTGTTGAGGAGCAGGCTGATTCTGGGCAGCAAGAAGTTGCTCCATCAGAGCGCCAAGTCTGGCGACTTCATCTCTCAAACTCTGGTTCTCTTGTTCCAATTGCTCCATAATCCTTGCAGAGTTGACCTCGTATAATACCGGTGAGTCAGCTTGTCTTCAAAATAAATGAAGAGCAGATGTTAGAACCGGAAGACCAGAAAAATGGGTACCTGTTTATGCAAGAATGATGCATGAAATGCTTGTGCAAATGCTTTGATTTTCAAGGAACCCTCAGGGTATTCATTTGCAACATTTTGAATATTAAACATTTTATTTGCTCATGGAAAATATTTCATTCAAATATTAAGACAAAGAAGTACAGCATTTTTTTAAATATTACAAAGAGAAAAGGTAAATAACATCCTATGGATCCTTATTAGCTCGGGATGCTGGAAGACGAGAAGTGTACAACTTCTTGATCTCTCTCTCATAGGCGGCCTCCATATCAGCTTTCTCCTTTGCAAGTTGATCATACTTCCTTTTCCAGAATTTGGATGACTGAGGAAGCAGAGAAGTCCAAGTGTCGTTCGGATCATCGATCACTCGGTGCTCGAGAAATTCAATCATATCATCTTTCTCCTTGAGCTGCTGCAGCAATTCCTCTCTCTCGCGGATCCAGGCACGCGAAAGGTCTTCTTCTCTCAACTCCTCTACACGTTGGGTAGGGAGGGTTGAAGGCCCAGCCACATCCAACAGTGTAGGTCTCGGATGATCATATGGCATCAGGTAGGTAGCAGCCCTCTGTCTGACCCAAGAGGTGTATGGCTCCAAAGCAATGCAGTTCTTTGGACCCAATTCATTCCTACTCTTTATGCGAATATTGCGCCAAGCGCGGACAAATCTGGCTTTCAGGCCTTGGGGATCTTTACCCTCCTGAAAGAACACACCTTCTAACAGAATGTTATGGGGTTTATCCTTTAGGGGGAACCCAAGCTGACGACGTGCAAGCGTAGGTTGTAGGTAATCCCACCACATGTACCAAGAAGAGGCACATTGGGGAATTCACCACAAGAATTGATGATCTGAACGGTATCATACACGCGATCATACCAGGTGATATCATCATTGGTGAGAGACATGAGTCTCTGAGACCACCGTAGACATCCCTTGTTCTCCTTGAAAGCAACTGTCTGCGGCAAGTGCGAAATAAACCACTTGTACAGCAGGGGTAAACAGCAGACAATAACTCCTCCATTCTTCATATTCCTTAGATGCATGGAGACATATGCATCACCCAACAAGGTCGGAACCGGATTAAGGACTGAAAAAATCCTAATGGCATTCATGTCGACGAACTTGTCAAAGTTGGGGAATAACACCAATCCATAGATAAGCAATACAAATAGAGCCTCAAAGGCATCCTCACTCATGGCCTTCCCATAGAAAGTGGCTTGAGCAATAAGGAACTCGGAAGGAAAACCTGAATTCCGCCTTTGGTAGTCAGATTAGCTCTAATCAGATCTTCATCTATGTGCAACAAGCTGGAAATCTCTCGAGCAGATGGAATACTCTCTAAGCCACTGAACGGCACTTGATCCAGAATAGGAATCCCAATAAGGTGAGAGTATTCTTCCAAAGTCGGCAACAACTGGAAGTCCGGAAATAAGAAGCAATGATAGAGCGGATCATAGAACTGAGCAAGAGTGCTCATCAATCCCTCATCCACTTGAGTAGTCAGCAACGGCAGAAGCTTCCCATATCGAGCCTTGAAACCCAAGGGATCTAATACATATGATGTCAGATTCCTTAACTCTTTTACATCAGGCTGCTTGAAGCTGTACTTCTTTGTATGCCTTTTCGGTCTTTCCATGTCTGAAAATTTTGCAAATAACCCTTTAAGTTCCTTGAAAATTTTCTCTTTTGATGACATGAATGCGGATGAATGCGTGAATGCATGAATGCAACAAACACACTCAAGGATCAAGCAAAGCACACCAAACAAAGGTCGTGGGAAAGCTCTATGTATCCCTAATATCAATCATCCATTTTGGTGGATTTAGGTTTTCACCTTATCGACACCCAAGTTCCATTGATATTAACGGTACATGAACCGGTTCAAACATTCCTAATATCAACCAGCCGCTTTGATGGATTTTAGGTTTTACACCTGATCCGGGATCCATTGATATTAACAATGTTTGAACGACTCAACCACGAATCACGGGTTTGTTGAGAGTCACGAGCATGGAGTCTCGGTTAAGAACCACCCAAAGGGAGTGTACTAGGGTTTAAACCTGCCAGACATGTTCTATCAGAGGTTCCCATAATCATCGTTCCATCTTTCGAATATTATCGGAGGAACGAATACTCGTATTCCAAGAATATTCTCAAGAGAAACTCTTATGAGTGTAGTATCGCGTAACAATCGTATCAGAACTGACATCTGAACGACCTCCGCACTACGGTCCTAAAAATAGGCCAAGATGGGTTTGGTAAACTAAGGTCCTTGGCTTCTGCGGAACATGATTGAAAGAATAATGCCTAACCACAAATAACTTGTGTGACATTATTAGTTCAACATGACCTCCACCAAGTGAATGACTCGCAAGTCAACTGGCTAAGGACTACTCCACACCAGTCGACAAGACTATGCCATTCTCCTATCCTAGAGTGCACTCGAGTTCGGGTATAGAACTCATCTCACAGATCACCAAAGCACACAGCAAATGTATATCAAGCAATTCACACATTACAATCAATACATTCATCCCAAATTGTACAAAAATATGTCAGATAAAGAATAATAACATATATCACAACAAGGGTGAAAAGTAGGCAATACAACCAGAGATTCTGGGTTCGTTCCCCAGCAGAGTCGCCACTTTTCTGTAGCGGTGTATTCGTCGCTATATGATCTATCGATTAAATCATAAGCTAAGAGATACCTTGAAATTTCGAGTCGCCACCGCACTTTTATTTATCCAAAGGATTGGCTAAAAAGCGAACAAAAGCCTAAGAAGTTTTACACGTAGAAAACTAATAAAAAGATCAGAGAGTCTGGGTAAGGGGTAAATTACGCAATGGGAAGGTGTTAGGCACCCACTACGTCCTAGGTACTCCTAGGGAGCCCTTTTCACACTTGTTGTAAAAGATTATTATTTGTTATGACAAAAAGATTGTGCAAACATGATTGGGATGATGGGAAAAGAATATACATTTTATTATTATTGGGTTCGAACGGATGAACCCGTTGCCTACGTACCTTCCATCAAAGGTAAGGATCAGAACGCCGTAGTTCGGCTAAAAGATTTCCAAAAGTGGGTTAGGTTCAATTTTAAACACAAACCCTAGGTCTTACGTTATCCACGGGAGAAAACTCAACCTTATACAAACAACAACGTCCACCATGTGAGAACAGCTTCAACTGGCCAGGGAGGGGTTAACCCTATAATAGGCGAAGAAGACTTACAATTCAATCACTAAAGACAGAAGGTGAGATTAACATCAACCACTAAGATAAATCAAACCTATAGCTCATGTATGAAAAGATTAATGGACAAAGCCAAAACAAGTGAATGAGTGGAGTTACTGATTATGATTATGAAAATGGAGTCAAAGTATGATTAAGATCAATTCAAATAAGTATTATGAAATGAAGTTTGAAAAAAGGTCAAGGACTTGAGTCCAGGTTTTTAGTTAAAAAAAATGAGATGTTTGCACAACACTTATGTCAATTTGAAAGATAGAGTGTGAAAAGTCTAGGACATAATGAATGATGAATGGATGAGGGATGGATAGTAAAACTTCTTAGAAGGTTCACTTCTTGAAATCATATAGCAGATGATTCAAGTGTGTCCTTTGGAATAGCAATTAATAATAACAAACAACAAAGCAAGCAAAAGCGGATATCGGATGCCAATCACTGGTCTTATACCAATCTCCTAAAACAAAATGGGATATCAGAAGCCACTCAATGGACTTACACTAATCTCCACAAAGAATAATACAAGCGGATACCGTATACCAATAGATGGATTTACACCAGTCTCCTAAAACAGAACAGGATATCAGATGCCACTCAATGGACTTACACCGATCTCCTCAAAAGAAAAACAAAGATGAAATATGGAAGTTAACTGCCAATCTATCTGGACTTAGGTTAACTCCACAGTATGCTCACAGGAAATCCAATGCCACATCACAGGGACTTACAATGGATCCTCACATACAAGAACAAGAGCAACAATATGATCACAGGTATGCAAATGCCAACTTACAGGGACTTATAACTGCAACCTCACATACAAACACACAGATCAAACTATGATCACAGGATAACAGATGCCAACTTACAGGGACTTATAACTGCAACCTCACATACAACAAATAAACAGAAGATATGAGTGACCAATGAGGTCTTACACTCTATCCTTCCATATCATAGGAGCAAATGCCAAAGAGATGGACTTACAATTGTCCTCAATGGGCAAACAACAATGATAGCATCACAAAAGCAAATGAGATGATCATGCATTAATGGCAATTGATGATGATGACAAATGCATAGCATACAAGCAAGCAAGTGCACATGAAGCAATCAATCAATCAGTGAATATCAAACAGCACACTCTATAGCCAAACAATGGGGGCTCACACAAGAGGGTTTGACTTTAACAGTCCACTGTAATAGGTAAGAGTCGCTCTTAACCTGGCCATTGAGGGACTCAGGTGAAGCAGATGAAAGGAGATGAGGGGTGTGCCTCATTGCTTCTATCTCAAATCAGAGAGAGCATCAAAGAAAGTGTGGGAGTTCAGAAAGTGGGAACTCTCTCCACATTATTGACTCGATTAGATCTTGGGTATTTATCTCATTGCTTCAACCAGGTACTGGGAGCAAAGAGAGGACACACTGAATAGTGGGGGATAGATTACTTATCCCTACCTTCCACCAATTGCCTTACTTGAAGGACTTTTCCTGCTTGGGACAATTTAAACAAACACAGGCATTGCCTCTTAAGGAGGACTTCAGACAGTTTGCCCGGTCAAATAACAGACCGGGTCTCCAGACTACATGAAGAAGAAGTAATTATACCTCGAAGCAAATGCTAAAAGCAAAGCAAGCAATCAAGTTCAAAGAACTTAAGCAACTAAAGCACCTGCAAAAGTCAAACTTATTAGCAAACAAGTCAACAGTCAAAATCAAAAAGAAATGAACCAATGGTCACACAGAGGGACCAATTGTGCAAGGCACAAAGACTCAAGCATATGAGTCACCTACAAAACAAATGTTAGCACAATATAAACAATTCAAATCAAGCACATTAGAATGATCCTCAAGGCATTGATGCTTAACCTGAAACAGATGAACTCAACATAAGCTCAGAAGACCACTAGGACTAGCCTAGGGTCAAAGATGAAAGAAAAAGTCAAGGCAGCAAGCAATGTTCAATCAAAGTCAACATCAGTCATGTAAAAAGCAAACACAATTGGATTCAAACTTATATCATGCATCATGGTCATTTCATACACAAATGAATGCAAAGCACGGCAAGAGAAGCATACAAAAGTTAATAGCAAAGACTTCATTCAAAAGTCAACTCAAACATTTCAAAAATTATGAAATAAATCACACTCAATCCTAACATCTAACATGGTATACATGTAAAATTTCATGGCATTTGGATGAGAGGAAGGCAGTCAATGAAATTCATGAAGTTAAACCAAATTCAAGTAAGCATGGTGAAAGTCAACAAACATAGGTCAACTTCAAAAAATCATATCAATTTGAAAACAGAAGAGAAATGAATGAAATTAACACCAATGCAAAGCTCAAAGAGTCTAGTTATCACATATGAAACTTCATGATCATACAATAAGATTTGAGAATTTCACCAAGGATTTGGCAAGGCATAGCACAAAAAGTCAACAAATGACCACATATGGAAGAAAATTCTCAATCAAATGGAAAACAGCAAGATTAATTCCAAGAAAATTCATACATCAATTAGACATACAAGGGATCATTCATGCAAAATTTCAAGTGATTTGGATAAGAGGAAGCATGTGAACAAAAATCATACATTTGCATATCATTGGTGTGACACAAATTGTCACACCCTAGTTCAAAAATTCATATCTATCAAACCACAAATGGGAAATCCACAAACTTTATATGGAAATGAAGATCCATGTGTCTAGTATCATCACAAAAAATTTCAAAGGCAATGGATGCAACATGAGTATTTCACAATTAAAATGGCACAATGTATCATTTTGGCATACATGTGAAGAAAATAATTATCATAAAAAATCCAGCCAATGGAAAAATCATTAAAAATCACAATTAAAAACTAGACTCAATCATGAACATGATGGAAAAAGAATCATAATTTTTGGATGAAAAATGAATTAGAAAATAATTGTTGAAGTTGGATGAAATAATGATGCAAACATGAACAAGATGGTATGGCAATTGGTCAACATGAGAGTCAATGATGGCAGACTTGTAATTTCTGCCAACTTAAGTGAAACGACACAGCTTTGGCAAGGCAAATAAAATGTTGTGATTGGCTCTCATATTAATAGAACAGTGGCATGCGCATGGAATCAACAACAACAACCAATCAGCTCCAACATTCTAGGTTCACATGCATTTTAGGGTTTTGGCAAACAGCAAACAGACTTTCAACAAGCCCAAACGAGCAGCATGGCAATGGGACGGTTCATACAGCATCTAAACGAACACAAACCAGCATGTTCATAAAATTTGGACAAGTTTTAACAGCATGAACAACAAACAACAACAGCCAATTGTAGTTCAAATTCAGGAAAATCTCATGCAGCATTAGGGGATGGAAGCAACCATATGCATTCAATGTTCATACATCAATCAATCAAAACAAGAACCAATCAACAACACCAAAACAGCATGGAAAGTAATAAGTTCATGCAACATTTGCAACATGACAACAACCGATGCATCAAAATCCTGGGCAGTGGCAAGACAGAAACATCATGCAACATTCAACCATCACCTAACATATGCGACCCAACACAACAAACATGTAACAGCATGGTATTGACAGCATGGTATAAGGTGTTCATCAACATCCAAACAAAATGAACAACAGCAAACAACATGTGGATTTAGCAAGCAGCAGGACATTGATGTTTGTCAATTATTATCACTTGAAATTCAGCATAGCAGTACTGTTAACATCATGGTATTCATCATCATGTTCATCAAAAACAACACAAGCATGACAAAAAGATTTTTGGGCATATCAAGTAGTTTAACAGCAGCAAAGGTATTCATCAATAGCAGCAGTATTTCATCCTTCAGTTTCATCATCATGTAATTATCAAACTAGGTAATAATCAAGCATCCACAACAAACATTAAGCATGTGAATTTTTCTGGACATAGTAAGGTTTTAAACCAGCAGCATGGTTTCAGTACAGCAAAGAACCAGTTCATGTTTTATCCTCATCGAACCAAAATCGAGCAACAGCATGGCATTGAAAGGTATTATGCAACATGAGCACTAATAAACAGCCAATGTTTATACAACATGAAAGCATGACTTCTGGAAGGAAACAGCAGGTTTCTGACAACAGCAGCATTCATATTTATCCATCATCAAACAATCAATCATTCAATTTGAATCACACACACGGCGTGGCAATGATTACATAGCAAGCAGTCAAGAGCATTAACAATTAATCATGGCAAGGAGGTACTGTCATCATGCAGTAGCATCAATCAACAGCAAAACAAACAGCATAGCACAGTAGGTTCATGCAAATATCATGCAATGTTGAACAACCAACACCCAACACAACGAACACAATGCAATGGATTTTCTGAGCAGGCCTATGAGATTCAAAACTGCAGCAGGTTTTAGCAAGCAAAATATCAAGTTCATGTTTCGTCACCATCAAACCAAACAAGTTTTGAGCAACAACACATAAATGACATAGCATTAGCACCTATGTAGCATCATGACACTAACACACACAACCTATTTCATGAGAATTTCTTGGCAAACTAAAAATAGCAAAAAAAACAGCAGCATTCATCATCATGTAAAATCAATCAGAGTCAACATGCCCAGAAAATGAAACCAGGCATGTTAAAAGCATCATCAAGCATCCAACAACAAGAATATAATGTCTATTTTCATTAACTCAACATGGATAGGGTGAATCGAGCTAAAACTTATTTGAGCATACACCATAAAATTCACTTTTCTCACAGCACAAACAGCCAATTAGCATGATGTAAGTTGCAACGGATTCAATGATATGCTCTACCAGAAATACACCATGGTTTGGAGAAAAAGAAGGTCGAGAAACTTACTTGTTTTTGAGGAGAATGAAAACAGTGGTTGTTTGGAGGATATAGCCCGATGCAGATGAGGATAATGGTTAGAAGTGATGAATCCTTGAGGTAGGTGAGCTCAGCCAAGCTTGGAATCATTCATAGCTCGATTTGCCATTGTTGTGTCTTGGTAAAACAGAGCTTGGAAATGGAGTAACAGCTGGGATTTAATGATTCCACTGACTCTCAAATGCTGTCTAGATGAAGAAGCAATAAAGTTGTTTTAAGGTTCTTTGTGTTTTGGCAGAAAATGCACTATATGCAAAAAATGCAAAAGTGAGAGGATGATGATTTTCTCTCGTGGAGGCTCCCAAAACTAGGGTTGGATTTGACAGAATGAAGCTTATATGTGATCTGTTTTAGGTCCTTAATCCATGTTGTAAATTGGTTTAGTGTTAATGCACTCATTTGCATTTTTGCTAAGTGGAAGAATGTGGAACATGGAGGGTGTACCTTGCACGTTTTTGGGCCTCAAGACAGGCTGCTAGCAGACTGTATGTTTGCTGTTTTTGTGGTACATGTACTGCTGTACTGATTTTGTTCAAATGAAAGCCAATTGCCAATTTTGTCCATTTTGCATTTTGATTCAAGATGATGGGAAAATGGTAATATGATGATGGTTTAGGACTTTGAGCAAGTTTCAAATATGATTTTAAACCCTCCTCAATTGGCCAAAGTGAGAAAAAATGCACAAATCAAAAAGTCAACTGTGAGTCAAACTTTGATTTTTAAAGGAATAGGTCCAAAAATGCCATTTTGATTGGCAAGGTTTTAGGTCATGAAATTTATATTTTTGGAAAGAGGATGAAAAATGTGGTTTGTAGGAAAAAAAACCCCACCAAATTTGGCCTTATGGTTTGAGAGATATGGCTTGTTGAAGTTCAAAAAATTGGTGAAAATGATTTGATCATATCTTGACAACCACACATGGGATTTTGATGTTCTTGGACTTTTTGAAAATGGGAAGACAAGATCTTCAACTTTCATGTTGGGCAAAAATTTATTTGGAGCTTGTATCATGATGTAAGTTTAAGATCAAGAAGTTTCCATTTTTGGCAGTTGAAATTACAGGTCCACTTTCTATTTCTGGAAAATTTTCTGATTGACTTGATTTTCTTCCAAGATGAGGTTGAACATGATAGATGAGGCTTATACAAGCATGAATGAACTCTTTCAAATCAATTCTATCCATCAAATCTTGATTAAATCAACTGTTGACCAAGTTTGACTGTCTGTTGACTTTTCTAGGATTTTGGACTGATTGATGCACTTCTGATGATTTCAAACCCTAATTCCTTGAGGACTTGACTTCAAAAGATGTCTCGAGTTGTTTGAACCTTTGATTAATGATCATGGTGCCCAAATTCTGCAAGAATGGCCACCATCCATTGCTTTGACTGATCAATGACTGACTTTGACCTAATTGCTGATGATTGCTTCCACTGCAAGCAACAAGGTTAAACAGACAATATTTTTGTACTTTTTGAATGATAAACGTATGAAAGCAAAGATATACAAATGCAAAGTATGCTTGGTGATCAAGAAATCAACCCACAAGGCAATCTAATCCACTAGGAGGGGACAAAGACATGCAATGATCCTTGAGGTTATGATATGAATGATATGGGCCATGAGGGATCTTAGGGCCCAAAATTGGGGTCTTACAGTTATGACCAGCTGAATTTGATAGAAGAGAAGAGATTGACTGCCATGTGCCACGGTCAGTTATATCAGCAGAGGATGAAGAAATCTTTTGATAAGAAGGTCAAGCCTCGTGTGTTCCGAGAAGGTGACCTTGTGCTCAATAAAGTCTTGTCCTTCGCGCCCGATTCCAGGGGCAAGTGGACTCCAAACTATAAAGGTCCATATGTTGTTAAGAGAGCCTTTTCAGGCGGTGCTTTGATACTTACAACTATGGATGGGGAGGATTTCACTCATCCTGTGAACTCAGATGCAGTCAAGAAATACTTCGCCTAAAAATAAAAACAGAATAGCTCGCTAAGTTGAAAACCCTAAAGGGCGATTCAGGCAAAAGTTAGAGACATAAAAAACGAATATGTGTATCCCGCTAGATTGAGCACCTCACCCTGGGGCAATCTAGGCAAAAATTAGGGATTTGGCAAGTAACTGCATCCTGACAAGACTTTGTTCTACATCTGTCATCCGTCAGAGATTCTTGCTCATTCGTCATCAACCAAAGCTTCGAATACATCGAATTCAAAATTGGTGGAGAAATGGTCATTATGTTCAATGTAGCCTTTTTCCAACATATATCACCAATTTCAAACTTGTAAAGATTTATGGAGTCTTTCCATTTGCAGACTACCATTCCATCAAATAAATTTGAGCCTTTTATCCAATTATTTGCACTCTTATTTGTTTCTATTCAACAAACGTTTTGCATGCCTTTAATTGAGAAAATATCATTGTTTTGAAAAAAAATGAATTTTTCATAACTTGTTTTTTAACAAGGTGAACATTCACAATGATGAAAAGGATACTTAGGAAATCCTCATTGCTCTCCCAAGGATGGTATGATCTCCAACAGGGTAAGACATTTGTTCGTATTCCTGGCATGACTGTATTTTCTTTCTCCGGAACCCGAGTAGTATGCTTGTTGAGATATTTACCACTCTCCCCTTCAGCAGAGTAGAGATCTTTCCTCCTCAGCAGATATGACCCCCTTTGGTGGGTACGGTAGTTGGTGGTTGATCCCGAGAATCCCTTTATCCCTCGGATTGATTCCCCAGTAGAGTTGCTTATGTGGCAGATTCTACTTGTGCAATGAACTCTTTTCCCCAGCTGTGACTGATGGTTCATCCCCTGCAGAGATTTCGTTGTTTCCTGGTATCTCTGATCCCCGGAAGATTGGATACTCTCTGGTGATCTGGCTCTCTTGGGATGTAGTACCGGATTTTTTTTGTACTCCTTGGGGTTGTTTGTGTTAGAAATGTCTATTTGTCAGCATTCATCATACATAAATCACGCATATGTGCACGTATTTTTTCAAGCATTTGGATATTCATATTGCATTGTTTGCCATATATCTTTGTTTGTTATCCCTCTGCTAGTGGGTAATACTTTTCCCAAGCAAGATGTCGGTGTCTGATCCCTTAATATAGAGAGTCGGACCCTTAAGCAGAAAGTGTTTATCTTTCCTTCCGCATTCCCCACTGAGTTATATCCTCGTGGACGACGGTTGTTTTTGCTTCCTCCCAACACATATAGTTGGATGGGTTCCCCTATTGAGTTATATCCTCATTAGGACGAGTCTTGATTCAGTTCGCCTCTTTGGTTTGATCCTAAATTGGCCGCTTGTGACTATTTCTTGTGTTTCCCCGTGGTATAAATGAATAATTGCTCAGTAACCAGTAATCATTCATCTTATCCCCGGTGGAGTCCGTGGTTTACTACCCTTATACCGGTAGTTGTAAACCCTATTTTCTCTCCTTTGCAGGGTTAACCTTTTGTTCATCCTAAGTTGATGACGGTTACTTTTCCGTGGTTTTCTACCTAGTATCCGGTAGGTGTAATCCCCTCCTTGGTGGTTATCTTCATTCAATATTCGGTGTTGATATTCCCTCTTTTGCCTGGATAATTTCCCTGATTATGCAATTTATCCCCAGCAAGTCATCTCGTTTACCCTGTTGTTGGTAACGATTGTTTCTCTCCTGAATGGGTCATCATTATATACCCAGTTTCGGTATCCCGATGCCTTTTATTTTCGGTAGATTTATCCTTTATTAACCCAGTAACCGGTTGTGGATAATCTTCCATGCGAGTGTATTATCTACGTTCTGACGGTAATAGATAATATATCTCATGCACTCTTCGGTCGAAGCCTTTTGTTCTTCCCCAGTTGAGTAAGATTCGCATCCCTGTTTCTGAATCGAATGTCCATCCCTTAATCGAGTTTGCTTTTTGCCCTCTTTTCGGATGATGAGTGTTTTGGGAATATTCCCCGACTCACGCGTTGGTCGGTCACCTATTACATGCCCAGTAACCGGTATCCCTGGTGTTCCTTCCTTCTGCTCCCTATTATGACTTTTTGTCCCCTGTGGAGTCAGATTTTCCTGAGTCGAAATATACCTTTTTTTTAGGTCTTCCTCAGATGTTTTGGATGATTGATATCTCTCACCCTTATACCGGTCTTAGATATTCATTCCTCCCGAGCGTGTTGTTCTCCCACCCTTATACCGGTGTTCAGATCACACGTCTCTTTGAGCTTACTATCCGGTAACCGGTAATACCTCATTCCGTTGTTTCCCCAGGAGAGTCTTTTTAGACATCCCCAGCGAAGTCCCTTAGTGGGTTGTTCACGTCCGGATTTCTATCCGAAGTATCCATTGCGGATAATTTTTGCTGTATTGGCATATTCCCCAATACATGCATCTTTGAGTCAGTTCGAGTCTTTCCAATGGATTTTTTCCCTTTGGATTTCTGTTCCCCAAGTTTTGAGTCGTGACCTGCTCACGCACTTTATTCCTGTCTTATCCCCATAAGAATCCCCAGAGTCACTGTCCCATTTATGAGATGTTACTCTAGTGAATTTTTTCAGTCGCTCCTGAATTCTTTCTTTCTTTGTGGACACATATCCCCACAGAGTTTTACTATTTGCATACATACATTTGCATCATTAGGTCTCTTAGGGACCAAAATTCGTCTCTTTGTTATTATTTAAGCCCATTCTACCTCGTCGAGATGAAGATTTTAACCTTCACTTCTCCGGCTAGAATGACCTTAAATAGGGGCACCTGTAAGACCCTAATTTTGTCCCTAAGATCCCTCATGGCATCATAACATTGCATTTACATAGCCTCAAGGATCATTAGCATCTTGGTTCCCTTTGCCTTTGGGTGGGACCTTCTGTGAGTTGGTTTGAGATCAGCAAGCATGCTTGAATTGTATATCATTGCTTTTCTCATTTTGTTTACTAACCAAAAGCATAAAAATATGTCACTAACATCTTTTGTTTGTAGCTTGAGCAATCACAAGGTCAAAAGCTTCAAGGAGGTCATTGGTACAAAGACATGGCCAAGAGGAGATGAAAGCAAGCATGGTAATGGTTCCCAAAGCTCTCATCCATAAAATATGACTCCCTAGCATCTCATTGCATCATTTTGATCAAATCAAGTCAAAGGGTTTGAGATCTTGTTCTTCAGAGAAACCCTAATTCATATGTGCATCACAATGCCTTGCTCATGAAGCAACCTCAACCCATGGTCAAATATAATCAAGGGAAGTTCTTTAATTCTTCATTTCATGCATATTTGAACTTATTTGAGTGTCCTCAATCATCAATTCATCAAGATATGCGTCATGAACTTGAGAAGTTGATCAGTCAATTCATCTGACTATTTTGAAATGCACTGAGACCTAACGTTTTATGTGTTGGTCAAATGGAGATGGTTCCAAAAGAAAATATGTTCTTAAGGACAATATGAACAATTTTCATGTTCATCAAAAATTGATTTGAAGCTTGGAAGACCATCTGCTATTCCAATACATTATAGGTCATTTTGACTGAAACCCTAATTTTGGGTCAACTTCCCAAGGACATAACTCACCCATTTTTTATGATTTTGAGGTGGAAACATTTTTATGATGTCTACTTAAAATGTTATGTTGAACAAAACTTCAAAATCTCAAATAAAATACATGTGATAATGCAATACATTATAGGTCCTTTTTGACCAAATGCATTAAAAGTAAAAAAAGTCCAACTTCAAGTGCCCATAACTCTTTCATCAAAAATCCAAATGATGCAAAATTTAAGTCCATTTTGATTTTATTGAAAAGATCTACAACTTTGATGTTGGAGGTTGTTTCATGTGAGGCTTACATCATCAAAACAGAAGGGCTTGAAAGTTGGCCAATTTTAGAAACCTTGCATTGACATATTTTGCACATCACACTTTAAACTCAAATTTCATAAATTTCCACACTCCAAATGGATTTTTGTCCAACATAACAATTTTCCCTTACATCAAGACCTTTCCAACCATTACTCACATGGCTACATTTGGATTTGGAAAATATCATTTTCGAAGAGGAGAACTTTAAGTGCATTTTTGGGAAACTTGATTCAATTACCATGCATGAGCTGATTGCATCAAAATTGCACATCCATTTCACTCATTCATGATCTCAGCTTGCCAATCCATGTGGAATTAGGCCCTCCATGCGCCTGTACAGGCCCATGCATGGAGGCCCCCTTCATTCATGCAAGTTTGAAATCACACTTTCAGCATGGCATTGGCTATAAATACATGGCATGTGAGCTTCCATAAGGACACCCAATTCAACCTGAAATGCTGCAGAATTCTCTCCCTAACCATCACTAAAGACGCAATTGCATTTCTCTCCAAAATTTCAGATCTAGAATTCAGCTTCATCTGGTTGTATTCTTATATCTAATGCTTCTAGACCTTCACCATACATCTCATTGAACTTCTGTTTTGGTAAAGCAAGCAAGGCATCAAGCTCAAGCTACCAGAATTCAAGCACACACTCCAACTGGTATTTTCTTCGATTCTCCTAATCCATGGACCTATTGGCTTAGATTTTGTGTTGGCTGAAGTCCTCTCAATAGAGACATCATGTTTATGCTTTTAATTTTTGAAATTCATTGAGTTCATGATGAACACCAGATTTTTCCATCTTTGATTTTACACACTATGGAGATCTAGAGGGAAAATTGATGGTACATGGATGATGTACATCATCCCAGCTTTCTAATGATGTTTAGATCGCACGATTTGGTTGCCTTTTGAGTTTCTGCAATTTGGCCGGAATCTGCAAGCTCACCGGAGAAGACGGTGGCTCCGGTGGCTTCATCATCTCCAGTTTGAATCCTGGCCGTGTGATCTAATTTCCAGATGCAATCAGGAGCGTTGCTTGTTATGACTTTCATTTGTTTTCCATGTGAGCGCATTGATTGAGGATCACCATAGGTGCGCATCTTTGGAGCGTGTGATCTGCCAGCTCAATTAATGAGCTCAGATCTAACGCTCCACGTTTTTTTTGCATTTTTATTTTCTGGTTTTAATTTCTTTAATTCCAATTATTTTCAAAAATTAATATCTCTTTCATTTTTTATCCAAAAATTATGGGACCAATTGCATTATTTCCCAAATAATTTCTAGTTTCTATTTCTGATTTTTAATATTTTTTATTTCATAATTTGATATTTTTTGTGAATTTTGTCTTTTCTGGTTATTTTTAATTCCTTTTAAATAGTTTTTGATATTCAAAAAATACCAAAATATTTTCCTAACCTATTTGAATGATGATGGATCTATGAAAAATATTCTCATCAATTTTTGAATTGATTTGGGATTTATTTGAGATTTTAGTTCAATTAGGTTATTTTTATTCATTTTTAATTGATTAAAAATAGTTTCTGACTTTTAAAAATGCTGGAATTTTTTGTCAAACTTAGGATAAATTACTTGGACCTTTCAAGGTTGATTTGAAGTAATTTTGAAGTTTGACCTTTTCTTTTATTTTAATTCAAGTTCATTTTAAATATTAAAAAATGCCAAAAAATAGTTTATTCATTTCTTGACTCCAAATCTTTATCTCACTTTTGATTTTGATTGTTTGACCTTGACTTTCAATGTTATTGGTCAACATATGAGGATTGGTACATTGTGTTTCATTTAATGCACTTTAATTTTTGCCATTTTTCATTTCTCTTATCCATCTTCTCTTTCTTCTTCTTCTACTTCTTTCCCTTTGATCAATGAGTTGAAGGTTGATAAGTTAGCATTGGTTAGGGAGATTTAATCTTCTTTGATTCAAATCTAATTCATCTTGATCAATTGATCAAGTGAATGGCTTTGTTTAAGGATAGGCTGTCTTCTAAATCATGCAAAAAGGCTTAAACCAATACAAGATCATTTCTCTTCTTCCTTTTGGCATGGCAAGTTGTTGGGACTTGGTTCACTAATCAAGACTCCTAACTTGTGTTTGTTGCCTACATTATTATTGACCGGCCTCAGATAGTTGTGACTTCTACATAAGTCCAATTACGATTGCTTAACATAGCGCTAAATTTGCCTTATGGCACACAAACTACTAACACTAACCATTAACAATTAACATTTACTTTGTGCAATTTACTTTTATGCAATTTACTTTTATGCAATTTACTGTTCTTGCACATATTATCCATTTGCTTTTCTCTTTGCTCATTTGAGCACATGTTTATGTTAATGCCATTTGCCTTTTTGCTCACTTGAGCACATAATTGTGTATATATTATTGTGCTTGTGTTTTTGTTTTGTTTGTTGTGGACCAAAATGCAAAGAAATGGACTTAGTTTCTAGGACTTCCCCTATGCAAAGAAATGGAGAATTGGACTTAGATTATAGGACATTCCTTATGCAAAATTGGAGTAAAAGGATCTTAATGATGAAGATGGATTAGAAGGACCAAATCTTTAAACTCACTCTTGTCCATTCTTGTTTTACTTCATGGAACTTTTGATGTGTGTGCTTTTGTGCCAGGAGTTCCCATTTGAGCTTAATTGGAGGATCATTACCATGTTCATTCAAGTGGAAGATACAAGACACATTGAGGATCTCTTGTGAGACTTATTTGATTGCTTATGCTTTGTGGTTGCTTTATTCCAAAGGATGAGAGCTACTTGGATCATCAATATGATCTCAAGAGAGGAACTCCTAGTGTGGTTTCATTTCTTATCCCTCATCTTTTTGCTTTGCTTAGGACTTAGCCTTTCTTCTTCTTCTCTCCACTCTAACCCAAGCCAAAACCTTTTGGGCAAACATTTAACTATTGTTTTCAAACATTAGAAACCTAAGCCTTATGCTTTTGATTTTCAAACTTTCTTTTCATAACACTTATTGTGAATTGAATCTTTAAGTCAACTTTGACCATTTTGTATATACTTCTAATTGGTAAATATAACCCATTCAAATTTCTTTTTGTGGTTCCAATGGCCACTTCTTAATCAAAATCTTTCATAACCTTTAGCTATTAGGTTTGAGTTATCTTGGTGGTAGATATAATACTCAACTATATCCTTAGTGATGGACAATGAGTCTTCCATGCTTATTATAGGGTTAACCCCTCACTAGCATGTTGAAGCTATCCTCACATGGTGGATTTGTGGTTTGGTTGAGTTTTCTCCCTTAGATAACAAAAGACCTTAAGGCTTTTGGATCCCTCAATTCACCAATTCATTTTGAAATTTTTACCCCGAACTACGAGGTTTTGATCCTAATCTTTTTATAAGATGGTACGTAGGCAATGGGTTTATCCATCCAAACACAAAATGTAAATAAACTTGTACATTCTCCTCTCATCTCTTCAATCATGTTTGCACAAACAAAATTTTTCACAAAAACAAAAACCTTTGCAACAAGTATGAAAAGGGCTCCCTAGGAGTACCTAGGATGTTTTGGGTGCCTAACACCTTCCCATTGCATAACCAACCCCCTTACCCAGATCTCTGTGTCTTTTACTAGTTTTTATTAAAACTATTAGGTTTTTGTTCGCTTTCTAACCATTCCCTTGGATAAATAGAAGTGCGGTGGCGACTCGACTTGTATGATTTACCTTGGATTTAGTCAATATCTCTAATGGTAACGAATACCCCGCTACACTCATATGACTACCAAAGGTGGAATTCAAGGTCTTCCATCTGATTTCCTCATTGCTCAAGCTACTTTGTTTAGGAAGGCCATGAGTGAGGACGCCTTTGAGGCGATGTTTGTACTTTTCATTTATGGGCTAGTGTTATTCCCCAACATCGACAATTTTGTGGATGTGAACGCCATTAGGATTTTCTCTTCTCTTAATCACGTTCCTACTCTGTTGGGTGACACTTATTTCTCTTTGCATATGAGGAATGCAAAGGGTGGTGGTACCATTGTGTGTTGTTTGCCTCTGTTGTACAAGTGGTTTATTTCGCACTTGCCACAGACGCTCGCCTTCAAGGAGAACAAAGAATGTCTATGGTGGTCTACGAGGCTTATGTCTCTCACTAATGATGTTATCTTTTGGTATAACCGTGTGTATGATGATGTGCAGATTATTGACTCTTGTGGTGAATTCTCCAATATGCCTCTTCTTGGTACATGTGGTGGGATTAACTACAACCCTATTTTGGCACGTCGTCAGCTTGGGTTCCCCTTAAAGGATAAACCTAATAACATTTTGTTAGAAGGTGTGTTTTTTCAAGAGGGTAAAGATCCCCAAAACTTGAAGGGTAGGATGGTCCACGCTTTGCGCAAAATCCATAAGAAGGGAAGGAAAGAGCTTGGTCCGAAGAATTGTATTGCTTTGGAACCCTACACCTCGTGGGTGAGGAAGAAAGCGTCTGAGTACCGCATGCCCTATGATTACCCGAGACCTACGCCTATTGTTATGGTTGGGCCTTCAACCCTCCCTAACCAAGGAGTAGAGGAGTTGAGAGATGAAGACCGTTCGCGTGTTTGGGTCCGTGAGCGAGATGAGCTACTTCAGCAACTCATAGATAAGGATGCTTTGATAGAATTTCTGGAGAATCAGGTTATCGACGAGCCTGATGATGTGGTGACTTCTCTTCTTCCTCAGTCATCCAGGTTTTGGAAGAGGAAGTATGATCGACTCGCCAAGAAGAAGGCGGATATGGAGGCAGCCTTTGAGAGAGAGGTGAAGAGGCTTCGTGCAGCTTATCTTCCGGTCTCGAGAGCTTTGGAAGATTGTTTTTAGGGTTCCATAGGATGTTCATTTTCTTTCTCTCTTGTATTGTATTTGGTTACCAAGACCGTACTTCTTCGGTGTAAAAAATTTCCCAGATATTATTGATATGGATATTCCATTATATGTCTAAATGATTAATATTTCCAAATATTTGCAAATAGATCTCTAAAAAATTCCTCTAATAAAAATAAACCATATGCACAAGCATTGCATGCATCATATGCATAAGCAGGTTTTGTTCAGGGCTTCTTGATCACTGGTCTAACTCTGTGTTCTTCATTTATTTTGAAGACAAGCTGACGCAGCGGTACAACACCAGGGCCAATTCTTCAAAGCTAATGGATCACCTTGAACAAGAAAACAGAGAACTTAAGGAGGAAGTGGCTAGGTTATCTGCCCTGATGGAGTCATTCCTGGCTGCCCAAAGTCAATCTTCTCCAACGCCTTCAACTCCTCCCTAGAGGACGGTCATTTCATAGGTAGCTTCCTCTACTGTGCCTGCCCCCACTGCTCATTTTGCTCCTTCTGCTATGTGTGAGACCCCAATTTTGTCCCTAAGATCCCTCATGACATCATAACACTTCATTTGCATAGCCTTAAGGATCATTGAGCATCTTGGCTCCCTTGCCTTTGGGTGGGACTACTTGTGAGTGGTTTGAGATCACCAAGCATGCTTGAATTGTATATCATTGCTTTTCCCATTTCATTTACTAACCAAAAGCACAAAAATATGTCACTACCATCTTTTGTTTGTAGCTTGAGCAATCACAAAGTCCAAAGCTTCTAAGGGATCATTGGTACAAAGACATGGCCAAGAGGAGATGAAAGCAAGCATGGTAATGGTTCCCAAAGATCTCATCCATCAAATATGACTCCCTGGCATCTCATTGCATCATTTTGATCAAATCAAGTCAAAGGGTTTGAGATCTTGTTCTTCAGAGAAACCCTAATTCATCTTTGCATCACAATGCCTTGCTCATGAAGCAACCTCAGCCCATGGTCAAATATAATCAAGGGAAGTTATTTAATTCTTCATTTCATGCATATTTGAACTTATTTGAGTGTCCTAAATCATCAATTCATCAAGGTATGAGTCACGAACTTGAGAAGTTGATAAGTCAATTCATCTGACTATTTTGAAATGCAATGAGACCTAACTTTTTATGTGTTGGTCAAATGGAGATGGTTCCAAAAGAAAAAATGTTCTTAAGGAAAATATTAACAACTTTCATGTTCATCAAAAATTGATTTGAAGCTTGGAAGACCATCTGCTATTCTAATACATTATAGGTCATTTTGACTGAAACCCTAATTTTGGGTCAACTTCCCAAGGACATAACTCACCCATTTTTTATGATTTTGAGGTGGGATCAAATGCATTGGAAAGCGTATGATGTCTACTTAAAATGTTATGTTGAACAAAACTTCAAAATCTCAAAGAAAATACATGTGATAATGCAATACATTATAGGTCCTTTTTGACCAAATGCATTAATAGTCAAAAAAGTCCCACTACAAGTGCCCATAACTCTTTCATCAAACATCCAAATGATGCAAAATTTAAGTCCATTTTGATTGTATTGAAGAGATGTGCAACTTTGATGTTGGAGGTTTTTCCATTTGGAGCATGCATCATCAAAACAGAAAGGCTTGAAAGTTGGCCAATTTTAGAAACCTTGCCTTGACATGTTTTGCACATCACCCTTCAAGCTCAAATTTCACTAATTTCCAAGGCCCAAATGAAGTTTTGATCAACATGACATTTGTTCCTTATGCAATAAGCTTTCCAAACATTACTCATAAGCTTGCATTTTGATTTTGGACATGGCATTTTCGAAGGCTTCAATGAAATAATGCATTTTATGAAAATCCATCCAATTGCCATGCATGATCCATTAACATCCAATATGCACATCCAATTCATATTTGGTGATGTATATCTTGCAATTCCAATCAGAATTGGGCCCTCCATGCGCCTGTACAGGCCCATGCATGGTGGCCCTCTTCTCCCATGCACACGAGTTTGATGATGCTTGCAGCTCCCTCCATCTATAAATACAATGCCTTGCCCTCTCAATTCTTCAACCTGAAGGCGCCTGAACCTCTACTGAATTGAATCCCCACCCTCACACCAAAGTAACTCTCTCTTTTCTCTAAAAATTTCAGATCTAGAATTCAGTTTCCTCGACTGCTTTCTTAGATCTAAAAGTTCCTAGACCTCTTCACCTTGATCCATTGAACTTCTGTTTTGATAAAGCAAGAAAGGTTTCAAGCTCAAATCACCAGAACTCAAACTTGAACTCCAACTGGTATTTTCTTCGATTCTTCTAATCCACAGCCCCGCTGTGATTTTGTGTTGGCTGAAGTCCTCTCAATAGAGGCATCATGTTTATGCTTTTAACTTTTGCAATTCATTGAGTTCATGATGAACACCAGAATTTTCAACTTCTGATTTCTTAAATCATAGAGATCTAGAATGAAAATGGATGGTATAGGGATGATGTACATCATCCCAGCTTTCTGTTGATATATAAATCGTACGTTTTGGTTGCCTTTTTCATTTCTGCAACTTGGCCGAAATCTGGGAAGCTCACCGGAGAAGACGGTGGCTCCGGTGGCTTCATCATTGCCAGTTTATATCCTGGCCGTTTGATCCATTCTCCAGATTGAATCTCGTCCCTTGTTTGTTATGACTTTTAATTGTTTCACATGTGCACGCATTGACTTGGATCTACCATACACGCACGCTTCCTGGCCTCCTGATTTGCCAGCTCAATTAATGAGCTTAGATCAGACGGTCCACGCTTTTTCCAATTTCTATTTTCTGTTTTATTTTCATTTTATTTTCTTTAATTCCAAATGTTTTCAAAAATTAATATCTCTTTCATTTTTTATCCAAAAAATATGGGACCAATTGCATTATTTCTCAAATAAATTCTAGTTTCTATTTCTGATTTTTAATATTTTTTATTTTGTCATGTGATATTTTTTATGAATTTTCTCTTTTCTGGTTATTTTTAATTCATTTCAAATAGTTTTTAATATTCAAAAAATACAAAAATATTTTCCTAACCTATTTGAATGATGATGGATCTATGAAAAATATTCTCATCAATTTTTGAATTGATTTGAGATTTATTTGAGATTTTAGTTCAATTAGGTTATTTTTATTCATTTTTAATTGATTAAAAATAGTTTCTGACTTTTAAAAATGCTGAAATTTTTTGTCAAACTTTGTTTGACCTTGTTGAACTTAGGATAAATCACTTGGACCTTTCAAGGTTGATTTGAAGTGATTTTGAAGTTTGACCTTTCCATTTACTTTAATTCAAGTTTATTTTTAATATTAAAAATGCCAAAAAATATTTTATTCTTTTCTTGACTTCCAATCCTCATCTCACTTCTGTTTTTGATTGTTTGACCTTGACTTTCAATGTCATTGGTCAACATATGAGGATTGGTACATGAGGTTTCATTCAATGCACTTTAATTTTGTCATTTCCATTTCTTTTATCTATCTCATTCTTCTTCTCCTTCTTCTTCTTTTTCTTTTTGATCAATGAGTTAAAGGTTGATAAGTTGGCATTGATTAGAGGGATTTAACCTTCCTTGATTCAAATCTAATTCATCTTGATCAATTGAGCAAGTGAATGGCTTTGCATTAAGGATAGGTTGTCTTTTAAATCATGCATAAGGCTTAAACCAATACAAGATCAATTCTCTTCTCCTTTTTGGCATGGCAAGTTGTTGGGACTTGGTTCACTAATCAAGACTCCTAACTTGTGTTTGCTGCCTACATTATTATTGACCGGCCTCAGATAGTTGTGACTTCTACATAAGTCCAATTACGATTGCTTAACATAGAGCTAAATCTGCCTTATGGCACACTAATTACTAACACTAACTATTGACAATTAATATTTACTTTATGCAATTTACTTTAATGCAATTTACTATTCTTGCACATATTATTCATTTGCTTTTCTCTTTGAGCATATGTTTATGTTAATGCCATTTGCCTTTTGCTCACTTGAGCATATAATTGTGTATATATTATTGTGCTTGTGTTTTGTTTTGATTGTTGTGGACCAAATGCAAAGAAATGGACTTAGTTTCTAGGACTTTCCCTATGCAAAGAAATGGAGAATTGGACTTAGATTCTAGGACCCTTCCTTATGCAAAATTGGAGTAAAAGGATCTTAATGTTGAAGATGGATTAGAAGGACCAAATCTCTAAACCCACTCTTGTCCATTCTTGTTTTACTTCATGGAACTTTTGATGTGTGTGCTTTTGTGCTAGGAATTCCCTTTTGAGCTTGATTGGAGGACCATTGCCATTTTCATCTAAAGAGAGAGATGCAAAAGCCATTGGAGGGTTCTTGAAAGCATGACCTTGTGTTTGATTGCTTGAAATATTTTCTTTGTGGTTGCTTTGCTCCAAAGGATGGGAGCTACTTGGATCATCAATATGATCTCAAGAGAGGAATTCCTTGTGTGGTCCATTTCTTTCCATTTCTCTTTTGCTTTACTTAGGACATAGCCCTTCTTCTTCTTCTCCTCACTCTAACCCAAGCCAAAACTTTTGTGCAAACATTTAACACTTGTTTCCAAACATTAGAAACCTAAGCCTTAGGCTTTTGATTTTCAAACCTTCTTTTCATAACACTTATTTTGAATTGAATCTTTAAGTCAACTTTGACCATTGTTGCATAGACTTCTAATTGGTAATATAACCCATTCAAATTTCTTTTTGTGGTTTCAATGGCCACTTTCTTAATCAAAATCATTCATAACCTTTAGCTATTAGGTTTGAGTTATCCTTGTGTTAGATGTAATGCTCACCTATATCCTTAGAGATGGACAATGAGTCTTCCATGCTTCTTATAGGGTTAACCTCTCACTAGCATGTTGAAGCTATCCTCACATGGTGGATTTGTGGTTTGGTTGAGTTTTCTCCCTTTGATAACAAAAGACCTTAAGGCTTTTGGACCAATCAATTCACCAACTCTTTTGAGATTTTTACCCCGAACTACGAGGTTTTGATCCTAATCTTTTTATAAGATGGTACGTAGGCAATGGGTTTATCCATCCAAACATAAAATGTAAATAAACTTGTATATTCTTTTCTCATCTCTTCAATCATGTTCGCACAAACAAAATTTTCACAAGACAACAACCTTCACAAGTGTGAAAAGGGCTCCCTAGGAGTACCTATGATGTTTTGGGTGCCTAACACCTTCCCATTGCATAACCAACCCCCTTACCCATATCTATTTTTCTTTTACTAGTTTTTGTTAAAACTTTTAGGTTTTTGTTCGCTTTCTAACCATTCCTTTGGATAAATAGAAGTGCGGTGGCGACTCGACTTTGTATGATTTACCTTGGATTTAGTCAATATCTCTAATGGTAATGAATACCCCGCTACATTATGCCAGCCGGGTTTCCCTGTGGAATGCCCGCGAATTTTGTTCTAGAGGGTATCGCCCCTAACTTTGCTTCTCTGCCGGCATCTAGCCCGGTCCTTGCTGTGCCGCCTCCAGTTGTGCACACATTACCGAGAGTTGATGACACCATTTATCATTCTGAGCCGTCTGAGGGCTCAAATGTCTATGAGAAAATGGATGCTATGAATGATCAATTCCTTGAGCTACGCAAGGAACTAAAAACTCTAAGAGGGAAGTACCTCTTCAGTAAATCTGCTGTTGAGCTGTGCCTCGTACCAAATGTCAAGATTCCCATCAAATTCAAAGTGCCTGACTTTGAAAAGTACAAAGGAAGCACTTGCCCTCTCAGCCATCTTGTGATGTATGCACGCAAGATGTCAACTCAAACTGAAAACGATAAACTCCTCATCCACTATTACCAGGACATTCTGTCCGGAGCCGCACTCAGATGGTATATGGGTCTGGATAGTGCGAACATCCGCTCCTTCAACGACCTTGGCGAAGCTTTCGTCAAGCAGTACAAGTACAACGTTGATATGGCTCCGGATAGGGACCCACTGAGGGTTATGTCCCAGAAGGAGAAGGAAACGTTCAAGGAGTACGCCCAGAGATGGCGTGAATTGGCTGCACAGATTGTGCCCCCTCTCGAAGAGAAAGAAATGACGAAGATCTTTTTAGAGACTTTAAGCTCTTTCTACTACGAGAGGATGATCGCTAGTGCTCCCTCTGACTTCACCGAAATGGTGAACATGGGGATGCGACTAGAGGAAGGAGTCAGGGAAGGACGCATGACCAGAGAAGAAGGCTCTTCTGTAAAATGTTATGGGGCATTTGCAAAGAAGAAAGAGGGAGAGGCACATGTTGTGTCTTCCCATCCTAAACAAAGACCCTTTGTGAAGAGGAAGACTATGTGCCTTGCCAGTAACCAGCACCAGGTGGCTCATATAGCATCTGCCTTCATGGAAAATCAACATTATCAACATCAGCAACAACAACATCAACAATATCAACAGCAACAGCATAGTCTGCAACAGCAGGCCTACCAGCCTCGAAATAACAACAATACCAGCACTAGCTATGATAGGAAGAGGGTCACTTTTGATCCAATTCCAATGACCTACGCTGAGTTATATCCTTCATTGATTGAAAGGAAGCTGATTACTCCACGTGACCCACCCGCTGTACCGACCAACCCTCAGTGGTGGTACAAGCCCGAGCTTCACTGTGTTTATCATTCCGATGCTCCCAAACATGATGTGGAGAACTGTTATCGTCTGAAGACCAAGGTTCAAGACCTTGTGAGAAGCGATATATTGTTTTTTGAGGACGTAGGTCCAAATGTTAAGAAGAACCCATTGCCCGAGCATGGGAAGGCTGCAGTTAATATGGTTCAGGGTTGCCCTGGCAAGTACAAAGTCCGATATGTCAGCCATATCAGACAATCGTTGGTCGAGATGCATAGACTGTTATGTGGGTACAGTCACTATGAGCATGACCATGTCAGCTGCCGTGTGTGCATTATCAACGAGAGGGGATGTCGCCAAGTCAGGAAAGATATCCAAGAGATGCTGGATCAGGGTGTGATCGAGATACTTCAGAATCGTGATGAGGACGAGGTTAATGTTATATCACCTGTATTCAGAATGTCAGATATGATGGCAGCAAGAAGAAGGTTTCCCCTACTCTCGTAATCAAGCCAGCGGGCCCGGTCCCGTACTCCTCAGATAGAGTTGTTCCCTACAGATATAACGCAGTGGCGTTAGAAGATGGGAAGGAGGTTCCTTTTCCCTCCACTTCTGTGGTGAGTATTTCTGACGTTAGTGGTGTGACCCACAGTGGTCGTGTTTTCTCGGTGCCACCGAAACCCCATGTAGACGTCTTGAGAAGAACTGATGTTGTTAATAATTCTGCTAGTCCTGTAGGGACTTCTTCTTCTTCTCCGAATCCGGCACCTGTTGTTGATAAATCTGCTGTCATTTCTAGAGCTCATGTCCCTGTTGGCAAGAATGGAATATTGAAAGAGGACTATGATGAGATGCTGAGGCTCATAAAGAAGAGCGAGTATAATGTTGTAGATCAGTTGCTTCAAACTCCATCAAAGATATTTGTCCTATCTTTGCTGATGAATTCTGAGCCACACCACGAAGCTTTGCAGAGGGTGTTGGACGTGGCATACGTGTATCACGATGTCACAATAGAACAATTTGATAGTATTGTTGCAAACATAACTGCTTGTAACAATTTGAGCTTTTGCGATGCGGATCTTCCCGAGGAGGGAAAAGACCACAATTTGGAACTACATATTTCAATGAATTGCAAGGATGATGCCTTGTCTAATGTGCTGGTAGACACAGGATCATCGCTAAATGTGTTTCCGAAATCCACTCTGGCCAAACTTTCTTACCATGGGCCTCCCATGAGGCAGAGTGGAGTGGTAGTCAAGGCTTTTGATGGATCCAGGAAAACTATGATTGGCGAGGTTGAGCTCCCAATCAAAATTGGACCTAGTGATTTCCAGATCACTTTCTAGGTCATGGATATCCACCCATCATATAGCTGCTTGCTTGGCGGACCATGGATTCACGAGGCAGGCGCCGTGACATCCACCCTACACCAAAAGTTGAAATTCGTCAAGAATAAGAAGTTTTGTGGTAGTAGGGGGAGAGAAGGCTCTCTTGGTTAGCCATTTGCCTTCCTTTTCTTATATAGATGTTGAGGATGAGGTTGGGACTCCGTTCCAAGCCTTATCTATTGCTGAGCCTTTTAGAAAAGGAGCTTCTTCATTTGCGTCCTACAATGATGCGAAGTTGGCCATTGAGCATGGCACAACTACTGGTTTAGGACAAATGATTAAGCTGGAAGACAATAAATCCCAGGATGGCATAGGATACTTTTCAGGCACTTTCAATGAGCATGGTTTATTCCAGAGTGGGGGTTTCATCCACACGGTCGAAGACCAAGAGGCTGCCGCTATAGTGGAGGATTATGCAGAGGAAGATTCTGGCAACTTTGTCATCCCTGGAGGATTCTGCAATAATTGGGTCGCTGTTGATGTTCCAATAGTTGTCCATAAGTCCACGTAATGTGTTCACTTTTGTTTGAAAACCCTTCTCCCATGCCAAAAGGAGAAGTGATGACATTATTGGCACATTAATACAATGATATTCAGTCAATAATTACATGCTAAATGTTTGTTTTTCCAAATTATTTTCACTTTTTTCTTTTTGCATGAAATTGGTGATCACCATAAAACCCTAAAAATAGAATAAAATCAATCTTTTCATCTGCATAATGATTTGCCTTTGTTTGAATTCTGAATTCTCTTTTATATCCAAAATCATTATGCAGGTTGATCAAACCCATTGAACATAATGATCCAACACCATCTCCCAACTTTGAGTTCCCTGTATTTGAGGCAGAAGAAGATGATGTTGAAGAGATTCCTGATGAGATTACCCATCTGCTTAAGCACGAAGAGAAGATCATTCAGCCACATCTTAAGAATCTAGAAACAGTCAACTTGGGGTCTAAAGATTGTGTTCGTGAGGTGAAGATTGGGGCACTCCTGGAAGAGTCTGTCAAGAAGGGGTTGATTGACTTGCTACGAGAACATGTCGACGTCTTTGCCTGGTCGTATGAAGACATGCTTGGTCTGGATACTGATATCGTGCAACATTTCTTGCCTTTGAAGCCTGAGTGTGTGCCCGTGAAGTAGAAGCTCAGAAGAACTCATCCTGATATGGCAGTGAAGATTAAAGAAGAAGTTCAGAAGCGATTTGATGCGGGGTTTCTGGTGACTTCTACATATCCTCAATGGGTGGCCAATATTGTTCCCGTGCCTAAGAAAGATGGAAAAGTCTGAATGTGTGTGGACTATAGAGACTTGAATAAAGCTAGTCCGAAAGATGATTTTCCTCTACCACACGTTGACATGTTGGTAGACAATACATCTAAATTCAATGTCTTCTCATTTATGGACGGATTTTCTGGTTATAATCAGATTAAAATGGCACGAGAGGATATGGAGAAGACAACATTCATCACACCTTGGGGAACATTCTGTTATCGAGTGATGCCCTTCGGTTTGAAGAATGTCGGAGCCACATATCAACGAGCTATGACTACCTTGTTTCATGATATGATACACAAGGAGATTGAGGTATATGTTAATGATATAATTGCAAAGTCGAGAACGGAAGTTGAACATGTAGAGCACTTGTTAAAGCTTTTTCAGCGTTTGAGGAAGTACAAACTCCATCTAAATCCGAACAAGTGTACATTTGGAGTCCGTTCCGGCAAGTTATTGGGATTTATTGTCAGTGAAAGAAGTATTGAGGTTGATCCTGCCAAGGTCAAAGAAATACAAGAGATGCCTACGCCCAAAACTGAGAAGCAAGTCCGAGGTTTTCTTGGCCGCTTGAATTATATTTCCAGATTTATATCCCACATGACTGCCACATGTGCGCCAATATTCCAGCTCCTCCAGAAAGATCAGCGTCATGATTGGACCGAGGATTTCCAGAAAGCTTTCGACAGTATTAAGGAATATCTGTCTGAGCCTCCGATTCTGTCTCCACCTGTGGAAGGGAGACCATTGATTATATACTTGACTGTTCTTGAAGACTCTATGGGTTGTGTATTGGGTCAGCAAGATGAATCAGGGAAGAAAGAGTATGCTATATACTATCTGAGTAAGAAGTTCACTGATTGTGAGTCTCGATACTCAATGCTTGAGAAAACATGTTGTGCTTTGGCTTGGGCTGCTAAGCGCTTACGCCAGTATATGTTGTATCATACCATTTGGTTGATATCCAAAATGGATCCAATCAAGTATATCTTTGAGAAGCCTTCTTTAACTGGGAGGATTTCCCATTGGCAGATGCTGTTGTCTGAGTATGACATCGAGTATCGAGCTCAGAAAGCTATTAAAGGTAGTATCTTGGCTAACCACTTGACACATCAACCAATTGAGGATTATCATTCTGTTCAGTATGACTTCCCAGATGAGGAGATTCTATATTTGAAAATGAAAGATTGCGATGAGCCTACGCTCGATGAAGGGCCAGAGCCTAGTTCCCAATGGGGCATGGTGTTTCATGGCGCTGTAAATCAATATGGAAATGGTATTGGGGCAGTGATTATTACTCCTCAGGGCACACATTTTCCTTTTACAGCAAGGCTAACTTTCAAATGCACTAATAATATGGCGGAGTATGAGGCCTGTATTATGGGTTTAGAAGAATGTATTGATCTTAGGATCAAGCATATTGATGTTTATGGTGATTCAACCCTTGTTGTTAATCAGATTAAGGGCGAATGGGAGACGAATCAGCCTGGCCTCATCCCATACAGAGATTATGCGAGGAGGATTTCAACGTTCTTTACTGAGGTTGACTTCCATCATATCCCTCGAGATGAGAATCGGATGGCAGATGCACTTGTTACGCTTGCTTCGATGATTATGGTGAAATTCTGGAATGAAGTCCCCAATATCACTGTGATGCGCTTGGATAGACCAGCTCATGTATTTGCAGTAGAAGAACAAAAGATGATAAGCCATGGTATTATGATATCAAATGCTTTCTCCAAAGTCAGATTTACCCGCCTGGGGCATCTGTTAAAAACAAGAAGACTTTGAGGAGATTATCTGGCAGTTTTTACCTCAATGGCGATGTGCTTTATAAGAGGAATTTTGACATGGTTCTGCTCAGATGCGTGGATAGACACAAAGTAGACCTGTTGATGACTGAAGTCCATGAGGGTTCATTTGGTACTCATTCCAATGGACATGCCATGGCAAAGAAAATGTTGAGAGCAGGCTACTATTGACAGACAATGGAGTCTGACTGCTGCAAATACATGAAGAAATGCCATAAGTGTCAGATCTATGCGGATAAGATTCATATTCCCCCGACACTTCTAAATGTTATTTCATCACCATGGCCTTTCTCTATGTGGGGAATTGACATGATTGGCATGATAGAGCCAAAGGCGTCGAACGGTCACAGGTTTATTCTCGTAGCAATTGATTACTTCACCAAGTGGGTTGAAGCGGCATCGTATGCGAATGTGACCAGACAGGTGGTTGTGAAGTTTATCAAGAATCAACTCATATGCTGATATGGTATGCCAAATAAGATCATTACTGATAATGGATCTAACTTGAACAACAAAATGATGAAAGAGCTATGTAGCGAGTTCAAGATTGTGCATCATAACTCTTCTCCTTATAGACACAAGATGAATGGGGTTGTTGAAGCTGCTAATAAGAACATCAAGAAGATTATCTAGAAGATGGTTGTTACGTACAAAGATTGGCATGAGATGCTGCCATTTGCCTTGTCTGGATATCGTACATCTGTCCGCACTTCAACAGAGGAAACCCCTTTCTCCCTTGTTTATGGCATGGAGGTTGTGCTCCCCGTGGAGGTTGAGATCCCATCAATGAGGGTCTTGATGGAAACCAAGTTGACTGAGGCTGAATGGGTTTAGAGTCGTTATGACCAGCTGAATTTAAATGAAGAGAAGAGATTAACGACCATGTGCCATGGTCAGTTATACCAGCAAAGGATGAAGAAATCTTTTGATAAGAAGGTCAAGCCTCGTGTGTTCCGAGAAGGTGACCTCGTGCTCAAGAAAGTTTTGTCTTTCGTGCCCGATTCCAGGGGAAAGTGGACTCCAAACTATGAAGGTCCATATGTTGTTAAGAGAGCCTTTTCAGGCGGTGCTTTGATACTTACAACTATGGATGGGGAGGATTTCACTCGTCCTGTGAATCCAGATCTCCAGAGATTCTGAGTCTAGCATCTGTGTTTTATCAAATATATGGTTGTCATCCCTTGTGTGGACTGACCTAAAATCCCTTATAGATTGATAAAAATTGATATGCTATTTTTTTCGAGGAAGTTGATCTTCCCTCATTGTAATTGGAAATCTCTCGCAAATTGAGCAGGAATTCCCAGGATGAGTGGAAATTCTCATCAGGTTGGCTTGCAATTTTCCCCCCAGCAAGTTTTCTTACCACTCATCCTGGTAGGGTTGCTCACGTTAGGCTTCCCCCATATTGGGTCGCCTACAGGTTATCCCCAGTCTGATCGCCTACAGGTTATCCCCAGTATGATCGCCAACAGTCTTTCCCCAGGGGAGTTTCCTGATCAGAGCCTGATATATTTTCTTTTCCTCCTTATTGGGTGGTTTCCTCCTTCTTAGCAGAGCTGGTGTTAAAGATGTTTATTCCCTTTCCCAGCGGAGCAGTGGTTCTCTCATCCTAGCAGAGATGTTTCTCCAGCAGATATGAGGAAATGTGTTGATTATTGGAAATTCTGTTTGGTGGTTGCTCCCCATAGAGTTTCATATCTTTCCTTGATGAGTACCCCAGTAGAGTTTCTTCTACGATGGATCTTATCCGTGTTGAGCCCCCTGATAGAGATTCCTCTGCATCGGGTCATTCGTCTGTTCGACAGCAAATCCCTAGCGATGGCTCTGTAGGTTCCCTAGCTGAGACTTTACCTGATCCTAGTCCGGCGTTGGAACTTTGAGGAGGATATTTTGTTTCCTTCCTCAGCAAAGTGATTTTGTTTCTTTGTCTCCATAGCAGAGATGTTCCTTCAGTGGTTAGAAGTGATTGTTTGTTTGATGTGCTTCTGTTTGGTGGTTGTTCCCCACAGAATTCCACATCACTCCCTGATAAGATCCCCACTAGAGTTCGTCTATGACTGATCTTATCCATATCTCTGCGTGTTGATGGAAGATCCCCGATAGTTGATGGCTGATCCCCAACAGCGACCATGCTTGTTCCTCTAGCAGTAGTCCTTATCCCCGACAGCGACTCTGCTTGATCCTCAGCGGTGATTGGTGTTTCCTGGTATTTGTTGCCCCCACCAGATTGGATTTTCTCTTATGGGCATAGCTTTCCTCTTTTTGAGGTGTTGTACCGGATGTCTGTCCATTGATCCCTGGACCTGTTTGTGTTATATATGTCTGTTTGTCAGCATTAATCATACATAAACTGTGCATATATGTGCATAATCATAGCATTTAGATATACATGTTGCATTCTTTTCCATATATCTTTTCTTGTTTTTTCCTGCTAGTGGTGAAATGTTTTTCCCCAAGCAGATGTTTGTATCTGATCTCTCGATATAGAGTCAGCCATGTAGGCATAAAGTGTCTATCTTTCCTTCTATATTCCCCACTGAGTTATATCCTCGTGGATGATTATTGTTTCAGTTTCCTCCCAAAATATGTATTGGGATAGAATTACTCCTCTGAGTTATATCCTCACTGGGTTGAGTCTTATTTCATTGCGTCTCTCTAGTTTGTTCCTAGATTGACTCCTTTCTTGTTATTTCCCCTACAGTTCCCTGTGGTTCAGGTGATCAATTACTCCATAAACAGTAATTGTTCATTTTCTCCCCAGCGGATGTTCTAGCCTTCTACCTGGTAACCGGTAGTTGTAAGTCCTATTTCTGTGGTTCTCTACCCAGTAGCCGGTAGTTGTAAATCCCACTTTGTCCCCTTGCAGAGTTAATCATTGATTTTGTTCATCCCAACCGATGACGGGTACTCTCGCCTTTGGTTTTCTACCTAGTAACCGGTAGGTGTAATCCCCTCTTTGTTGGTTATCTTTATCCAATATTCAGTATTGATATCCCTTCGCCTTTTTGAGTATATCTCCCAGTAACCGGTGATATATCTCTTGGATAACTGCTCTGATCAATCAATGTATCCCCAGCGAGTCATCTTTCATTTACCCTTGTTTGGTAATGATTGTTTCTCCCCTTGATTGGTCATCATTTTATACCCAGTAGCCGGTATCCCGATGTCCTTTCTTTTCGGTTGATTTATCCTTTATTAACCCAGTAACCGGTTGTGGATAATCTTCCATGCGAGTATGTTATCTATGTTCTGATGGTAATAGATAATATATCTCATGCACTCTTTAGTCGAAGTCTTTTTCTTCCCTAGTTTAGTAAGATTCGTATTTTCCTTGTGAAATTGAATGTCCATCCTATAAATCGAGTTTGCTTTTTCAGCCCTCCTTTCGGATGATGAGTATCTTGGAAATATTCCCCAATTCACGCCTGGTTGGTCACCTATTATATGCCCAGTAACCGGTATCCCTAGTGTTCCTTCCTTCTACTCCATATTATGACTTTTTGTCCCCTGTGGAGTCAGATTTCCCTGAGTTAAAAAATACCTTTTAGGTCTTCTTCAGATGATTTGGATGATTGATATATATCACCCTTATACCGGTCTTAGATATTGTTTCTCCCCGAGCGTGTTGTTCCCTCACCCTTATACCGGTGTATTTAATCACATGTCTCTTTGAGTTTATTACCCAGTAACCGGTAATACCTCATTCGTTGTTTCCTCAGATGAGTCCTTTGTGGACATCCCAGCCCGGGTCCGGATTTTTATCCGACCTGTCCTTTGTGGATAGTTTTGCTGTATTGGCATATTCCCCAATACATGCATCTTTGCGTCAGCTCGAGTCTTTCCATTAATTTACTTTCATGGAATCCCCTCGTGTCTCCCAGCAAGTATAAGTCGTGACCTGCTCACGCATTTTACCCTTATTTCTCCCCTAGAGTCTCTGTCCCATTTATGAGTGTATCACTCCTATTGGATTTTCAGTTTCTCCTGATTTCTTTTTTCTTTGTGGACACATATCCCCACAGAGTATTAATTTTTGCATGCATACATTTGCATCATGAGGTCTCTTAGAGACCAAAATTCGTCTCTTTGTTATTATTTAAGCCCATTCTACCTCGTCGAGACGAAGATTTTAACCTTCATATCTCCGGCTAGAATGACCTTAAAAAGGGGCATCTGTAAGACCCCAATTTTTACCCTAAGATCCCGCATGGCATCATAACATTGCTCATTGCATTTGCCTCAAGGATCCTAACATCTTGGCTCCTTTACCCTAGGGTTGGGACTTGTGTGAGTGGTTTGAGACCACCAAGAATGCTTGTATTATATATTATTGCTTTTCTTATTTTGTCTACTAACCAAAAGCACAAAAATATGTCACTAACTTTGTTTGTTTTGAAGCTTAAGCAGTCATGTGATCCAAGGCTCCTAGGAGGCCCCTATGCTCATTAAAATGGCCAGATGAAGATGAAAGCAAGCATGACAGTGGTTCCCAAAGCTCTCAGTTATCATATATGCCTCCCGAGTACCTCAATTTGTCAATTTGATCAAGATAAACCAAAGGGCTTGAGGATTGTTTCCTAAGGAAACCCTAATTCATCTGTGCATTGATTGTGCCTTGCTCATAAAGCAAACTCAACCTATGATCAAATTCAATCAAGGGAAGTTCTTTAATTCATAATTTTATGCATATATGAGCCTACGTGAGTATCCTCAATCATTTATTCACCAAGATTTGAAGTTTGGCTTTGAGAAGTTGATCAGTCAAATCATCTGACTATTTTGAAATCCACTGAGATCTAACTCTTGATGTGTTTGTCAAATGAAGATGACCCCAAGAGAAAAAATGTTCTTAAGAACAATATGAACAACTTTCATGTTTATCAAAAATCCATTTGAAACATGGAAGGTCATCATTCATTTCAAAACATTATAGGTCACTTTGACTAAAACCCTAATGTTGGGTCAACTTCCCAAGGACCTAACTCCTTCATTTTTTATGATTTTGAGGTGAGACCAAGTGAGTTGGAAAGTTTAAGATGTCTTCTTAAAATGTTATGTTGGATAAAACTTCATAATCCTAAAACATTATAGGTCACTTTGGACCAAATCCATTGAAATGTGAAAAAGTCCAACTTCAAGTGCCCATAACTTTCTCATAAAAAATCCAAATGATGCAAACTTTAAGTCAAAATTGATTGTCTTGAAAAGATCTACAACTTTTATGTTTAAGGTTTTGTCATTTGAGGATTGCATCATTGAAACATAAGGGCTTGAAGTTGGTCATTTTTGGCAAGCTAATGCCTTGCAATCTGCACGTCCAATTCAACTTGGTTGATGATCAACACTCATTTGCAATTGGTTTTGGGCCTCACATGCGCCTGTACAGACCCATGCATAGAGGATCCAACTTCATGCACACGAGTTTGTTCACCCTTGTCTTGCACTTTCATCTATAAATAGAATGCTCTCTTCACTCAAATGGCAACCTAATGGCGCTTGAACCCCTGCTGAATTGATTCCCCAACCTCTCACCAAAGGAACTTGCATTTTCACTTTTCATTTTCAAGTGTAATTTTCAACAACATCAATTGATTATCATCACTAATTCCTAAGCCTAGTTCTCATACCAAGCAACAGGGTCAAGCTGTAATCAAGAATTGGATTGAATTGTGCTCATAAAAGTTGCTCTACAAAGGTTTACACCCTAACTATTTTGCTTCAAATCTCACAGATTATTGTGCATTGCTTGTGTTGGTTTTCATTTCTGAAGTCCTTATGTGAGAGGCAAGCCAATGGTGGCTTTAATTTTATGAATTGGTGAACTTCAAATTGAACACCTAGTTTTTCAACCTCAGATTTCTTCTTCCATAAGGATCTTGAGCAAAAACTAAGGTTACAGGGGTGATGTACATCACTCCAACTTTCATTTGGTATATAGATTGTGTGGATTGGTTAAAGTTGAAAAACCTGCAACTGGTGGCCGGATTCTGGCTTCTCACTGGAGAAGACGGTGGTTTCCACCACTGTCCACACGTGGCTGATCTCATAGCCCTTGGATCCATTGGTCACGATCTAATCCTGGCCCTTGTTATGTTTGACTCCATTTAAATCATGGTACCACGCGTTTGACTAATGTGCATGGTAAGCGCGCGCTTGAGAGCCTTCTGATCAGCCACGTCAATTAATGAGATCTGATCAGACGCATGTGGTTTTTTCTAATTTCTAATTTTTCTGTTTTAATTTCTTTCAATCCATTTATTTTCAAAAACTCATAACTTCTTTATTTGGAATTACAAAAATATGGGACCAATTGCAAAAAATTTCTCTTAAACTCTAGTTTCATAAAATGGTTTTTAATTATTTTTGTGATTCCATTTAATATTTTTTGTGAATTATTTTGTTTTTGCTAGTTTTTAATTCATTTAAAATACTTTTAGATATTCAAAAATGCCAAAAATATTTTCTTAACATCTTTGGATGATGATAAGTCTATGAAAAATATTCTCATCAATTTCTTAATTGATTTGAGATTTTAGTCCAATTATGTTATTTTTCTTCATTTTTAATTGTTTAAAAATAGTTTCTGTTTTCAAAAAATGTTGAGAAAATCTGTCAAATCTTGTTTAACCATGTTAGACTTATGATGATCCAATTGGAGTTATCCAAGTTGATTTGAATTGGATTTGAAGTTTGACCTTTATTTGTTTATTTTATTTTATGTATTATTTTAATTCCAAAAAATACCAAAAATATTCTTGACCTTTCTTGACTTCTAATCTTCATTTCACTTCTGTTTACCATTGATTAATGTTGATTCCATTCATGTTTGATCAATGTGTTTTGGTTATGTCATTTGATTTCTCATTTTTGGTTCATTTCATTTCCATCTTCATCTTCTTCTTTGTCTTTTGACCAATGAGTTAATGATTTGTGGTTAGCCTTGACGTATGAGAGGCTTAACCTTCTTTGATCCAAATCAAATGCATCTTGATCAAAGATCAAGTGAATTGCTTTGTGTCCAAGATAGGTTGCTTCTTGGTCAAGCAAAAAACCTAAAATCCATACAATGTCATTCTTCTTTTCTTTTGGCATGGCAAGTTGTAGGAGCTTGGCTTACTAGTCATGATCTCTAACTTGTGTTTATTTGCCTATAGTTTTATTGACCGGCCTCAGATAGGTGTGACTACTATATTAGTCCAATTACGATTGTTTAACATAGCGCTAAATTGCCTTATGGCACACTAACACTAACTACTAATTACTAACTTTTAATTCAAGCATTTAATTCTTGCAATTTACTTTAATGCAATTTAATTTATTGCTCATTTATTCATATTGTCTTTTCCCTTTGCTCATTTGAGCTCATGTTTATGTTTATGCCATTTGCCTTTTGCTCACTTGAGCATATTATTGTGTAAATATACTATTGCCTTGTGCTTGTTTTGTTTTTGTTTGTGTGAACCCAATGCAAAAAGGAGAAAAGACTTAGAATTAGGACCTTACATATGCTTAATGGAGTTTCAAGAGCAACTAGGCCTCATGCCTTTAGAATGCTAAATATGTTGAAGAGCAACTAGGCCTCATGCCTTTAGAATGCTTAATCTTGAAGATAACTTGAAAGGACCCCTAATCTAAACTCTCTCTTTGTCCATTTCTATTATTGCATGGTGGAACTTTTTGATTGTTTGTTTTTGTGATAGGGATTCCAAACTTTTGAGATAATTAGAAGGACCATTGTCATAAGCATCCAAGTTAAGAGAAAGACAAGTCTAATTGGAAGATCCTAGGAGCTTGATTGAATATTTGCTTGATTGCTTGAGTTATTTGCTTATTGCTTGCTAAGTCCAAAGGAAAGGAGCAACTTGGATCATCTCTATGATCTCAAGAAAGGAACTCCAAGGGTTTTATTCTCTTCTCTCATCTTTCATGTTTAGGACCTAGCCCTTCTCTTCTTCTCTCCACTCTAACCCAAGTCAAACTTATTTTGTGCAAACATTGACATTGTTTTCAAAACTAGAAACCTAGGCCATATGCCTTTGATTTTTTCAAACCCTTTTCATAACACTTATTCTGAATTGAATCTTAAGTCAACTTTGACTTTATTTTGTGAATACTCCTAATTGGTAAATCCAACTCACTCAATTCTTTTGTGGTTCCAATGGCCATCTTTGCCAAAGGTTTTCATAAACACTAGCTATCAGGTTTGAGTTATCATAGTGGTTGATGTAAACCTCACCTCATCCTTAGTGATTGGACTATAAGTCTTCCATACTTATTATAGGGTGGATCCCTCACTAGTATGTTGAAGCTCTCCTCACATGGTGGATTGTGGTTTAGGTTGAGTTTTCTCCCTTTGATAACAAAATACCTTAAGGCTTTTGACCAATCAATTCACCAACTTTTTTTGAGATTTTTACCCCGAACTACGAGGTTTTGATCCTACCTTTGTGATAGTACGTAGGCAATGGGTTTATCCATCCAAACAACAAAATTGTAAATAATTTGTATATTCTTTTCTCATCTCCCCAATCATGTTTGCACAAATAATTTTCACAAATACCAACCTACCATACAACATTTCCAAAAAGGGCTCCCTTAGAGTACTAAGGATGTTTTTGGTGCTTAAAACCTTCCCATTGCATAACCAACCCCCTTACCCAGATCTCTGACATTTTTATTAGTTTTTGATTTGATAAAACTTCTCGGTTTTTGTTCGCTTTCTAACCTTTCCTTTGGATAAATAGAAGTGCGGTGGCGACTCGAATTGTATGATTTACTTTTGATTTAGTCAATAAATCTAAAGGTAACGAATACCCCGCTACACATGTGTTTGGCTTGCAGCTTGTTCCTTCATGCATCCTAACTTTTTGAGTATTGGATCTTCCACTTAAATTAATGAGGCGTGATCCAACACTCAGTGTTTTTTCTGATTTTAATTGTGTTTCTTTTATTATTTTAACTTGCTTTTTCTTTAAAGATTCATAGCAATTTATTTTTTTATCCAAAAAATCCCAAAATAATTTCTAAAATTGCCTTTTATTTTTCTTCATCTGATTTTTATTTTTTCACATTTTATTTTATTGATTTCCTATTTTTCATGAATTTTCTCTTTTCTCCTTTATGTTAATTGGTTTAAATATACTTTTCTGCATTTTAAAATTATGAAAATTTTATTATATGTTTCTTTTTTTATTTTAAACCTTCCATAATTTTCTTGGCCATTTATTAGGTGTTTCGAAGGACTTTATGGATTTTCCATTTTATTTCTATTTTCAAAATCATTTAAAAATACCTTTGATGCATTTTTATTTCATTTAATTGCATTTTATATTTGTAAGACCTTGTAAACTTCTGTTGGCCTTGGATCATGATGGTTTGGACTTCAAATCTCATCAAACTCAATGGATCTTTGGTGTTGATGGGGTGAAAACCCTAATCCACCAAAATGGATGATTGATTTTGATGATGATTTGATCAAACTTTTGGTCCAATTTGGGTGTGACTTCTCTTGATTCCTTTTTCTTCATATCCTCCTTTTCGCTTTGATCAATTGGATGACTTATGTCAATCTTGTTCATCATGTGTGGATTGGTACTTGATGAGCTTTCATCATTTAAAATCTACCTTCTAAGTGATCATGAATCATTTAAGATACTTTGGATTGATCCATAAGTTTGTCCTAAGTGTCATGAAGTGTGGATTGAAGTAATGGACTATCCTCCTAGCCTTTGTGGTTGATCATCCCCTTTCTTTCTTTTTTTGTGTGGCATGGCTTTAGGAGAATGGTTTACGTATCATTTCACTAGCATATATTAACACAAACATTATTATTGACAGACCTCAGATAGTTGTGACTTATACATAAGTTCAATTATGATTTCTTAACATAGAGAAAAACAAGAAAGGGGGTTTGAATTGTTTTCACTGGAAATAAAAACTTTTGCAACACTACACACACAAAGGTAAAAAAAAATAGCACAAAAGTTTATCCTGGTTCGCTTGAAAGACAAAGCTACTCCAGTCCACCTGGCCAAGGTGATTTCGCCTTCAATAAGGACTTAATCCAATAATCTAGAAAGATTACAACAGTCGTCTAAGAGTTCAACACCCTCTTAGCCCTCTCAAGTCTATATACTTCACAAGTCACTTGAGGAATTATAACAACTATTGAGAATTACAAGACTGTGTTTGGTGCTTCTAGATAAGCAATATGAACACAGTTAAGAACAAATGATCAATGATCACATTATGAGCAATAACTCGTGAGTGATTACTGAGTTATACAATACCAAGTATTTATTATATGGTTCAAGGTGTATTGTAGAATTCTTGTGTGATAGCTTCATATTTTTGTATGATGATAGTGAGGCCTTTATATAATGCTTGGAGATGATACCATTGGAGAGAGTATTGATGGTGATATCTTGCCAATAATGGTACTTAATGATATTAATTTTCTTGTCCTTTCCATAGTAGTTTTGAAGTGTAGTCAATATTGTCCATATATATATATATATATATATATATAATATATATATATATATATATATATATATATATAATATATATATATATATATATATATATATATATATATATATATATAATATATATATACATATACATATATATATATATATATATATAATACTTCTTGATTAAGCTTCTGATTTTGATGAGTCAGATGATCTGATGGACGTGAATCAGAGTGAGCGGAGTTCAGAGTCTCTGCACAGATCTAGTATTCTTCAGATAGTTGTTTGTTGAGTATTCTTCAGATAGTTCTATGATTGATCTTCAAATAGAGTGTCATCAGAGTCTACAGATATACGTTCTTCAGAGTCTACAAATATACATTCTTCAGAGTCTTTGGATTTATAGTCTTCAGATTTTATATGTGATTCTCTTGGACATGCTCATGTTCAGCGTCAGATATGATTTCTTCATTGTTGGATTAGACACTTTGGAATTTGTTTGATGTCAGATATTGTTTCATCAGATTCAGTTTACCTTAGAATCCTGCACACTTAGAGAATTTTATTAGGGTACAAAATTGTTTCATTCTTTGTTATCTTAAAAACTTAGAGATACATTGCAGAACCAAAATCTTGTTCTAACATAAGTCTCATATTCCTCATGGTATTGTATGACAATGTTAGTCATTTTCCATTTGTGAGAGTTAGTGGAATACTTGTTGATTTTATCCAAGTTAGAGCCTTTCTTGCAAATGATGTATGAGTTCATATTTTCATGCTTGTGAGTGGATAGTTGAGTGTTCTCCAAAAAAAGACCAAAAACATCTTTTCATCTTTACCAACATCCCTTACTAACTCCTCACTTGTATTAACTTCTATTTTAATGTAATTTACTTTATGCTTTTATTTTATGTCATTTACTTTATACTTTATGTTTAGAATTTCATATCATATTGTTGGTTATTATGTCATTTGTTCTTTGTCCATTTGGACCATTCCTTTTTATCATTGTAAAGATACTAATAAGAAAAAACCTAAAAAATAAAATTGTTTCTCCTAACTCATGGACTTGTGGTTACTATCCTTGGCATCATTGTGGAGTTATGGACTTAGAATTAGGATTTAGACCTTTGCTTTGGTACTTGTGATTTGAGACCTTAGAATTCATCTGATACCTATGACTTTGGACTTCTCTGTGAAGACATGGTTTGGCTACTTTGGTATCATCTGATACATGGATTATTATTTACTTATTTTACTTGCTTGAGACTTAATCCAAAGGATGGAATTCTTGCTTGATTTATGTCATAGAGCTTTCTATCTCTTGGTTATATGTTTCCTCAAATTTTACTTTATGCTCTAGGATAGTCTCTTCTTCTGCTCCCCTTCTTTAATTTTCAAAATCTTCCCTTTTTTTCAAAACCTTATTGTTTTTCAAACTTGAATCATTTTTCTCAATAAACCTTGACTTTTGTCAATTTTCAAAACATTTTTCTTAACTAATGCCAATCCAACTTAAGAATATTTAGACAAATTTCAAAAGACTAAAAATGCCTAACTCATTCAAACCATTTTGTGCCCTTGTGCACTTTTCCTTTTTAAACTCTTTTTTCAAAGTATTAGACATGAGTAATTTACATAGTTGAGATATAATTCTCCTATCTCCATAGTATTGATGATAATTATTTTCCATCTATGGGAGCTAGTGGCATACTTGTTTATCCTTATCCAAGTCGGAGTCCTTCTCATGATGAGGCAAAGTTCTCATAGTTTTGGGTGACTAGTTGAGTATTCTCCTAAAAATGAAAAAAAATATTTTCCATAAAAATATATCAAAACAATATCCCTTTGTTATTTTTACGATGAACTACGAGGTTTTGATCCTCCATTGCACTTTGTTGCTACGTAGGCATGAGACTTCAAAAGCCTTGGCAAACACAAAAATAAGAAAAATATACTTCTTTTCCCATCTCTCCAATCTTTTGCAAATAACACTTTTTAAAAAACCAAAATGTACACATTTTCAAAGAGTTTCCCATGGAGTACCATGGATGTTTAGGGCTCTAATACCTTCCCTTTGCATAACTAACCCTTAAACCCTTGTTCCCTTTTTATTAGTTTTATTTTAAAACCTATTTGGGTTTTGTTCATACTTTTTTTCCCTTTTTCTTTGGAAACAATAAAAGCGTGGTTAAGTTAATTGATATCTTAATCTCAAAATTTGTACCGCTACAGAAAAGTGGTGACTCTGCTAGGGAGTAGTCCCTAGTTGGTTAAGCTCATCTTTGTTTTTGTGTATATATTATGTTTGCTGTTGTTTGTTATTGCTTGTTCTGTCTAGTGCTTGGTGATCTCTGTGTGGTGAGATAAGTCATATACCTAGACTTGAGAGCTCTTATGATAAGAGGGTGGCATAGTCATGTTTAGCTTACATGGAGTTAATCCTTAATAAGATGACTTGAGATCCCCCGCTCAATGGAGGCACCTTTTGAATTACTGACGTCACATGAGTAGTCGTAATTGGCATTACTTTTTTCGACATGGTTTCCCGAGAAACTGATGACCTTAGAACCTTTAACCCATCTTTGGCCTTTTAGGACGTAGTGCAGTGGCTATTCAGGTGTAGACTTGAATTAGTCGTATAAATCAATAATATCTAAAGGATGGAATTACGAATCTGGGAACCTTTTAGAACCTTGTTCTACAGGTGATTATACCCTTATTACATACATTATGGGTTGGTTCTTACCCTTGGCTCCATGCTCGTGACTCCGGACCTTTAAACCTTGTTTGTGTGCTTTGTGTGATCTTGTTTGTGGTTGTTGCATCACGCACTCATGGAATTCATAAGAAATTTACTCAATTTTCAAGGAACATAGAGACTCTTGTTGCAAACATCGAAAATATTTTGATCATGGATATTGGAAGGAGGAACACTCAGAAATATATTTCCAGATGTCATGATCTCATGGAATTTGTAACACCTCAAAATTTTCCCTCCTCTTCTTGGGACTAGTTTGACACATTGAATTTCATATTTTAGAGCATTAGGAATTGCATTTTTGCATATCATATGAAAATAAGAAAAGTCATCCTCCAAAGTCTTTTCAGAAGATGGGAAGTTGCATGATTCAAGCCTGAGGGTTTCTATGAATTGATGATCAACCATCTGAGGGTTTGTGCTTCAGTCAGGGTTTCTTGATTCCTCAAAGGTTGAGAATTATCTTGTTTGCAAGGATATATTATCATCATCATGGTTCTATCATCACCCAGGGTTTCATGATTCATGCTCAAGTTCCCTTGGATTAGGGTTTTGACCTCTGGTCAACCCTAATCAATGCCAGTCTTCCAGTCAGGGTTTCTCAAAGAGATGAGGTATTTTCTGGTGATGAGGATCACATGGTCATTATATTGGGCTTGTATGAGCTAGGGTTTCACTTCTGAGCAACTTCCTCAAGTGGTGGAGGCTCAAGCTGATCAGAGCATGTCAAGGTCATCTAAGGACCAAAAAGTCAACTGTGCAGTCAACGAAGGGCAATGAGGTGGAGAAATGAGTTGAGACACCTCAATCATGTTCAAAAGAGGTCCATTTGTCATTTCAAACATCTATCTTGAAGATTTTGAAGTCAGGGCAAAAGTTTCCAAAAATGGAAAGTGACCTGTAATTGAAAGTTTCCAAAAATGGCAAGTTTTTGGTCCACATTCAACTTGACTTTTCAACATCAAAGAAGCTTCAAATGGATTTTTGGTGAACATGAAAGTTGAAGATCTTTCTCTCCCCTTTTCAAAAAGTCCAAGATCATAGTCATCGGATGATTGGTTGAGAAGTTATGGCCAAATGATCACAAAGTGTACATGGAAGTTCAACATGGCATAACTTTTGGTTCAAAACTCCAAATTGGTCCACTCTTTTTGCAAAATGCTTGTTTTGACCAATACTTTCCAAATCAACCATTGCCTTGCATGGAAAAAGCTCATGTGATAACTTGTTCATTCATGTATATTTTGGAGGGAAATTCAAGAATTCAAATTTGGTTGATGCTACAAACAAAATACCATTTCCATTGTGTTTATTAGATGATTTTAAGTGGATTTGCACCTCAACATGGCACTGTTCACGTGCACATGTCCATGCATAAGCTCATTTTTCATTTTTGGCAATTCACTTCATAACTCACTAATCCTAATTAACCATTGCCTAATTTTGATTACAGCATCATTAGCACATCATATATAAGCCTAATCATAACAGAATTTGCCATAAGAACAACAATTCTAGATCTGAAAATTCAAGGTTCCCTCCATTTTTTCTCTCACTTCAAACTTCAATTTTCTTCACACAATTCATCAATTTCTTTGCATAATCATGTTTATCATGCATCATTGATGAAGAATCATCATCTGGTTGAAGAATATAGTGCAAATTCGAGCTCCACAAGTGCAATCTCATATCCATGGATTTCTGAAATTGAAGAGAATTCAAGCTATTTCCATTGCCAATTCTTGTACAAAGCTTCAAGGCACGCATAAAGAAGTAGATCTGGAGTTGGAGGAAGCTTAAGGACACGATTCTTGATCACTGCAGTTCACGTGAGTGAAAATTCGAACCTCTCGTTTTGCCTTTTTCTTGCCATGATTAGGTAGATCTTGTTGCACTGATGATACTGATATAATTAGATATTGAAATGGATGAGAAATGAGTGAGATATGTGGAATTAAAGTTTTAATGTTCATAATGTTTTTGATCGATTCGTGCATGTTAGGACGAATTAGGATGAATGAATATGATTTTTGAGATGTGTGATGAGAGACCTTTCGAACGGTACCACTTTTATGCGTTTCTGGAAAATTTCACATGCGTGTCCACCGGAGTGTAACCGGAGAAGACAACCGGAAACACTGTTCCGGCCGTCTGGTTCAGACCTTAGGGTTTGGCTTCAGGCGCTTATGATCCTTCCAGGCGCGAGTTCGAACCTTCGCCATGCTGTTTTTAAAATTCCATTTGATTTCCCTTTTTCCTTTGAAACGCTGCGTTTCAATAAGCGCTTGATCCTTCAGCGCGCTGGTTCGATTCCTCGCCATGCATTTCTTCAAATTTCAGTTGATTTTCTCATTGACATTGCTTGCATGAGCTCGATTCCTGGCTCGTGCGTTTTTTATTTTCATTTGTTTTATCCTTCAGCACGCGTGTTCAATACCTGGCTGATGCATTTTCTGAGTTTCATTCAAATTTTATTTTCCATATTATTTTCATTTCATTCCATTATTTCATTCAACTTTCAAAAAATCATAAAAATTAGTAGATTAATCCAATTTGATCCAAACTTTTTTTCACATGCTTGTGTTAATGTCTATTATTTTTTGATGTTATTTGCATGATTTGCTTGTGGCTGGATTTTTAATTGGGAATTGTTGTTTGAACATGATGCCATGTTGATATGTTGCATTCATTTGATTGTAAAATGCTCATGGTTTATCCAATTGACTTGAAATTTGACATGCTTGATCCTTACATGTGATGTGATTTTTTGGCTTTGGCTTGAGATTTTTATCATTTGATATCACTGTTTTGGACACATGAACATGTGGTGTGACAATTTGTGTCACATATTTGATGTTGCATTTATGCATTTTCATTTACATATCATTTGAGTTCTTCTGGATCTAATTTTTGGTATGATGCTTGTTCATAACATGATAAACCTGTATAAAAATTTCATGATCATTGGATGCTTTTCTGTTTTGATTCGGATTTTCTATTTTTGATGTCCAACTTTGATCACATTGCTTGCCTTTACTTTACCTTGATCATTTGATGGCTTTGTCTTATGAATTGGTTTTGATCCTTTTGAGGACTCTTTCTTGTTTGATTGAATATGCTTCATGTGAAATATTGACTTCTGTTTTGGTCATTTAACTTGCTTTTGAACCTAGTCTTTGTACTAGTGGTTTATGTACATACTAACATTGATTTGTGTTTCAGGTTTGGACACTTAGCAATTAATGGTTGAGTTGATCACCTTTTGAGATGCAAGTTGGATTGTGTTCTGACTTCTTTGTGTTTTGTAGGATTCTAAGTTGATGAGTTGAGCTCATTGCTTTATTTGATTGCTTGACCATTACTCATTGAATTGTGTACAATTGTATTGGTTTCTTTGTCTATTTTCTGATTGGTTGTCTGAGATACTAACTGGTTGGCTTTTGTACAGGTACATTAGTCGCTTTTAGCTCTTGCTTGAGCTTTGCTTTGGAGTGTGGTTGATACACCACTGAGGTAGTTTAGCCTTCTTACTCCATGTAGTCTGGAAGTCCTGCCACCTTTTTGGCAGGCGTTTTGGCTGAAGTCCTCCTTAAGAGGCTCTGACTGTGTATGTTTATATTTGTGCCAAAGACCTCTAAATGAGGCATGTTACTTGATAAGTCCTCCTAAGTGAAGAGGCAATTGACAGATAGAAGGGATTAGCAATCAATCCCCTGTTATTCAGTGAGTCGTTCATTATGCTCGCACTACGTGCTGATGCTCTTGAACCATGTACCCAAGATCTCTGTATAGAGTCAGTCAAGTGGAATAGGGTCCCTCTTTCTGGATCCCCATGCTTTCTTTGATTTGAGCTCACCCAGGTCGGGGTTAAGAGCATGAGGTCTAATCCTCATTACCACATTTCATCAGCTTCACCCTAACTCTCAATGTTAGTGGTTAAGAGCTTCAGAACACCCCTACAGTTTTGGCTTGTTTGTCGAGGTTGATATGACCCCTTGACTAAAGCCTAACCATTTGTCTGAGCCTCTTGTTTGTATATAGTGTGTGATGCTTGTTCATTTGTGTTGATGTTTATTCGCTGTTCGTTTTGACTTGCTGCCTGTGTGAGTTAGGTGCATGATTAGAGACCTTAACTTAGGGATTTGTTTGTATGACAACTTTTAGGCTCGAGTTAGTCTCCCTTTTAGTTTGTTCTTCCCCTGGTCTCTGGTTAGGAGAGAGTTTCTCCCCTGTTAAGGGGAACTACGTCGCCCTGATTCTCATACCAGATGAGATACATAGGCAGGAGATCGAGCGAGATCTCTCCGGGCAACCTTTTTTCTTTTTCCACCCTTTTTTTTGTGTTCACCCTTTTTTATTTTTCAAGCTTTTTGTTTCTTTTGACGTCTCAGCGTCTCTTTGTGTTTGTGTGACAACTATTAGGCTCAAGTTCCAGACTCCCTATTAGTTTGTCAATCTGATAACTGTTTTCGTTGGTGTTCGCTGGTTAGCGTGTGCCATTGTTTGGAGTCGGATGTAAGTCCATATATTGGCATTCTGTTTCCTTGTTTGCTTTTGTTTGGAGTCGGATGTAAGTCCACGTATTGGCATTCTGTTTCCTTTTTGTTGTCAGGAGTTGGATGTAAGTCCATGTATTGGCATTCCGTTTCCTGTTGAGTGTTTCTTTTGACGTCTCAGCGTCTCTTTTCGGTGTTTTGTTTCGGCGTGCGTTAGCCGAGCTACGAGTGCTCTGATTCTTCCTCTGGATAGAGAAGATACGTAGGCATAGGATGCGATATCCTAGCGAGCATGTTCCCCACTTCCCCGAACTACGTTGACTCTGATGTTTGTTTCTGACAAACTACGTAGGCCTAGGATGCGACATCCTGCCGAGTCCCCTTCCTTCATCTTCTTTCACCTATTTTATTATTCCAGTGTGTGCATTTCTTTGAGCAGTTTATTAGCAACCTTTTCCTATTATTTTGAGCGTGGATCCCGTCGAGTACGACGGACGTGAGGGGTGTTAATACCTTCCCCTTGCGTAACCGACTCCCGTACCTTGTAATCTCTGGTCGTAAGACCGTTCCTTTCCCTTTCTTAGGTTAGTCATGCGCTTCCTTTCCGTCATTGGATGAATAGCGTCGATGGCGGCTCTGTAAAAATGTTTTTTTTCCGCCGGTTGTTTTTCGCGTTGCGACAGAATTAAGGAGGTTAGTATCTATTGTATATGATCCTAAGGGTTTCAGAGATCATTTTGGAAGATTTTTATCTGTGTTATCTACTGATGTTGAGGATGGTCTTCTTTGTACTTTGGTTCAGTTCTATGATCCTGTCTACCGGTGCTTCACTTTCCCTGATTATCAAGTGTTGCCTACCATAGAGGAGTATGCTTATCTTTTGGGTATACCAGTTTCTGATAGAGTTCCTTTTAGTGGGGTGGAAGGAATTCTTGAATCTCGGGTTATTGTCGAAGCCATTCATCTGAGGAATTCTGACATAGATGCCAATCTCACTGTCAAAGGAGGTATCAAAGGGTTGACTTTGAAGTTTCTATTGGAAACATATTTTTATTTTGCTAATGCTAATAACATGGTGGAATTCGAGACTTTTCTTTCCTTACTCATCTACGGTTTGGTCTTGTTCCCAAACATTGACAATTTTGTTGATGTTAATGCTATGAGGATCTTCTTGATTAGGAATCTGATTCCAAATCTGCTTGGCAATACTTATTTCTCCATTCATCATAGGACTTGTAAAGGAGGTGGTACTATTGTATGTTGTGTGCCTTTACTGTACAAGTGGTTTATTTCTCACTTGCCGCAGTCTCATATCTTCACAGAAAATAAGGATTGTTTAAGGTGGTCTCAAAGACTCACGGCTCTCACCAATGACGAAATTACTTGGTACTCTTCTGTTTAAGACGACGCCAAGATTATTCATAGTTGTGGGGAGTTATCTAATGTGCCTCTTCTTGGGTACACAAGGGGGGATCAACTACAATCCGACTTTGGCAAGATGTCAACTTGGGTTTGCTATGAAGAACAAACCTAATAACACTTTGTTAGAAGGTTTATTTTTTCAAGAAGGGAAGTACAATCAAGGGTTGAAATCTAGGATAGCGCATGCTTGGCACAATATTCATAGGAAAAGGGAAAGGTGAGCTTGGATTGAGGAATTTTGTAGCTTTGGAACCTTACACTAGTTTGGTGAAGAAGAGAGCAAAAGAGTTCAAGATGTCATACGCTACGAAAGACATATGTCCTTAGTAATGGTCAAATCTCTCACTATTAAAGGTATAGAAGAGTTGCGAGAGGCTTTGGATAGGATGAAGCAAAAGAGGGACGATTGGGAAGATAAATTTCACACCTCACACTTTGAGAAACCAGAATTATAGAAACAGCTAAAGGAAAAGGACGACTTGATATAATTGCTCGAGCAACGTGCTATAAAGAGATCGAGAGGCATTGGAAAGGCATTGTAGACCATCTCATGATAGAGAAGGATGCTATGAAAAGTAGCTACGAAAGAGAGATCAAAAGGCTTCACAAGAAGTGTCAGCTTGGAGTTGGGTTGTCATCGGACATGATTCCATAGATCTAGTGTCTTCCGCTTGTGATCATTGAAATTGTATTTCTGATTGTAATCCTTTATATTATTAATAAAATGAGATTTTTAGTACCTTAAAATGTATTATTATTATGTTTGCAACTTATGTCTTAAAGCTCCTTGAAAAATAACAATAATATTCCCATTTGCATTTGCATATCATGCATCATGTTGCATCTTGGTCTTGCTTTGAGCAAGTTCGCCAGGGGTCTTATTTCTTTCTTGGTCTTCATTCAGACAAGTTGTCTCACCGGTATAATACTCGAGCTAATCACTTCAAAAAGATGGACCTCCTAGAGCAAGAGAATCGTGAACTTCGTGAAGAGGTGACAACTTTGAGGGACGATTATGAAAGGCCTACTGCTATGATGGAAGCTATGGCGGCTACTAAGAATCAACGTCCATCTTCTGCTCCTCAGACTCGGCTTTAGAGGATCATGATTTCCGAGATTGTCTCTACGCCCATCTCAGTGTCTCTCATCAGTGCTCCATAACACCACATGCCTTCTGATTTCCCTTGGGGCATGCCTCCAAACTTTTTGCCCGAGGGGGTACCAACCTGAAGTTCCAGTGGCTCAACTTGTGATGTCAGTACCACCTCTCGTGGTTCATGTTTTCCTTATGTCGAAGAACCTATTTTTCACGCTGACCAAAGTGAAATTGTTGGTGTTTATGAATGAATGGACGAGTTCCAAAATCAGTTTCAGGCTATGCAAAAAGAGATTTAGGCTTTGAGGGGGAAAGATTTGTTTGGGAAAAATGCTCATGATCTATGTTTGGTTCTGTCGCAACCTAAAAAATATAGTATGCGAAAAAAAACAACCGACCTAAAAAGAAAGAAAATGACAGAAGAGTCGCCACCGTGCGTTATTTATCCCAAATGAGGGAAAGGAAACACTCGAAGTAAACCTGGAACAAGGGAAGGAAAAGACAAGGTCTCGCAACCAAATCTTGGGTTCGGGAGTCGATTATGCGAAGGGAAGGTATTAGCACCCCTACGCATCCGTAGTACTCTACGGGATCCACTCTTGTTGTTCTTGTCTAAAGGGTGTGGGTTTATCTGATGTACTATTTACTAAAAGAGGGGTCAAAAGAAAATGACTCGCACGGATGTCGCATCCACTGCATACGTATCTCATCTGAATATGAGAATCAGAGTCTTCGTAGCTCGGCTACCTAGGGGTTAAAGAGGAGTGTGCTCGCTAAGACATCGCGTGTTATGCCTACGTATCTCATCTGGAATGAGAATTAGAGCAAAACGTAGTTCGACTAACTATTTGTGTTTTGTGTTTTTTAGGTGAACAACGTTACTACGCAATCTACCGGATGCTCGACCTTTGGAGACTTACTCTCCTGTAGTAGAAGGAGTTAACATGTTCTTAGGAGAAAAAAATCAATGAGTTTGTTTGTGTTTTAGGAATGCTCATGCAAAATGGAAGTTCTAGACGGAGGAACCGTGCTACCTTAATTGACATGCAAACGAGAGACTATACAACGCCTAGCAACCCTATGGGGAGACGATCACACTATACAAAACAAACACGCATAAAGTAAATAGCCAACAAGGGGGCTCAAACATACATGGGTAGGGCTTTAGTCAAGAGGGGTCATATCAACCTCGACAAACAAGCCATGGAAAGGTAATCAAATGGGCTCTTAACCACTGACATTGAACATCAGGGTGAGCAGATCAAAAGGGTAATGAGGATAAGACCTCATAGCTCTTAACCCTAGACAGGGTAAGTTCATGACAAAAAGTGGGGATTCAGAAAGGTGGAACCCTCTCCACTGACTGACCGGACAAAAGATCTTGGGCTTTTGTTCTGAAGCCTCGACACGTAGTGCGAGCATAAAGAACGACACACTGAATAACGGGGGATTGACTACTAATCCCTTTTATCCGTCAATTGCCTCTTTATGGAGGTCTTTAGCACTGATGCCTCTTCTCGGAGGTCTTTGGGCACAAAAGTAAATAAACAAAGGGAAACATCGCCTCCTATTAAGGTCTTCCAGCTAAGAGAGCGGTAAAATACGGGAAAGATAAAGGGATCAAGAGATCTACCCCACGGATAAAGATCCGAAGTAACAGCAACTAAAGGAACGAGAAACCCGGAGATCTCTCAAGCTAGCACTATCAAGGAAAACAAGTCAGCAAAGCAATCAGAATAAATCTCCAAATGGTAACCGACAAATAAAGTGGAATACCAAGCAAGCTGTCTCTTCAGGAGTCATGTGAGCCCTCACAAAAAACTCAACAAACAAGTTAGGATAACAAGATGGGGTGCAATCAAGAGTTGCACCAGACAGAAGAACCATAACAACAACTACGTCAGGTAACCAGTGCATGGATGCAATAGAAAACATGTCACACAAAACAGATTAGAGAGCAAACAGAAAAAAACAAGTACTGTCACGATCGCTACTGCTTCGCTCAGAGAGGTGCTAGCGAAGCTTCGCTACATGTTCGCTTAGCGAGGTGCTAGCGAATGCCTGCGGGTTTTGGGTTCTCCCTTGATAACAATCCGGTTTCAGAAACCCCAAACCCTATGGTATCCATTTCAGAAATTAAGTGATCAAACATTCAAGGCATTATTCTATACATTCATGCATATTTAAACCCACATGTGAAACCTAACGATACCCACTCTTCCAAATTCACCCATGATGCCTCATACATTCAGAAATTTCAAATTGAAAGCATAAAGTAGTGAAAATAAGGCAAACCTGATTGGAGAGATCGATTGAAATTGAATTGCACGGTTGGGTTTGCAGAGCAATCTTAGAGTCTTTGTATGAGAGAGGATCGATAGAGGTGATTCCGTGCAAATGAGCTTTTCCTTCAGTGTCCGGAGGCTGCTCTGAATTTTGTTAGCTTTTTCTCTAGCTATTTCTCTTCTAGGGTTTTTCCACTGAACTTTTAGAATTTATAACCTGATTTTCGTGGCTTTATGGGCTCAAATGAGAGAGGTCCAAGTCCAAGATTTTTTCTGTTATATTTTAAAATGCGTGGGCTTCGCCTAACGAAGAATTTGCTCACCCAGCAAGCATGACAGTTCAGATTCGCTAAGCGAACCACGCTGCTCGCCTAGCAAGCATGACAGCTCAGGAACAGACTCTTGCTCCTTCAAGATTAGCGTTTTGAATGATGAATAGACCCCATTTGAACATGTTGGAAGTAACTCAAGTCATTCTCTTGTGTTGACTGATCGCCCAGATAGAACCCACAACGTGTCTTGGATGATATTCAAACTTCTTGGATCTAATTCTGATTGACATGATGAAATGCAATATGAAATGTAAAATGAATGCATGAATGAGGGGTAAAACATAATCCCATGCTCCCAGGAAAGATGAAGGGTAAATTTTGGGGTATTACAGCTGCCCCTATTCAATCAACTGGAAACCCGAAAAGAAGATAGCAGTGGCTTTCGCCCTTTCGAGGTATCAAGGGATTGAATACAATAAAAGCCTGAAAATTTACACTAAAGTGAAGTGAAGCAACAATGCCTGTCAGAATCGGCAAAGAGGTGGTCTTTGAAAGAAGAATCCGTCTGGTACGGTGAGAGTCGGTCTGAATACCGAAAAAGAATGTTAATCTGGATACCAAAATAATGGTAACACAGAAATAACCATGGCCTGAATGTCGCTCATCAGTCTGAATACTGGAAATGACTTCGATCTGAGCATCGGAAGATATGAGATTATTAATATCGGTATAAACACCGAGAGACTGGCCTGAATGCTACTTCGGTCTGAATACCGGAAACTTGGCCTGAATGCCACAAGTTGCGTCGACCTGAATGTCGGAAACTTCTTCGATCTGAACATCGGAAAACTGGCCTGAATGCCACTTTGGTCTGAATACCGGGAAACCTGGCCTGAATGCCACAAGTTGCGTCGACCTGAATGTCGGAAACTTCTTCGGTTTGAATACCGGAAAACTGGCCTGAATGCCACTTCGGCCTGAATACCGGAAAACCTTCGTGCCTGTCAGCATCAGCAGAAATAAGAAAAATGATAAGTGAGGCGGCACGTGGGCTAACGACCTATGTTGGGGATAAGAAGTCATGAACAATCTTCAGTCTGAGTACTGGAATCAACTTCTGGCTCATCACATGGGATACCGAGAATTCCTTATGCTTTACATGCGTATGTTTGAATTTTTCAATGGCGTAATGCTCCATGAAAATGGAAATGCTACGCAATTTGGGAGGATGCAATGTAATATGATTCTACATGCATGGATGCGAAATGCTTGATTAGAGAGAACGCCAAGCTGAGGCGAGGAATTCTGCTGGGGAAACTATCACAATCTTCTGGACCCTGGCAATGCTGTTGGAGATACACAGCACAAAGGACTCTGTGGGGAAATGACCCGCCACACAGTGTTCTGGCAAATAGCAAAATACCGAGGCTCTGACTAGGGAGAGAATGGCACTGAAAACCTGCTGTTGAGGAAAGCGACAGTGGTTCTGGCAACCATAATCTGTGAGAGGGACGACTCAGCAGGGGAAGCAAACACCGATACGGTACCGAGACTCTACTTCAAGGAAGGAGACCATGGACCTAGCGTCGGGATCATCGATCTAGCATCGAACTCTGAGGAGCAGCCGCTTCTGCTGGGAAGATACAGTCTGTCACTGTCAACTCCGTTGGGGATATACTGTCTGGCACTGTCAACTCTACTGGGGAGTGTATAGTCTGAAACAAATGCTTGGGAAAGTACAACAGTGAGAGCCTGCTGGGGATTGAAGAATCCAATGCTCGGACCAGCTCTGCAGGGATAAGATACCAAATTCCAACTGTTGAGGAAAAACATCCGCGATCATTTGATGGGGACCTTAAAAAAATGCCCCGAGTGTACCTGTTCTGAATAGAAGATCCAAAGCACTTAAAATTTACAGCAATTTTAAATGTTTATTAAGCATGTACCTGTAAAGCTCTTATGTTTCATGATGCAATATTTATCAAAAATTCGGACGTCATTTTTGCAAACAAAACAGTAAAAAGAAAATGAACACAGAGACGTACTGAATAACATGATTTTATTGATTGAGTGGCCTCTGAATAGGCATTTACATCAGGAAGCAATCCCTGGAAAGAGGTAATTGCATAAAAGATAAAAACAGAAATTAATCTAATGGCAACGTGAAATGGATTTCTATCGGGTTCCAATCCTGCTATGACTCGCTCGTCTTCAAGATCCTCCAGATGTCCGACTTTCTAAAAAGAGTGATTGGAATGTTTCCTACCTTTCGAAAGTTTCCAATTATCGACATGGGATGAGATTCAGAACTACTCAGAACACAGTCATTCGCTTAATCCCTAACTTTTTCCTGGATCGCCCTTTCGGGTTTTCAATCCACCGGGATACCCATTTTTGCCTAAGTTGCCCTTTCAGGTTTTCAACTTACCGGGTGTACAATCTTTTCATTTTTAATCCCTAATTTTTGCCCGAACCTTTTCATTTTCTTGGTTCTTCGGGATGCCCATTTTTTGCCTGGACTATTCTTTTTATTGTCCAGCGGGTCTATTTTATGCGAAGTATTTTTTAACTGCATCTGAGTTCACTTGGGAAGTGAAGTTTTCACCATCCATAGTTGCAAGCATTAAGGCCCCACCATCGAAAACCTTGGTGATAATGTATGATCCATCATAGTTAGGAGTCCACTTGCCCCTGTGATCTGTTTGAGGAGGAAGGATCCTTTTCAACACTAAATCTCCAACTTGGAAACATCGCGGACGCACTCTCCGATTAAAGGCCCTCTTCATCCGACTCTGATACAACTGCCCATGACAAATGGCTGCCATTCGCTTCTCTTCGATAAGACTCAACTCATTGAACCTTTTCCGAATCCATTCAGCTTCGTCTAACTTGACATCCAACAGGACTCTTAGAGAAGGAATCTCCACTTCAACAGGTAGGACTGCTTCCATACCATACACCAAGGAGTAAGGGGTTGCCCCGGTCGATGTACGCAATGAAGTACGGTACCCATGCAAGGCGAAGGGTAACATCTCATGCCAATCTCTGTACGTGACGACCATCTTCTGCATAATCTTCTTTATGTTCTTATTTGCTGCCTCAATGGTGTCGTTCATCTTAGGGCGATAAGGGGAAGAATTGTGATGCTGAATGTTGAATTTCTGGAACAACTCCTTCATCATTTTGTTATTGAGATTAGAACCATTATCAGTAATGATTCTTTCGGGAATCCCATAACGACAAATGATTTCTTTCTTAATGAATCGGGCAACCACATGTCTGGTGACATTCGCGAATGACGCTGCTTTGACCCACTTGGTGAAATAGTCAATGGCAACAAGGATGAAGCGATGCCCATTGGAGGCGGTCGGCTCAATCTTTCCAATCATATCAATGCCCCACATAGCAAAAGGCCACGGCGAAAACATCACATTCAAAGGATTTGGCGGCACATGTACCTTATCAGCATAAGTCTGGCATTTATGACACTTCCAAGCATATTTGAAACAATCAGATTCCATGGTCATCCAGTAATAACCCGCTCTCAACAATTTCTTAGTCATTGCATGTCCGCCGGCATGAGTAACCAAGGAGCCTTCATGAACTTCCTGCATTAACATGTCTGCTTCGTGTCTATCCACGCATCTGAGCAAAACCATGTCGAAGTTCCTCTTATACAGAACATTGTCTTTGTTCAAGAAGAAACTGCCTGCCAATCTTCTCAAAGTCTTTCTATCATTGTTGGATGCCCCTGCAGGGTACTCTTGATTCTTCAGAAAGCACTTGATGTCGTGGTACCAGGGCTTGTCATCAACTACCAGTTCAGCAGCAAACACATACGCGGCCCTATCAAGGCGCATAACATCGATCCTGGGAGCACAGTTCCACCGAGTCACTTTGATCATGGAGGATAGAGTAGTAAGAGCATCTGCCATCTGGTTCTCATCACGAGGTATATGATACAGCCTTACTGTTGTGAAGAAAGTCAACAATCTTCTCGTGTAATCTCTGTAGGGGACTAGATTAGGGTGGAGAGTATTCCAATCACCATTCACTTGATTGATTACTAGAGCTGAATCTCTGAAGACGTCCAGAGTCTTGATTCTCAAATCAATGGCTTGCTTAACACCCAAAATACAGGCTTCATACTCAGCTTCATTATTGGTGCACTCAAAAGTCAGACGAGCGGTGAAAGGCATGTGGGCACCTTTCGGGGTAGTAATGACAACACCAATTCCACTTCCTCTGGCATTAACAGCCCCATCAAACATTAAAGTCCACTTTTCATCTGGATCAGGTCCCTCCTCAACGACTGGCTCTTCACAGTCTTTCATCTTGAGGAACATGATGTCTTCATCTGGAAAATCAAACTTCATCGGCTCATAATCTTCAACCGGCTGTTGAGCAAGATAGTCTGACATAATACTCCCCTTGATGGCTTTCTGGGATGTATACTAGATATCGTACTCTGTCAGTACCATTTGCCAACGAGCAACCCTTACGGTGAGAGTTGGCTTCTCGAATATATACTTGACTGGATCCATCTTGGAGATCAATAAGGTTGTGTGAGTCAGCATGTATTGTCTCAATCGCTTAGCAGCCCATGCAAGTGCACAACATGTCTTTTCAAGCATTGAGTATCTCGACTCGCAGTCTGTGAATTTCTTACTCAGGTACTAGATGGCATGCTCTTTCCTACCTGTCTCATCGTGTTTACGAGAACACAACTCATGGAATTGTCTAGTAGTGTCAAGTACATAATCAGCGGTCTCCCTGGGACTGGAGGCATGAGGATAGGAGGATTCTACAAATACTCTTTTATTTTTTCGAAAGCCCTTTGACAATCATCGTTCCACCTGATAGCCTGATCTTTTCTCAGCAACTTGAAAATTGTCTCACATGTGGCAGTTAGGTGAGAGATGAACCTTGCAATGTAGTTCAACCTTCCTAAGAAACCACAGACTTGTTTTTCTGTTCTTGGCTCAGGCATTTCCTGTATTGCTTTTACTTTGTCAGGATCCACCTCAATCCCTTTTTCACTAACAATAAAACCCAGCAGTTTTCCAGATCTCACCCCGAAAGTACACTTGTTCGGATTAAGCCTCAGCTTGAATTTTCTCAAACGCTCAAACAGTTTCTGCAGATTCACCAAATGTTCTTCTTCTGTCTGAGATTTGGCAATCATATTGTCAACATAAACCTCGATTTCATGATGAATCATATTATAGAAAAGAGTCACCATCGCTCGTTGATATGTTGCCCCATCATTTTTCAGACCAAACGGCATCACCTTGTAGCAGAAGGTGCCCCACGGGGTTATGAATGTTTTCTTCTCCATGTCTTCCGGTGCCATCTTGATTTGATTATAGCCAGAAAAGCCATGCATGAAGGAGAATACCGAGAATTGAGTCGTGTTCTCCACCAAAATGTCGATGTGAGTTAATGGGAAATCATCCTTAGGGCTAGCTCTTCTCAGATCCCGGTAGCCGACACATATCCGTACCTTTCCATCCTTCTTAGGTACTGGAACGATGTTTGCAACCCATGGCGGATTATTTGGTGACTGCTAGAAACCCTGCATCCAACTGTTTTTGCACTTCTTCCTTTATTTTGACAGCCATCTCTGGGCTTGTTCTTCTGAGCTTCTGCTTGACCGGAGGACAACCTTCTTTGAGAGGCAAGCGGTGTACCACGATGGCTGTGTTAAGCCCTGGCATGTCCTGATAAGACCAGGCGAAGATGTCAACATACTCTTGCAGCAATTCAATCAGCCCCTTCTTCACATTATCTTCCAAAGCAGCCCCTATCTTGATTTCTTTCTTGACGTCCTCGGTGCCAAGATTAATCACTTCAGTAGACTCTTGATGCGGTTGAATGACCATTTCCTCCTGTTTTAATTACCTGGCAAGTTCTTCAGGGAGTTCACAGTCTTCATCACCCTCTTCTTCAGCTTTGAAGATTGGATTTTCAAAGTCGAAGCGAGCCATAGCAGAACTGTTATCAATAGGATCCGGTGACGTGCATCTGCATGAGTGATGGTATGTGCTTATGAGTGTGAACAAGGAATGAAAGCTAAACAAAACATTGCCAAATATATTTTTTTTATTTTTTAAAAACTGCAAAAATAGAAAGACAGTGAACAAAATATTTGAATGCAAAAAAACGTCCTTTATTTATGATAAAAATGCAGGTATTCGCATAGATGAGCCCTACAATAAGTCATCACGCCCTGGGCGGAACGTAAGACTTGGATATGCATGAACAAACAAAGAAAAATTAATCCTCCATAAAATTGACTTGGACAATCTCCTCAGAAGACCAATTATTGATGACTTCACCCGGGATCCTCTGGCGCACCCAGTCGTCGATATCGCAATCACTATCCCCATCTTCTTCATCGATTGCAGAGATCTGGCCATACTGAATGACGCAAGCGCTAGAGAAAGTAATCGGCCCCTGACGAGTCTGAGGCGCTGAAGTTGTAGAAGTCAGAGTTGGCTGATACCCAATCCCGAACTTATCTTCCTTCATTGGTAACTCCAACAGACGTCCCCAACCAGGGGCAACACCCGAATTCACCACGGCTTTTACCTGCTTGACGGACGAGATAGAGGCACTCGCTTGATATGCAAATGCAATGACATGTTTATCAATTCCAAAGGGCATTCTACCCCCTTGATTCCAGTCTCACATTTGATAAACAGTGTAAGAAGAAAACCCCGACTATAATCAAGAAGAAGGTATGAACCCCTGGGAATAGATAAACATGTGTTAAGTGATATGAATGCAAAATGATGTGATGCAATGCAGTGACATAGGAATCAAGACCGCTGTATCTTCTTGAATATTTGTTGGGTCACACTGTTTGAAGAGAAAACCACTGAGGAATAATATAGGAGATCAAAGCTCTGCTCCATAAAACCGGGTTGGTTGGAGGTTAAGGTTTCCTGAATTTAGCCCGCCCCTCACTGGTAGGTTCTAAGAACAGAAGTTTGTCAGTTTCTTGACCTTTAGTCGAATAATACGTTTACCACTGAAGGTTTGGCATTATTACGAGACAAAAGACCTCCACTGACTCCCCTCAACAGGACATCCTAAAGCAAGTTCCCAGCCTCGGGGTCCTCGGATTGAGCAGTGAGAATGCGCCCACCAGAGCTAACATAAACGCGTCTCGGAGGAGAGGCCTCGACTGAGTTCTCGGGAAATAGTCACCAGAGTCGACGATTTCTAAAGGATTATCTGTCGTTATGGAACACCCATAGGACAGAATATATCCAAACGAAACCTCGTCTGGAATGTGGGTCTCATGAACGACTTAACGTAGCAACATGCCACGCAAGCCTCATGACTATCTGTAGCACCTCAAATTTTCCCTCCTCATTCATGCATTCATTTTTTAGGTCATTTAACATTTCGTATTGCATTTCATCATGTCAATCAGAATTAGCTCCAAAAGGATGTCATCCAAGTCACTTTGTGGGCTCTATCTGAAGGATCAAACTTAATGGGCTCAGTACAGTTCAAAATTCAACTATGAAGCCAAAAGTCAATTGTTGGTAGACTGAAGGTAAAATGGCCAGGGAATGACTTGAGTTACTTCCAACATGTTCAAATAGGGTCTATTCATCATTCAAAACGTTAATCTTGAAGGAGCAAAAGTTTGTTCATGAGCTATCATTCTCGCTAGGTGAGCAGAATGGGTCGCCTAGCGAGTCCCAAGAAAAGCCACCAGAATCACCTACGCTCAGAGGAATTTCCTGAACTGTCATGCTCGCTAGGCGAAGCCCACGCGTTTTGAAAATTAAAAAAAAAAACGAAAAAAAAAACAAAAAACAAAAAATAATAATAATAATAATAAATAAATAAAATATAACAGAAAAATCTTGGACTTGGACCTCTCTCATTTGAGCCCACAAAGCCATGAAAATCAAGTTATAAATCCTGAAATTTCAGTAAAAGAAAAAGAAAAAAAGGAGAATTGGTGAAAGCTAAAAACACTCTGAAGTTTCCTTGGAAAAACCCTAGAGAGATTCTAACTAATTCAGAGCAACCTCCAGAGACTGAAGGGAACTCATCTGCAAAGAACCAATTCCCTCACATATAAAGCCTAAGATTATTCTGCAAAGCCAACGGTGCAATTCAATTTCAATCGATCCTCCCCAATCAGGTATGCCCTATTTCCACTACTTTATACTTTCAACCTGAAATTTCTGAATGTATGAGGTATTATGGGTGAATTTGGAAGAGTGGGTATCGTTAGGTTTTGCATGTGGGCACATGTTTTAGTATGTATGTCATGTCTTGATGTGTGGATCCTTGCCCCCTGACTTTGAGTTTTGATACCCTTTTAATGCATTTGTTTGACAAGAGGTTTAGGCCTCCTACCCTTGGATGCTTTTTGTGAGCTTTTTGTGAACTTTAATGGCATGAATAATGTGATTCTCTTATTTGGTACAACTCTTGATTGCACCCCATCTTGTTTCTCTAACCTGTTTGTTGAGTTTTTTTTGTGAGGGCTTGAAGAGATAGCTTGCTTGGCATTCCAGTTTATTTATAGGATACCATTTGGAGATTTATTCTGATTGCTTTGCTGACTTGTTTTCTTTGACGGTGCTAGCCTGAAAGATCTCAGGGTTTCTTATTTCTTTAGTTGTTGTTACTTCGGATCTTTATCCGTGTGGTAGATCTCTTGATCCCTTTTACATCTTTTTTCAGCATTTTACCGCTTTCTTAGCTGGAAGACCTCGATAGGAGGCAATGTTTTCTTTTGTTTGTTTACTTTTGTGCCTAAAGACTTCCAAGAAGAGGCATCAGTGCTAAATACCTCCATGAAGAGGAAATTGATGGATAAAAGGGATTAGTAGTCAATCCCCCGTTATTCAGTGTGTCGTTCTTTATGCTCACACTACTTGTCGACGCTTCAGAACAAAAGCCCAAGATCTTTTGTCCGGTCAGTCAGTGGAGAGGGTTCCACCTTTCTGAATCCCCACTTTTTGTCATGAGCTCACCCTGTCCAGGATTAAGAGCTATGAGGTCGTACCCTCATTACCCTTTTGATCTGCTCACCCTGACGTTCAATGTCAGTGGTTAAGAGCCCATTTGATTACCTTTCTATGGCTTGTTTGTCGAGGTTGATATGACCCCTCTTAACTAAAGCCCTACCCACGTATGTTTGAGCCCCCTTGTTGGCGTGTTTATTTTATGCGTGTTTGTTTTGTATGGTGTGATCGTCTCCCCATAGGATTGTTAGGCTTCGTATAGTCTCTCGTTTGCATGTCAATTAAGGTAGCACGGTTCCTTCGTCTAGGACTTCCTTTTTGCATGAGCATTCCTAAAACAAACAAACTCATTGATTTTTCTTCTCCTAAGAACACGTTAACTTCTTCTACTACAGGTGAGTAAGTCTCCAAAGGTCGAGCATTCGGTAGATTGTGCAGTAACATCAATTCATCACAAAAAACAAACAAATAGGTTAGCCGAGCTACGGTGCTCTGATTCTCAATCCTTCTTTAGATACGTATGCAGCAGGGTAGGGCCTGTGCGAGCAATAACTCTTTCTTTTCCCTACTTTGATTATCTCTCTTTCGCATCGCATATAAGACTTTTTATACACACACTTTAGACATAAATAGAGAGCGTGGATCCTGTGGAGTACCACACACGTGAAGGGGTGCGATAACCTTCCCTTCATGTAACCGACCCCCCTACTCAGTTTTCTTTGGTTCGAGACTTTGTTTTATCCGTTCCGTCTTGGTTATGCAGTACTACCTTTCCCTCCTCTTGGGATAAAAGTACATAGCTGGTGACTCTACTCTTTTTTCCTCGCCATCTTTTTCGCGTTTGTACTTGGATTCGGGAAATCCGGGGAGCGACAGCTGGCGACCCTGCTGGTGACTTATTTTCCCTAGTGGGCCTTTCCTAGCGTTTGTTTGTTTATTGTCTATTGTGTGTTATTTATTTATTGCTTTGCATACTTATATGCTTGCATTGCATCCTATGTGCGCTTTACTGTTTCATGCATACTGTGCTGGCTGTGTATCTGTTTCGTTGTTGGGTGGGAGTCACAAGAGGTAAAAGGCCCAATACACAGGCTATGAGTGAACTTTAGGACACCTAGGAATAGAGTGATTCATGGGAAGCGGGTGGTATGACGCCACTTAGCAGAACATGGTATCACGAGCAGTTCAGATTCTGATGGGGTATTATCGCTGCATACACCTGGTGTGCATATGGTGATATTCTTGAAAGGATTGTTTATCCTGCGTTTCTCTTGACCTTACCCTGGCCTAGATTACACCCGTGAGTGGGGCGGGAATGAATCATTTACAGGTACTGATGGTGACTTGTTCTGATGGTGACTTGTTTCGTTGGTGACTTTTGTTTGGTTCTTGTTGGTGACCGTCGGTTCTGAAGTATGGGTTCTAAGTTGATGACTGTGTTCTATGGTTCCCGGTTCCGAATTCATGCTGAAGTTCTGATCCCGTGCCTTGTGATACACAACCAACCAGCCATTGTTTCATCATTTTGCATCATAGCATGTTTACTTTCAAAAAAATAATGCATAAAAAAGAAAAAAATTTAACCCGCATATGCATATCATTTTTCAGGTTTATTCAGGAGTCTGTTCACACCGAGAGATGGCTGCCATTCCAGAGTTGAAGAGGAAGACTTGCACCTACAGCTTCTACCGTGAGCCGTTGACATCTTTGGAAGAATTGGGTAATCTCGTGACCGACCGTAATCAGAAGGTTTTTGATGATCAGTATGGGGATATCTTGGCATTATTGAAGATGATGGTTGATCCGGTACCTCTGCAGACTCTCTTACAGTTCTATGATCCGGAGCTTCGTTGCTTTACTTTTCAAGACTACCAGTTAGCACCCACTCTTGAAGAGTATTCCATCCTTATGAATGTCCGAATCAAAAATCGAGTACCTTTCCTGGATGTGCCAAAGGAGGTGGATTTCAAAGTTGTCGCTAAGGCTCTTTACTTGAGCATCAAGGAAGCGAGTGATAATTGGAAACCCAGCGGTGATGTTGTGGGCTTATCCTTGAAGTTCTTGGTAAGGATGGCTAAGGAAGAAGCGAAGAAAGGAAATTGGGTAGCTTTCAACGCTCAGTTGGCTGTCATGATTTATGGAGTTATTTTGTTCCCTAGTATGCCTAGTTTCGTGGACCTGGCAGCAATCACTATTTTCATTGGAGGAAACCCGATGCCTACCTTGTTACCTAACACCTATTATGCGATACATAGCAGGCATGGTAAATGTGGAGCTATCAGGTGTTGTCTCCTGTTGCTACTCAAGTGGTTCTTGTCTTTTCTACCAACCAATGGACCGTTTGTGGATACTCAGAATACTCACAAATGGACCCAGAGGATCATGTCGCTTACATCTTATGATATCAAGTGGCAAGCTTATAGGATTAATGTGCGCAACGTCATTATGAGTTGTGGAGAGTTTCGCAATGTTCCACTCATAGGGACTAGGGGTTGCATCAACTACAACCCGGTTCTTTCTCTCCGTCAGTTGGGTTTTGTCATGAATGAAAGGCCACAAGATGTCGAGATAGATGAAAGTGTGTACTTTGAGAAACGGAGCGATCCAGCAAGATTGGAGCAAGTGGGAAAAGCTTGGGAGAATATTGGTATAAAAGATGGATCTGTTTTAGGGAGGAAATTTGCAATTGCTATGCCTGCTTATACTGAGTGGGTTAAGGAAAGAGTTGGAACTTTGTTGCTACCATATGACCGGATGGAACCATTACAGGAGCAACCGCCTTTGATCCTTTCTGAGAGTGTGCCTGCTGAGTATTACAAACAAGCCTTAATGGAGAATCGCTAGTTGAAAGAAAATGAACAAGAGATCCAAATGGAGCTTTACAAAGAAAAAGCTGATAGGTTGAATTTGGCTCACAAACTCAAAGGAGTGCAAGGTGAAAGTGCTAGTAGATCAGGAAGCAAAAAGAGGTCCTATGATGAGATAGAAACAATGTTGGATGAAGAACACCTTGAGCGCTGAGATTACAAAAAGCGGAAGCCAATTACAAAAAGAAGATACGAGACTTGGAAAAACAGCTTAAGGACAAAGATACTAAGTTGAAGAAAGAGGTAGATCTGAGGCATGCAGCAGAGAGCCAGCTCCGAGGAAGTGACATCCGTGCATCTTATTTCCTAGAGGAAGTTTTTGAACTCAGGGTGCAACTGAAAGAGAAGCTCACCCCTCTACCTGAGTGTTCAGAGTGTGACCGATTAATGGATCAGTGCCAGTATTTGAAGACTCTCATTCCGGAAGGACGACTTCCCTAATTTGTCTTGTTGTTTATTTTGAAGATCACCTCCAGGATTGTTGGATGGGATTCCTTGTTCTACACTGATGAACTGAATCTTTGCTTGAACTACATTTGTATGAATCTTATTTCTTATGCCTATGGATGAGATTATTTCACTTTTGCTTGCCGTCTAGTGTATGTTGCTTCTTTGTTGTTTAAGTTCCGCTTACGAGTACAGGTTGCCATTTTTCAAAGGTGGACGAGACTCTTGAATACCTGAGAAATGATAAAACATAGCATACACATCATACACATATCATTCTTGCATCATTACAGGTGTTCTAGAAGAGGATTTCTCATTCTGGTTCCCGTTTCAGGCAGGATTGCTGAGCATCGTCCGCACCGTTACGCAACAAGGCAGAATCAACAGAAGATCATGGATCAAGTTCAAGCAGAACTAGCAGAGATGAGGATCAACATGGCCCAATTCATGAATATGATGCAAGGGGTAGTGCAAGGGAAAGAGGAACTCCGAGCCTTGGCCCAAAGACAAGAAACTGTGATTCCCCCTGTCGGTCAGAATCCTCCAGAAGGAGCCCCTGTCGATGACGCTGCTGTTACCAACCCTGTCAACATCCATGCTACTGGTGACGAACTGCGTGGTATTAGAATCAATGGACAACCCATCATTACAGAGGCTGTTAATGCTCGAGCGACACGTGCCCCAGTTCACCATCCTTCTCATTTGGTTGAGAAGCAAGAAGATATGTTCACTATTCCCAGTGATGATGATGAATTTGGAAAGGCGGAAGAGAGAGATAGAAAGGTTGACGCCCTTGCTGAAGAGATTCGCGCCATGGAGTGCCAGAATTCTTTGGGTTTTGATGTTTCTAACATGGGTTTAGTTGATGGGTTGAGGATCCCGTACAAGTTCAAAGCGCCATCTTTCGACAAGTACAATGGCACTTCTTATCCCCGAACTCATGTGCAAGCTTACTACAGGAAGATATCCGCTTATACTGATGATGAAAAATATGGATGTACTTTTTCCAAGACAGCTTGTCTGGAGCATCTTTGGATTGGTACATGGACTTGAGAAAAGAATCTGTCAGAAGCTGGAGAGAGTTAGGTGAAGCTTTTCTGAGGCAGTACAAGCATAACATGGACATGGCTCTGAGCAGAACCCAGTTGCAGAGTTTGTTTCAAAAGACCGGTGAGAGTTTCAAGGAATACGCCCAGAGGTGGCGTGAACTAGCTGCGAGAGTACAACCTCCGATGTTGGAGAGAGAATTGACTAATATGTTCATTGGAACCCTGCAAGGTGTATTCATGGATCGTATGGGAAGTTGCCCATTTGGTAGTTTTTCGGATGTTGTGATTTACGGAGAAAGAACTGAAAGTCTCATCAAAGCGGGAAAAATCCAAGACCCTGGTTCTTCAAGTTCTTCAAGTGCTAAGAAACCATTTTCAGGGGCACCCAGAAGGAGAGAGGGTGAGACAAATGCTATATATAATCAGTGAAATGGAAACAAAGGACAACAATACCGTCAAGTTGCTGCTGTGACTATTCCAGCAACCCAACCTCAACAACCACAAAGAGGACAACAACAACAACAACAACGCCAATTCCAACCAAGACAAAGAATGCCAAATCGTCATTTTGATCCGTTGCCAATGACTTATGCTGAATTACTCCCTGAACTGCTCAGGGTAAAGTTTGTTGAACTTCGCACTATGGCTCCATTAACAAGGATTCCCACTAGTTATGATGCTAACGTCCGTTGTGATTTTCATTCTGGTGCGCCAGGCACCACATCGAGAATTGTCGGGCTTTTCACCATAAAGTTCAGAATTTGATTGATGCCAAGACGATTAACTTTGCTCCTACTCCGAATGTGGTGAATAATCCTATGCCTAAGCATGGAGGGCCCAGAGTAAATAGTGTGGAAGATGGGGAAAATTTGAACTTGGTAGTCAATGTTAATGATGTTCCGACTTCGTTGATTATAGTGAAGGAACGTCTGCTTAGAGGGGGAGTATTCCCGGGATGTGACGAGAATTGTTTAGATTGTGGTAATCATGAAAACGGTTGTGTGAAATTGAAAGAAGGTATCCAGGCATTGATCAATGAAGGTTGTTTACAGTTTGACCGAGTAGTTAAAGACCGTGAAGAGGTATCGACTCTTACCATTTACTTTACACCGTCAGATGGTCCTGTACGTGCTCCAAGAACTACTAGTGCGCCTGTGACTATTGGTACTCCTGTGACCGTAGCTGCACCTTTGACCATATCTGCTCCGGTGACTGTTGGTGTTCCCGCGATTATTAATGCTCCAGTAACTATCAGTACCCCTACCACCATTGTTGCTTCTAGTGGAAGACTTTATGAGAATAGTAGAGAAATTCCTTGTCAATATGACAATGCTTTTTGCAGAAATAGAAGACCAGAGAATCAGACCAGATCAGTAAATAAGGCTCCAATAACAGTTGGTTTGGCCGTGGGTAATGTGGGAGGACCCGGAGGATTTACGAGAAGTGGTCGTTTATTTGCACCACAGGTTCCGAAGGATAACAATGCTGAGGCTCTTGCTAAAACAAAAGGAAAACAAGCTGTAGTTGAAGACGAACCAGTGCGAAAGGAAGTGCCCGAGGGTTCTTTTGAGAAGGACGTGGAGGAATTTATGAGAATTATCAAGAAAAGTGATTACAAGATCGTGGATCAGTTGAACCAGACACCGTAAAAAATCTCTATTCTCTCTCTGTTAATGTGTTCCGAGGCGCATCGTAACGCCCTGTTGAAAATGTTGAATATGGCTTATGTGCCTAAAGAGATTTCTGTTAACCAGCTCGAAGGTGTTATTGCAAATGTTAACACGAGACATGGTTTGGGATTCACGGATCTAGACTTGACACCTGAGGGTCGCAATCACAATAGAGCTCTACATATCATGATGGAATGCAAAGGCGCGGTTTTGTCGCATGTTTTGGTTGATACCGGTTCTTCTTTAAATGTGCTGCCTAAAAAGACTCTGGGTAAGCTTGATGTTGAAGGGGTTGTTCTCACACCAAGTGACCTTGTTGTCCGTGCTTTTGATGGATCCAAGTGATCGGTTTGTGGTGAAGTCACGTTGCCTGTGAAAGTCGGCCCGGAAGTGTTTAATATTGTCTTCTATGTGATGGATATTCAACCAGCATATAGTTGTCTGTTGGGGCGTCCCTGGATACATGGAGTCGGAGCAGTTTCTTCGACTCTCCACCAAAAGCTAAAATATGTGTGGGACAGTCAAGTTGTGACCGTGTGTGGCGAAGAGGACATCTTTGTGATCCATTTATCCTCCTTCAAATATGCGGAGATGGATGGCGAAATTCATGAAACTCTATGTCAAGCTTTTGAGACTGTCAGTATTGAGAAGGTGGCTTTTGTTGAACAGAAGAAACCAGGTACCTCGATTGCGTCCTATAAACAAGCTCTGGAGGTTACTCATTCAGGTAACGTGGAAGGTTGGGGCAAGGTGATTGATGTGCCCGTATAAGAAGACATGTTTGGCGTTGGTTATCAGCCTTTTCAATCATCAGAGCAGGGTGTCCAAAATCAGAAAGGGCCGTGTACTTTCACTAGTGCTGGATTGATGAATCACATGGATGTCTTTGCAACAGACATTGAAGATGGTGACAGTGATTGTGATATGGATAATTGGGTGCGCCTGTGTGCTCCAAGGGAGAAGATCAACAACTGGACTGCTGAGGAAATAGTCCAAGTTACTCTTCAGACAAAGTAATTTTCTTTTGTTTTTCATTTTTGCATGAAATCCCTACGCTCTGCCCAAGGCGTAGTGGTTCATTGTAGGGCCACATCATGTTTTGAATTTTCAATGGTTATCACCAATAAAGGACGTTTTGCAATCAAATTTGTGCTCACTGTCTTTCTGTTTTTATTACTTTCATTTTCAAAACAATAAAAATGGCAATGTTTTTTTGTTTTCTGTGACTTCCTTGAACTCTTTTCTAAAATAAAGCATGAAACATCGTTCGTGCAGAATTGATCTTTCGGATTCCATTGAAAACGGTTATGATATGACTCAGTATGACTTCGATAATCCCATTTACCAAGCCGATGAGGAGAATGAAGAAGATTGTGAACTCCCCAAAGAATTGGCCAGACTATTGAAACAAGAGGAAAGGGCCATTCAACCTCATCAGGAAGAGTTGGAAGTCATTAACCTTGGTACTGAGGACGCAAAGAAAGAAATCAAGATAGGGGCTGCTTTAGAGGAAAAGGTCAAGAGAGGGCTGATTGAAATGCTGCAGGAATATGTGGATGTATTCGCATGGTCGTATCAAGATTTGCCTGGTTTGGATACAGATATTGTGGTGCATAGGCTACCTCTCAGAGAAGATTGTCATGCGGTAAAGCAGAAGCTTCGGCGAAATAGTCCTGATATGGCTGTCAAGATCAAAGAGGAGGTTCAGAAACAGTTGGATGCAAGTTTTCTAGCAGTTACCAACTATCCCCCTTTGGTGGCCAACATCGTACTCGTGCCAAAGAAGGATGGTAAAGTCAGGATGTGTGTCGATTACCGAGATTTAAACAGAGCCAGTCCGAAAGATGACTTCCCATTACCTCACATTGATGTATTGGTCGATAGCACTGCTCAGTCCTCGGTTTTCTCTTTCATGGATGGATTTTCAGGCTATAATAAGATCAAGATGGCGCCAGAAGACATGGAAAAGACGACATTCATTACACCTTGGGGCACGTTCTGTTATAAGGTAATGCCATTTGGGTTGAAGAACGCCGGTGCTACTTACCAAAGAGCTATGACGACTCTCTTTCATGACATGATGCACAAAGAAATTGAAGTGTACGTGGATGATATGATTGCGAAGTCTCAGACAGAAGAGGAGCACTTGGTAAACTTGCAAAAGTTGTTCGAAAGATTGAGAAAGTTCAAACTGAGGCTAAATCCAAACAAGTGTACGTTTGGAGTGAGATCTGGAAAGCTGTTGGGTTTCATTGTCAGTGAGAAAGGGATTGAGGTTGATCCAGCGAAAGTAAAAGCTATTCAAGAAATGCCTGAACCAAGAACGGAAAAGCAGGTTCGTGGGTTTTTAGGAAGGCTGAACTACATTGCACGGTTCATATCTCACCTAACAGCTACGTGGGAACCGATATTTAAATTGCTAAGCAAAGATCAAGCAATCAGGTGGAACGATGATTGTCAAAGAGCTTTTGATAAGATAAAAGAATATTTGCAGAAACCTCCAATTCTCATACCTTCAGTTCCTGGAAGGACCCTGATAATGTACCTTTCAGTAACAGAGAATTCGATGGGGTGTGTATTGGGACAGCATGACGAGTCTGGTCGAAAAGAGCATGCAATATACTACCTTAGCAAAAAGTTTACCGACTGTGAAACAAGATATTCGTTGCTCGAGAAAACTTGTTGCGCTTTGGCATGGGCTGCTCGCCGACTAAGACAGTATATGTTGAACCATACTACCTTGTTGATTTCTAAGATGGACCCAGTAAAGTATATCTTTGAAAAGCCGGCTCTTACCGGACGAGTGGCTCGTTGGCAGATGATTTTGACAGAGTATGATATCCAGTACACGTTGCAAAAGGCCATCAAGGGTAGTATGCTGTCTGATTACCTTGCCGAGCAACCAATTGATGACTATCAGCCGATGATGTTTGAATTCCCCGATGAAGATATCATGTACTTAAAGCTGAAAGATTGTGAAGAGCCTCTTGTCGAGGAAGGACCGAATCCCGATGACAAGTGGACAATGATGTTTGATGGGGCGGTAAATGTGAATGGAAATGGTGTTGGGGCAGTACTCATTAATCCTAAAGGTGCACACATACCTTTTTCCGCCAGATTGACTTTTGAAGTAACCAACAATGAAGCTGAGTACGAGGCCTATATCATGGGGATTGAGGAAGCCATCGACCTAAGGATCAAAACTATGGACATTTATGGAGATTCTGATCTAGTGATTAACCAAGTCAATGGAGACTGGAATACTCATCAGCCGCATTTGATTCCTTATAGAGATTACACCAGAAGTATCCTGACTTTCTTCAAGACAGTAAAGTTGTATCATGTACCCCGAGATGAAAATCAAATGGCTGATGCCTTGGCCATATTGTCTTCCATGATTAAAGTTCATTGGCAGAATCATGTGCCACACGTTGCTGTGAATCGACTCGAGAGGCCTGCGTATGTGTTTGCAGCCGAGTCTGTTATTGATAAGTAGCCGTGGTTTTATGATATTAAGAATTTCCTCAAAAGCCAAGAGTATCCTGAAGGAGCGTTAAAGAATGACAAGAAGACATTGAGAAGGCTAGCTGGAAGCTTTTACTTCAACAAGGATGATGTGTTGTACAAGAGAAACTTTGACATGGTTCTGCTCAGATGCGTGGTTAGACACGAAGCAGACATGTTAATGCAGGAAGTACACGAGGGATCTTTCGGTACCCATGCTGGTGGTCATGCAATGGCCAAGAAGTTGTTGAGAGCGGGTTATTACTGGATAACCATGGAATCTGATTGTTTCAAATACACTCAGAAGTGCCACAAATGTCAGATCTATGCAGATAAAGTGCATGTACCGCCAAACCCTCTGAATATTATGAATTCTCCTTGGCCATTCGCGATGTGGGGCATCAATATGATTGGAAAGATTGAACCTATTGCTTCTAATGGACATCGCATCATCCTAGTCGGGATTGATTACTTTACCAAGTGGGTGGAAGCAACTTCCTATGCCAATGTTACTAGACAAGTGGTTGCTCGATTCATTAAGAAAGAAATTATATGTCGTTATGGGGTTCCTGAGAAAATCATCACTGATAATGGTTCGAATCTTAATAACAAGATGATGAAAGAGCTTTGCAAAGACTTTAAGATTGAACACCACAATTCTTCTCCTTACAGACCAAAGATGAATGGTGCTGTAGAGGCGGAAAACAAGAATATTAAGAAGATTGTGCAAAAGATGGTTGTGACGTACAAGGATTGGCATGAGATGTTGCCTTTCGCTTTGCATGGGTATCGTACCTCAGTGCGTACGTCAACCGGGGAAACTCTGTTTTCACATGTGTATGGCATGGAGGCAGTCTTGCCAGTAGAAGTTGAAATCGCTTCTTTGAGGGTGATGATTGATGTAAAACTTGACGAGGCTGACTGGGTTCAAGCCAGGTTTGATGAGTTAAATTTAATTGAGGAAAAGCGGTTAACAGCTGTGTGCCATGGACAACTATATCAGAGAAGGATGAAGAAGGCCTTTGATCAGAAAGTGCTTCCTCGAAGCTATCAGATAGGTGACTTAGTTTTGAAGAAGATCCTTCCTCCCGGTACAGATAACAGGGGCAAGTGGACTCCGAATTATGAAGGTCCATATGTTGTTAAAAAGGTCTTTTCTGGTGGAGCCTTGATGCTTACAACTATGGATGGTGAAGATTTTCCGTCTCCTGTGAATTCAGATGTAGTCAAAAAATACTTCGCATAAACTGACCCGCTGGACAAAAAAGAAAAAAGTCCAGGCAAAAAAGGGCATCCCGGCGAACCAAGAGAAAAAGAAAAGAAAAAGGTTCGGGCAAAAGTTAGGGATAAAGAATAAAAATAATATGTACACCCGGTAAGTCGAAAACCTGCAAAGGCGACTTAGGCAAAAATGGGTATCCCGGTGGATTGAAAATCTGAAAAGGCGGTCCAGGCAAAAGAGGGATTAAAGCGAAGACTACAGTCTGAGTTATCTGTACTTCATCGCGTTTCAGTGTCTACCATCTTGAAGGATATGATCGGTCCAATCACTCTTCTCAGAAAGCGAAGAATTTTGGGGAAAGTGAAGATCTATGAGTCATAACAGAATTGGAAAATAGTGGAATGTCGTGTTCACATTGCCAATAGGATAGTTTATTTTCTCTTTTGGCGCAATTACCTCTTCCTAGGAATTGCTTCCTGATGTATTTGTCTTTATAGGCCATTTTCAATCAATAAAAGTCGTTATTCAGTCAAATTGCTCTCTTGTTTTTTATTTTTACTGTTTTGTTTGCAAAAAACGTCCGAATTTTTTGATAAACATTGCATCTAAAAACATGAAGGCTAGACAATGACGTGCAAAAAGATAAAACATCTGAAAATCATTTTGAATGTTGAGTACACTTGAGTATATCTTGTCCATACGATCCCCTAGGGCATGTATGTCATGTCGTTTTGCAGGTTACTATCTTTGATTGATGGCTAAAGCAGATGAGCCAAAGTTTGTTCGAAGGAAGACCCTGTCGTTTCAACACTGTCCAGTCGTGTAAGAAGTTGGGTCGTCTAAGTCGAGCTCAGAGTTTGTTTCCCCAGCATGGTCGAGAGGTTGGTGTTTTCCCAACAAGTGACTCCCAAGTTGAGTTGGTTTCTCTACCGTTCCGAGAATGTTATCCTCAACAGAATTGTTTTATGTCCCTACAGAGTTGGAAGATCGTATCAGAAATTGTGTGCTCAGTAAAGTGATCATTTGCTTTCCCAGCAGGAGTTTTCCTCCCTTTGCATCTTGCATGTAGTAATCATCATTTGCATTCGCATTCTCAAATCGTGTAGCATTTCCATTCAGTGTGGAGCATTACGCCATAGAAAACTCAAACATATGCATACATGTATTAAACCAGATTGGATCATATCTCCGGAAGAGACGGATCATTTTTCAACATCAGTGTAGCATATTTGCAAGAGTTGCTCTGGGCAACATTCAGAATCAATAACCCCGGTGAGATTTATTTTCTCACCAGTCCGTGAAAGTAAAGCTTGATTCTCTTCCGAATTAGTCACCAGTAAGTGTCTGCCTTATTTTGACATATGTAGATGTCATCCTTGCGATACCGGTAAGTGTCGCGTTGATCCCCGTAAATGTTTGTGCTTTTCTTTGATGTCGGTAAACATCATCTTTCGGTGTCGGTAAACATCGAATCCCAATCGTTGGCCATCAGTAAATGGCATGTCTCTCATGGTGTCTACAAAAAAATCGTTCTATCAACACCCGTGTGTGTCCTTTCCTTTCTTTGGTGTCGGTAAACATCATTGTTCGATATCGGTAAACATCAGCTGCTTGTTAACCATCGGTAAATGGTTTTGTCATTAAGATTCTCCACCATATTCGCTATCCGTAAATATCGAGTATTTCATTTTCGCCATCGGTAAATGGTTTCGTTTCATAAGTGTATTTCTTTCTTTGGTGTCGGTAAACATCATTGTTCAATGTCGGTAAACATCGAGTTCCTTCCCAGTCATCGGTAAATGCCTGGTCTTGTTTCAGTTTTAAACATTATTGTTCGATGTCGGTAAACATCGAGTTCCTTCCCAGTAATCGGTAAATGTATGGTCTTGTCTCACTTTTAAACATCATTGTTCGATGTCGGTAAACATCAAGTTTCTTCCCAGTCATCGGTAAATGTCTGGTCTTGTTTCACTTGCTCCTCCCCAGTGAAGCCGCCATCGGTAAATGGCCTCGGTTTCTTTGATATCGGTAAATATCAATTTGTTTTGAAGCCGCCATCGGTAAATGGCCTCGCTTTCCTTGATATCGGTAAATATCAAATTTGTTTTGAAGCCGCCATCGGTAAATGGCCCCGCTTTCCGTGATTCGTCACCTGCAGAGTGCAAATTCTCCGGTTCTTTTGGTATTCAATCCCTGTTTACCTTGAAAGTCTGATAGCCGCTGCTTTCATCCGTTCAGGTTCACAGTTGATTGAATAGGGGCAGCTGTAGCACCTCAAATTTGCCCTCCTCATTCATGCATTCATTTTTTAGGTCATTTAACATTTCATATTGCATTTCATCATGTCAATCAGAATTAGCTCTAAGAGGATGTCATCCAAGTCACTTTGTGGGCTCTATCTGAAGGATCAAGCTTAATGGGCTCAGTACAGTTCAAAATTCAATTATGAAACCAAAAGTCAACTGTTGGTCGACTGAAGGTGAAATGGCCAGGGAAGGACTTAAGTTACTTCCAACATGTTCAAATAGGGTCTATTCATCATTCAAAACGTTAATCTTGAAGGAGCAAAAGTTTGTTCATGAGCTATCATGCTCGCTAGGCGAGCAGAATGGGTCGCCTAGCGAATCCCAAGAAAAGCCACCAGAACCACCCACGCGTTTTGAAAAAAAAACGAAAAAAAAACAAAAAAAAGAAGAAACGAAAAATGAAAAAAAACAAATAATAATAATAATAATAATAAATAAATAAATTAATAAATAAATAAAATATATCAGAAAAATCTTGGACATGGACCTCTCTAATTTGAGCCCACAAAGCCATGAAAATCAAGTTATAAATCCTGAAATTTCAGTAAAAGAAAAAGAAAAAAAGGAGAATTGGTGAAAGCTAAAAACACTCTGAAGTTTCCTTGGAAAAACCCTAGAGAGATTCTAACTAATTCAGAGCAACCTCCAGAGACTGAAGGGAACTCATCTGCAAAGAACCAATTCCCTCTCATATAAACCCTAAGATTGTTCTGCAAAGTCAACGGTGCAATTCAATTTCAATCGATCCTCCCCAATCAGGTATGCCCTATTTCCACTACTTTATACTTTCAACCTGAAATTTCTGAATGTAAGAGGTATTATGGGTGAATTTGGAAGAGTGGGTATCGTTAGGTTTTGCATGTGGGCACATGTTTTAGTATGTATGTCATGTCTTGATGTGTGGATCCTTTCCCCCTGACTTTGAGTTTTGATACCCTTTTAATGCATTTGTTTGACAAGAGGTTTAGGCCTCCTACCATTGGTTGCTTTTTGTGAGCTTTTTGTGAACTTCAATGGCATGATTCATGTGATTCTATTATTTGGTGCAACTCTTGATTGCACCCCATCTTGTTTCTCTAACCTGTTTGTTGAGTTTTTTTTGTGAGGGCTTGAAGAGATAGCTTGCTTGGCATTCCAGTTTATTTGTGGGATACCATTTGGAGATTTATTCTGATTGCTTTGCTGACTTGTTTTCTTTGACGGTGCTAGCCTGAAAGATCTCAGGGTTTCTTATTTCTTTAGTTGTTGTTACTTCGGATCTTTATCCGTGTGGTAGATCTCTTGATCCCTTTTACATCTTTTTTCAGCATTTTACCGCTTTCTTAGCTGGAAGACCTCGATAGGATGCAATGTCTTTTTTTGTTTGTCTACTTTTGTGCCTAAAGACTTCCAAGAAGAGGCACCAGTGCTAAAGACCTCCATGAAGAGGCAATTGACGGATAAAAGGGATTAGTAGTCAATCCCCCGTTATTCAGTGTGTCGTTCTTTATGCTCACACTACGTGTCGACGCTTCAGAACAAAAGCCCAAGATCTTTTGTCCGGTCAGTCAGTGGAGAGGGTTCCACCTTTCTGAATCCCCACTTTTTGTCATGAGCTCACCCTGTCCAGGGTTAAGAGCTATGAGGTCGTACCCTCATTATCCTTTTGATCTGCTCACCCTGACGTTCAATGTCAGTGGTTAAGAGCCCATTTGATTACCTTTCCATGGCTTGTTTGTCAAGGTTGATATGACCCCTCTTGACTAAAGCCCTACCCACATATGTTTGAGCCCCCTTGTTGGCGTGTTTATTTTATGCATGTTTGTTTTGTATGGTGTGATCGTCTCCCTATAGGATTGCTAGGCTTCGTATAGTCTCTCGTTTGCATGTCAATTAAGGTAGCACGGTTCCTTCGTCTAGGACTTCCTTTTTGCATGAGCATTCCTAAAACAAACAAACTCATTGATTTTTCTTCTCCTAAGAACACGTTAACTCCTTCTACTACAGGTGAGTAAGTCTCCAAAGGTCAAGCATCCGGTAGATTGTGTAGTAACGTCAATTCATCACAAAAAACAAACAAATAGGTTAGCCGAGCTACGGTGCTCTGATTCTCAATCGTTCTTGAGATACGTATGCAGCAGGGTAGGGCCTGTGCGAGCAATAACTCTTTCTTTTCGCTACTTTGATTTTCTCTCTTTCGCATCGCATATAGGACTTTTTATACACACACTTTAGACATAAATAGCGAGCATGGATCCTGTGGAGTACCACAAACGTGAAGGGGTGAGATAACCTTCCCTTCATGTAACCGGCCCCCTACTCAGTTTTCTTTGGTTCGAGACTTTGTTTTATCCGTTCCCTTTTGGTTATGCAGTGCTACCTTTCCCTCCTCTTAGGATAAAAGTACATAGCTGGCGACTCTACTCTTTTTTCCTCGCCACTCTTTTTCGCGTTTGTACTTGGATTCGGGAAATCCGGGGAGTGACACCATCCACTCTAAAACCTGTGTGTACACTCAAGCCTGGGTAATGGGCTTATCTCTCATAAAACATCCCACCTCAACAAACAGTCAACCCCCACAGAGCCAACAGACACAGTAATGATATGTACACAATGCGATAAGGTAAAGCAAGTAAATGCTGAAAAACAAATAAATGTACAAAAGAAATAAACACATAACAAAAGAAACCTACAAAAGCTAGGAGGGACTCGCTTAGGAAAACCAGGTCCCCAGCAGAGTCGCCAGCTGTCGCAACCTAAAAAATATAGTATGCGAAAAAAAAACAACCGGCGAAAAAAGAAAGAAAATGACAGAAGAGTCGCCACCGTGCGTTATTTATCCCAAAGGAGGGAAAGGAAACGCTCGAAGTAAACCCGGAAAAAGGGAAGGAAAAGACAAGGTCTCGCAACCAAATCTTGGGTTCGGGAGTCGATTATGCGAAGGGAAGGTATTAACACCCCTACGCATCTGTAGTACTCTACGGGATCCACTCTTGTTGTTCTTGTCTAAAGGGTGTGGGTTTATCTGATGTACTATTTACTAAAAGAGGGGTCAAAAGAAAATGACTCGCACGGATGTCGCATCCACTGCATACGTATCTCATTTGAATATGAGAATCAGAGTCTTCGTAGCTCGGCTACCTAGGGGTTAAAGAGGAGTGTACTCGCTAAGACATCGCGTCTTATGCCTACGTATCTCATCTGGAATGAGAATCAGAGCAAAAAGTAGTTCGGCTAACTATTTGTGTTTTGTGTTTTTTAGGTGAAGGACGTTACTACGCAATCTACCGGATGCTCGACCTTTGGAGACTTACTCGCTTGTAGTAGAAGGAGTTAACGTGTTCTTAGGAGAAAAAAAATCAATGAGTTTGTTTGTGTTTTAGGAATGCTCATGCAAAAAGGAAGTCCTAGACGAAGGAACCGTGCTACCTTAATTGACATGCAAACGAGAGACTATACAAAGCCCAGCAACCCTATGGGGAGACGACCACACTATACAAAACAAACATGCAACAAGTAAACAGCCAACAAGGGGGCTCAAACATACATGGGTAGGGCTTTAGTCAAGAGGGGTCATATCAACCTCGATAAACAAGCCATGGAAAGGTAATCAAATGGGCTCTTAACCACTGACATTGAACGTCAGGGTGAGAAGATCAAAAGGGTAATGAGGATAAGACCTCATAGCTCTTAACCCTGGACGGGGTGAGTTCATGACAAAAAGTGGGGATTCAGAAAGGTGGAACCCTCTCCACTGACGACCGGACAAAAGATCTTGGGCTTTTGTTCTAAAGCATCGACACGTAGTGCGAGCATAAAGAACAACACACTGAATGACGGGGGATTGACTACTAATCCCTTTTATCCGTCAATTGCCTCTTTATGGAGGTCTTTAGCACTGATGCCTCTTCTCGGAGGTCTTTGGGCACAAAAGTAAATAAACAAAAGAAAACATCGCATCCTATTGAGGTCTTCCAGCTAAGAGAGCGGTAAAATGCGGGAAAGATAAAGGGATCAAGAGATCTACCCCACGGATAAAGATCTGAAGTAACAGCAACTAAAGGAACGAGAAACCCAGAGATCTCTCAAGCTAGCACTATCAAGGAAAACAAGTCAGCAAATCAATCAGAATAAATCTCCAAATGGTATCCCACAAATAAAGTGGAATACCAAGGAAGCTGTCTCTTCAGGAGTCATGTGAACCCTCACAAAAAACTCAACAAACAAGTTAGGATAACAAGATGGGGTGCAATCAAGAGTTGCACCAGACAGAAGAACCATAACAACAACTGCGTCAGGTAACCAGTGCACGGATGCAATAGAAAACATGTCACACAAAACATATTAGAGAGCAAACAGAAAAAAAAACAAGTACTGTCACGATCGCTACTACTTCGTTTAGCGAGGTGCTAGCGAATGCCTGCGGGTTTTGGGTTCTTCCTTGATAATAGTCCGATTTCAGAAACCCCAAACCCTATGGCATCCATTTCAGAAATTAAGTGATCAAACATTCAAGGCATTGTTCTATACATTCATGCATATTTAAACCCACATGTGAAACCTAACGATACTCACTCTTCCAAATTCACCCATGATGCCTCATACATTCAGAAATTTCAAATTGAAAGCATAAAGTAGTGAAAATAGGGCAAACCTGATTGGAAAGATCGATTGAAATTGAATTGCACGGTTGGGTTTGCAGAGCAATCTTAGAGTCTTTGTATGAGAGAGGATCGATAGAGGTGATTCCGTGCAAATGAGCTTTTCCTTCAGTGTCCGGAGGCTACTCTGAATTCTGTTAGCTTTTTCTCTAGCTATTTCTCTTCTAGGGTTTTTCCACTGAACTTTTAGAATTTATAACCTGATTTTCGTGGCTTTGTGGGCTCAAATGAGAGAGGTCCAAGTCCAAGATTTTTTCTGTTATATTTTAAAATGCGTGGGCTTCACCTAGTGAAGAATTTGCTCGCCCAGCGAGCATGACAGTTCAGATTCGCTAAGCGAACCACGCTGCTCGCCTAGCGAGCATGACAGCTCAGGAACAGACTCTTGCTCCTTCAAGATTAGCGTTTTGAATGATGAATACACCCCATTTGAACATGTTGGAAGTAACTCAAGTCATTCCCTTGTGTTGACTGATCGCCCAGATAGAACCCACAACGTGTCTTGGATGATATTCAAACTTCTTGGATCTAATTCTGATTGACATGATGAAATGCAATATGAAATGTAAAATGAATGCATGAATGAGGGGTAAAACATAATCCCATGCTCCCAGGAAAGATGAAGGGTAAATTTTGGGGTATTACAGGTTCCTAATGTGAAGATTCCGCACAAGTTCAAAGTTTCGGATTTTGAAAAGTACAAAGCCAACTCCTATCCTCTGAGTCTTCTGGTGATGTGCGCTCGTAAGATATCGACTCAGACTGACAACCATCAATTGCTGATCTACTACTTTCAAGAGAGTTTAATTGGGGCTGCTCTGAAGTGGTATATGGGGCTTGACAGTACTCAAATCCAAACATTCAATGACCTGGGTGAGACTTTTCTTAGTCAGTACAAATATAATGTCAACATGGCACTGGATAAGGATCAACTTTGTGCTATACCCTGCATGGAAAGGGAAACCTTCAAGGAATACACGTAGAGGTGGCGTGAGATTGCTGCACGGGTTAGTCCTCCATTTGAGGAAAAGGAAATGACAAAGTTGTTTTTAAAGACGTTGAGTCCATTATATTATGATCGGATGGTCACGAATGCGCCTAATGACTTTATTGAAATGGTGAATATGGGTTTGAGGTTAGAAGAAGGTGTCCTTGAAGGACGGTTGAAAGAATATGGTTTATCTAATGGTTCCGGAAAATATGGGAATGGTTTACTCAAGAAGAAGGAACACGATGAAAATGCTATCTCTCAAGAGAGATGTATAATGCTTCCAAGGGACAATCAATGTCATTAACATGTGGCGTATGTAACTCCAGTGATTAATTCTGCTCTGATTTCTCAAACAGGACCGAGTTATCACTTGCGTTTCCAGCAATGCACAAATCAAAAGAATCAACAGAATCGTGCCCAGAGGCCTATAAAATTTGACCCAATTCCAATGACCTATACAGAGTCGTTTCTGCTTTAATTTAGAAGAATCTGGTGCAAACAAGAACTCCACCGGCTCTTCCGAAAGAGCTTCCATGATGGTATAAAACTAATCAACATTGTGCATTCCACCAAGGAGCACCAAGCCATGATATTGAGAATTGTTTTGCTTTGAAAGCTGAGGTGAGAAGGTTAATGCAAAGTGGTATTTTTTTCATTTGAAGATTCTAATCCCAATGTACAAGCTAATCTGCTTCCCAAACATGGCAATGCAACGATGAATATGGTCGAAGGATGTCTTGGAAAGTAACGAGTTTTCAACGTCAATCTAATCAGGAGATCCTTGGTTGAAATGCACGCTACTTTATGTGAATTGAGCTATTCTGAGCATGACCATGCTTCTTGTCAAGTTTGTTCCGGAGATACCCGAGGATGTGCTATTGTGAAAAAAGACTTGCAAGAGATGCTGGATCAGAATCTTATTCAATTCACGAGGGATAGAAATGAAGACGAGTATGAGGTGAACATCATATTTCCCCGTTTTAATCTCCCAGAACCGGTTCTGATTGCATATGATGATCAGAAGACTGTTGTTTCTCTGTTGGTTATTTGTTTGACGAGCCATACATCTTACGAGTCCGATAAATTTATTCCTTATAAGTATAATGCTACTATGGTAGAAGACAATAAATAAATGCCTATTCCGAATTTTTCGTCTGTTGTGAACATCATCAATGTGAGTGGTGTGACCCGAAGTTGTCGGATATTTACTGATGCAGCTCCTAAGAGGACTGAAGATGTGGTGATAGAGAAATCAAGTTTAGAGAAAACTCATGTTGTTCAAGCCGACCAATCCAGTATTGTGAATCAAAATGTTGATCAAGATGAGGTGCTGAAATTGATCAAGAAGAGTGATTTCAATATGGTGGACCAATTGTTGCACACTCCGTCCAAGATATCCATGTTATCCCTACTGATGAGTTCGGAAGCACACCCATAAGCTTTGTAGAAAGTCCTAGAGAAGGCATATGTGAACCATGACGTGACAACTGATTAATTTGATGGCATTGTGGCCAATATTACCGCATGTAACAATTTAAACTTCAGTGATGAAGAGCTACTCGAGCAGGGGAGGAATCACAATTTGGCCCTGCATATCTCTATGAATTGTTAAGAAGATGCCTTGCCCAATATGCTGGTGGATACTGGATCATCTTTGAATGTTCTGCCTAACTCTACTATGTCTAAACTTGCTTACCAAGGTGCTCCGAAGAGATTCAATGGAGTTGTTGTGAAGGTCTTTGATGGCTCGAGGAAGATTGTAATTGGAGAGGTTGATCTCCCAATAAAGATAAGTCTGTGCTTATTTTAGATCACTTTTCAAGTGGTGGATATTCATCCCGCCTACAGTTGTCTCTTAGGAGGTCCGTGGATTTATGAGGATGGGACAGTTACATCAACTCTACACTAGAAGGTGAAGTTTATGAAGAGTGGGAAGTTAGTGATCGTGGGTGGCAAACAGGCCATGTTGGTGAGTCATTGCTCTTCATTTTTGTACATAGATGCCCACTTTATGGTGGAGAATGGTTAATCTGCTAGTTGGGGGAAGATTGTTGAGCTTGCCGAGAACAAGAACAGAGCTGGTTTGGGTTTTTCACTTGGTGCAACCTGAAGAGAACTGAAGTGAATTCAAGATGTGTTTCACAGTGATGGTTTTATTCATTCTAAGGATCAGTCTGCGGACACAATCTTTGAAGACAGTGAAGAACAACAAATGCCAGACTTTGTGACACGTGGATCAATGTTCCAAAATTGGATTGTTGTCGATGTTCCCTTTGTTATTCACTTGTGAAAGTAATATGTTTGTTTTTGTTATTTTCAAAATCCTTTCACTATGCCCTAGGTGAAAGTGAATATATGTGGGCTTTGTTTCAAATTTCATTATCATTAATAAAATGTTATTTCATTTATCCATGTTATGTTTTTCATTTTTTGCTTATTCTGGAAAAATGGTAACATAAAAAACAAAATAATAATCACTTTTATACTTGCATCACAATGTGCGTCTATTTGTTCATATTCTAAAATCAAGCATAAAATCATTGTGCAAATTAATTGTTAAAGTCATTGAAAACAATAACCATATGCCTTCTCCCAACTTTGAATTTCTTGTGTTAGAAATGGAAGAAGGGGATGACAAAGAGACTCTTGATGAGATTTCTTAGTTGCTTGAGCATGAAGCGAAGATCATTCAGCCTCATAAAGAGCCATTGGAAGTGATTAATTTGGGTACCGAAGATAACAAGAAAGAAGTCAAGATTGGGGCAATGCTTTGTCTAGATGTTAAGAAGAGGATAATAGAGCTTCTTAAAAATTATGTGGATGTGTTCACTTGGTCTTATCAAGATATGCCAGGTCTTGATACTGATATAGTGGAGCATCAATTACCGTTGAAGTCAGAGTGTCTGCCGGTGAAACAAAAGTTGAGAAGAACTCACCCTGATATGGCTATCAAGATTAAAAAATAAGTGCAAAAGCAGATTGATGTTGGATTCCTTGTTATTGCTGAGTATCCTCAATGGGTGGTTAACATTGTACCCGTTCCAAAGAAAGATGGTAAAGTTCAGATGTGTGTTGATTATAAAGATTTGAATAAAGCTATCCCAAAGGATGATTTTCCTCTGCCACACATTGAGATGTGGTAGATAATACAACTAAGTTCAATGTCTTCTCCTTTATGGATGGATTCTCCGATTATAATAAGATTAAGATGGCACCCAAAGATATGGAAAAAAAATAACATTTATTACACCTTGGGGAACATTATGCTATAGAGTGATGCCTTTCGGTTTAATGAATGATGATGCAACGTACCCAAAGAGCCATGACTACTCTTTTCCCTTACATTATGCATAAAGAGATAGAATTCTATGATGATGGTATGATTTCTAAGTCAAGGACTGAAGAAAATCATGTTGAGTATTTGTTGAAGCGGTTTCAGCGATTGAGAAAGTTTAAACTTCTATTGAATCCTAATAAATGTACTTTTGATGTTCGTTCAGGAAAGATGTTAGGTTTCATTGTCAACCAGAAAGGTATTGAAGTAAATCTTGATAAAGTCAGAGCTATTCAAGAAATGCCCGCGCCGAAGACATAAAAGCAAGTCAGAGGGTTCATTAGGCATTTGAATTACATATCCAGATTCATGTCTCACAAGATTGCCACATGTGGTCCAATCTTCAAGCTTCTCCGTAAAGATCAAGGTTGTGTTTAGACATAGGACTGCCAAAAAGATTTTTACAACATCAAGGAGTATTTGCTTGAACCTCTTATCTTGTCTCCTCTAGTAGAAGAAAGACCTTTGATTATGTATTTGACTATGTTAGAAGCGTCCACGGGCTGTGTGCTAGGACAACAAGATGAAACTGGTAGAAAAGAGCATGCCATCTGATTAAGAAGTTTACAGATTATGAGTCTCGGTACTCCATGATTGAGAAGACTTATTATGGTTTATCTTAGGATGCCGAATGTTTGCGCCAGTATATGATCAATCATACCACTTGGTTGATATCCAAAATGGATCCAATCAAGTATATCATTGAAAAGCCTACTTTGTCTAGAAGGATAGCTCGTTGGAAGATGTTATTGTCTGAATATGATATTGAGTATTGAACTTAGAAAGAAATTAAAGGAAGTATCCTTGCAGATATTTTGGCTCACCTTCCGACCGATGATTATCAATCCATCAAGTTTGATTTCCTTGATGAAGATGTTATGTACTGAAAAGCTAAAGATTGCAATGAACAGTTGCCTGGAAAAGGACCAAAGCCTGGATCCCGGTGGGGTTTAGCGTTTGATGGAGCTGTTAATGCTTATGGTAATGGAATTGGGGGAATCATTATTAATCATAAGGGTTCTCATATCCCTTTTACTGCAAGATTGATGTTTCATTGTATGAATAATATGGCAGAATATGAAGCTTGTATCATGGGTCTTGAAGAAGCCATTGACTTTAGAATTAAAATCCTAAACTTGTATGGAGATTCAGCCTTGGTGGTTAATCAGATTAAAGGAGAATGGGAGACACGTCATCCTCGCTTGATTCCTTACAAATATTATGCAAGGAGGTTGTCAACCTTCTTCAACAAAATAGAGTTTCATCATATACCTTGTGAAGAGAATCAGATGGTAGACGCTTTGACTACTATGTCTTCTATGTATAAAGTAAATCATTAGAACGACGCCCCCAATATCATAATTATGCGCCTTGATAGACCTTCTCATGTGTTTGCAGAAGAAGAAGTTAGAGATGATAAGCCCTTATATTATGATATTAAGTGTTTCCTCCAGAACTAGGAGTACCCTCTTGGGGTATCCAGCAAAGATAAGAAAACTTTGAGAAGACTGACTGTCAATTTCTTTCTCAATGAAGATATGTTGTACAAGAGAAACTTTGACAAGGTTTTTATCAAATGCGTTGATAGACACGAAGCAGACATGTTAATGCAAGAAGTTTATGAAGGATACTTTGGTACTCATGCCAATGGACATGCAATGGCTAAAAAGATGTTAAGGGGAAGTTATTATTGGCTGAAAATGGAATCTGATTGATGTAAATATGTGAAGAAGTGCCATAAATGTCAAATTTATGTTTATAAGATTCATGTGCCTCTGACGCTTCTCAATGTTATTTCATCCCCATGGCCTTTCTCTATGTGGGGAATTGATATGATTCCTATGATTGAGCCTAAATCTTTGAATGGAAATCATTTCATCCTGGTAGCTATTGATTACTTCACCAAATGGGTTGAAGCAACATCTTATTCTAACGTGAAAAGGCAGGTTGTGGTCTGATTTATCAAGAATCTAACTATTTGCCGATACGATGTTCCAAGTAAGATCATTACTCATAATGGGTCGAACTGGAATAACATGATGATGAAAGAACTTTTTGGTGATTTTAAGATTGAACATCATAACTTTTCTCCTTATAGGCCTAAGATGAATGGGGTTGTTGAAGCCGCAAATAAGAACATTAAGAAGATGATTCAGAAGATAGTTGTGACGTATAAAGATTGACATGAGATGTTGTTGTTTGCTTTGCATGAGTATCATACATTTGTCCGCACTTAAACTAGGGGCAACCCCTTTCTCTCTTGTGTATGGCATGGAAGCAGTTCTCCCTGTGGAGGTTGAGATCCCATCAATGCGAGTCCTGATTGAAGCATGTTTGTCTGAGGCCGAATGGTGTCAAAGCAGACATGATCAGTTGAATTTGATTGAAGAAAAGAGAATGACAACCTTGTGTCATGGTTAGTTATATCAAAAGAGAATGAAGAAAGCGTTTGACAAGAAGGTTAAACCTCGTGTATTCAGAGAAGGTGACCTTGTGCTGAAGAAGATCTTGTCTTTCAACACTGATTCTAGGGGAAAGTCGACTCCTAATTATGAAGGCCCATATGTTGTTAAAAGAATTTTCTCTGGTGGTGCATTGATTCTTACAACTATGGATAATGAGGATTTCCCTCGTCCTTTGAATGTTGATGCAGTCAAGAAATACTTCGCATAAGAAAATAAAAGAACAGCTCGCTAAGTTGAAAACCCAAAAGGGAAGTTTAGGAAAAAATGAGCGTCTCGGTGGATTGAAAAATCGAAAGGGCGGTCTAGGCAAAATTTGGAGACATGAAATAGAAAATAATCGTCATGGTAGATTGACCCCGAAAGAGCAATCTAGGCAAAAGTTAGGGATTAATGCAAGTAACTACATGAGGCCAGACTTGATCATTTGAAGTGATAATGCCTATCACAGGTTCCTTTTCCGTCATCCTCGACCAAAGTCCAGAGCATAGTGGAAGTCAAAGTTGTTAGGGAGAATAACAGTCATTGTATCTCAATGTAGCTATTTCCATGAATTTACCATTTTTCTAACTTTGTAATGATCCATGGAGTCACGTCTGTAAGACCCCAATTTTGACCCTAAGATCCCTCATGGTATCATAACATTGCATTTACATTGCCTCAATGATCATAAGCATCTTGGCTTCTTACCTTTGGGTGGGATCTCTTGTAAGTGGTTTGAGATCACCAAGCATGCTTGAATTGTATATTATTGCTTTTCTCATTTTTATTCACTAACCAAAAGCACAAAAATATGTCACTAACATCTCCTGTTTGTAGCTTGAGCAGTCACAAAGTCAAAAGCTTCTAAGAGATCCTATGTGCAATGATATGGTCAAGAGAAGATGTAAGCGAGCATGGTAATGGTTTCCAAAGCTATCATTCATCAAATATGCCTCCCAAGTATCTCAATTCAACATTTTGATCAAAGCAAATCAAAGGGTTTGAGGTTTGTTCCCAAGGAAACCCTAATTCATCTATTCATCAACTGTGCCTTGCTCATGAAGCAACCTCAGCCCATGGTAAAATACAATCAAGGGAAGTTCTTTAATTCATCATTTCATGCATATTTGAACTTATTTGAGTGTTCTCAATCATCAATTCATCAAGATATGAGTTTTGGACTTGAGAAGTTGATCAGTCAATTCATCTGACTATTTTGAAATGCACTGAATATGAACAAATTTCATGTTCATAAAAAATTTATTTGAAGCTTGGAAGGTCATCATCCATTCCAAGACATTATAGGTCATTTTGACTGAAACCCTAATTTTTGGTCAACTTCCCAAGGACATAACTCTTTCATTTTTCATGATTTTGAGGTGAGACTTAATGAATTGGAAAGCTTAATGTGTCTACTTCAAATGTTATGTTTAGCAAAATTGAAAAATCTCAAACGAAATACATGTGATAATGCAAAACATTATAGGTCACTTTGGACCAAATGCATTGAAATGTGAAAAAGTCCAACTTCAAGTGCCTATAACGTCTTCATCCAAAACCTGAATGATGCAAAATTTAAGTCTAAATTTATTTCCTTGAAAATATCTACAACTTTCATGTTGAAGGTTTTGACATTTGGAGCTTGCATCATTGAGACAGAAGGGCTTGAACATTGGCCAATTTTGGAAATTTCACATATGCATGTTTTGCACCTTATACTTCAAGCTCAATTTTCATTAATTTCCAAGGCCCAAATGAAGTTTTGATCAACATGACATTTGTTCCTTATGCAATAAGATTTCCAACCATTACCCATAAGGCCATGTTTTATGTTTGGAAGCATCATTTTCGAAGAAAGGAAAGATTAGGTGCATTTTTGGAAACCAATTGAAAACACATTGCATGAGCTGATTACATCTATTTTGCACGTCCATTTCATTCAATTATGATCTCAGCTTGCCAAATCAAGTGGAATTGGGCCCTCCATGCGCCTGTACAGGCCCATGCATGGAGGCCCTTTCCATTCATGCAAATTTGAAATCACACATTCAGCATTGCCTTGCCTATAAATACATTGCATTGGAGCATCATTTCTTCAACCTGAAGGCGCCTGAACCTCTGCCGAATTGAATCCACACCCTCACCAAAGGAACTTTTCTCTTTCTTTCAAAAATTTCAGATCTGGATTTCAATTGCATTGATTGATTTTCTAGATCTATAAGTTCCTAAACCTTCTTTACTTGTTCCATAGAGCTTTCTGTTTGCAAAAGAACTAAGGAGCTTGACTCAATTCCTCATAATTCAAAGGTTTTCCTCAACTGCATTTTGCTTCGAATCAGCTCATATATTGTTCCATTTGCCTTGTTATTGTGTGATCTGAAGTCCTCTGCATAGAGGCAACATCATTGTGCTTTCAATTTTTGAAAATCATTGAGTTCACTTGAACACCACAAAACTTCCATCTCTGATTTCTCTCAATCTAGAGATCTTGAGTGGCATAAGAGTGATGTACATCACTCCACCTTTCGGACGGTACCTAGATCGTGCATTTTGGTTGATGTTTTAATTTCTGCAAATTCTGGTTTGGCCGGAGAAGACGGTGGCGCTGGCCACCGTCTGGTCTCTAGATTGAATTGTGACCGTGGATTTCCTTTTCCAGATTTAATCATTGTTGTCCAATCTTATGACTTATTTTAATACGCCATGTGATTCAGTTGACTGAGGAACACGTTGGGCGCGCGCTTGTGGACTCTTGGATCTGCTAGCTCAATTAATGAGCTCAGATCCAATGGCTCACGCTTTTCCATCTTTTTTAATTCTGATTTTAATTTCCATTTTATTTTTTAATTCCATTTCATTTTCTAAAATTCATATCTCTCTCATTATTGGTCCAAAAATTATGGGACCAATTGCATTATTTCTCTTTTAATTTCTAGTTTCTAAAAATGATTTTTAATATTTTTTATTTCATCATTTGCTATTTTTTAGTAATTTTCTCTTTTCTGGTTATTTTTAATTCATTTTAAATAGTTTTTCATATTCAAAAAATACAAAAATATTTTTTCAACCTCTTTGAATGATGATAGATCTATGAAAAATATTCTCATAATTTATTAATTAATTTGAGATTTATTTGAGATTTTAGTTCAATTAGGTTATTTTTATGCATTTTTAATTGATTTAAAATAGTTTCTGACTTTTAAAAATCCTGAAACTTTTTGTCAAACTTTGTTTGACCTTGTTGAACTTGGGATAATTCACTTGGACTTTTCAAAGTTGATTTGAAGTGAGTTTGAAGTTTGACCTTTCTTTATTATTTTAATTCAAGTTTTATTTTAAATATTAAAAATGCCAAAAATATTTTATTTGTTTCTTGACTTCTAATTTTCATTTTTTGCTTCTGTTTTCTATTGTTTGACCTTGATCTTCTCTATCTTTGGTCAATGCTTGTTGGTTAATACATTCTATTTCATTTAATGCACTTTAATATTCTTCATCTTCTTCTTCTCCTTCTTCTCTTTCTTTTTTTTTTATCAATGGTGGTTAGCATTGATTAGGGAAGTTTAATCTTCCTTGGTTCAAATCTAATTCATCTTGATCATGGATCAAGTGAATGGCTTTGCATTAAGGATAGATTGCTTTCTAAATCATGCAAAGAACCTAAATCAATACAAGATCATTTCTCTTCTTCTTTTTTGGCATGGCAAGTTGTTGGAGTTTGATTCACTAATCAAGACCTATAACTTGTGTTGTTGCCTACATTATTATTGACCGGCCTCAGATAGTTGTGACTTCTACATAAGTCCGATTACGATTGCTTAACATAGCGCTAAATTTGCCTTATGGCACACTAACTACTAACACTAACTATTAACTATTAACATTTACTTCTTGCACTTTACATTTATACAATTTACTATTCTTGTACATATTATTCATTTGCTTTGCTCTTTGCTCACTTGAGCACATGTTTATGTTAATGCAATTTGCCTTTTTCTCACTTGAGCACATAATTGTGTATATATTATTGTGCTTGTGTTTTTGTTTTGATTGTTGTGGACCAAATGCAAAGAAATGGATAAATGGACTAAATTTTTAGGACATTCCCTATGCAAATTGGAGTAAGAGGACCTTAATGTTGAAGATGGATTAGAAGGACCAAAACCTCTAAACTCACTCTTGTCCATTCTTGATTTGCTTCATAAAACTCTTTGATGTGTGTGCTCTTGTGCTAGGGAATCCTATGAGAGCTCAAATTGAAGGACCATTGCCATGTTCATCCAAAGTTGAAAGATACAAGAGACCTTGGGGATCTTCTAAGAAGCTTGTTTGATTATATTGATTGCTTGAGCTTACTATTATTTTGCTTGCATATTCCAAAGGATGGGAGCTACTTGGATCATGAATATGATCTCAAGAGAGGAACTCCATGTGTGGTCTTGTTTCTTATCCATTATCTCTTGTATTACTTAGGACTTAGCCATTCTTCTTCTTCCCTCCACTCTAACCCAAGCTAAAACTTTTGTGCAAACATTTAACACTTCTCTTCAAACATTAGAAACCTAAGCCTTATGCTTTGGATTTTCAAATTTTCTTTTCATAACACTTATTTTGAATTGAACTTTAAATCAACTTTGACCATATTTTGAAAATACTTTTCATTGGTAAATATAACTCATTCAAATACTTTTGTGGTTTCAATGGCCACTTTCTTAATCAAAACTTTTCATAACCTTTAGCTATTAGGTTTGAGTTATCCTTGAGGTAGATGTAATACTCACCTATATCCTTAGTGATGGACAATGAGTCTTCCATGCTTATTATAGGGTTAACCCCTCTCTAGCATGTTGAAGCTATCCTCACATGGTGGATTTGTGGTTTTTAGGTTGAGTTTTCTCACTTGGATAACAAAAGACCTTAAGGCTTTTGGACCAATCAATTCACCAATTCATTTTGAGATTTTTACCCCGAACTACGAGGTTTTGATCCTAATCTTTTTTAAGATGGTACGTAGGCAATGAGTTTATCCATCCAAACGCAAAATGTAAATAACTTGTATATTCTTTTCTCATCTCTTCAATCATGTTTGCACAAACAATTTTTCACAAAATACCAACCTTACAACAAATGTGAAAAGGGCTCCCTAGGAGTACCTAGGATGTTTTGGGTGCTTAAAACCTTCCCATTGCATAACCAACCCCCTTACCCAGACCTCTGACATTTTTACTAGTTTTTGATTCGATAAAACTTTTAGGTTTTTGTTCGCTTTCTAACCATTCCTTTGGATAAATAGAAGTGAGGTGGCGACTCGACTTGTATGGTTTACCTTGGATTTAGTCAATATCTCTAATGGTAATGAATACCCCGCTACAGAAAAGTGGCGACTCTGCTGGGGAGATTTGTAACACCCCGATAAAATAAGATAATTATTTAAATTGAGTTAATAATATATTTATTAATTTAATTAAATAATTGGAATTTTTATTATTATTGGAATAATAATTATTGGAATATTATTGGGATTATTATTATTGGATTATTTTTATTGTTATTATTGGAATAAAAGTAGAAATCAGTAAAAAGGTTCCATTTGGTAAAAAGAGTTATTTTCACGTGAAAAGGGAAAAGAGGCAGAAAAGTGGAAAAGGGCAAAGAAAGCCAGAGAACAAGGGTTGAAGGAAGGAAAAGCTTGAAGCTCAGAGATTTGCCGGATTAACTCAGGTAAGGGGGGTTTATCATCGTTTAATGGGTATTATGGGATAATATGTCATGGGTAGTGATAAACCATTGATTGATCTCTGAATTGGATGATTATGATGAAATTGTGAAATATTGGATGAACGAAATTGGGTTATGATTGAGAGGAATTCGTAGGAATTAGATGTAAAAATGTTAGATTTTTGTGAAATCGAATAGGGTATGATTCGTGTTAGATGATATGAACAATTATTGTGAAAAATTGGACTGTGGAAGGTTGAATTGGATAGATCTCGTAGCAGAGAAAGCCATAGCAGATCTGGAAGTCTGGTTTCTGGTCATACGCGTATGGCACTAGGCAATACGCGTATGAGATGGCATGGTACGCGTATGGCACTAGGCAATACGCGTATGGATGAGGAAGATGATGTTTTGAACGTAGATTGGTCTCTGTTGGTACGCGTATGGAGAAGTGGTACGCGTAGCATACGCGTATGAGATGGTGTTACGCGTATGGGATTTGGTCAGGAGATAGGCCATACGCGTATGGGGTTAGGCAATACGCGTATGGGCAGGATTGTGATTTTCCTGAGCTGTTGTTGTGCAGTTTTTAACTGTTCAGCTGAGTAACGTAATGCAGATGATGTATGATATATTAGGGATCATTTCCCGTTGTTTTGAGTAGTATAGGTATTAGTAGAGTGTGCTAATACTGTGGTTGTTATTTGGCATGATATGATATGCTTATATGATAAAATACTGCTGATGTGTGATAGTATGCGTGATGCTGTGAATGTATCAGTTATGTGTGCATTGGTGAATAGACTGTTTTATGGCTTAGAGTGTGAGCATATATCTATTCTTGAATTGTTGTTGATGATGTAGCATTGCTAGGTGATTAGCATGCATGTTGTGGCCTTTATGGTGGTAGCTAATTCCCATGGTGAGGAATTAGTGATGAGTTATTGTGGATTGTTGTTGATGTTTGCATGCTAGGTGATTTAGCGTGCATAGCATAGCCCTTGGGGTGGTAGCTAATTCCCATGGTGAGGAATTAGTGATGTGAGTCACTAGGTCTCAAATGAGTGGGACTAGTGAGCTTGGTAGCCGTACCTGGATTTGGTCGGTGAGGTTGAACTATATGTTCACGAATAGTCGGTACCGCATGCATGGAGTCTCATTGCATAATATATGAATGTATGGCGTATAATATGAATGGATGTATTCCAATATTATACGTGTGTTTTATGGTTGTTGAGTTTGAGTATGATGATGGTGATGATTATGAGTTGATATTGCCGTTGCTGAATATGTGTAATCTGATTAGGGTGATGATATGTGTTATATTACTTAGCATTACATGATATTTTATAATGCTTATTATATCGATTGAAGGACTCACCCTTACAACTATGTTTTCAGGTAACGAGCAGTGATTGAATAGAAGCTAGTCCTGGGAGTCTAGTGTAGTCCTTAGTGGGTCATGCTCTGGTAGATGTAACATCGGGATGGGATGTTTTACTATGTTTTCTTTTGGTTGTTGAACAACTTTACATGTAATGTAGTACATGATTTGAATGTTGTTATTTTGTATCCGCTGCGAATTATGCAAAAAGTGACTTATTTTGATTAAATAAATGAGCATGACAGGATATTTTGATGATTGGTGTGAAATGATTGTGTGACACCCTTCAGGGCATAATTACTCTGATTGATATTTTTATTATTTTAATTAAATATTTGGGGTATTTTAGAAGGGTGTTACATTAGTGGTATCAGAGCATAGTCGGTCGAGTCGAGTCGTAATTATTTTGTTCCCCTGTACGTGATAGGTGTTGTGTAACCCTATAAGTACTTATTGTTTTAGCTTGTTGGGTTTTCAGAATAGAGATGGCTGGAAGAGGTAGAGATGATGCTGCGATTGCTGAGGCTCTGGGTATGCTAGTTGGAGTACTTGGAGGGAATCCGAATGTTGTGGGAATGGGAGCTGCTCGTCAACTGAGTGAGTTCCAGAAGAACAATCCTCCAATGTTCAAGGGAGCATACGATCCAGATGGTGCTCAGAAGTGGTTGAAGGAGATCGAGAGGATCTTCCGAGTGACTGAGTGTGCCAATAACCAGAAGGTCAGGTTCGGTACGCATATGCTGTCAGAGGAAGCAGATGATTGGTGGGTTGCTACCCGCACTGAGTTGGAATCTGCTGGGAATGCTGAGATTACTTGGGCGGTGTTCAGAGAGAGATTCCTGAGGAAGTATTTTCCAGAGGATGTCAGAGGAAAGAAAGAGATAGAATTCTTGGAATTGAAACAGGGTAACAGGTCTGTTACTGAGTATGCTGCTAAGTTCACAGAGCTGTCAAAGTATTATACTCCCTATAACGAGGCTACTGGGGAATTTTCGAAATGTGTAAAGTTTGAGAACGGGTTGCGTCCCGAGATCAAGCAGGCTATTGGGTATCAGCGGATCAGAGTGTTTTCTAATTTGGTTGACTGTTGCAGGATTTTTGAACAGGATTCCAAGGCTAGAGCAGAGAGCTATCAGCAAAGGGTTGATAGGAAAGGCAAGAATCAGAATGATCGTGGGAAACCGTATGCAGCTGGCAAAGGTTTCCAGAGACAGAGTGGGATGAAGAGGCCTAGTGGGGGAGACTCCAGTGCCCCTGCCAAGTGTTACAGATGTGGTCAGGCTGGACATCGTTTCCATGAGTGTACCAGTGCTGAGAAGAAGTGTTTCAAGTGTGGCAAGGGTGGTCACTTGGCTGCAGAGTGCCGGTTGAAGACTATGACTTGTTTCAACTGTGGAGAGGTGGGTCATATCAGTCCGCAGTGTCCTAAGCCGAAGAAGGAGAATCAGTCGGGAGGCAAGGTCTTTGCTTTATCGGGTTCTGAGACTTTTGCAGATGATCGTTTGATTCGAGGTACGTGTTATATTAATGGCTTTCCTCTTGTAGCTATTATTGACACCGGTGCTACTCATTCCTTTATATCTTTGGATTGTGCTGTGAAACTTAATTTAGAGATGTCTGAGATGTATGGCAGTATGGTGATTGATACTCCTGCGAAGGGTTCAGTGACTACTACTTCGGTTTGTTTGGATTGCCCTTTGAGTATTTTTGGTAGAGACTTTGGAGTGGACCTAGTGTGTCTTCCACTAGTGCAGATCGATGTTATCTTGGGTATGAACTGGTTGGTGTTTAACCGAGTTTCTATCAACTGTTTTGATAAGACTGTGATCTTTCCTGAGATTGAGGAAGGAAAGAGTTTGTTTCTATCAGCGAGGCAGGTGAATGAGGCAGTAGCAGATGGGGCAGAGTTGTTTATGCTGTTAGCGACTTTGGAGGCTAAAGATAAACTGGTGATTTGCGATCTAGCTGTGGTGTGTGATTTTCCTGATGTGTTTCCGGAAGAAGTGAATGAATTACCGCCAGAGCGTGAGGTTGAGTTCTCGATTGATTTGGTACCTGGTACTAGGACGATATCGATGGCTCCGTACCGTATGTCTGATGTGGAGTTAACTGAATTGAAGAGTCAGTTAGAGGATCTGTTGGATAAGAAATTTATTCGTCCGAGTGTGTCACCGTGGGGTGCACCAGTGTTATTGGTTAAGAAGAAAGAAGGTACTATGAGGTTGTGTGTGGACTACAGGCAACTGAATAAAGTGACGATCAAGAATCGGTATCCTTTGCCGAGGATTGATGATTTGATGGATCAGTTGGTTGGTGCGAGTGTGTTCAGCAAGATAGATTTGAGATCGGGATATCATCAGATACGTGTGAAAACTGAGGATATTCAGAAGACTGCTTTCAGAACAAGGTATGGACATTATGAGTATTCTGTAATGCCCTTTGGTGTGACTAATGCGCCTGGAGTATTTATGGAGTATATGAATAGGATTTTCCATCCGTACCTAGACAAGTTTGTTATGGTGTTTATTGATGACATTTTGGTGTATTCGAAATCTGAAGAAGAGCATGCTGAGCATTTGAGAGTGGTTTTAGGAGTTCTACGAGAAAAGAAGTTGTTTGCTAAACTGTCTAAGTGTGAATTTTGGTTAGAAGAAATTAGCTTTCTTGGTCATGTGATTTCAAGAGGTGGTGTTGTTGTTGATCCTTCTAAGATAGAAGCGGTATCTAAGTGGGAAGCTCCGAAGTCAGTTGCTGAGATTCGAAGTTTTCTTGGTTTGGCTGGTTATTATAGGAAGTTCATTGAGGGATTTTCTAAGTTGGCGTTACCGTTGACGATGTTGACCAGAAAGGGGCAAGCGTTTGTTTGGGACTCAAAATGTGAAGAAGGTTTCCAAGAGTTAAAGAGAAGGTTAACTACTGCTCCTATTTTGATATTACCAAGTCCGTCAGAACTATTTGAGGTTTTCTGTGATGCTTCATTGTTGGGTTTGGGTGGTGTGTTGATGCAGAATAAGCAGGTTATAGCCTATGCTTCGAGACAGCTGAGGGTTCATGAGAGGAACTACCCGACACACGATTTAGAATTGGCAGCTGTGGTATTTGTTCTGAAGTTATGGAGGCATTACTTATATGGGTCAAGATTTGAGGTTTTCAGTGACCATAAAAGTTTAAAGTATTTGTTTGATCAGAAAGAGCTGAATATGAGACAGAGGAGATGGTTAGAGTTTCTGAAGGATTATGACTTTGGTTTGAATTACCATCCGGGTAAAGCAAACGTGGTGGCTGATGCATTGAGTCGGAAATCATTGCATATGTCTATGTTAATGGTTAAGGAATTGGATTTAATTGAGCAGTTTAGAGACTTGAGTTTGGTGTGTGAGAGTACTCACAATAGTGTTAAATTGGGAATGTTGAAGTTAACGAGTGGTATTCTGGATGAGATTAGAGAGGGTCAGAAATCCGATGTGCTTTTGGTTGATAAGTTGACTCTAGTGAATCAAGGTCAAGGTGGTGAATTCAGAGTTGATGAGAGTGGTGTTTTGAAATTTGGTAATCGGGTATGTATTCCGGATGTTACCGAACTTAAGAAGAGTATCCTGGAGGAAGGACATCGTAGTGGCTTGAGTATTCATCCTAGAGCTACGAAGATGTATCATGATTTGAAAAAGTTATTTTGGTGGCCGGGAATGAAAAGAGAAATTGCGAGTTTTGTTTATTCTTGTTTGACTTGTCAGAAGTCAAAGATTGAGCATCAGAAGCCGTCTGGGCTAATGCAACCGTTGACTATTCCAGAGTGGAAGTGGGATAGTATCAGTATGGATTTTGTGTCTGGTTTGCCGAGGACAAATAAGAATTTTGAAGCCATTTGGGTGATTGTTGATAGATTGACGAAATCGGCTCATTTCATTCCGATCAGAATGGATTATCCATTAGAGAGATTAGCCGAGTTGTATATTGAGAAGATTGTAAGTTTGCATGGTATTCCGTCTAGTATTGTTTCGGACAGAGATCCTAGATTTACATCGAAGTTCTGGGAAGGTTTGCAGAGGGCTTTGGGAACTAAGCTGAGATTGAGTTCTGCATATCATCCGCAGACGGATGGTCAGACTGAGAGGACGATTCAGTCACTAGAGGATCTTTTGAGAGCTTGTGTTTTAGAAAAAGGAGGTGCTTGGGATTGTTACTTACCTTTGATTGAGTTTACCTACAACAATAGTTTTCATTCGAGCATTGGTATGGCACCGTTTGAAGCTTTGTATGGTAGGAGATGTCGGACGCCTTTATGTTGGTATGAATCCGGTGAGAGTGCTGTGGTTGGACCGGAGATTGTTCAACAAACTACGGAAAAGATTAAGATGAATCAGGAGAAGATGAGAATTGCTCAGAGTCGTCAGAAGAGTTATCACGACAAGAGGAGGAAGTCACTTGAGTTCCAAGAGGGAGATCATGTGTTTCTTCGTGTTACTCCGATAACTGGGGTTGGTCGAGCTTTGAAGTCGAAGAAGTTGACACCTCGATTTATTGGTCCTTATCAGATTTTGGAGAGGATAGGAGAGGTAGCCTATCGTATCGCTTTACCGCCGTCACTTGCGAATTTGCATGAGGTTTTTCATGTGTCTCAGTTGAGGAGGTACATTCCTGATCCGTCGCATGTGGTCCAAGTAGATGATGCCCAGGTGAGAGATAACCTGACTGTTGAAACATCACCTACGAGGATTGAGGATCGAGAGTTGAAGCAGTTGCGGGGTAAAGAGATTGCTTTGGTAAAGGTAGCTTGGGGAGGACCAGCAGGTGGCAATGTAACTTGGGAACTTGAGAGTCAGATGAAGGAGTCTTATCCTGAGTTATTCACTTGAGGTATGTTTTCGAGGACGAAAACTCTTTTAGTGGGGGAGAGTTGTAACACCCCGATAAAATAAGATAATTATTTAAATTGAGTTAATAATATATTTATTAATTTAATTAAATAATTGGAATTTTTATTATTATTGGAATAATAATTATTGGAATATTATTGGGATTATTATTATTGGATTATTTTATTGTTATTATTGGAATAAAAGTAGAAATCAGTAAAAAGGCTCCATTTGGTAAAAAGAGTTATTTTCACGTGAAAAGGGAAAAGAGGCAGAAAAGTGGAAAGGGCAAAGAAAGCCAGAGAACAAGGGTTGAAGGAAGGAAAAGCTTGAAGCTCAGAGATTTGCCGGATTAACTCAGGTAAGGGGGTTTATCATCGTTTAATGGGTATTATGGGATAATATGTCATGGGTAGTGATAAACCATTGATTGATCTCTGAATTGGATGATTATGATGAAATTGTGAAATATTGGATGAACGAAATTGGGTTATGATTGAGAGGAATTCGTAGGAATTAGATGTAAAAATGTTAGATTTTTGTGAAATCGAATAGGGTATGATTCGTGTTAGATGATATGAACAATTATTGTGAAAAATTGGACTGTGGAAGGTTGAATTGGATAGATCTCGTAGCAGAGAAAGCCATAGCAGATCTGGAAGTCTGGTTTCTGGTCATACGCGTATGGCACTAGGCAATACGCGTATGAGATGGCATGGTACGCGTATGGCACTAGGCAATACGCGTATGGATGAGGAAGATGATGTTTTGAACGTAGATTGGTCTCTGTTGGTACGCGTATGGAGAAGTGGTACGCGTAGCATACGCGTATGAGATGGTGTTACGCGTATGGGATTTGGTCAGGAGATGGGCCATACGCGTATGGGGTTAGGCAATACGCGTATGGGCAGGATTGTGATTTTCCTGAGCTGTTGTTGTGCAGTTTTTAACTGTTCAGCTGAGTAACGTAATGCAGATGATGTATGATATATTAGGGATCATTTCCCGTTGTTTTGAGTAGTATAGGTATTAGTAGAGTGTGCTAATACTGTGGTTATTATTTGGCATGATATGATATGCTTATGTGATAAAATACTGCTGATGTGTGATAGTATGCGTGATGCTGTGAATGTATCAGTTATGTGTGCATTGGTGAATAGACTGTTTTATGGCTTAGAGTGTGAGCATATATCTATTCTTGAATTGTTGTTGATGATGTAGCATTGCTAGGTGATTAGCATGCATGTTGTGGCCTTTATGGTGGTAGCTAATTCCCATGGTGAGGAATTAGTGATGAGTTATTGTCGATTGTTGTTGATGTTTGCATGCTAGGTGATTTAGCGTGCATAGCATAGCCCTTGGGGTGGTAGCTAATTCCCATGGTGAGGAATTAGTGATGTGAGTCACTAGGTCTCAAATGAGTGGGACTAGTGAGCTTGGTAGCCGTACCTGGATTTGGTCGGTGAGGTTGAACTATATGTTCACGAATAGTCGGTACCGCATGCATGGAGTCTCATTGCATAATATATGAATGTATGGCGTATAATATGAATGGATGTATTCCAATATTATACGTGTGTTTTATGGTTGTTGAGTTTGAGTATGATGATGGTGATGATTATGAGTTGATATTGCCGTTGCTGAATATGTGTAATCTGATTAGGGTGATGATATGTGTTATATTACTTAGCATTACATGATATTTTATAATGCTTATTATATCGATTGAAGGACTCACCCTTACAACTATGTTTTCAGGTAACGAGCAGTGATTGAATAGAAGCTAGTCCTGGGAGTCTAGTGTAGTCCTTAGTGGGTCATGCTCTGGTAGATGTAACATCGGGATGGGATGTTTTACTATGTTTTCTTTTGGTTGTTGAACAACTTTACATGTAATGTAGTACATGATTTGAATGTTGTTATTTTGTATCCGCTGCGAATTATGCAAAAAGTGACTTATTTTGATTAAATAAATGAGCATGACAGGATATTTTGATGATTGGTGTGAAATGATTGTGTGACACCCTTCAGGGCATAATTACTCTGATTGATATTTTTATTATTTTAATTAAATATTTGGGGTATTTTAGAAGGGTGTTACAAGATTTTCCTAGTGGGTTTTGCCTACTTTTCATATTTGTTGTATTGTATTGTATATTATTTTGTGACATATTTTTTGTGCAATTTGGGATTACTGTATTGTATGTAATGATTGAATTGCTTGAATATTAATTCCTTGTATGCTTGGTGATCTTTGTGAGATGAGTTCTATACCCGAACTCGAGTGCACTTAGGATAGGAGAATGGCATATTCTTGTTGACTTGTGTGGAGTTATTCCTTAGCAAGTTGACTTGCAAGCCCATTCACTTGGTGGAGGCCATGTTGGGATCAATAATGTCACACAAGTAGTTGTGGTTAGACATTACTCTTTCCAATATAGACCTTAGAAGCCAAGGACCTTAGTTTACCAAGCCCATCTTGGCCTATTCTTAGGATGTAGTGCGAAAGTCGTTCAAGTGTAAGATTTGATACGATTGTTACGCGATACTACACTCATAAGAGTCTCTCTTGAGAATATTTTTGGATTACGAGTAGTCGTTTCTCCGATAATATCCGAAAGATGGGATGATGACTGCGGGAACCTCTTGTAGAACATGTTTGGCAGGTTTAAACCCTAGTACACTCCCTTTGGGTGGTTCTAAACCGAGACTCCATGCTCGTGACATGCAACAAACCCTTGATTCATGGTTGATCCGTTCTTGTATCCTTAATATCAGTGGAACTTGGGTGTTGATAAGGTGAAAACCATAATCCACCAAAATGGATGATTGATATTAAGGATGACATGATCCATCCCATGGCCTTTGCTTGGTGTGCTTTGCTTGATCCTTGAGTGTGATTGTTGCATTCATGCACCCATTTGCATCCATATCATCAATGAGAAAATTTTCAAGGAATTTAAGAGGTCTATTTGCAAAATTTTCAGACATGGAAAGACAAAGAAGGAATACAAAGAAGTACAGTTTTAGACAACCCGACTTAAAAGAGCTAAGGAATTTGACATCCTATGTATTAAATCCCTTGGGTTTCAAGGCTCGTTTTGGGAAGCTTCTATCTATTCTGACTACTCAAGTGGACGAAGGATTGATGAGTGTATTGGTGCAATTCTATGATCCCTTGTACCGTTGCTTCACATTTCCGGATTTCCAGCTTTTGCCCACGCTTAAGGAGTATGCCTACCTTGTGGGTATACCTATTCTAGACCAGTTGCTGTTCAGTGGCTTAGAGAGTGTTCCTACTTCTCAAGAGATAGCTGATGTGTTGCATATAGATGAATCTCTGGTTGGTGCTCATATGACTACCAAAGGTGGAATTCAAGGTCTCCCTTCTGAGTTCCGCTTTGCTCAAGCTACTATGTATGGGAAGGCCATGAGTGAGGATGCCTTTGAGGCCATATTTGTACTTCTCATTTATGGGCTAGTGTTATTTCCCAACATCGACAAGTTTGTGGATGTGAACGCTATTAGGATTTTCTCTACTCTTAATCCCGTTCCGAATCTGTTGGATGACACTTACTTTTCTTTGCATAAGAGGAATGCAAAGGGTGGTGATACCATTGTGTGCTGTTTACCTCTGTTGTACAAGTGGTTTATTTCGCACTTGCCACAGACGGTCGCCTTCAAAGAGAACAAAGGATGTCTACGGTGGTCCACGAGACTTATGTCTCTCACTAATGATGATATCTTTTGGTACAACCGTATATACGATGGTGTGCAGATCATTGACTCTTGTGGTGAATTCTCCAATGTGCCTCTTCTTGGTACATGTGGTGGGATTAACTACAACCCTATTTTGGCACGTCGTTAGCTTGGGTTCCCCCTAAAGGATACACCTAATAACATTCTGTTAGAGGTTGTGTTCTTTCAAGAGGGTAAAGATCCCCAAGGCTTGAAAGGAAGGATGGTCCGCGCTTGGCGCAAGATCCATAGGAAAGGAAGGAAGGAGCTAGGTCCGAAGAACTGTATCGCTTTGGAACCCTATACCTCTTGGGTTAGGAGGAGAGCTTTCGAGTACCTCATGCCTTACGAGTGTACAAGACCTACACCTTTGGTAGTGGTTGGGCCTTCAACCCTTCTTGACTAAGGAGTAGAAGACTTGAGAGACGAAGACCGTTCACGTGCTTAGATCCGTAAACGAGAGAAGTTGCTTCAGCAGATCAGAGAGAAGGATGCTTTGATAGAGTTCTTCGAGCACCAGGTTATAGATGATCCTGATGATGCATGGACTTCTCTACTTCCTCAGTCTTCCAAGTTTTGGAAGAGGAAGTACGATCAACTCGCCAAGGAGAAGGCAGACATGGAGGCAGCCTATGAGGAGGAGGTGAAGAGACTTCGTGCATCTTATCTTCCAAGCTCCAGAGCCTTAAATGATTGCTTCTAGGGACCCATAGGATGTTCATTTTCCTTCTCTCTTGTATTGTATTTGGTTACCAAGACTGTACTTCTTTGGTGTAAAAATATTTTCCAAATATTATTTGATGTGATATTTCCATATGTGATAAATGATTAATACTTCAAATATTTGCAAATAGGACTCTAAAGTTCCTCTGATATAAAAAATAAATCATATGCATTGCATGCATCATGTGCATAAGTAGGTTTTGCTCCAGGCTCCTTGTTCTATGGTCTAACTTTGTGTTCTTCATTTATTTCAAAGACAAGCTGACTCACTAGTACTACACCCGAGCCAACGCATTAAGACTGATGGATCATTTGGAACAAGAGAACCGTGAGCTTAAGGAGGACGTAGCTAGATTGACTGCCCTGGTGGAGTCATTCATGGTTGCCCAGAGCCAGTCATCTCTGACACCTTCAACTCCTCCCTAGAGGACAATCATCTCTGAGATTGTCTCTTCAACTGTGCCTGCGGCCAGCGCACACTTTGCTCCAACGGCCATGCCAACCGGGTTTCCGTGGGGGATGCCTCCTAACTTCATGCCTGAGGGTCCTGCACCCAGTTTTGCTTCTCTGCCGGCATCTAGCCCGGTCCTTGCTGTTCCTCCTCCTATCGTGCATATTATGCCCAGAGTAGACGACACCATCTATCATTCTGAGCCATCTGAGGGCCCATATGTCTATGAAAAGATGGACGCTATGAATGATCAGTTTCTTGAGCTCCGCAAGGAATTGAAAACTCTCATAGGAAAAGACTTGTTCGGCAAGTCTGCTGCTGAACTCTGTCTGGTTCCAAATGTAAAAATCCCTGTGAAGTTCAAGGTCCCTGACTTTGAAAAGTACAAAGGAAATACTTGCCCTCTCAGCCACCTGGTCATGTATGCCAGGAAAATGTAGACTCAGACTGACAACGACCAACTACTCATCCACTACTTTCAGGACAGTTTGTCTGGTGCTGCCCTACGTTGGTATATGGGCTTGGATAGTGCGAACATCTGATCCTTCAACGACCTTGGCGAGGCCTTCATCAAGCAATACAAATACAACATAGATATGGCTCCCGATAGGGATCAATTGAGGGTCATGTCCCAGAAGGATAAGGAAACTTTCAAAGAGTACGCCCAGGGGTGGCGATAGGTAGCAGCACAGATTGTGCCCCCGCTGGAGGAGAAAGAAATGACCAAGATCTTTTTGAAGACCTTGAGTTCTTTTTATTACGAGCGGATGATTGCCAGCGCTCCTTCTGACTTCACCGAGATGGTGAATATGGGGATGCGTTTGGAGGAAGGAGTCAGGGAAGGGCACCTGACCAGAGAAGAAAGGCTCTTCTGCCAAACGCTATGGGACGTTTGGAAAGAAGAAAGATGGTGAGGCACATGTTGTGACCTCCCATGTGAAGTCTAGAAGACCCTCTGTGAGAAGGAAGACCGTGCGTCCTGTCGGTAACCAGCACCAGGTGGCTCACGTAGCACCTGTTTTCAGAGATAATCAACAGTATCAACATCACAACAATAATCAGCAACAGTCACATCCGCAATATCAACAACAACAGCATCCTCCGCAATAGCAAACCTACCAGCCTCGAAACAGTAATCAAGCCAGTACAAGTTACGAGAGGAAAAGGGTCACCTTCGATCCTATTCCGATGACGTACGCAGAATTATATCCCTCATTGATAGAGAGGAAGTTGATTACTCCACAAGACCCACCGACTATACCTACCAACCCTCAGTGGTGGTATAAGCCCGAATTGCATTATGTTTATCATTTCGGTGCTCCCGGACACAACGTGGAAAATTGCTACCCGCTGAAGACCAAGGTTCAAGACCTTGTGAGATGTGGTGTTCTGTGTTTCGAGGACGTAGGTACTAATGTAAAGAAGAACCCATTGCTTGAGCATGGGAAATCTGTCAACATGGTCCAGGGCTGTCCTGGGAAGTACAAAGTCAAATATGTTAGCCATATTCGACAATCTCTGGTCGAGATGCATAGACTACTGTGTGATTATAGTCATTATGAGCACGACCACGACAGATGCGGATTTGTTCTGTCAACCAAAGAGGATGTCGCCAGGTGTGCAAAGATGTTCAAGAAATGCTGGATGAAGGAATTATTGAGATACTTCAAAACAGAAATGTTGACGAAGATGTTGATGAAGTCAATGTAATTTCTCCAGTATTCCGGATCCCTAGGCCTGTTATTATCCACTATTATGGTAGCAAGCAGAAGGCTTCTCCTAATTTGATCATTAAACCAGTTGGTCCTGTGCCATATTCTTCTGAGAAGGAGGTCCCTTATCGCTACAATGTTGTAGCATTAGAGGATGGGAAAGAGGTGCCCCGCCCTCTTCATCTGTTGTTAATATTGCCGACATCAGCGGCCTGACCCGTAGCGGTCGTGTTTTCTCGGTTCCGCCGAAACCTCAAGCTGATGTTCGAAGAAATGATACTGCTGATTATGTTGAACGCCCAGTTGGGAATGTTGTGAATGCTCTGAATCCGGCACTTGTCGCCAAACCTGCCTCTATGTTGAGAGCTCCTGCCTCTGTTGGCCAGAGTGGCAAAGAAGACTGTGATGAGATGCTGAGGCTCATCAAGAGAAGTGAGTACAACGTGGTAGATCAGCTTCTACAGACGCCATCCAAAATCTTTGTACTATCCTTACTAATGAATTCAGAACCACACCGAGAAGCTCTGCAGAAGGTGTTGGATGTGGCCTATGTGGATCACGATGTCACAATTGAACAATTTGACAGTATTGTTGCAAACATCATCGCTTGTAACAATTTAAGTTTTTGTGATGCTGATCTCCCTGAGGAGGGAAGAGACCACAACTTGGCCTTACACATATCCATGAGCTGCAAAGATAATGCCATGTCCAATGTGCTGGTGGACACTGGGTCATCGTTGAATGTGTTGCCAAAGTCCACTCTTGCAAAGTTATCATATTAGGGGCCTCCCATGAGACATAGTGGAGTGGTGGTGAAAGCTTTCGATGGGTCCCGTAAAATTGTGATTGGAGAGGTTGAGCTCCCAGTCAAAATTGGACCAAGTGATTTCTAGATCACCTTCCAGGTCATGGACATTCACCCATCGTATAGCTGTCTATTGGGCAGACCATGGATTCACGAGGCAGGCGCCGTGACATCCACCCTACACCAGAAATTGAAGTTTGTCAAAAACAAGAAGCTGGTGGTGGTAGGGGGAGAAAAGGCTCTCCTGGTAAGCCATTTGTCTTCTTTCTCTTATATAGACGCTGAAGATGAAGTTGGAACGCCGTTCCAAGCTTTATATATTGTTGAACCTGTTAAGAAAGGAACTTCTTCATTTGCGTCCTATAAAGATGTGAAGTTGGCCATTGAGCATGGTGCAACTGCTGGATTGGGGAAAACGATTAAGCTGGAAGACAACAAATCCCGGGCTGACATAGGGTATTCTTCTGGTGTCTTCAACAAGCAAGGGTTGTTCAAAAGTGGTGGATTCATCCACACTGGTCAAGATGAAGAGGTTGCTGCCATTTTGGAAGAGGATGAAGAGGATTCTGGCAACCTCATCATCCCTGGAGGGGTCTGCAATAATTGGGTCACTGTTGATGTTCCAACAGTTATCCATAAGTCAAAGTAATGTTCATTGTGTTTAAAAACCCTTCTCCCATGCCAAAAGGAGAAGTGATGACATTGTTGGCTCATAAGTACAATGATATTTTCATTCAATAAATTCATGTTAAATGTTTGTTTTTCCACTTATTTTCCCTTTTCGCTTTTGCATGAAATCGGTGATCACATAAAACCTTAAAAAATAAAAATAAAATTAATCTTTTCATCTGCATAATGATTTTCCATGTTTGAATTCTAAAATCTCTTTTATATCCAAAATCATTATGCAGGTTGATCAAACCCATTGAACATAATGATCCAACACCATCTCCCAACTTTGAATTCCCTGTATTTGAGGCAGAAGAAGATGATGCTGAAGAGATTCCTGACGAGATTACCCATCTACTTGAGCATGAAGAGAAGATCATTCAGCCGCTGTAGCACCTCAAATTTGCCCTCCTCATTCATGCATTCATTTTTTAGGTCATTTAACATTTCATATTGCATTTCATCATGTCAATCAGAATTAGCTCCAAGAGGATGTCATCCAAGTCACTTTGTGGGTTCTATCTGAAGGATCAAGCTTAATGGGCTCAGTACAGTTCAAAATTCAACTATGAAGCCAAAAGTCAATTGTTGGTCAACTGAAGGTGAAATGGCCAGGGAATGACTTGAGTTATTCCAACATGTTCAAATAGGGTCTATTCATCATTCAAAATGTTAATCTTGAAGGAGCAAAAGTTTAATCATGAGTTGTCATGCTCGCTAAGCGAGCAGAATGGGTCGCCTAGCGAGTCCCAAGAAAAGCCACCAGAATCACCTATGCTCAGAGGAATTTCCTGAACTGTCATGCTCGCTAGGCGAAGCCCACGCGTTTTGAAAAAAAAAACAAAAAAAAACAAAAAACGAAAAATAAAAACAAAAATAAAAAACGAAAATAAATAAATAATAATAATAATAATAATAATAAATAAATAAATAAATAAATAAAATATAACAAAAATATCTTGGACTTGAACCTCTCTCATTTGAGCCCACAAAGCCACGAAAATCAGGTTATAAATTCAAAAAAAGTTCAGTGGAAAAAACCCTAGAGAGATTCTAACTAATTCAGAGCAACCTCCAGAGACTGAAGGGAACTCATCTGCAAAGAACCAATTCCCTCTCATATAAACCCTAAGATTATTCTGCAAAGCCAACGGTGCAATTCAATTTCAATCGATCCTCCCCAATCAGGTATGCCCTATTTCCACTACTTTATACTTTCAACCTGAAATTTCTGAATGTATGAGGTATTATGGGTGAATTTTGAAGAGTGGGTATCGTTAGGTTTTGCATGTGGGAACATGTTTTAGTATGTATGTCATGTCTTGATGTGTGGATCCTTGCCCCCTGACTTTGGGTTTTGATACCCTTTTAATGCATTTGTTTGACAAGAGGTTTAGGCCTCCTACCCTTGGTTGCTTTTTGTGAGCTTTTTGTGAACTTTAATGACATGATACATGTGATTCTGGTTTGGTGTAACTCTTGATTGCACCCCGTCTTGTTATTCTAACCTGTTTGTTGAGTTTTTCTATGAGGGCTCACATGACTCTTGAAGAGATAGCTTTCTTGGTATTCCACTTTATTTGTGGGATACCATTTGGAGATTTATTTTGATTGCTTTGCTGACTTGTTTTCTTTGATGGTGTTAGCCTGAGAGCTCTCTGGGTTTCCTATTTCTTTAGTTGCTGTTACTTCGGATCTTTAACCGTGTGGTAGATCTCTTGATCCCTTTTACATCTTTTTTCAGCATTTTACCGCTTTCTTAGCTGGAAGACGTCGATAGGAGGCAATGTTTTCTTTTGTTTGATTACTTTTGTGCCTAAAGACCTCCAAGAAGAGGCATCAGTGCTAAATACCTCCATGAAGAGGCAATTGACGGATAAAAGGGATTAATAGTCAATCCCCCATTATTCAGTGTGTCGTTCTTTATACTCACACTACATGTCGACGCTTCAGAACAAAAGCCCAAGATCTTTTGTCTGGTCAGTCAGTGGAAAGGGTTCCACCTTTCTGAATCCCCACTTTTTGTCATGAGCTCACCCTGTCCAGGGTTAAGAGCTATGAGGTCTTATCCTCATTACCCGCTTGATTTGCTCACCCTGACGTTCAATGTCAGTGGTTAAGAGCCCCTTTGATTACCTTTCCATGGCTTGTTTGTCGAGGTTGATATGACCCCTCTTGACTAAAGCCCTACCCACGTATGTTTGAGCCCCTTTGTTGGCGTGTTTATTTTATGCATGTTTGTTTTATATGGTGTGATCGTCTCCCCATAGGATTGCTAGGCTTCGTATAGTCTCTCGTTTGCATGTCAATTAAGGTAGCACGGTTCCTTCGTCTAGGACTTCCTTTTTGCATGAGCATTCCTAAAACACAAACAAACTCATTGATTTTTCTTCTCCTAAGAACACGTTAACTCCTTCTACTACAGGCGAGTAAGTCTCCAAAGGTCGAGTATCCGGTAGATTGTGTAGTAACGTCGTTCATCTAAAAAACGCAAAACAAACAAAAATAGGTTAGTCGAGCTACGGTGCTCTGATTCTCAATCCTTCTTGAGATACGTATGCAGCAGGGTAGGGCCTGTGCGAGCAATAACTCTTTCTTTTCCATACTTTGATTTTCTCTCTTTCGCATCGCATATAGGACTTTTTATACACAAACTTTAGACATAAATAGCAATCGTGGATCCTGTGGAGTACCACAGACGTGAAAGGGTGCGATAACCTTCCCTTCATGTAACCGGCCCCCTTACTCAGTTTTCTTTGGTTCGAGACTTTGTTTTTTCCGTTCCCTCTTGGTTATGCAGTACTACCTTTCCTTTCTCTTGGGATAAAAGTACATAGCTGGAGACTCTACTCTTTTTCCGCGCCACTCTTTTCGTGTTTGTACTTGGATTCGGGAAATCCGGGGAGCGACAGCTGGCGACTCCACTGGGGACTTATTTTCCCTAGTGGGCCTTTCCTAGCGTTTGTTTATTTATTGTCTATTGTGTGTTATTTATTTATTGCTTTGCATACTTATCTGCTTGCATTGCATCCTATGTGCGCTTTACTGTTTCATGCATACAATGCTACCTGTGTATCTGTTTCGCTGTTGGGTGGGAGTCACAAGAGGTAAAAGGCCCAATACACAGGCTATGAGTGAACTTTAGGACACCTAGGAATAAAGTGATTCATGGGAAGCGGGTGGTATGGCGCCACTTAGCGAAACATGGTATCACGAGCAGTACAGATTCTGATGGGGTATTATCGTTGCATACACCTGGTGTGCATATGATGATATTCTTGAAAGGATTGTTTATCCTGTGTTTCTCTTGACCTTACCCTGGCCTAGATTACACCCGTGAGTGGGGCGTGAATGAATCATTTACAGGTACTGATGGTGACTTGTTTTGATGGTGACTTGTTCTGTTGGTGACTTGTTCCGTTGGTGACTTTTGTTTGGTTCTTGTTGGTGACCGTTGGTTCTGAAGTATGGGTTCTAAGTTGATGACTATGGTTCCCTGTTCCGAATTCATGCTGAAGTTCTGATCCTGTGCCTTGTGATACACAGCCAACCAGCCATTGTTTCATTATTTTGCATCATAGCATGTTTATTTTCAAAAAATAATGCATAAAAAAAAAGTTAACCCGCATATGCATATCATTTTTTAGGTTTATTCAGGAGTCTGTTCACACCGAGAGATGGCTGCCATTCCAGAGTTGAAGAGGAAGACTTGCACCTACAGTTTTTACCGTGAGCCGTTGACATCTTTGGAAGAATTGGGTAATCTCGTGACCGACCGTAATCAAAAAGTTTTTGATGATCAGTATGGGGGTATCTTGGCATTGTTGAAGATGGTAGTTGATTCGGTGCCTCTGCAAAGTCTCTTACAGTTCTATGATCCGGAGCTTCGTTGCTTTACTTTTCAGGACTACCAGTTAGCGCCCACTCTTGAAGAGTATTCCATCCTTATGAATGTCCGAATCAAAAATCGAGTACCTTTCCTGGATGTGCCAAAAGAGGTGGATTTCAAAGTTGTTGCTAAGGCTCTTTACTTGAGCATCAAGGAAGTGAGCGATAATTGGAAACCAGGCGGTGATGTTGTGGGCTTATCCTTGAAGTTCTTGGTAAGAATGGCTAAGGAAGAAGCGAAGAAAGGAAATTGGGTAGCTTTCAACGCTCAGTTGGCTGTCATGATTTATGGAGTTATTTTGTTCCCTAGTATGCCTAGTTTCGTGGACCTGGCAGCAATCACTATTTTCATTGGAGGAAACCCGGTGCCTACCTTGTTAGCTGACACCTATTATGCGATACACAGCAGGCATGGTAAGTGTGGAGCTATCAGGTGTTGTCTCCCGTTGCTACTCAAGTGGTTCTTGTCTTTTCTACCAACCAATGGACCGTTTGTGGATACTCAGAATACTCACAAATGGACTTAGAGGATCATGTCGCTTACATCTTATGATATCAAGTGGCAAGCTTATAGGATTAATGTGCGCAACGTCATTATGAGTTGTGGAGAGTTTCGCAATGTTCCACTCATAGGAACTAGGGGTTGCATCAACTACAACCCGGTTCTTTCTCTCCGTCAGTTGGGTTTTGTCATGAACGAAAGGCCGCAAGATGTCGATATAGTTGAAAGTGTGTACTTTGAGAAACGGAGCGATCCAGCAAGATTGGAGCAAGTGGGAAGAGCTTGGGAGAATATTGGTATAAAAGATGGATCTGGTTTAGGGAGGAAATTTGCAATTGCTATGCCTGCTTACACTGAGTGGGTCAAGGAAAGAGTTGGAACTTTGTTGCTACCATATGACCGGATGGAACCATTACAGGAGCAACCGCCTTTGATCCTTTCTGAGAGTGTGCCTGCTGAGTATTACAAACAAGCCTTAACGGAGAATCGCCAGTTGAAAGAAAATGAACAAGAGATCCAAATGGAGCTTTACAAAGCAAAAGCTGATAGGCTGAATTTGGCTCATAAACTCAAAGGAATGCAAGGTGAAAGTGCTAGTAGATCAGGAAACAAAAAGAGGTCCTATGATGAGATAGAAACAATGTTGGATGAAGAACACCTTGAACGCTTGAGATTACAAAAAGCGGAAGCCAATTACAAAAAGAAGATACGAGACTTGGAAAGACAGCTTAAGGACAAAGATACTAAGTTGAAGAAAGAGGTAGATCTGAGGCATGCAGCAGAGAGCCAGCTCCGAGGAAGTGACATCCGTGCATCTCATTTCCTAGAGGAAGTTGTTGAACGCAGGGTGCAACTGGAAGAGAAGCTCACCCCTCTACCTGAGTGTTCAGAGTGTGACCGATTGATGGATCAGTGCCAGTATTTGAAGACTCTCATTCCTGAAGGACGACTTCCCTAGTTTGTCTTGTTGTTTATTTTGAAGATCACCTCCAGGATTGTTGGATGGGATTCCTTGTTCTACACTGATGAACTGAATCTTTGCTTGAACTACATTTGTATGAATCTTATTTCTTATGCTTAGGGATGAGATTATTGATGTCTCACTTTTGCTTGCCGTCTAGTGTATGTTGCTTCTTTGTTGTTTATGTTCCGCTTACGAGTACAGGTTGCCATTTTTCAAAGGTGGAGGAGACTCTTGAATACCTGAGAAATGATAAAACATAGCATATGCATCATACGCATCATACACATATCATTATTGCATCATTACAGGTGTTCTGGAAGAGGATTTCTCATTCTGGTTCCCGTTTCAGGCAGGATTGCTGAGCATCGTCCGCACCGTTACGCAACAAGGTAGAATCAACAAAAGATCATGGATCAAGTTCAAGCAGAACTAGCAGAGATGAGGACCAACATGGCCCAATTCATGAATATGATGCAAGGGGTAGTGCAAGGGCAAGAGGAACTCCGAGCCTTGGCCTAGAGACAAGAAACTGTGATTCCCCCTTTCGGTCAGAATCCTCCAGAAGGAGCCCCTGTCGATGACGCTGCTGTTACCAACCCTGTCAACAACCATACTACTGGTGACGAACTGCGTGGTATTAGAATCAATGGACAACCCATCATTACAGAGGCTGCTAATGCTCGAGCGACACGTGCCCCAGTTCACCATCCTTCTCATTTGGTTGACAAGCAAGAAGATATGTTCACTATTCCCAGTGATGATGATGAATTTGGAAAGGCGGAAGAGAGAGATAGAAAGGTTGACGCCCTTGCTGAAAAGATTCGCACCATGTAGTGCTAGAATTCTTTGGGCTTTGATGTTACTAACATGGGTTTAGTTGATGGGTTGAGGATCCCGTACAAGTTCAAAGCGCCATCTTTCGACAAGTACAATGACACTTCTTGTCCCCGAACCCATGTGCAAGCTTACTACTGGAAGATATCCGCTTATACTGATGATGAAAAAATGTGGATGTACTTTTTCCAAGACAGCTTATCTGGAGCATCTTTGGATTGGTACATGGACTTGAGAAAAGAATCTGTCAGAAGCTGGAGAGAGTTAGGTGAAGCTTTTCTGAGGCAGTACAAGCATAACATGGACATGGCTCCGAGCAGAACCCAGTTGCAGAGTTTGTTTCAAAAGACCGGTGAGAGTTTCAAGGAATACGCCCAGAGGTGGCGTGAACTAGCTGCGAGAGTACAACCTCCGATGTTGGAGAGAGAATTGACTTATATGTTCATTGGAACCCTGCAAGGTGTATTCATGGATCGTATGGGAAGTTGCCCATTTGGTAGTTTTTCGGATGTTGTGATTTGCGGAGAAAGAACTGAAAGTCTTATCAAAGCAGGAAAAATCCAAGACCCTGGTTCTTCAAGTGCTAAGAGACCATTTTCAGGGGCACCTAGAAGGAGAGAGGGTGAGACAAATGCTATATTTAATCAGAGAAATGGAAACAGAGGACAACAATACCGTCAAGTTGCTGCTGTGACTATTCCAACAACCCCACCTCAACAACAACAAAGAGGACAACCACAACAACAACAGCAACGCCAATTCCAACCAAGACAAAGAATGCCAGATCGTCATTTTGATCCGTTGCCAATGACTTATGTTGAATTACTCCCTGAACTGCTCAGGTTAAAGTTTGTTGAACTCCGCACTATGGCTCCATTAACAAGGATTCCCACTGGTTATGATGCTAATGTCTGTTGTGATTTTCATTTTGGTGCGCCAGGGCACCACATCGAGAATTGTCGGGCTTTTCACCATAAAGTTCAAGACTTGATCGATGCCAAGAAAATTATCTTTGCTCCTACTCCGAATGTGGTGAATAATCCTATGCCTCAGCATGGAGGGCCCAGAGTAAACAGTGTGGAAGATGGGGAAAATTTGAACTTGGTAGTCGATGTTAATGATGTTCAGACTTCGTTGTTTGTGGTGAAGGAACGTCTACTTAGAGGGGGAGTATTCCCGGGATGTGACGAGAATTGTTTAGATTGTGGTAATCATGAAAACGGCTGTGTGAAATTGAAAGAAGGTATCCAGGAATTGATGAATGAAGGATGTTTACAGTTTGATCGGGTAGTGAAAGACAGTAAAGAGGTATCGACTGTTACCATTTACTTTACACCGTCAGAAGGTCATGTATGTGCTCCGAGAACTATTAGTGTGCCTGTGACTATTGGTACTCATGTGACCGTAGTTGCGCCCATGACCATATATGCTCCGGTGATTGTTGGTGTTCCCGTGATTGTTAATACTCCAGTAACTATCAGTACTCCTACCACCATTGCTGCTTCTAGTGGAAGACTTTTTGAGAATAGTAGAGCAATTCTGTGGCAATATGACAATGCTTCTTGCAGAAATAGAAGACCTGAGAATCAGACCAGATCAGTAAATCAGACTCCAGTAACAGTTGGTTCGGTTGTGGGTAATGTGGGAGGACCCAGAGGATTTACGAGAAGTGGTCAGTTGTTCGCACCACAGGTTCCGAAGGATAACAATGCTGAGGCTCTTGCTAGAACAAAAGGAAAACAAGTTGTGGTTGAAGAAGAACCAGTGCGAAAGGAAGTGCCCGAGAATTCTTTTGAGAAGGACGTGGAGGAATTTATGAGAATTATCAAGAAAAGTGATTACAAGATCGTGGATCAGTTGAACCAGACACCGTCAAAAATCTCTATTCTCTCTCTGTTAATGTGTTCCGAGGCGCATCGTAACGCCCTGTTGAAAATGTTGAATATGGCTTATGTGCCGCAAGAGATTTCTGTTAACCAGCTCGAAGGTGTTATTGCAAATGTTAACACGAGACATGGTTTGGGATCCACGAATCTAGACTTGACACCTGAGGGTCACAATCACAATAGAGCTCTGCATATCACGATGGAATGCAAAGGCGCGGTTTTATCGCATGTTTTGGTTGATACCGGTTCTTCTTTGAATGTGCTGCCCAAAAAGGCTCTGAGTAAGCTTGATGTCGAAGGGGTTGTTCTCACACCAAGTGATCTTGTTGTCCGTGCTTTTGATGGATCCAAGCAATCAATTTGTGGTGAAGTTACGTTGCCTGTGAAGATCGGCCCGAAAATGTTTAATATTGTCTTCTATGTGATGGATATTCAACCAGCATATAGTTGTCTGTTGGGGCGTCCCTGGATACATGGAGCCGGAGTAGTTTCTTCGACTCTCCACCAAAAGCTAAAATATGTGTGGGATGGTCAAGTTGTGACCGTGTGTGGCGAAAAGGACATCTTTGTGAGCCATTTATCCTCCTTCAAATATGTGGAGATGGATGGCGAAATTCATGAAACTCTATGTCAAGCTTTTGAGACTGTCAGTATTGAGAAGGTGGCTTTTGTTGAACAGAAGAAACCAGGTACCTCGATTGCGCCCTATAAACAAGCTCTGGAGGTCATTCATTCAGGTAACGCGGAAGGCTGGGGCAAGGTGATTGATGTGCCCGTAAAAGAAGACTTGTTTGGCATTGGTTATCAGCCTTGTCAATTATCAGAGCAGGGTGTCCAGAACCAGAAAGGGTCGTGTACTTTCACTAGTGCTGGATTGATGAATCACGGGGATGTCTTTGCAACAGGCATTGAAGACGGTGACAATGATTGTGATATGGATAATTGGGTGCGCCCGTGTGCTCCAGGGGAGAAGATCAACAACTGGACTGCTGAAGAAATAGTCCAAGTTACTCTTCAGACAGAGTAATTTTCTATTGTTTTTCATTTTGCATGAAAGCCCTACGCTCTGCCCAGGGCGTAGTGGTTCATTGTAGGGCCACATCATGTTTTGAATTTTCAATGATTATCATCAATAAAGGACGGTTTGCAATCAAATTTGTGCTCACTGTCTTTCTGTTTTTACTTTCATTTTCAAAACAATAAAAATGGCAATGTTTTTTTGTTTTCTGTGACTTCCTTGAACTCTTTTCTAAAATAAAGCATGAAACATCGTTCGTGCAGAATTGATCTTGCGGATTCCATTAAAAACAGTTATGTTATGGCTCAGTATGACTTTGATAATCCCATTTACCAAGCCGAAGAGGAGAGTGAAGAAGATTGTGAACTCCCCCAAGAATTGGCCAGACTATTGAAACAGGAGGAAATGGTCATTCTACCTCATCGGGAAGAGTTGGAAGTCATTAACCTTGGTACTGAGGACACAAAGAAAGAGATCAAGATAGGGGCTGCTTTAGAGGAAAAGGTCAAAAGAGGGCTGATTGAAATGCTGCAAGAATGTGTGGATGTATTCGCATGGTCGTATCAAGATATGCCTGGTTTTGATACAAATATTGTGGTGCACAGGCTACCTCTCAGAGAAGATTGTCCTTCGGTAAAGCAGAAGCTTCGCAGAACTAGTCCTGATATGGCTGTCAAGATCAAAGAGGAGGTTCAGAAACAGTTGGATGCAGGTTTTCTAGCAGTTACCAATTATCCCCCTTGGGTGGCCAACATCGTACCCGTGCCGAAGAAGGATGGTAAAGTCAGGATGTGTGTCGATTACCGAGATTTAAACAAAGCCAGTCCGAAAGATGACTTCCCATTACCCCACATTGATGTATTGGTCGATAACACTGCTCAGTCCTCGGTTTTCTCTTTCATGGATGGATTTTCGGGTTATAATCAGATCAAGATGGCGCCATAAGACATGGAGAAGACGACATTCATTACACCTTGGGGCACGTTCTGTTATAAGGTAATGCCATTTGGGTTGAAGAACGCCGGTGCTACCTACCAAAGAGCTATGACGACTCTCTTTCATGACATGATGCACAAAGAAATTGAAGTGTACGTGGATGATATGATTGCGAAGTCTCAGACAGAAGTGAAGCACTTGGTAAACTTGCAAAAGTTGTTCGAAAGATTGAGAAAGTTCAAACTGAGGCTGAATCCAAACAAGTGTACGTTTGGAGTGAGATCTGGAAAGCTGTTGGGTTTCATTGTCAGTGAGAAAGGGATTGAGGTTGATCCAGCGAAAGTAAAAGCTATTCAAGAAATGCCTGAACCAAGAACGGAAACGCAGGTTCGTGGGTTTTTAGGAAGGCTGAACTACATTGCGCGGTTCATATCTCACCTAACAGCTACGTGCGAACCGATATTTAAATTGCTAAGAAAAGATCAAGCAATCAGGTGGAACGATGATTGTCAAAGAGCTTTTGATAAGATAAAAGAATATTTGCAGAAACCTCCAATTCTCATACCTCCAGTTCCTGGGAGGCCCCTGATAATGTACCTTTCAGTAACAGAGAATTCGATGGGGTGTGTATTGGGACAGCATGACGAGTCTGGCTGAAAAGAGCATGCAATATACTACCTTAGCAAAAAGTTTACCGACTGTGAAATAAGATATTCGCTGCTCGAGAAAACTTGTTGCGCTTTGGCATGGGCTGCTCGCTGACTAAGACAATATATGTTGAACCATACTACCTTGTTGATTTCTAAGATGGACCCAGTAAAGTATATCTTTGAAAAGCCGGCTCTTACCGGACGAGTGGCTCGTTGGCAGATGATTTTGACAGAGTATGATATCCAGTACACATTGCAAAAGGCCATCAAGGGTAGTATTCTGTCTGATTACCTTGCCGAGCAACCAATTGATGACTATCAGCTGATGATGTTTGAATTCCCCGATGAAGATATCATGTACTTAAAGATGAAAGATTGTGAAGAGCCTCTTGTCGAGGAAGGACCGGATCCCGATGACAAGTGGACACTGATGTTTGATGGGGCGGTAAATGTGAATGGAAATGGTGTTGGGGCAGTACTCATTAATCCTAAAGGTGCACACATACCTTTTTCCGCCAGATTGACTTTTGAAGTAACCAACAATGAAGCTGAGTACGAAGCCTGTATCATGGGGATTGAGGAAGCCATCGACCTAAGGATCAAAACTATGGACATTTATGGAGATTTTGCTCTAGTGATTAAACAAGTCAATGGAGACTGGAATACTCATCAGCCGCATTTGATTCCTTATAGAGATTACACCAGAAGGATCCTGACTTTCTTCAAGACAGTAAAGTTGTATCATGTACCCCGAGATGAAAATCAAATGGCTGATTCCTTAGCCACATTGTCTTCCATGATTAAATTCCATTGGCAGAATCATGTGCCACACGTTGCTGTGAATCGACTCGAGAGGCCTGCGTATGTGTTTGCAGCAGAGTCTGTTATTGATGAGAAGCCGTGGTTTTATGATATTAAGAATTTCCTCAAAAGCCAAGAGTATCCTAAAGGAGCGTCAAAGAATGACAAGAAGACATTGAGAAGGCTAGCTGGAAGCTTTTACTTGAACAAGGATGATGTGTTGTACAAGAGAAACTTTGACATGGTTCTGCTCAGATGCGTGGTTAGATACGAAGCAGACATGTTAATGCAGGAAGTACACGAGGGATCTTTCGGTACCCATGTTGGTGGTCATGCAATGGCCAAGAAGTTGTTGAGAGCGGGTTATTACTGGATAACCATGGAATCTGATTGTTTCAAATACGCTCGGAAGTGCCACAAATGTCAGATCTATGCAGATAAAGTGCATGTACCGCCAAACCCTCTAAATATTATGAATTCTCCTTGGCCATTCGCGATGTAGGGCATCGATATGATTGGAAAGATTGAACCTACTGCTTCTAATGGACATCGCTTCATCCTAGTCGGGATTGATTACTTTACCAAGTGGGTGGAAGCAGCTTCCTATGCCAATGTTACCAGACAAGTGGTTGCTCGATTCATTAAGAAAGAAATTATATGTCGTTATGGGGTTCCTGAGAAAATCATCACTGATAATGGTTCGAATCTCAATAACAAGATGATGAAAGAGCTTTGCAAAGACTTTAAGATCGAACACCACAATTCTTCTCCTTACAGACCAAAGATGAATGGTGCTGTAGAGGCGGCAAACAAGAATATTAAGAAGATTGTGCAAAAGATGGTTGTGACGTACAAGGATTGGCATGAGATGTTGCCTTTCTCTTTGCTTGGGTATCGTACCTCAGTGCGTACGTCAACCGGGGCAACTCTGTTTTCACTTGTGTATGGCATGGAGGCAGTCTTGCCAGTAGAAGTTGAAATCCCTTCTTTGAGGGTGATGATTGATGTAAAACTTGACGAGGCTGAGTGGGTTCAAGCCAGGTTTGATGAGTTAAATTTAATTGAGGAAAAGCGGTTAACAGCTGTGTGCCATGGACAACTATATCAGAGAAGGATGAAGAAGGCCTTTGATCAGAAAGTGCGTCCTCGAAGCTATCAGATAGGTGACTTAGTTTTGAAGAAGATCCTTCCTCCCGGTACAGATAACAGGGGCAAGTGGACTCCGAATTATGAAGGTCCATATGTTGTTAAAAAGGTATTTTCTGGTGGAGCCTTGATGCTTACAACTATGGATGGTGAAGATTTTCCGTCTCCTGTGAATTCAGATGTAGTCTAAAAATACTTCGCATAAACTGACCCGCTGGACAAAAAAGAAAAAAGTCCAGGCAAAAAAGGGCATCCCGGCGAACCAAGAGAAAAAGAAAAGAAAAAGGTTCAGGCAAAAGTTAGGGATAAAGAATAAAAATAATATGTACACCCGGTAAGTCGAAAACCTGCAAAGGCGACTTAGGCAAAAATGGGTATCCCGGTGGATTGAAAATTTGAAAAGGCGGTCCAGGCAAAAGAGGGATTAAAGCGAAGACTACAGTCTGAGTTATCTGTACTTCATCGCGTTTCAGTATCTACCATCTTGAAGGATATGATCGGTCCAATCACTCTTCTCAGAAAGCGAAGAATTTGGGGGAAAGTGAAGATCTATGAGTCATAACAGAATTGGAAAATAGTGGAATGCCGTGTTCACATTGCCAATAGGATAGTTTATTTTCTCTTTTGGCGCAATTACCTCTTCCTAGGAATTGCTTCCTGATGTATGTGCCTTTTTAGGCCATTTTCAATCAATAAAAATCGTTATTCAGTCAAATTGCTCTTTTGTTTTTTTATTTCTACTGTTTTGTTTGCAAAAAACGTCCGAATTTTTTATAAACATTGCATCTAAAAACATGAAGGCTAGACAATGACGTAAGGAAAGATAAAACATCTGAAAATCATTTTGAATGTTGAGTACACTTGAGTATATTTTGTCCATACGATCCCCTGGGGCATGTATGTCCTGCCGTTTTGCAGGTTACTATCTTTGATTGATGGCTAAAGCAGATGAGCCAAAGTTTGTTCGAAGGAAGACCCTGTCATTTCAACACTGTCCAGTCGTGTAAGAAGTTGGGTCGTCTAAGTCGAGTTCAGAATTTGTTTCCCCAGCATGGTCGAGAGGTTGGTGTTTTCCCAACAAGTGACTCCCCAGTTGAGTTGGTTTCTCTGTCGTTCCGAGAATGTCAGATCAGTAAGTATCCTCAGCAGAATTGTTGTATGTCCCCACAGAGTTGGAAGATCGAATCAGAAATTGTGTGCTCAGTAAAGTGATCATTTGCTTTCCCAGCAGGAGTTTTCCTCCCTTTGCATCTTGCATATAGTAATCGTCATTTACGTTCGCATTCTCAAATCGCGTAGCATTTCCATTCAGTATGGAGCATTACGCCATAGAAAACTCAAACATATGCATACATGTATTAAACCAGATTGGATCATATCTCCGAAAGAGACGGATAATTTTTCAACATCAGTGTAGCACATTTGCAGTAGTTGCTCTGGGCAACATTCAGAATCAATAACCCCAGTGAGATTTATTTTCTCACCAGTCCGTGAAAGGAAAGCTTGATTCTCTTCCGATTTAGTCACCAGTAAGTGTCTTCCTTACTTTGACATATGTAGATGTCATCCTTGCGATACCGGTAAGTTTCATGTTGATCCCCGTAAATGTCTATGCTTTTCTTTGATGTCGGCAAACATCATCTTTCGATGTCGGTAAACGTCGAATTCCAATCGCTGGCGACCAATAAATGGCATGTCTTTCATGGTGTCTACAAAATATCGTTCTGTCAACAGCCATGTGTGTCCTTTCCCTTTTTGGTGTCGGTAAACATCATTGATTCGATGTCAGTAAACATCAGCCGCTTGTTAACCATTGGTAAATGGTTTGGTCGTTTAAGATTCCCCAGCAGATTCGCTATCCGTAAATATCGAGTGTTTCATTTTCGCCATCGGTAAATGGTTTCGTTTCATAAGCGTATTCTTTCTTTGGTGTCGGTAAACATCATTGTTCGGTGTCGGTAAACATCATTGTTCGATGTTGGTAAACATCGATTTCCTTCCCAGTCATCAGTAAATGTCTGGTCGTGTAGCGCTTTCTTTGACATCGGTAAATGTCTTGTCTTGTTTCACTTATAAACATCCTTGTTCGATGTCGGTAAACATCGAGTTTCGTCCCAGTCATCGGTAAATGTCTGGTCTTGTTTCACTTGCTCCTCCCTAGTGAAGCCGCCATCGGTAAATGGCCTCTCTTTCCTTGATATCGGTAAATATCAAATTTTATTGTGAAGCCACCATCGGTAAATGGCCTCGCTTTCTTTGATATCGGTAAATATCAAATTTTGTTTTGAAGCCGCCATCGGTAAATGGCCTCGCTTTCCTCGCTTCGTCACTTACAGAGTGCAAATTCTCTGGTTCTTTTGGTATTCAATCCCCGTTTACCTTGAAAGTCTGATAGCCGCTGCCTTCATCCGTTCAGGTTCACAGTTGATTGAATAGGGGCAGCTGTAGCACCTCAAATTTGCCTTCCTCATTCATGCATTCATTTTTTAGGTCATTTAACATTTCATATTGCATTTCATCATGTCAATCAGAATTAGATCCAAGAGGATGTCATCCAAGTCACTTTGTGGATTCTATCTGAAGGATCAAGCTTAATGGGCTCAGTACAGTTCAAAATTCAACTATGAAGCCAAAAGTCAATTGTTGGTCAACTGAAGGTGAAATGGCCAGGGAATGACTTGAGTTACTTCCAACATGTTCAAATAGGGTCTATTCATCATTCAAAACGTTAATCTTGAAGGAGCAAAAGTTTGTTCATGAGTTGTCATGCTCGCAAGGCGAGCAGAATGGGTCGCCTAGCGAGTCCCAATAAAAGCCACCAGAATCACCTACGCTTAGAGGAATTTCCTGAACTGTCATGCTCGCTAGGCGAAGCCCACGCGTTTTGAAAAAGAAAAAAAATAAAAAAAAATTAATAAATAAATAAATAAAATATAACAGAAAAATCTTGGACTTGGACCTCTCTCATTTGAGCCCACAAAGCCACGAAAATCAAGTTATAAATTCAAAAAAAAATCAGTGGAAAAAACCCTAGAGAGATTCTAACTAATTCAGAGCAACCTCTAGAGACTGAAGGGAACTCATCTTCAAAGAACCAATTCCCTCTCATATAAACCCTAAGATTTTTCTGCAAAGCCAACGGTGCAATTCAATTTCAATCGATCCTCCCCAATCAGGTATGCCCTATTTCCACTACTTTATACTTTCAACCTGAAATTTCTGAATGTATGAGGTATTATGGGTGAATTTGGAAGAGTGGGTATCGTTAGGTTTTACATGTGGGCACCTGTTTTAGTATGTATGTCATGTCTTGATGTGTGGATCCTTGCCCCCTGACTTTGGGTTTTGATACCCTTTTAATGCATTTGTTTGACAAGAGGTTTAGGCCTCCTACCCTTAGTTGCTTTTTGTGAGCTTTTTGTGAACTTTAATGGCATGATTCAAGTGATTCTGGTTTGGTGTAACTTTTGATTGCACCCCGTCTTGTTATTCTAACCTGTTTGTTGAGTTTTTTTGTGAGGGCTCACATGACTCTTGAAGAGATAGCTTGCTTGGTATTCCACTTTATTTGTGGGATACCATTTGGAGATTTATTCTGATTGCTTTGCTGACTTGTTTTCTTTGATGATGCTGGCCTGAGAGATCTCTGGGTTTCCTATTTCTTTAGTTGCTGTTACTTCGGATCTTTATCCGTGTGGTAGATCTCTTGATCCCTTTTACATCTTTTTGCAGCATTTTACCGCTTTCTTAGCTGGAAGACCTCGATAGGAGGCAATGTTTTCTTTTGTTTGTTTACTTTTGTGCCTAAAGACCTCCAAGAAGAGGAACAAGTGCTAAAGACCTCCATTAAGAGGCAATTGACGGATAAAAGGGATTAGTAATCAATCCCCCGTTATTCAGTGTGTCGTTCTTTATGCTCACACTACGTGTCGACGCTTCAGAACAAAAGCCCAAGATCTTTTGTCCGGTCAGTCAGTGGAGAGGGTTCCACCTTTCTGAATCCCCACTTTTTGTCATGAGCTCACCCTGTCCAGGGTTAAGAGCTATGAGGTCTTATCCTCATTACCCGCTTGATCTGCTCACCCTGACGTTCAATGTCAGTGGTTAAGAGCCCCTTTGATTACCTTTCCATGGCTGGTTTGTCGAGGTTGATATGACCCCTCTTGACTAAAGCCCTACCCATGTATGTTTGAGCCCCCTTGTTGGCGTGTTTATTTTATGCATGTTTATTTTGTATGGTGTGATCGTTTCCCCATAGGATTGCTAGGCTTCATATAATCTCTCGTTTGCATGTCAATTAAGGTAGCACGGTTCCTTCGTCTAGGACTTCCTTTTTGCATGAGCATTCCTAAAACACAATCAAACTCATTGATTTTTCTTCTCCTAAGAACACGTTAACTCCTTCTACTACAGGCGAGTAAGTCTCCAAAGGTCGAGCATCCGGTAGATTGCGTAGTAACGTCGTTCATCTAAAAACACAAAACAAACAAAAATAGGTTAGCCGAGCTACAGTGCTCTGATTCTCAATCCTTCTTGAGATACGTATGCAGCAGGGTAGGGCCTGTGCGAGCAATAAATCTTTCTTTTCCCTACTTTGGTTTTCTCTCTTTCGCATCGCCTATAGGACTTTTTATACACACACTTTAGACATAAATAGCAATCGTGGATCCTGTGGAGTACCACAGACGTGAAGGGGTGCGATAACCTTCCCTTCACGTAACCGGCCCCCTTACTCAGTTTTCTTTGGTTCGAGACTTTGTTTTATCCGTTCCCTCTTGGTTATGCAGTACTACCTTTCCTTTCTCTTGGGATAAAAGTGTTAGACTATGGCACGGATCTAGAAGGGGGGGGGAGGGGTTGAATAGATCCCAATTAAAATTGAGTTGGCGCTACCAATTAAAAATTGGTTTTGAAAATTTGTTTTAAGTGCGGAAGCGGCCGAGGAAAATATAGTGTAAAACAAACAGTTATTGGAAAATCGGATATGCGTCTAGCCTATGGATTAGAGATAATGTAGAAAGAGAATCACTACACTTATCACACTATCAATGATTTATTTCACTTGCTAGGATTCCTAGTTCCAATGATTCAAAGAGCAAACCAAACTAGATACACAACTAAGATAATTTTGGCTTAGGCAAATTATCAAACACTTGGTGTGTAAAAACACTCCAAGTGATATTTATGTTGGGTAAGTGATTCCAATTAGTCTAGTACAATATCTTATCGTACTTTGGATTCAAAAACAGAGTTTTAACTTCTTACTCAATTAATATCAAGGTTTGATAAAAGTGCTTATACAAAAATCACTTATTTTTAAGCCAAAACAAATATGCTGAAAAATTAGAGAAGACAAAGATTTGATGAGGCAGTTCCCCCGCCGTCCTCGCTTCGGGGTACGTCTGCCCTCAATTCTAAAACTAGAATTGAGATTGCTTTAATAGATATCACCTGTTGAGTATAACAATTTATACAAGGATTGCAAAGCAAATATACAACCGAATTCTCAAGACGTTGAATGTTGCTTCCACTCCTTGTTCCTTGATTCAAGGTGAATCAAGTCCTTCGATTGTTGTTGATAGACCTCCGATTCCAGCCCCTTTGTTGAATAACCCTCAGTTCTTCAAACCCTCGGCCCGGCTGATCTCAACTACAACAAATCGAACCCGAAATCTTCCCTTCAATATCGCTGAATCCGCTACTAGATTGACGAAGACTTCCTCTTCTCAATCACCTTTGCTCAGCTGAAAATTGATGAAGAATTCGTCCAAAAACCCCCAAAATCAAACCAGTCTTGGAGGACAAAACCCTAAAGGTTTTATTCAAGAAAAAACTTGTCGCAAGCTACAACCCGTACCGGATTCCCCAATCTCGGCTTCGAACGTTATCACCTTTAACCAATCACAAAGCACTTCAAAAATGGTTGTGTGTAATTGATGTGTTGTGAGATGTTGAAGATGAAGATGATGAATCTTGGACACCTATTTCACTTTTTCTTGTTCTTTGTAGACTTGAATCAATTTGTCAAATGTTAGTTGATACAAATAACTAAAATTCTATTTATAGTAACAAACCAACCAACCCACTTAACAGCTTTTCAAACACAGAGGGAATTGCCTAAAAAACTGAATTTGTGCACGAACGGTCGACCATAGCAGGTATATGCGTCGATGCATAGCCTGCAATTTTGGACAATTTGAAAAACACAACAGTATGCGTCGGCCATAGGTCGGCGTGCACTGACCCGTGGTTCATGCGCTGACCCCTGCGGTCAACTCAAGCATTTTGTGCGCTGACCCGTGGTTCATGCGCTGACCCCTGCGGTCGACTCAAGCATTTTGTGCGCTGACCCGTGAGGAAATGCACTGAGTTTTGCGCCGACCCTACGGTCGACTCAAACCCTGTAAATCTCCAAAATTTCAGATTTTTGTGGTTTTCATGCATTTTGTCATGACCACATTTTATCCACATATGTTGTATGAAATATAACAGTTTAGATGAGCATAGAAAAGGATATGATAGATGATATGTTGCATTTGTTTTGTAGAGGTGGAATCGACAATGCCGATTCATCCATGGTGGTAATTTGTCATCATCGAAACCTATGATCGTATGTTGTAAGACAGTTTGCCCTTACATACTCCCCCTTTTTGATGATGACAACCTGTGTGAAACCAAAGAAAAAACAACATGCAATATTTAAACACATTACACACACTCCCCCTTTCTTTTGTAATCTAAGGTTGGCTGCAAAACAAACTGTTAATTATTGTGAATATCTTGGCTTGGCTTTGGTACATGCTATGCTCTTCTCCCCCTTTGACAACATCAAAAAGAGAAAGAGAACTATTATTCAACATAACATGATATTCAACAGGAGATAGTGAATCATATAACAATACCATACCAAATATTATTACTGATTAAATTGAAAAAGGAGATAACATTAAACTAAATTAACAAACAAACATAACAGATAATAAGTTCAGTCAAACAACAAAAGTACAGATGCACATGCAGTTTTATGCCCTAATGGTCTCGTCCTCGATGGTAACAAATATTCGGGTTTCTGTTAGGGTCTGCCAAAGACGATATTTGGTCAGCAACACCACCTAGATACTTGAGGCCCACATCGACGGGCCGCTCTTGTCGTTCAAATGTTTCGGTGAATGCTGCATACCGTTCATTCATGCTGGTAGAGAGGTTATCGAGCCTCTCATTTTGTGCTTGAAGTTGGCTACATATATGAGCATAGCGCTCATGCTGAGTTTGTATGAATGATTGTTGAGCCAACTGCATATCTCGCATCATATCTAAGAGTTCAGAAGAATTGTCTTGCTGCGGAGGAGACGGTTGAGATTCTTCAGCACCATATTGATACGGCTGATAGAATTGTCGTTGTGTTGACCAACCCATATGTTGCCATTCACCCCAACCACCACGGTTGGGGGCATCTTCTTTAGTCTAATGGGTATTCTGAACCCAAGCGGTGTTTGTATAGTCGTGTGTGTCTTCTTGTGGAGGACTATCATGCTGCTCAAATGCTTGTCCTGCTCCTTCTTCTTTGTTTTCCTCTTGGTCTTCTTCTTCACTTTCATCACTTTCATCATATTCTTCAACACTCGTAGGAACATACCCCCTGCGAACAAATTTGTATGTTCTCCGCTCATCACACCAAAAGTATCCCATCATAGACAAAGTTTTTGGGCTGAATTCTTTATCTGAGGAAATGGAGGTATACGGAAAGGACGGATAATCAACATCGGCTGCAGTAAGAATCTCTTGAATAAAAGATCCATAAGCAAGAGTCGTTCCTCGTCTGGAGTCTCGTAAACTGAACATCCTACTAGCAATGTAGTAGGGCCAGTTTATTTTACGCTGATTTTTCAGAATATATATGAGATGAACCTCAGCCTGTTCAACTCGAGAAAGGCCACCCTTCTTAGGCCGCAGGATGCGTGACACAATCCACTGGAGAATGCGATCACCTGTTTTCAGCTTGCCGGCAGTGACAGTTCGTGGGAACGCATCACTGTTCACAATGTGGTCTAGGTAGGGTCGTTTCAGCATAGCGTTCAAAGCACTCTTAAACTCATATCCTTCTATTGTGTGAGAATCAGTTACCTCAGCAAGAGGATTTTCATCAGCAGCCAATGTCTGATCAAAATATTTATTCCAAACAACAGACTTAAAGATACCTTTCTTGTGCCGATCCTGGAGTGAAACTTTTGACCACGAAATTTGTCATGAAGGCAACTGTAGAACACATGGACCAGGTCTTCGCTATATTTAGCATTGCATTCCAGGAATTTAACAATATCGTGATACTGTAGCAGATTCAGGATTTCTACGAGATGCGTGTGTTCTGCTGTGAGTTTGTAGAATGCATGTTGCCTCACAACTCCTCTTTTACCAATGTCTTTGTTGAAGGTGTTGACAAGAGCCGGTGGAACTAATGATACAGCGGTAATGGGTAAGGAGGCAGAGGATGATTCCGTTGATCTCTTACTGGTAGGTTTGCGGGATGAGGAAGCCATGGGTAGTGATTCTGAAGCTTTTTGTGAAAGTAGAGAGAGAATGATTTGCAAGAAGGTTGGTGTAAGATTTTGAGAATGATTTGCAAGAAGGAGGTTTGCCCTTTTTATAGATGAAGATTTAGGGTTTTGGGAAGAGGAGAGGCTAGGAGACAATAGGCACTAGGTAGATGCAACTCACAATGTAGTGGGTTGAATGCACACTTAATGAGAATTTGAAATGTAAATGCATGGGAAGTTTGAACGTTTTCTGTAGAGAAAAACTGATTTTTCATGTGATGTGTCGACCATACCCTTTGCATGCGTCGACGCGTACTGTTTGAATTTTGTAAAAAAAGAAAAAATTTAAGGTGTGCGTCGACCATTGGCCTATTATGGTCGACTCATGCAGGCAAATTTTGCAGTTTTTCACTGTTATGCACATATGCTCACATGTTTGATGCATAAATAGAATGCCACACAACAATAAACAACCAGACAGATATGGTATGCGAAACAAGTCATATATATACAATATTATCATGTAATATAACTATTTAGCCATGAAGGTTGGGAGAGAGAGATGGGTAAAGGAACAATATCACCTCGATGCCGGAATAACTTGATGAATAATATACTTGTGCTTGCAACAACATTAACTTGTTAGAAGTACAAGATTATAGTTTTAAATGAAATAAGATAAAGCAAGAAATTTATAACGCCCGTTCCGAAATGTCGAGAATACCAAGTTCTCGGCGAATATGAAAGAAAGGCTCAGTAGCTAGCGGCTTTGTGAAAATGTCCGCTAGTTGATTTTTAGTGTTAACATGTTCAAATACAACATCACCTTTCTCTACATGATCCCGAAGAAAGTGGTGTCGAATTTCGATATGTTTGGTGCGAGAATGCAACACAGGATTTTTGGTAAGATTAATGGCACTTGTATTGTCACAGAAAATGGGAATACGTTCGAGTTTGAGATTAAAATCCAATAATTGTTGCTTAACCCATAGGATTTGAGCACAACAACTACCGGCGGCAATGTATTCTGCTTCGGCGGTTGACAAAGCAACTGAAACTTGTTTCTTGCTATGCCAACTGACCTAGGAATTTGAAAATAGATGACAAGTACCACTAGTGCTTTTCCTATCTGATTTGCAACCGGCAAAATCGGAATCGGAGAAACCTACCAATGAGCAATCATTACCTTTGGAATACCATAGTCCATACTTTGGAGTACCGGATAGGTATCGAAGTATTCGTTTGACAGCTTTTAGATGGGATTCCTTGGGACATGATTGATATCTTGTGCACATACACACGATAAACATAATGTCGGGACAAGAAGCCGTAAGATAGAGAAGTGATCCAATCATACCTCTATACATTTTTACCTCTACGTCCTTGCCGTTTTCATCTTTATTCAAGTTTGCACATGTTGGCATGGGGGTGTCAATGGCCTTGGCTTTTGCCATGTCAAATCTCTTGATAAGGTCCAAACAATACTTTGTTTGACTCACGAATGTTCCTTCATTGAGTTGTTTAATTTGCAAACCGGGAAAGTATGTGAGCTCCCCCATCATACTCATCTCGAATTCACCCTGCATAAGATCTGAAAACTCTCTCACGAGATCATGTTAGTAGACCCAAATATAATATCGTCAACGTAAATTTGTACTAATATCAAGTGCTTTCCTTAACGTTTAATAAAGAGGGTTGTGTCAACCTTTCCTCTTGAGTAACCTTGATCAAGTAAAAATTTACTTAGTCGCTCATACCAAGCTCTAGGAGCTTGTTTGAGACCATATAAAGCCCTTTTTAGTTTGTAAACATGATCGGGATACTCATGAGATTCAAAACCCGGAGGTTGTGTGACGTAGACCTCTTCATTTATGTAACCGTTAAGGAACGCACTCTTAACATCCATTTGGAAAAGTTTAAAGTCTTTCGCACAAGCGAAGGCAAGGAGAAGGCGTATAGCCTCGAGTCGGGCAACCGGCACATAAGTTTCCTCATAGTCGATGCCTTCCTCTTGGTTATACCCTTGCGCGACTGAACGCGCCTTGTTACGGGTTATTACCCCGTTTTCGTCCAACTTGTTCCTAAACACCCATCGGGTACCGATTACTCAATGACCTCGCGGAGGAGGGCAAGGTCCCAAACCTCATTTCTAGTGAACTGATTTAGTTCCTCCTGCATTGACAAAAACCAGTGTTCATCGAGTAGGGCTTCTTTAGGGTTTTTAGGTTCCATTTGTGAAACAAAAGCGAAGTGATAACAGAAATTACTTAGCTTCGATCGAGTTGTAACACCCTTTGAGATATCTCCGAGAATGTTGTCAATTGGATGGTCTTTGGGAGACTTCCAAGCTTGAGGGAGATCATCGTTTGAAGGCGGATGAGCTACCTCGGTTTCCTCATGATGTCCATCTTTATCCTCCTCAACTTTGACTCTGTCGGGTTGATCAATCCCCGGCTCGCCACCCTTGAGTATGTCTTCCGTAGATGTACCTGCACCATGAACAACACTACCCTTTCCGACGTTTCTCGGATAGGATTCGTCAAAAGTGACATGTACAAACTCTTCCACAGCAAGTAATCGTTTATTATATATTCTATATGCTTTACTCGATTGAGAGTATCCGAGGAAGATACCTTCGTCGGCCTTGGAATCGAATTTGCCCAAGTTTTCCTTTCCGTTATTTAATACAAAACATTTGCAACCGAAAACATGTAAGTGAGAAACATTTGGCTTTCGCCCTTTTAAAAGCTCATACGGTGTTTTATTTAAAATGGGGCGAATGAGCACCCTATTCAAAACATAACACGCCGTACTAATGGCGTCGACCCAAAAATATTTTGGTAAACCACTTTCGTTAATCATTGTTCTTCCCAATTCTTCCAAAATTCGATTTTTACGCTCCACAACCCCATTTTGTTGAGGAGTACGTGGAGCGGAGAAGTTATGATTGATACCATGGTTACCGCAATATTCTTCAAATAAATGGTTTTCGAACTCACCCCCATGGTCGCTTCTAATTGAAACAATGTTTGTATTTAATTTATTTTGAGAAAGCTTAGCAAACCTTTCAAAGGCGGCGAACGTATCGCTCTTGCTTACTAAAAAGATAGTCCAACAAAATCTAGAAAAATCGTTCACTATTACGAAACCGTAATAATTTCCTCCTAGACTTTTAATCCTAGACGGCCCAAATAAGTCCATATGTAGAAGTTCGAGAGGTCTCGTTGTTGAAACGATATTTTTGGATTTAAATGAGATTCTCGTTTGCTTCCCTTTTTGACAAGCATCACAAAGGTGATCCTTGGTGAACTTTATTTTGGGGAGACCTAAGACTAGATCTTTTGAGACTACTTTATTTAGTAAGTCAAAGTTAACATGTGCTAAACGCCTATGCCATAACCATGAATCTTCACTCATTGTTATAAGGCATTTGTCACTTGTTAACGATACTTCGTTCAAGTCTAACATATAGACATTATTCACTCGCAGGCCATTAAACATACTCTTCTTATCATCATTATGTATAATTTTGCAACAATCTTTTGAAAAAGATACATTATATCCTTTGTCACATAATTGACTGATGCTGAGTAGATTGTGTTTAAGACCTTCGACAAGCAATATATCAGAAATAGTAGTGGAAAAAGGGTTACCTACACTACCTTTACCTAGTATTGCTCCGCGGTTGTTGTCACCATAGGTTACATATCCTTTCTTCTTAGCCACGAAGTCAATGAAGAGTGATATGTCTCCTGACATGTGCCTTGAGCATCCACTGTCGAGAACCCATCTTCTCTCGGTGGTCTCGAGGCATTGTACCTATGGAAATGCAATTAACACGAGAAGGTACCCAATGGCTTATTGGGTCCTAAATGGTGAGTAACGAAATGGTTGCATTTGGGAAGTCATTGATAAATGCCTTTAGGAACTAAGAATCTCTTAAACCTGCATTTAGCAATGGAGTGGCCTTTCTTGCAACAATAAAGACAAGAGAAATTAGCATTTTGATTGCCTTTGCTATCTTCATCCTTTATAACATATTTATATTTTTGATATGGATTAACCATACTTTTGCGAAAGTTTGATTTATCGATTGCAAAGGTAATCTTGGGCTCAAGAGCTTTGTTAAGTTTGGTCTTTAGGTTTCTTACTTCACCTTGCCAAATATAACAAGTATCACACTCAAAGTTGATTATTCTATTTCTAAGGTCCTCACAACCTGCTTTTGTGCTTTCTACCATAGAAGCTTTGAGTGCCTCAAGTTTCCTTTCGGATTCTCGAATTTTTTGTTCCAAATGGATAAAAATTTGGTTATTTGAGGCAAGCCTATTAAAGGCCTCTTTAGCTTCACAGTGTAAAGTATCAAATGCAGCTTATAATTCATGATGAGACATACTAGAGGATTTTTCATATTTAGCATGTCGTACCTGTTTCTTTTTGTTCTTTTGATGAGCAGAGAGGTATAGGTTTGCAGCTTCATCTTCATCACTAGAACTTTCATCATCGGAGGAGTCGCTATCGCTTTCCCAAGCTATGTATGCTCTCCTTGGCTTTGATGATTTCTTGTGTGATTTGTATGATTCCTTTTCCTTTGTCTTCTTGTTCATCGGACAGTCCAGTTTGTAATGACCGGGCATCCCACAAGTGTAGCACGACCCTCTAGTCTTTTTGCCTTTTGAGTCATCATCTTTAGAGTACCTCGATTGTTTCCGGAAGTTTACCAAGTTCTTCTCGGAATGTTGGATGTCGTTCTTTCTCACGTAACGATTGTAACGTTTAACGAACAACCCCATATCTTCGCTCTTGTCCTCTTCTTCTTCGTCGCTCGAGGAATAATCACTTTGCTCTTTTGCTTGAGACTTCGAGGAGGAAGTCTTAAGAGCTATATATTTCTTTTCACTCACCTTTGTTTTGTCCTTCTTTTCTTTCTTTTCGTGTTGTTCTAGGCTCAAAAGTACTTGTTCGTGCTCTTGTAGTTTTCCAAATAATGTTGTCAAGTCTAATACGGTAAGATCATTTGCTTCTTTGATGGCGGTCACTTTCGGCTGCCATTCCCTATTAAGACATCTCAAGATCTTATTAGTAGCAACATCATTGGAAACCGGCCTACCTAGTGAATGTAATCGATTGATGAGATAAGTAAATCTCTTTTGCATGTCAGCAATGGTTTCCCCTTGCTCCATGAAAAAGAGATCAAACTCCTGTGTTAGTGTGTTGATTCTTGCCAACTTAACATCGTTCGTCCCCTCATGGGCGATTTGTAGTGAATCCCACATGGCCTTAGCAGTAGGACAATGGGATACACGATAGTATTCATCTACACCTAATGAGGAGATTAGGATATTTTTGGCTTTCCAATCATAATTGTATTTCTTTTCATCATCATCGGTCCATTGTGCTTCGGGCTTTGGCACTAATTCATCATTCTCATTGGTCATGGTTATTTCAATTGGACCATTGAGCATAACGTTCCATATTTTTCTATCTATGGAATTTATGTGCTCCTGCATATAGTCTTTCCAATAACTATAATTTTAACCATTGAAAACGGGAGCTCTATTATAAGCCCCTTTAGGTTCGTTAGCCATTTTCTATCAAAGTTATATTTTGAAGCACGGAGTGAACCGGTGCTCCTGATACCACTTGTTAGACTATGGCACGGATCTAGAAGGGGGGGGGGGTTGAATAGATCCTAATTAAAATTGAGTCGGCGCTACCAATTAAAATTTGGTTTTAAGTGCGGAAGCGGCTGAGGAAAATATAGTCCAAAACGAACAGTTAATGGAAAACCGGATATGCGTCTAGCCTATGGATTAGAGATAATGTAGAAAGAGAATCACTACACTTGTCACACTATCAATGATTTATTTCACTTGCTAGGATTCCTAGTTCCAATGATTCAAAGAGCAAACCAAACTAGATACACAACTAAGATAATTTTGGTTTAGGCAAATTATTAAACACTTGGTGTGTAAAAACACTCCAAGTGATATTTATGTTGAGTAAGTGATTCCAATTAGTCTAGTACAATATCTTATTGTACTTTGGATTCAAAAACAGAGTTTTCACTTCTTACTCAATTAATATCAAGGTTTGATAAAAGTGCTTATACAAAAATCACTTATTTTTAAGCCAAAACAAATATGCTGAAAAATTAGAGAAGACAAAGATTTGATGAGGCAGTTCCCCCGCCGTCCTCGCTTCGGGGTACGTCTGCCCTCAATTCTAAAACTAGAATTGAGATTGCTTTAATAGATATCACCTGTTGAGTATAACAATTTATACAAGGATTGCAAAGCAAATATACAACAGAATTCTCAAGACGTTGAATGTTGCTTCCACTCCTTGTTCCTTGATTCAAGGTGAATCAAGTCCTTCGATTGTTGTTGATAGACCTCCGATTCCAGCCCCTTTGTTGAATAACCCTCAGTTCTTCAAACCCTCAGCCCGACTGATCTCAACTACAACAAATCGAACCTGAAATCTTCCCTTCAATATCGCTGAATCCGATACTAGATTGACGAAGACTTCCTCTTGTCAATCACCTTCGCTCAGCTGAAAATTGATGAAGAATTCGTCCAAAAACCCCCAAAATCAAACCAGTCTTGGAGGCCAAAACCCTAAAGGTTTTATTCAAGAAAAAATCTGTCGCAAGCTTCAACCCGAACCGGATTCCCCAATCTCGGCTTCGAACGTTATCACCTTTAACCAATCACAAAGCACTTCAAAAATGGTTGTGTGTAATTGATGTGTTGTGAGATGTTGAAGATGAAGATGATGAATCTTGGACACCTATTTCACTTTTTCTTGTTCTTTGTAGACTTGAATCAATTTGTCAAATGTTAGTTGATACAAATAACTAAACTTCTATTTATAGTAACAAACCAACCAACCCACTTAACAACTTTTCAAACACAGAGGGAATTGCCTAAAAAACTGAATTTGTGCACGAATGATCGACCATAGCAGGTCTATGCGTCGATGCATAGCCTGCAATTTTGGACAATTTGAAAAACACAACAGTATGCGTCGACCATAGGTCGGCGTGCGCTGACCCGTGGTTCATGCGCTGACCCCTGCGGTCGACTCAAGGATTTTGTGTGCTGACCCGTGGTTCATGCGCTGACCCCTGCGGTCGACTCAAGCATTTTGTGCGCTGACCTGTGAGGAAATGCACTAAGTTATGCGCCGACCCTACGGTCGACTCAAACCCTGCAAATCTGCAAAAATTCAGATTTTTGTGGTTTTCATGCATTTTGTCATGACCATATTTTATCCACATATGTTGTATGAAATATAACAGTTTAGATGAGCATAGAAAAGGATATGATAGGTGATATGTTGCATTTGTTTTTTAGAGGTGGAATCGACAATGTCGATTCATCCATGGTGGTAATTTGTCATCATCGAAACCTATGATCGTATGTTGTAAGACAGTTTTCCCTTACAAAAAGTACATAGCTGACGACTCTACTCTTTTTCCGCGCCACTCTTTTCGCGTTTGTAATTGGATTCGGGAAATCCGGGGAGCGACAGCCGCATCTTGAGAATCTGGAAACAATCAACCTGGGGTCTAAAGAATGTGTGCGAGAAGTAAAGATTGGGGCACTCCTGGAAGAGTCTGTTAAGAAGGGGTTGATTGAGTTGCTACGAGAATACGTCAACGTCTTTGCCTGGTCACATGAAGACATGCCTGGTCTAGATACAGATATTGTGCAACATTTCTTGCCTTTGAAGCCTGAGTGCGTGCCTGTGAAGCAGAAGCTCAGGAGAACTCATCCTGATATGGCAGTAAAGATCAAAGAGGAAGTTCAGAAGCAAATTGATGCGGGGTTTCTAGTGACTTCTACATATCCTCAATGGGTGGCCAATATTGTGCTCGTGCCTAAGAAAGATGGAAAAGTCCGAATGTGTGTGGACTATAGAGACTTGAATAAAGCTAGCCCGAAAGATGATTTCCCTCTACCACATATTGATATGTTGGTAGATAATACAACTAAATTCAATGTCTTCTCGTTTATGGATGGATTTTCCGGATATAATCAGATTAAAATGGCATCTGAGGATATGGAGAAGACAACATTCATCACACCTTGGGGAACATTCTGTTATCGAGTGATGCCCTTCGGTTTGAAGAACGCTGGAGCCACGTATCAACGAGCTATGACTACCTTGTTTCACGATATGATGCACAAGGAGATCGAGGTATATGTTGATGACATGATTGCAAAGTCCATAACGGAAGTTGAACATGTAGAACACTTGTTGAAGCTTTTTCAACGTTTGAGGAAGTATAAGCTTCGTCTGAATCCTAACAAGTGTATATTTGGGGTCCGTTCCGGCAAGTTATTGGGCGTTATTGTCAACGAAAGAGGTATGGAGGTTAATCCTGCAAAGGTCAAGGCAATACAAGATATGTCTGTGCCCAAGACTGATAAGTAAGTCCGAGGTTTTCTTGGCCACTTGAATTATATTTCCAGATTCATATCCCACATGACTGCCACATGTGCACCAATATTCAAGCTCCTCCGGAAAGATCAGTCTCATGATTGGACCGAGGATTGCCAAAAGGCCTTTGACAGTATTAAGGAGTATTTGTCTGAGCCTCCGATTCTGTCTCCACCTGTGGAAGGGAGACCGTTGATTATGTATCTGACAGTTCTTAAAGATTCAATGGGTTGTGTTCTAGGTTAGCAAGACGAATCAGGGAAGAAAGAATATGCTATCTACTACCTGAGTAAAAAGTTCACTGATTGTGAGTCTCGATACTCGATGCTTGAGAAGACATGATGTGCTTTGGCTTGGGCTGCTAAGCGCTTACGCCAGTATATGTTGAATCATACGACTTGGTTGATATCCAAAATGGATCAAATCAAGTATATCTTTGAGAAGCCTGCTTTAACTAGGAGAATTGCCCGTTGGCAGATGTTGTTGTCTAAGTATGATATTGAGTATCGAGCTCTGAAAGCTAAAAAAGGTAGTATCTTGGCTGACCATTTGGCACATCAACCAATTGAAGATTACCAATCTGTTCAGTATGACTTCCCAGATGAGGAAATTCTGTATTTGAAAATGAAAGATTGCAATGAGCCTACGCTTGATGAAGGGCCAGAGCTTGGTTCCAGATGGAGCATGGTGTTTGATGGCGCTGTAAATCAATATGGAAATGGTATTGGGGCAGCGATTATTACTCCTCAGGGCACACATTTTCCTTTTACAACAAGGCTAACTTTCAAATGCACGAATAATATGGCTGAGTATGAGGCCTGTATTATGGGATTGGAAGAATGTATTGATCTTAGGATCAAGCATCTTGATGTTTATGGTGATTCGGCCCTTGTTGTTAATCAGATTAAGGGTGAATGAGAGACGAATCAGCCTGGCCTCATCCCATATAGAGATTATGCGAGGAGGATTTCAACATTCTTTACTAAGGTTGACTTCCATCATATTCCTCGAGATGAGAACCAGATGGCAGATGCTCTTGCTACACTTGCTTCGATCATCGTGGTTAGACTTTGGAATGAAGTTCCCAATATCACTATAATGCGCTTGGACAGACCAGCTCATGTATTTGCAGTAGAGGAGGTGCAAGATGATAAGCCATGGTATTATGATATCAAGTGTTTTCTTCATATCCAGATTTACCCGCTCGGGGCATCTGTAAAAGACAGAAAGACTTTGAGGAGATTATCAGACAGTTTCTACCTCAATGGCGATGTGCTTTATAAGAGGAATTTTGACATGGTTCTGCTCAGATGCATGGATAGACACGAAGCAGACCTGTTAATGACTGAGGTCCATGAGGATTCATTTGGTACTCATTCCAATGGACATGCCATGGCTAGAAAGATGTTGAGAGCAGGCTACTATTGGCTGACAATGGAGTCTGATTGCTGCAAATATGTGAAGAAATGCCACAAGTGTCAGATTTATGCGGATAAGATTCATATTCCCCCGACACTTCTGAATGTGATTTCATCTCCATGGCCTTTCTCCATGTGGGGAATTGACATGATTGGCATGATAGAGCCGAAAGCGTCCAACGGACACAAATTTATTCTCGTAGCAATTGATTACTTCACCGAGTGGGTTGAAGCGGCGTCATATGCAAACGTGACCAGGAAGGTGGTTGTGAAGTTTATCAAGAATCAACTCATATGCTGTTATGGTGTGCCAGACAAGATCATTACTGATAATGGATCTAACTTGAACAACAAGATGATGAAAGAGCTGTGTAGCGAGTTCAAGATTGCACAGCATAATTCTTCTCCTTATAGACCCAAGATGAATGGGGTTGTTGAAGCTACTAATAAGAATATCAAGAAGATTATCCAGAAGATGGTTGTTACATACAAGGATTGGCACGAGATGCTGCCATTTGCCTTGCATGGGTATCGTACATCTGTCCGCACTTCAATAGGGGCAACCCCTTTCTCTCTTGTTTACGGCATGGAGGTTGTGCTCCCAGTAGAGATGGAGATCCCATCAATGAGAGTCTTGATGGAAGTCAAGTTGACTGATGCTGAATGGGTTCAGAATCATTATGACCAACTGAATTTGATAGAAGAGAAGAGATTGACTGCCATGTGCCATGGTCAATTATATCAACAAAGGATGAAGAAAGCCTTTTATAAGAAGGTCAAACCTCGTGTGTTCCGAGACGGTGACCTTGTGCTCAAGAAAGTTTTGTCTTTCGCGCCCGATTCCAGGGGCAAGTGGAATCCAAACTATGAAGGACCATATGTTGTTAAGAGAGCCTTTTCAGGCGGTGCTTTAGTACTTACAACTATGGATGGGGAGGATTTCACTCGTCCTGTGAATTCAGATGCAGTCAAGAAATACTTCGCCTAAAAAATAAAAACAGAATAGCTCGCTAAGTTGAATACCCGAAATGGCGGCTTAGGCAAAAAATGAGCGTCTCGATGGATTGAAAACCCGAAAGGGCGATCCAGGCAAAAGTTAGAGACATATAAAAAATGAGTATGTATCCCTCTAGATTGAGTACCTCACCCTGGGGCAATCTAGGCAAAAGTTAGGGATTTGGCAAGTAACTGCATCCTGACAAGACTTTGTTCTACAAGCTGTCATTTGTCAGAGATTCTCACTCAGTCATTGTCAACTGAAGCTTCAAATACATCGGATTCAGAGTTGGTGGAGAAATGGTCATTATGTTCAATGTATCCCTTTTCCAATATATATCCCCAATTTCAAATTTGTAAAGATTTATGGAGTCTTGCCATTTGCAGACCACCATTCCATCAAATAAATTTGAGCCTTTATCCAATTATTTGCACTCTTATTTGTTCAACAAATGTTTTGCACGTTTTAATTGAGAAATATCATTGTTTTAAACAAATAAACTTTCATAACTTGTTTTAAACAAAGTGAACATTCACAATGATAAAAAGATACTTGGGATGTCTTTAGTGCTCTCCCGAAGATGGTATGATTCCCAACAGGGTAAGACATTTGTTCATATTCCTGGCATGCTTGTATCCTCTTCCTCTGGAGCCTTTTGTGGTTTTTCTCCCGAGTAGAGAGTTTGGTAAAGATATTCATCCCTCTTTCCTTCAGTAGAGTAGTGATCCTTCCTCCTCGGCAAATGTGATCTATTTGGTAGTGCAGTATTTGGTGATGACCTTGGAAGCTTCTGATTTGGTGGTTATTCCCCACAGAGATCCATCCTCCCCTCTGATAATTTCCCCAGTAAAGTTGCTTCTGTGGCAGATTTTATCTGTGTGATAATCCTGTCCCCAGCTGGAATGACTGATGTCCATTCCCCTGCCGAGATCTGTGTTTCCTGGTATCTCTTGCCCCCACCAGATTGGATGTTCTCCAGTGAGCCTGGCTTTCTCTCTCGAGATGTAGTACCGAATGTTTGTTCGTCGATCAGTGGACCTCTTTGTGTTAGATATGTCTTTTTTGTCAGCATTCATCATACATAAACCACACATATATGCATATGATTTTAAACATTCAGATATTCATGTTGCATTCTTTGCCATATATCTTTGTTTGATATCTCCTGCTAGTTGGTAATATATTTCCCAAGCAGATGTTTGTGTCTGATCTCCCCATGAAGAGTCAGCCCCATAAGCAGAAAGTGCTTATCCTTTCTTCCATATTGCCCACTGAGTTATGTCCTCGTGGATGATTGTTATTTCAGTTTCCTCCCAGAATATATATATTAGGATGGAATTCCCCTTGAGTTATATCCTCATAGGGATGAGTCTTGTTTCATCGTGCCTCTCTAGTTTGTTCCTAGATTGGCTTCTTGAGTTTTTCCCGCACTTCCCCGTAGTTTAGATGAATGATTGCTCAGTAACTAGTAATTATCCATCTTTTCCCCGACAGAGTCTGTGGTTTTCTACCCTTATACCGGTAGTTGTAAACCCTATTTTTATCCCTTTGCAGAGTTAACCTTACTTTTGTTCCTCCTAACCGTTGACGGTAACTCTTCCGCGGTTTTCTACCCAGTATCCGGTAGATGTAATCCCCTCCTTTACGGTTATCTTTATCCAATATTTGGTACTGATAGTCCTTCACCCTTTTTGAGTATATCTCCCAGTAACCGGTGATATATCTCTTGGATCTTTGCCTTTGTCATTTACCTTTTGTTGGTAATGATTGCTTCTCCCCTTTTGGTCGGTCATCATTTTATACCTAGTATTCGGTATCCCGATGTCTTTTCTTTTCTATTGATTTATCCTTTATTAACCTAGTAACCGGTTGTGGATAATCTTCCATGCGAGTATGTTATCTAAGTTCTGACAGTAATAGGTGTAACACCTCAAAATTTGCCCTCCTCTCTTGGGACTAGCTTAACATATTGCATTGCATTTCTTAGGTCATTAGGCATTGCATAATTGCATATCATTTGGTAACATGGAGCAAGTCCTCCTCCTAGGTCTTGGAATGAAGATAAGAGGTTGGGATTCAAGCCTGAGGGTTTATGGACTGATCACTGATCATCTGAGGATGTGTGTCTCAAATTAGGGTTTCATGATTTCTCAAGGGGATTGAGCTTGATCTTGGTTGTTATGATACATCGTCATCATCATGGTCTTGTTATCATCCAAGAGATTCAAGAGATTGATCAGACACCTTGGGATTAGGGTTTTGACCTCTGGTCAACCCTAATCAGTTTAATCAGTTGTATTGGGCCAATCAGGGCATGACATGGATATGGGGTCTACAATGGATATGGGGATCATCACATGATTGTATGGAGCTTATGGAAGCTAGGGTTTCATCATTGAGCCATTTCATCAGGAGTTTGAGGCTCAACTTGATCAGTGCATAGCCAAATTCATCTATCAATCAAAAAAGTCAACTGTGGTCAACTGTGCCTGAAATGATGGATTTGGAGGTGGGAGAGGGTTAGATACACTTCATTCATGTTGAAACAAGTTTCATTTGACATTTCAAACATCAAGAATGAAGAAAATAAAGTCAGGAGAAAACTTTCCAAAAATGGAAAGTGACTTGTAATGAAAGTTTCCAAAAATGGAAAGTTTTTCATCTCAAAATTACATGTCCAAAAATGCTTCAAATGAAATTTTGTCCAACATGAAAGTTGTAGATCCTGCTCTCACCTTTCCAAGAAGTCCAAGAACATGAATTTCTCATGTATGGTTGGCAAGTTGTGGTCCAATCATTTTCCAAAAATGCCTAAATTCAAAGTGGCATAACTTTCACATGGAATGGCCAAAATGGATGATCTTTCTTTGAGCAAACCCCATTTCACATTTACTTTCATGATGCATCATCAAATTTCATCAAAAATAATCATGGCAAAAAGTCATTTTTCAAGTGGATTATTTGAAAATTGGTGGGGAAATAGGTGAAATTTCAAAATACAAGGTTTTTGCACACAAAGCTCATTCCGACACTTCACAAATGACAATTAGAACTTGCTTGAACTGTCATTGCACTGTTACATTGCTTAATTTGGAAAAGGACCTTTTGGACATAACACTTGAAATTGCATTTTCACTAATACACTTGATTTTTGCTAATTGTGATTAAGAGATGGATTAGGCATTGGTATATAACATTAATCATAACAGAAATCATAATCACATTCACATTTCTCTGGATCTAACTACTTTTCCCTCCAAAAACCTCTCAATTCTCCAAAATTTTCACACACTTTTTTCATCATTTCTCATTGATTTCTTTATCAATCTTGCTCGTGCTTGTTGGATTCACCTTCTATAATCATCCTTGAGGAACTGTTTTGCAAAATCAAGGCCAGAACATAGAAGAATTTGGACTGTCATAACCTCACACTTCCATGGCAAAGTGAAGATTCTTGCATCTAGTGCTGTTTTGAGCTGAGCTATTCGTGTCATTCAACTCCTACATCAACAAGCTTCATCTGTTTTCACATTTTACACCTGGAAAAGCGCGATTCAACATTTGCCATCTCCATAAGGTCAGATTTCGAATTCCTTAATTGCTTGAATTGAGATGTGGTTTGTGTAGATCTTTCAACGTAGAGTAGCATGCAACTTGTGATTTTGATTTTGGTTGAGTATCGAGTGAGTTATCGTGATTTGAACGTTTGGATAGGAAACTTAAATCGATCGATCACGTTGATACGTTGAGAGTTAGGTTAAATGCTTGCCATATCCATGATGTATGTGTTCAGACGAATCCATTGATGTATAGCATGATTATTTTGGTTGAGTTTCGTTCATGTGCATTTTCTGAAAAATTCTGTTGTGGTGTTTGTTGAAGATGATGAAGAATACGTGTTTGATCCGGATTTGTCCATTTCCATTTCAAATTCGTGTTTCCCTCCGGATCTGGCCAATGAGAACGCGCCACTGCATTAATGAATACGGCGTCGTTTTGCTCTCGTGCTTAAGAATTACAAAACTGCCATTTTCAGATTAATTCATTTCATTATTTCTTATTCTTTTTTCAGTTCCATTTCATTTTCATCCATGAACTTCAAAAATTCATAAGTGATTCATTTTCTGTCCAAATTTTGTGAGGTTTTTTGCATTATTCTCCTTGTGATGTGTAGTTTTTAATGGTGATTTTTAATATTTTTGTGCACATGTGAATTTTAAAATTGTCTAGGGATTGTTTGGATGTGTTCCATGTGTATATGTTTTGCCATTTCACTCATAAAATGATGATGCTTCCATAGAAATGCTTGAAATTGTTTGTGCATGTTCTGGACTCTTTGCTGGTGATTTTGATGTATAGTTTGCAATTTTTGGATCCCTGGTTGATGAGATATGAATTTTTTATTAGAGGTGTGACAATTTGTGTCACACCATGCTTGGTGAATTTCATGATTTTATTTGATGTGCTTGTGAACATTGGATTGAGCCAAATTTTTGCATGATTGAGAATATGGATGTTGAGAATTCATGGGAATTTTTCTGGGTTTATTGATGGCATTTCCTATTTGATTGGGATTTTATCTCCTGTTTGGTCATTTGTTGATTTTTTGTGACACATGTTTGTATTTGATTTGTGAAATTCTGGTTATTGATTGTATGAGTGTGAAATTTGGTATGAGCATTGTAGACACATTATAGGTCATTGTGGTTTTGATCCCATTCATTTATCATATTTCATTTCTGTTTTATGATTATTGGAAGTTGATGCTTGTTTTGAGGCCTTGTGTTGGCTTGCTTGAACTTGTCTGAACTTTATGAATTTAATTTCCCTACTTCCACTTGTCCAAATTGCATGAAAATTAATATGCTACTCATTGAATGGGTTCTGTTTAGACTTGAATTTTTGTGGAATTTATTGAGCTGTTTTGATATTGATTTGATGGTGATCATTCTGTTTGGTCCTTTGAGGTTGCAAATTGCATGGTTGGTGCCTTTTCTTTTATGAAATGATGATGATGAATGATATGAGCAGGGGACCAATGGGATTTGTTTCTAATTTGTTTGATTGTGATTTTGATTAATTTTCACTTGCTGTTTTGGATTTTTCATCTCCTTTTGACCCTAGGCTTGTCCTAGTGGTCTTGTTTCTCACTTTTGAATTGTGTTTCAGGTTGAGATGCAAATGCTTTAAGGAGAAAAATGCAAGTTGATTAAATTGAGTTTGGTTGCTTGTTGTAAACTAACTTGTGTGTTTTGTAGGATGCTTGGCTCACTTGAGTTGATTGTGCTCTGCACATTGCATTGGTTGATTGTATTGTCTGTTGATTCTTAACTTGTCTGTTTTGACTGTGTGATTGGTATACTGACTGTACTTGATTGATTTCAGGTACCATAGTCGCTTTAGTTCTTTAAGAACTTGCTGTGCTGCTGCTTGGTTGTATAAACCAGTTGAGGTAGACTCTCTTGTCTCCATGTAGTCTGGAAGACCTGGCTTGTTATTTAGCCAGGCAACTGTCTGAAGTCCTCCTTAAGAGGCGATGTTTGTGATTGTTTAAACTTTGTCCCCAAGCAGGTAAAGACCTCTATGAGGCAATTGGCGGAACCCAAGGGATGTGCAATCCATCCCCCGCTATTCTGTTGAGTCGTCCCTCTGCTCACACCACTGTGTTGATGCATTGGGACATTAACCCAAGATCAGTTGAGTCCGAGTCTTGAGTGTAGAAGGGTTCCTACTTCCTGAACCCACGCTCCTTTGTCTGAAGCTCTCCCTGGCCAGGGATAAGAGCTGTGAAGTCTCATCTTCACTCACCTTTCATCTGCTTCACCCTGACTCTCAATGTCAGGGTTAAGAGCGAACACTACCCTGTACAGTTGACTTGCCTCGGCAGTCCACCCTTGTTTGAGCCTCACTTGACTGGATATAGTGTGTGCTACTTGTGAATGTTTGCTTTATTTTGATTGAGCATGTGTGTTTTGCTTTTCCTGGTTAGGATTAGCTTGCTGTTGTGCAAGTAGATAGAAACCATAACATAGGGCAATGATGCATGATAACACCTAGGCTCGAGTCCAGCTCCCTAGTAGTGTGTCTCCCTTTGTATCTGGTTAGAATTTCTTTCCCGTTCAGGGGAACTACGTCGCCCTGATCCTCATACCAGATGAGGTACGTAGGCAGGAGACCGTGCGAGGTCTCTCCGGGCACTTTTTTTCTTTTTGTGTGTGTTTGCTTGACAGTTGCTAGGCTCGAATGCCTGACTCCTTAGCAACTTGTTGTTTGTTTCTTCTTGTGTGTCAGGATATGGATGTAAGCCCAGCGATTGGTTGTCTGTATCCTGAGTGTGTTTGTTTGGTTTGGAAGCCGATGTAAGTCCAGCGATTGGCGTTCGGGTTCCAGGTTTGCCTGTGTTTGTGTGTGTCTTGTTTGGCGTGCGTGAGCCGAACTACGGCAGCTCTGATTCTCGTTCCAGACGAGATACGTAGGCATAGGATGCGATATCTTAGCGAGCCCTCTTCCCCCTTTTCCCACCTGTGTTGTCTTCGGTGTGTGTGTGTGATGTTTGTTTAGCAACCTTTTCTATCTTTTAGAGCGTGGATCCCGTCGAGTACGACGGACGTGAGGGGTGCTAATACCTTCCCCTTGCGTAACCGACTCCCGTACCCTTTCTCTTTGGTCGCGAGACCATGCTTTTTCCAGGTTTACTCTGAGCGTTTCCTTTCCCTCTTTTGGGATAAATAACGCACGGTGGCGGCTCTGTGTTGTTTTTGTTTCAGCCCGCCGGTTGTTTTTCGCGGATGCGTCAGCTGGCAACTCTGCTGGGGACTCTATAAGATGTTGACCTGTACTGGTCCATCTTCCCTAAGCGAGTCTCTCCTAGCGTTCTAGGATAGTTTAGGTTGCTTGTGCTCTATTTATTGCATTTATTATTCCGATTGTGTATATATTTGCATATATGTCTGCATGCATCATACTATCATGTTGTTGTCCTCCGTGCAGGTGGTTCCTCTGTTGGGGTGGGTGTTCTGAGTGGGGCTAAAACCCAGGCCCGAGTATACACCTAGGATTAGTGTGGTCTCACGTTCCTCACATGCTGGTTGGGCATGCTGTTGCGACGTGACATACCACAAGTCGGACGAGGTTCATCTGAGAGTGCTCTTCCTCAGTGGGGTTTTCCACTCTGGTTGGGTTACCTCTTTTGAACTATTGACTCTGGTGACCGATCATTTTCCGGATCTTTGGTTTAGACGGTCTTAAGGGAGCTACAATGGCACACCCGAAAGGGCAAACCCATTGAGTATCTCTGCCCGATTGTCGAGACTATTATCCGCCTTAGGATGACCTGATTAGAATTTACCTGTGAGGGGAGGGGTGATTCTTACAGATGCATTGTTCTGTTGGTGACTTTGATGGTGGCTATTGGTTCCGCGGATCAGAGTCCTATTTATAAGTCGGATTTATGGCCATTTATTTCTGGGACGCCGGAGTGTTGTCCGAGTTATTTATCAGTGGGGATCCGTTTATTTCAGGATTCCCCGGGCCGATTCAGAGGATTATGCTTATCTGCTCAGAGTTTGTCTGATGATGATGGTGATGTATCTTCCGTTTATTTCGGAACCCTTGAGTTGGATTTATGGTTACATATTCCTTCAGATGGTGGTGATCAGTTCAGAGATCAGGGTTGTGACTCAGAGCAACAGATGATCAGATGACTTGGAGGATGGCAATGCATTGCATTCATTCATCAGCATCATTACATCTTGCATTTACCTGCATCTAACACATGTTTATCCATATGTAGGGACATTTTTGATCGAGACCCTGGTTGAGAGACTTTCTGCTCAGATATGAGAAGGCCCGGTTTGAAGGATGATGTCGCTTACAGTTTCTTTGACCCAGAGATCGGTGGGCTAAAGGATATGATAGCATTGATTGCACCCGACCATGTGGGGTTGTTTCGTGAGATGTATGGGGGTATTCTGAAGATGGTTTTCAGACTCACTGACAGAGACAGGAGCGCCATTCATACTCTTCTCCAGTTCTATGATCCTGGTTTGAGGTGTTTTGTCTTCCCCGATTACTTACTGGGACCTTTGATGGAGGATTATGCTGATATGTTGGGCATCCAGATCAGAAATCAGGTTCCTTTCTATGCTACTAAGGAAGAGCCCGATATTGGAGGGATTTCCCGTGCTCTTTATTTGAGTCCGGAGGTGGTGAAGGGAAGTCTGAAAGAGAAGGGAAAGTTGCCTGGTTTTCATCTGAGTTTCCTAGAAGCTAAGGCTAAGGAGCAGGCTGAGTTGGGTAATTGGAACACAGTCTGTGCTTTGATTGCTGCGGGCATTTATGGGATCGTTCTGTTTCCTAATCAGAAGAGCTTCGTGGATATTAATGCCATTCGCCTGTTTGTTCAAAGGAATCCTATCCCTACCTTGATCGGAGATGTCTATTACTCGGTCCACAATCGAAACGAGAAGAGGCGTGGGGGGCTGATTCGATGTTGCGCTCAGTTGCTATACAAGTGGTTTATGGGTTATTTGCCTTCCAAAGGTGCTTTTGTTCTGCTTGGCCAGAATGTTAATTGGGCAACCAAGCTGATGGGTTTGAGGGCCAAAGACATAGCTTGGACTCACAATAGTGGGGTTGGACAGGATTTCATCTGCAGTTGTGGGGGCTTTCCCAATGTGCCGCTTATAGGAGTGCAGGATTGCATTAATTATAACCCGACACTTCTTAAGAGACAGATGGGATTCGCTATGGAGCTTCCTCCGTTCAAGAGTGAGGTTCAGGAGACTTTGTACTTCCCGGTTGAGGGCAATCAGGCCAGGTTGAAGCAGGTATCTGAGGCATGGCGCAGCATTCAAAGGAAAGGCAAGGTTTCTTGGGGTAGAGCTAATAACAGATCTTTTCCTCCGTTCGATGACTGGCTCAGTAAGAGAGTGGAGCTTACTTGTCTACCATTTCCTATGGTCGATCCTTGGTATCCGTTGGTTGAGGAATCTCCTTCTTCCGTTAGTATGGAAGAGTTCCTGGAGATGAAGCGAGAGAGAGATCAGCTGCTTGCAGAGAAAACGGAATTGGAGATGAGTGTCGCTCGGGTTCAGATGGCTAACCAGGAGATCAGAGCAAAGATGGAAGATCAAGACAAGCGACATGCCCTGGAAGCAAAGCGCTTTGAGATGGATACTGCCTACTATGGGAAGGTCAGTCAGGCTTTGGCATCTTCAACAAAGGAGCATGATATCACTAAGGAGAGATTGGCTAGAGCTTCAGAAGTCATTGAAGATCAGAAGCGGAGGCAGATCCTTGTGAAGACCCAACGAGACGATAGAGCCAGAATCCTTGCTGCAGAGTGGGAAGCGGAGAAAGCAAAGATCATCGCAGAGTTCGCGAAGATGGTTGATGAGATAGGGCCATCTGTGGGACCCTCATCAGGCTAGCTTTTCTTGTTTGTGTTGGATTATCGTCAGGCTTGTTGACGGAATTCATTTTGCTTGTATTTCTTTCCCGATTCTGGAGGTTTATATCTGATTTGATGTATGACTATGGCACTTATTGTGCATTTTGCTATGTGATGGTTATTTTCATTTAGTGATTGATCTTCAAGCTTTATTTGCTTTCCCGTATACACTCACACAAGCACACACATGGTTGGGGGTATTTTGCTAAATCATATATCTCTGATCTGTATGATGAAATCAAATGCTGAATATCAGAATATTGCTGCCGGATTATCATTTGTCTCGATGAAGCCAGGATCGAGAGACAAAGTGTTCCTCATATGGATAAACACTGCATTCATGCATGATCATAATAACTTGTGTTTTTATTTTGCAGGTATCAGTTCTAACGTGCTTGATTGTTTCAGGAATCATTGCTCGTGCTCGCAGAACTGTACCTTTGCACTCAACCCGTCCTCACAGATACTTCACGCGGCGTAATACTCCCAGACTAATGGATCTCCCAAATTCAGATATCCTCGAGTTGAAGAATAAGATGACCGAGCTGATCAACATCATGCAAGGTTTTGCAGTTGGTCAGAAGGCTCTAGCTGATAAAGTTGAGAAGCTCGAGCGGGCTTCAGCGGCAAACAGCGGTGTGAACCTGGATGGTGTCTCCAACCAGGGGCTGGGTGGTTCTCGAGACGGTGGTAAGAGGACAACAGTGGGTATAGTGAACAATGCTGCTGGTTTCGGTGCTGCGGGTGGTCAACCGGGTCAGAACATGAAAGACAGTTTGTTCCCGCCGTTCTTCGGGGTTGATGATGACAGAGAGGAAGACAGAGAGGCCGATCAGTTCTCGATGCACAACGAACCTTTTGGTCAATATGGTGCCCCGCCACAGAACAAAGAGATTCAGCTGCTGGCTGAGAAGATCCGAGCTTTGGAGAGTTATGCCACTCCTGGGGTGGTCAACATGTCAAACATGGGGTTAGTGGAGGGGATTGTGATCCCGCAGAAATTTAAAGCGCCCATATTTGATCGGTATAATGGGAGTTCCTGCCCTGAGACCCATCTGCAGGCGTTTGTCCGTAAGATCTCTGCTTACACCATGGACCAAAAGCTGTGGATGTACTTCTTCCAGGACAGTCTGTCCGGAGGCTCACTGGAATGGTACACCAAGCTCAAGTCCTCAGATATCAAGAATTGGCAAGATCTTGGGGACGCTTTCTTTAAACAGTATTAGTTCAATGCTGATATGGCTCCGAGTCGTACCCAGCTGCAGGGTATGTCTCAGAAGAATAGCGAGGGGTTTAAAGAATATGCCCAAAGGTGGAGGGAATTGGCTGCCAGAGTGCAACCTCCACTAGTGGACAGAGAGATGTCTGATCTCTTTATGGGTACTTTGCAAGGGGCGTTCGCCGAGAGGATGGTTGGTTGTCCGGTGACCAACTTTTCAGACATAGTTGTGGCTGGTGAGAGGATTGAGAGCTGGCTGAAGCTCGGAAAGATTCAGGGGGGTAATGCTTCTTCGTCAGGGTCAAAGAAGCCTTTCAGTAACGGCCAGAGGAAGAAAGAGGGTGATACCAGTGCGATCTATGCTCAGAGAGGACCCAGTAGGGATCGTTACTTCCAGCACACTGCTGCAGTAACTATTCCTGCTGACAATCAGCCTGCACAGCAACAACAACAGCAACAACAACATCAACAACCTCAACAGCAAAGACAACCATTTCAGCAGAGGCCTCAGAGGGCTGGTTATCAGGTGCGGGGAAGAATGAATGACCGTCAGTTCGACGGGCCACCTGTGACTTACTCTTTCTTGTTCAAGAAATTACAGGATCTGGGGTTGGTACAGTTAAGGACTCTGGCACCTTTGAGACCTGATCAGAGGCCAGCCAATTATGATGAGAATGCAAAATGCGAATTCCATTCAGGTGCGCCCGGACACAATATAGAGAATTGTAAAGCTTTTAAGCACATAGTTCAAGACCTGGTGGATTCGAAAGCTATCAACTTTGCACCATCTCCCAACGTCAATGCTAATCCCATGCCCGCGCATGGTCAAAGGGGGGTGAATGCTATCTCTGAGGAGGGCCGAATCGGGTTGTTGTCTGTTGATCAATTGAAGACTCTGTTGGCTGAGGTCAAACGGCAGTTGTTGTTGAATGAGGTCTATCCGGGCTGCGGTATTGATTGTGCTGAGTGCACTGTTGTTCGGAACGGGTGTGAATTATTGAGGAAGACTGTCCAGGGTTTGATGGACGATGGGACTATCTTGATCGAGAAGGCTGATATGAGAAAAGATGAGGTCTCCACCATAACGATTTACTTTGACCCGGTGGATTTGTCTACTCTTGCTGAGGCGGCTCCAGTTACCATCACGGTACCTGAGCCAATTCCGTATGACAAAGATGATGCCGTGCCATGGCATTACGGTGGAGAGGTTTATTGCAATGGTGAGAAGGTGGAAGACCAGACTGCTAGTGAAACCACCGTGTCAAAGGTGGATAATGCCGGTACCAGTGGTTTCACTCGCAGTGGCAGACTGTTTGCACCGGATGCCTTGAGGGGAGGAGAAGGAGAAAAAGAGAAAAAAGAAAAGGTCGAGGCTTTAGCCAGGGCGAAAGGGAAGGCAGTGGTTGGTGATAGTACTCCAGTAGTGACACCGGCGCCTGTGGGGTCGGGAGAAAAACTTGATGATGATGCAGAGGAATTCTTGAGGATCATCAAGAAGTCTGAGTACAAGCTTGTGGACCATCTGCAGCAGACTCCCTCCAAAATATCGATTATGTCGTTGCTGTTAAGCTCTGAGGGGCATAGAGAGGCTTTGTTGAAAATTTTGAAGAAAGCCTATGTTCCTCAAGAGATTACAATCAACCAGTTGGAGACGGTCGTGTCTAATGTGCATGCCAGCCATGGGTTAGGCTTTACAGACATGGATCTGACTGTGGATGGGAGAAATCATAACCGGGCATTACACATCGCGATGGAATGTAAAGGAGTCGTGCTTTCGCATGTGCTGGTTGATACCGGCTCCTCATTGAATGTATTGCCGAAGAAGGCTCTGGCAAAGTTGAATTGTGACGGGCTGATTCTGACTCCGACTGATCTGATAGTGCGGGCATTTGATAGGTCAAAGCGGGCCGTATTCGGAGAAGTTGAGCTGCCGGTGAAGATAGGCCCAGAGGTGTTCAAGTCGACTTTCTACGTCATGGATATTCAGTCGGCATACAGTTGCCTGTTGGGTCGCCCGTGGATTCATGCTGCTGGGGCAGTAACCTCGACTTTGCACCAAAAGCTGAAATATATCTGGGAGGGACAGGTTGTCACTGTGTGCGGAGAAGAGGACATCTTTGTCAGCCACTTGTCCTCATTCAAGTACGTTGAAATGGACGGCGAAATATGGGAGACGCCCGGTCAAGCATTTGAAACCGTTAAGGTAGAGAATGCTCTGTTTGCCAAAGAGGAGGAGAAACCGTCCATTGCTTCGTACAAACAGGCCGCCGAGGTGGTGAAGAATGGAGAGGCTCCTGGTTGGGGCAGGATGATGGATGTCTCTGCAAAGAAAGACCGCTTCGGAGTGGGGTATCAGCCGAACAGAGGCTCGGGACAAGGCAGAGGACGTCGTCCGTCGGTAACCTTCACTAGTGCCGGAATGCTGGATCCGGATCATATCTGCATGATGAGTGAGGAAGCTGATAGTGACTGCGAAATTGACCAATGGATAAAGCCGTGCGCACCAGGGATGGGAATCCAGAACTGGAAGGCTGAAAAGATCATCAGGGTCACTCTGCTGGAAGAGTAATATTTTTCCTGTTTTGATTTTATATGCATGAAAGCCATACGTGTTGCCCGACACGTAATGGTTCATTGTAAGGGCCACCTCATGTTTAATTTTGCAAGTTCGCATCATTAATAAAAGGATGTTTTTCAGTTAAAAGCGGTGTTCCTTGTTTTTCATTTATTTTTGCAGTTTAAAGATAAAAACAAAATAAAAATGGCAATGTTTTCATTTTTCTTTTTCAATTTGTCTCGTTCCGGTTCTAAGCAATGCATGAATCCACATTCATGCAGATGCGATATCTCTCCGGATCTCATTGATAACAATCCTGTTACACCCTTGTATGACTTCGACAATCCGATCTATCAAGCCGAAGAAGAAGGCGAAGAAGATTGTGAACTGCCAGGGGAATTAGCCAGGTTGTTAAAACAAGAGGAGAAGGTGATTCAGCCGCATGAAGAGCATATTGAGATTGTGAATTTGGGTACCGACGAGGTCAAGAAAGAGGTGAAAATCGGGGCTGCTTTGGAGGAAAGTGTCAAGAGCAGAATGGTGGCGCTGTTGAGAGAGTATGTCGACATCTTTGCCTGGTCTTATCAAGATATGCCAGGGTTGGATACCGATATCGTTGTGCACAAGCTACCGTTGAGAGCAGATTGTCCTCCAGTGAAGCAGAAGTTGCGCAGAACTCGACCTGACATGGCGATGAAAATTAAAGAGGAAGTGCAAAAGCAGTGGGATGCTGGTTTCCTTGTTGTCACTAATTATCCGCCTTGGGTCGCGAACATTGTGCCAGTCCCGAAGAAAGATGGGAAGGTGAGAATGTGTGTGGACTACCGAGATCTGAACAGAGCTAGTCCGAAGGATGATTTTCCATTACCTCACATTGATGTGTTGGTAGACAATACGGCTCAATTCTCGGTGTTTTCCTTCATGGATGGCTTTTCTGGCTATAATCAAATCAAAATGTCGCTAGATGATATGGAGAAAACAACGTTCATTACACCATGGGGTACCTTTTGTTACAAGGTGATGCCATTCGGTCTCAAGAACGCCGGTGCTACTTATCAGAGGGCCATGGTGACTTTGTTTCATGATATGATTCATCATGAAATTGAATGCTATGTTGATGACATGATAGCAAAGTCCCAAATAGAAGAGGGGCATTTGGTAGATCTGGCCAAGTTGTTCGACCGGCTGAGACAGTTCAGACTGAGGTTGAATCCGAACAAGTGCACGTTCGGAGTGCGGTCCGGTAAATTGCTGGGGTTCATTGTAAGCGAGAAAGGAATAGAGGTTGATCCTGCGAAAGTAAAAGCAATAAGAGAAATGCCTGAACCGAGAACAGAGAAGGAGGTTCGTGGTTTCTTAGGTAGATTGAACTACATTTCACGGTTCATATCCCACCTAACAGCCACGTGTGAACCGATTTTTAAGTTGTTGAGAAAAGATCAAACGGTCAGGTGAAATAATGATTGCCAAGCGGCATTTGAAAAAATAAGAGAGTATTTGCAAGAGCCTCCGATTCTGATGCCTCCTGTGGAGGGAAGACCGTTAATTCTGTACCTAACAGTCCTCGAGGGGTCTATGGGGTGTGTATTGGGGCAGCATGACGAGTCTGGTCGAAAAGAGCATGCCATATACTACCTTAGCAAAAAGTTTACCGACTGTGAAACAAGATATTCACTACTCGAGAAAACTTGCTGTGCTTTGGTCTGGGCTGCTCGCCGACTAAGGCAGTATATGCTGGTTCATACCACTTTATTGATTTCCAAGATGGATCCAATCAAGTACATTTTTGAGAAGCCAGCATTGACCGGACGGGTTGCGAGGTGGCAAATGATTTTGACTGAATATGATATACAATATACTTCTCAGAAAGCAATCAAGGGGAGTGTATTGTCTGATTACCTCGCCCAGCAACCCATTGAGGATTATCAACCGATGAAGTTTGAATTCCCTGATGAGGACATCATGTTTCTCAAATTGAAAGATTGTGAGGAACCAATCCCGGAGGAGGGGCCTGGCCCTGAATCCGAATGGATTCTGATGTTTGATGGGGCCGTTAACGTGAATGGTAGCGGTGTTGGTGCTGTTTTGGTTACGCCGAAAGGATCCCATATTCCTTTTGCTGCTCGGCTAACATTTGAGTGCACCAACAACGTGGCTGAATACGAAGCTTGTATCTTGGGGATTGAAGAGGCGATTGATTTGCGGATCAAGAACCTTGTCATATATGGAGATTCAGCTCTGGTTGTAAATCAAGTTAACGGAAAATGGTATACGCATCAATCTCATTTAGTTCCATACCGGGATTATACGAGGAGATTGTTGACGTTTTTCACCAAGGTGAAGATGCGTCATGTGCCTAGAGAAGAGAATCCTTTGGCAGATGCTTTGGCTACTCTGGCTGCCTTGATTAAGGTGCAATGGTGGAATCAGTTCCCCAGTGTTGAGGTAGGTCGTCTGGATAGACCGGCTTATGTGTTTGCTGTTGACACAGTGCCTGATGATGAGAAGCCGTGGTATTACGATATCAAGCGCTATCTAGAGACTCAAGAGTATCCTGAGGGAGCATCTAGGAAAGACCGAAAGACTCTGCGGAGGTTGGCCATGGTGTTCTACCTGAATAAGGATGGGGTTTTGTATAAGAGGAATTTTGATTGGGTCTTGCTCAGATGTGTCGATGACAAAGAAGCAAGCCAATTGATGAAAGAGGTTCACGAAGGATCGTTTGGTACCCATGCTAGTGGGAATGCAATGGTGAAGAAGCTGCTGAGGGCAGGTTATTATTGGATGACAATGGAGGCCCAATGTTTCAATTTCGTGCGGAAGTGTCATAAATGCCAGATTTATGCTGACAAGGTGCACGTGCCTCCTAACCCGTTGAGTTTAATGTCGTCTCCATGGCCGTTTGCTATGTGGGGCATTGATATGATTGGGAAGATTGAGCCTACGGCTTCGAATGGGCACAGGTTCATATTAGTGGCTATTGATTACTTCACCAAGTGGGTAGAAGCAGCCTCTTATACGAACGTGACGAAGTAGGTCGTTGCCAGATTTCTCAAGAGAGACATCATTTGCAGATACGGGGTTCCCGAGAGAATCATTACTGATAATGGTTCTAATTTGAATAACAAGATGATGGCAGAATTGTGCCGGGAATTCAAGATTGAACATCACAATTCTTCTCCCTATCGTCCGAAGATGAATGGGGCGGTTGAAGCAGCCAACAAGAATATTAAGAAGATTGTGCAAAAGATGGTGGTGACCTACAAGGACTGGCATGAGATGTTGCCGTTTGCATTGCATGGGTATCGAACGTCGGTGCGCACATCTACTGGGGCAACGCCTTTCTCATTGGTATATGGAATGGAAGCGGTGCTACCGGTTGAGGTTCAGATTCCCTCTTTGAGAGTCCTGATGGATGTAAAATTGCAAGAGGCTGAATGGGTAAGGACCCGGTACGAAGAGTTGAGCTTGATTGAGGAAAAGAGGCTGGCGGCCATCTGTCATGGGCAGTTGTACCAGCAAAGGATGAAGCGTGCTTTTGACAGAAAGGTACGACCTCGGGTATATCACGTGGGTGATATAGTGCTGAAAAGGATCCTTCCTCCTCAAAACGATCGAAGGGGCAAATGGACACCCAATTATGAAGGTCCATTCGTGGTCAAGAAGGTCTTCTCTGGCGGAGCCTTGTTGTTAACGACCATGGATGGCGAGGATTTTCCATCCCCTGTGAATGCGGACGCAGTAAAAAAATACTTCGTATAAAGAGACCCGCTGGACGAAAAGAACAAAATAGTCCAGGCAAAAAAGGGCATCCCGGCGAACCAAAAAACAGAAAGAAAAGGTTCGGGCAAAAATTAGGGATAAAAAGAAAAAATGTACACCCGACAAGTCGAAAACCTGAAAAGGCGACTTGGGCAAAAAAGGGTATCCCGGTGGACTGAAAACCCGAAAGGGAGGTCCAGGCAAAAGAGGGATTGAAACGAACAACTGCGTCTGGCATGATCGTTTTTTGCTTTGGTTAAAGCATCATGGATAATACCCGGTAGGGATCAGTCGGAAACGTCTTGTTCAGAAGGCAGAAAACACGGAGAGTCTGAGGACATATGGGGTGTAACCGAGTTGGAACTCGATGAGATCACCGATTTCACATTGCCATTAGGATAGATTTTTCCTTTTGTGCGCAATTACCTCTTTTCAGGAATTGCTTCCTTTGTATTGCTCATTTGAGCCACACTTTTCCAATCAATAAAATGCATATTCAGTCAAATAATTTTGTTTTTGTTTTTCATTACCGCTTTGATTGCAAAAACATCCGATTATTTTGATAACGAATCTTTGCATTTTAAGACATACAGGTCCCTTCCAATGCATGCTTATAAGATTGAAAACTTGAAATCTTATTCGGAAGGTTGAGTGACCCAAGTGTTGAAATCTTGACACGCCTGGGGCACGGTTTTATCTAACGATCTGTTTTGCAGGAACTGTTAGGTATTTTTTTTCACTCACTTGCAGGTTGTGATGTGGAAGCTTTTGACAAAACAAATCCCCATGGAGTCCAATCAGGGACGGATGAATGGAAGAACGGTGAAAAGACGACGAGGCGTACGACGATCCTTGGAATTAATCAAGAAGACTCTTCAAATTCGGAAGATTGAAAAGTCTGTATAAGTCCCAGGAGTTCGCTTTCCGTCGAGTACGGAGCCGTTTGGAATACAAGATGATGGAGCAGAAAAAGTCCAGACGAGTCTGGGAGTTCTCAAGAGTGGAAAGCTGATAGTGGAGTTAGATGGTGAATGCCAGGGTTCGACGAGTCAGAGGGTGTTCAGTACCAGAATTGCCTCATCTCCCCAAGCAGAGTCGTGAGGACTAATTCCACAGCAGATTCAAGGTCTCCCTAGCAGGGTCGGGATGGTTATCCCCAGCAGGTTCGAGATTGATGCTTCCCCAGTCGCCAGGCCTGAAGGTGACAATTTCCCCAGTGGAAGTATCTGTGTGCGGTAGTGTCTCAAGCAGAGTCGGGATTGATATCCCCAGCTAGTCGAGACTGGTGTATCCCCACAGAGCATTGGTGGTTCTATCCCCAGCAAATTCCCAAGCGGATCGGGTGCGAAGGAGGTTTTTCCCCAGCAAGGGATGCCTATTCCCAGCAGCAGCGATACTCCCCAGCAGGGCGGAATAGGAGCGATGGCAAGTTCCTCAGCGGAGTGTCTCGAGCTCCTCAGAAGAGTCCCTTGAGGGGGATGCTTTTTATACATGCATCATGAAAAAATAGCATAGCATATTGCATAAAGAATCGCGTAGCATTTCCATAATTATGGAACATTACGCAGAAAAATCAATCATGCAACATATTGCAAGCATGAGCTAGTCTCAGACCGTGGTTACCGTTTGAGAAGTGGTTGCCTGAGGGTGAAGGTGTTGCTCCGAGGAGTTTGGCACCGTGTTTTTATCGACCGTACTTCCCCAGTAGTGCGATACTGGAGGAATTTTTTCCGTCGGACAGAGATGGGAATGTTACGCGATCAGCGCGACTATCGGGGTTCAATTGGAGAAAGGGAAATGTTGAGACATTTTCTGGAGATCGGGGTTCAAATGGAGATTGGAGTTGAAGATTATATCCAGGATGAGGTCCTCAGGATTATCTTCTGTTCATGTGTCACCTAAGACTTTGGCTGAGGCCAATGGAAGTCGTTATGGGTATCTTCTGAAGAAGAGATGCACATGTTACCTTCCTTTTGTGAAGGTGTACCCTCTGATATGTCGCCCTCAGAGTGGTGTTGGGTGTTATTTCCGACGTTGCCAGCGGAGTTATCACAAGAAAGCGGAGAACGGGGTTCAAATGGAGAAAGGGAAATGTCGAGACATTTTCTGGAGAGTGGGGTTCAAATGGAGAAAAGGAGACACGAGGTGTTTTCTGGAGAACGGGGTTCACAATGGCGATCACAGGTTATCGTCAGGCGACTGGGGTTCAAATGGAGAATGGGGTTCATTATTTTGGCAAATGAGATGTCGGGGTTCAAATGCAATGATCCAGGATCATTTGTGCGAAGAAAAATTTTGGGGTTCAAGAAAATGGAAAAGATTATCAGTTAGAAAAGAAATTTCGGGGTTCAAGAAAAGTAAAAAAAAAAAAAGAAATAATAATCCCCAGCGGATGTGTGGTGTTCAGGCCATGTTTATCCCTGCGTTACCATTTATTTTGGTATCCAGGTCGACGTTGCTGTTTCGGTGATCAGGCCGACTTTCTCCGTACCCGACGGATTTTTCTTTCGAGGTTGTTTCTTTGCCGATGCTGACAGGCACTGTTAATTATTTTCCCATCAGAGTGCAAATTGTTCGTCTGTTCTTGGTATTCAATCACTCTTCACCCTGATCATCTGAAAGCCGAGGCTATTCATATCGACAGGTTCATAGTGGATTGAATAGGGGCTGCTGTAACACCTCAAAATTTGCCCTCCTCTCTTGGGACTAGCTTAACATATTGCATTGCATTTCTTAGGTCATTAGGCATTGCATAATTGCATATCAAGTGGTAACATGGAGCAAGTCCTCCTCCTAGGTCTTGGAATGAAGATAAGAGGTTGGGATTCAAGCCTGAGGGTTTATGGACTGATCACTGATCATCTGAGGATGTGTGTTTCAAATTAGGGTTTCATGATTTCTCAAGGGGATTGAGCTTGATCTTGGTTGTTATGATACATCGTCATCATCATGGTCTTGTTATCATCCAAGAGATTCAAGAGATTGATCAGACACCTTGGGATTAGGGTTTTGACCTCTGGTCAACCCTAATCAGTTTAATCAGTTGTATTGGGCCAATCAGGGCATGACATGGATATGGGGTCTACAATGGATATGGGGATCATCACATGATTGTATGGAGCTTATGGAAGCTAGGGTTTCATCATTGAGCCATTTCATCAGGAGTTTGAGGCTCAACTTGATCAGTGCATAGCCAAATTCATCTATCAATCAGAAAAGTCAACTGTGGTCAACTGTGCCTGAAATGATGGATTTGGAGGTGGGAGAGGGTTAGATACACTTCATTCATGTTGAAACAAGTTTCATTTGACATTTCAAACATCAAGAATGAAGAAAATAAAGTCAGGAGAAAACTTTCCAAAAATGGAAAGTGACTTGTAATGAAAGTTTCCAAAAATGGAAAGTTTTTCATCTCAAAATTACATGTCCAAAAATGCTTCAAATGAAATTTTGTCCAACATGAAAGTTGTAGATATTGCTCTCACCTTTCCAAGAAGTCCAAGAACATGAATTTCTCATGTATGGTTGGCAAGTTGTAGTCCAATCATTTTCCAAAAATGCCTAAATTCAAAGTGGCATAACTTTCACATGGAATGGCCAAAATGGATGATCTTTCTTTGAGCAAACCCCATTTCACATGTACTTTCATGATGCATCATCAAATTTCATCAAAAATAATCATGACAAAAAGTCATTTTTCAAGTGGATTATTTGAAAATTGGTGGGGAAATAGGTGAAATTTCAAAATACAAGGTTTTTGCACACAAAGCTCATTCCAACACTTCACAAATGACAATTAGAACTTGCTTGAACTGTCATTGCACTGTTACATTGCTTAATTTGGAAAAGGACCTTTTGGACATAACACTTGAAATTGCATTTTCACTAATACACTTGATTTTTGCTAATTGTGATTAAGAGATGGATTAGGCATTGGTATATAACATTAATCATAACAGAAATCATAATCACATTCACATTTCTCTGGATCTAACTACTTTTCCCTCCAAAAACCTCTCAATTCTCCAAAATTTTCACACACTTTTTTCATCATTTCTCATTGATTTCTTTATCAATCTTGCTCGTGCTTGTTGGATTCACCTTCTATAATCATCATTGAGGAACTGTTTTGCAATTTGATTGGATTCACCTTCTATAATCATCATTGGGATTCACCTTCTGTTTATTGATGGCATTTCCTATTTGATTGGGATTTTATCTCCTGTTTGGTCATTTGTTGATTTTTTGTGACACATGTTTGTATTTGATTTGTGAAATTCTGGTTATTGATTGTATGAGTGTGAAATTTGGTATGAGCATTGTAGACACATTATAGGTCATTGTGGTTTTGATCCCATTCATTTATCATATTTCATTTCTGTTTTATGATTATTGGAAGTTGATGCTTGTTTTGAGGCCTTGTGTTGGCTTGCTTGAACTTGTCTGAACTTTATGAATTTAATTTCCCTACTTCCACTTGTCCAAATTGCATGAAAATTGATATGCTACTCATTGAATGGGTTCTGTTTAGACTTGAATATTTGTGGAATTTATTGAGCTGTTTTGATATTGATTTGATGGTGATCATTCTGTTTGGTCCTTTGAGGTTGCAAATTGCATGGTTGGTGCCTTTTCTTTCATGAAATGATGATGATGAATGATATGAGCAGGGGACCAATGGGATTTGTTTCTAATTTGTTTGATTGTGATTTTGATTAATTTTCACTTGCTGTTTTGGATTTTTCATCTCCTTTTGACCCTAGGCTTGTCCTAGTGGTCTTGTTTCTCACTTTTGAATTGTGTTTCAGGTTGAGATGCAAATGCTTTAAGGAGAAAAATGCAAGTTGATTAAATTGAGTTTGGTTGCTTGTTGTAAACTAACTTGTGTGTTTTGTAGGATGCTTGGCTCACTTGAGTTGATTGTGCTCTGCACATTGCATTGGTTGATTGTATTGTCTGTTGATTCTTAACTTGTCTGTTTTGACTGTGTGATTGGTATACTGACTGTACTTGATTGATTTCAGGTACCATAGTCGCTTTAGTTCTTTAAGAACTTGCTGTGCTGCTGCTTGGTTGTATAAACCAGTTGAGGTAGACTCTCTTGTCTCCATGTAGTCTGGAAGACCTGGCTTGTTATTTAGCCAGGCAACTGTCTGAAGTCCTCCTTAAGAGGCGATGTTTGTGATTGTTTAAACTTTGTCCCCAAGCAGGTAAAGACCTCTATGAGGCAATTGGCGGAACCCAAGGGATGTGCAATCCATCCCCCGCTATTCTGTTGAGTCGTCCCTCTGCTCACACCACTGTGTTGATGCATTGGGACATTAACCCAAGATCAGTTGAGTCCGAGTCTTGAGTGTAGAAGGGTTCCTACTTCCTGAACCCACGCTCCTTTGTCTGAAGCTCTCCCTGGCCAGGGATAAGAGCTGTGAAGTCTCATCTTCACTCACCTTTCATCTGCTTCACCCTGACTCTCAATGTCAGGGTTAAGAGCGAACACTACCCTGTACAGTTGACTTGCCTCGGCAGTCCACCCTTGTTTGAGCCTCACTTGACTGGATATAGTGTGTGCTACTTGTGAATGTTTGCTTTATTTTGATTGAGCATGTGTGTTTTGCTTTTCCTGGTTAGGATTAGCTTGCTGTTGTGCAAGTAGATAGAAACCATAACATAGGGCAATGATGCATGATAACACCTAGGCTCGAGTCCAGCTCCCTAGTAGTGTGTCTCCCTTTGTATGTGGTTAGAATTTCTTTCCCGTTCAGGGGAACTACGTCGCCCTGATCCTCATACCAGATGAGGTACGTAGGCAGGAGACCGTGCGAGGTCTCTCCGGGCACTTTTTTTTCTTTTTGTGTGTGTTTGCTTGACAGTTGCTAGGCTCGAATGCCTGACTCCTTAGCAACTTGTTGTTTGTTTCTTCTTGTGTGTCAGGATATGGATGTAAGCCCAGCGATTGGCTGTCCGTATCCTGAGTGTGTTTGTTTGGTTCGGAAGCCGATGTAAGTCCAGCGATTGGCGTTCGGGTTCCAGGTTTGCCTGTGTTTGTGTGTGTCTTGTTTGGCGTGCGTGAGCCGAACTACGGCAGCTCTGATTCTCGTTCCAGACGAGATACGTAGGCATAGGATGCGATATCCTAGCGAGCCCTCTTCCCCCTTTTCCCACCTGTGTTGTCTTCGGTGTGTGTGTGTGATGTTTGTTTAGCAACCTTTTCTTTCTTTTAGAGCGTGGATCCCGTCGAGTACGACGGACGTGAGGGGTGCTAATATCTTCCCCTTGCGTAACCGACTCCCGTACCCTTTCTCTTTGGTCGCGAGACCATGCTTTTTCCAGGTTTACTCTGAGCGTTTCCTTTCCCTCTTTTGGGATAAATAACGCACGGTGGCGGCTCTGTGTTGTTTTTGTTTCAGCCCGCCGGTTGTTTTTCGCGGATACGTCAATAGGTAATATATCTCATGCGCTCTTTGGTCGAAGTCTTTTGTTCTTCCCCAATCGAGTAAGATTCGTATCCCTTTTGTGGAATCGAATGCCCATCCTGTAATCGAGTCTGCTTTTTAGCCCTCTTTTGGATGAGGAGTGTCTTGGAAATATTCCCCAATTCACGCCTTGGTCGGTCACCTATTATATACCCAGTAACCAGTATCCCTGGTGTTCCTTCCCTTCTGCTCCCTATTATGACCTTTTGTCCCCTGTGGAGTCAGATTTCCTGAGTTGAAATATACCTTTTTAGGTTTTCCTCAGATGATTTTGGATGTTTGATATCTCTCACCCTTATACCGATCTTAGATATTCATTCTCCCCGAGCGTGTTGTTCTTTCACCCTCATACCGGTGTTTCAATCACATGTCTCCTTGAGCTTATTACCCAGTAACCGGTAGTACCTCACCTTGGTGTTTCCCCAGAGGAGTCCTGTTTGGACGTTTCCTTAGTGGAGTCCCTTAGTGGATTTTCCCCATCTGAATCCGAATTTTCATCCAAAGTATCCTTTGTGGATAATTCCGCTGTATTGGCATATTCCCCAATACATGCATCTTTGAGTCAGCTTGAGTCCTTTCATTGATTTATTTCCGTGGAATTTCTCTTGTGTCTCTCTGTAAGTTCTAAGTCGTGACCTGCTCACACATTTTATTCCCTTTCTTATCCCCAGAGTCTCCGTCCCATGGAATGAATCACTCATATGGATTGTCAGTTTCTTCAGATTCCTTTTCTTTTTGTGGACATATATCCCCAATTTGATCTGCTGTCGCACACGGGTCAAAAACGAGTAATAAAATATAGTAAACGGGAAGCGACACCTCGAGTATCGTATCACAATGACTCTTGAATGTTATAACCAAACAAATGGAAAAAAGGGGTTTTAAAGGTTCAAAACTTAAATCGAAGATAATTAAAGGTAGAAACAAAATTGATAAATAAGCTAATTTATTGTATCGATTTCCGACTTATCATCGATTCTTATAATTTCAATTCCCTAGCGGATTCAATCCCATTCAATTACAATACCCACTGACAGGCGCAAATTCGTATTATATGATGTATGTTCCTAATTTCCAAATTAAGCAAACGGATTTAAGCAGACGCGAATTAAGCAAACACGACTTAATCAAACACGATAACGAAAAAGCTACGCTAACGTGATTATAGTTAAGGATCTATACAAAAAATCAAATTTAATCAACTATATCCTATAAGAAACAATCGAATTAAGCAAACGAAAGTAATCGAATTAAGCAAACGAGTTTATAGGAAGAATTGAAAAGAAATTGAAATTAATAAAAACCTCAAAGTGGAATTCGAATACAACAGATCAACTCTTTAAGAATTAGCTCTGCATGAAATCTTCTAAGCAATATTGTCTCATCAAAATTCAGAACTAGGATTACTATAGTAGTGAAAGACCTAATATAATAAAAGGCAAATTCGGGCTCTTATAGGATTCGGCCCAAAAATTACAAAAACTGGCCCAAACTAACTATTTAATTAAGTCTGGAACTTCAACGAGTTATTAGACCCTTCTTCATTCTGAATATGCTTTTTACTTCAATATGAAACTTGTAGTTCTTTCTCTTATCTTTCTAACGCATATTAGAACGTGTCAATCTGACTCCTAAAGCCCAAGTTATGATCTAAATAGTGACAAGGTATCAAATAAATATTTATGCTGAAAATAAAGTACGAAAATAAAATAAAGCCAAAAATAAGATAAATTATAAAAATACAGTAAAAGGGAAAAATAACCAAACTAAAACATGGAAATGCATAAGTATAAATATAGAAGAATGTGCATCAAAATGCACTGATCAAATTCCCCCACACTTGAACTTTTGCACTCCAAGCAAAATTTAAAATAAAACAAAGAAAACACAAACACATAATTAATTACTCATCCTAGGCTACAAGTCTTCTTCGGTTAAGTTTGCATCGATAGGTACTAATCTTGCACACTAAGGATATTGTAGGAACACTAATCCACAATTGTGCAGTCATAAACCTCTTGAATACACAAATAAACTCGAATCATGTTATTATGTTAAAGCCTAACTTACTCATCCTTCTTTTTGCTCTTTTTCATTCAGGCGCAATCACATTAAGCCCGTTATCTCCACACACCCATAGCAAGGCAACCGGTTAGTGACTCTGATCCTTTTTGCACGGGATTCTAGTACTTATGTGGCATAACCCTTTGCTTACTCAGTTGTAGTTGCGGGGGATCGGACCGTAATCCACCCTACCAAGTTCAGCACCAGAAACCGCTGAACCAACTGATAACGAGTCTTATTTTCAAATTTTTTTGAAGGTTCTACATCCGTTGGGTTAAGTGACCGGGTGAGGGTCACCAAACTTAGAAGGTGCATTCCCTTTTCTTTCTCTTTTTTTTTCTTTTTCGGAACACTCACTTATATTCATCGGCTTCCCTGCGTAGAGTGTGTGTGAGATGGTGCTGACTGCTGAAATAAACTACTCAAGAGCTGTCAGAGAATGAGAATTTAAGGCTAAAACATTATAAGAATTCGAATCAATTTCTATATGCAAGAGACTTACGGTGTTAAGACGATACCGATCTTGTGAATTTTTCCCAAGTCTCCGCAAACTAATCTCAAATTAGTTAGTCTATAGCCTAAAACTTTCAAGAAGATGCATTTTTTTTATTTTTTTAAGAAAGCAAGCCAAAACCAAAACAGAGAAAAAACAAAGAAAATAAAACAAATAAATGGTTCCCTCCCCCACACTTAAAACATACATTGTCCTCAATGAAAGAGCATAAATATAAATTAAGAGTGAGAGAAAGGAAAGAACACACCCGATGAGTCAAGGCGGATAAGTGATTGCATAAGCAGCCTTTCCCAAAGAGAGTTCTTCTACAATCTCTTCTTCCAAAGTTAGGTTCTCATGTAGTAGCTTTGGATAGTGTCCATTGACCTTGAAATTTTGATTAGTGCACTTGCCTTGTATTCCAGGATCAAAGAAGAATCTTTGATAAGTAAAAGTGTTGAATGGGCACGTGAAAGTGATCTCCTTTTTCATAATATCAAGAATCAAAGGATTATGGCGCTGCCTCACTACTTTTATTTCATATTTAAGTGATATCATATGCATACATATGGAATGGCTAATATCACGAGTGTCAGCCAAGGTCCATCCAATTCCCTTCTTATGTTTCTGCTTAAGTTGAAGCTTTGATGAATAATATGAATCCTCGGGAAGTGGTTTAGGCTCTACAAAATGTGGTTGTTCAATGGATGGTATGTTTGGGGCAGCCGGAATGTCAAGAGCTTCAGCTACATAAATAACTTCATTTACACTGTCACCCTGTAAGGCAACATCAATCTCAACATAAACAACATAAAGGTTAGTGTTAGTACAATCATCACATGAGTAAATATCATCAAAATCAGATAAAGTTGGAAAATCAGCTGAAAACAAATTAGAATAAGCTTCATCAACAACTTCAGAAACCAACTCTATTTGAAAAACAGAATGCTCTTCCTCGTCAATCTTCTTATTTTTCAATACTCCTTGTGGGAAAGGGATTGGTGATACATACTTTTTTTCAACCTCAATAACAATAGAAGGTTCAGGTTTATTTTCAAGTGTTACACTAACAATGTTTTTATTTTTTTCTGGGGCTGGTTCTGCAACTTTTTTGGATCTCAAGGAAATTTCACTCACATTAGAGCCTTTTGGATTAACTACTGTTTGAGCATGTAGTTGGTTTGACCATTGAGCTTGTTGCATTACATTCATTGAAGTGGAAAGCTGTCCAATTTGTGTTTGTAAAGTCTGAATACTAGAATCTGTTCGTTGTTGAAACTGAAGATTATTTACAGCCATTTGCTTGACAAGATCCTCAAGTGAAGGTTCAGAAGGTGAAGAGGTGGTTACTTGTGGAGGGTTATATGGTGGTGGTGGTGGAATGGGTAGCATCAATTGTTTCACTAAAGAGGTAAGTTCATCGATTCTGGTTTCTAGAGCTTTGTTGGAAGAAGAAACCTGAATCTCATTCACACCTTTTGCTTGGACCAAAAAATTATCTCTTGTTATGAACTGTTGGGAGTTAAGTGACATCTTCTCAATCAAGGATTTGGCAGCAGCTGGAGTCTTATCAATACACAAATCATTATAATCAACATCAGGGGCAACAAGTTCTCTCAGAGTTATTTGGTCAACCATGTTAAACTCAATAGAAAAGAAAAAAAAATCAACAAACAATGAGAAAACACAACTAATTCAGCAATGCAGCAACAAATAGAAATATACCGACAATGTCCCTATTAAAAAAAACAATTGAAATACGAAAAAAAAACTATTAACATAAAAGGAAAAAAATACAAAAACATGAAAATTAATCTAATACCGTCAATTAAGAATTTTGAGAATTTTTGCGGAATTTTCTGAAACAATCAAAACAGAAAATAAATCATAAAAAATAGAAAAATAAGGAATTTTGGATTTTTAGAACAGTTTCCACTATTTAGTTTCTAAAAAGAGGTTTTTAATCCTTGATTTTTTCCTAATTAATCGACAAAAAATAGGAATAATCGAAGACGATTATTTTTTAAAAACTGATTTTTTTTATCCTAAAACACAAAACGACCAAAACGCAAAAAAATTAGGGCAAAAAAAAATGCTACAACATAACACCTAAAACTATAATAATGATTAGACTATACTAATGGTTAACATCTACAAGAGTCCCCGGCAACAACGCCAATTTGATATGCTGTCGCACACGGGTCAAAAACGAGTAATAAAATATAGTAAACGGGAAGCGACACCTCGATTATCGTATCACAAGGACTCTTGAATGTTATAACCAAACAAATGGAAAAAAGGGGTTTTAAAGGTTCAAAACTTAAATCGAAGATAATTAAAGGTAAAAACAAAATTGATAAATAAGCTAATCTATTGTATCGATTTCCGACTTATCATCGATTCTTATAATTTCAATTCACTAGCGGATTCAATCCCATTCGATTACAATACCCACTGACAAGCGCAAATTGGTATTATATGATGTATGTTCCTAATTTCCAAATTAAGCAAACGGATTTAAGCAGACGCGAATTAAGCAAACGCGACTTAATCAAACACGATAACGAAAAAGCTACGCTAACGTGATTATAGTTAAGGACCATACAAACAATCAAATTTAATCAACTATATCCTATAAGAAACAATCGAATTAAACAAACGAAAGTAAGCGAATTAAGCAAACGAGTTTATAGGAAGAATTGAAAAGAAATTAAAATTAAATTGAAATTAAATTGAAATTAATAAAAACCTCAAAGTGGAATTCGAATACAACAGATCAACTCTTTGAGAATTAGCTCTGCATGAAATCTTCTAAGCAATATTGTCTCATCAAAATTCAGAACTAGGATTACTATAGTAGTGAAAGACCTAATATAATAAAAGGCGAATTCGGGCTCTTAAAGGATTCGGCCCAAAAATTACAAAAACTGGCCCAAACTAACTATTTTAATTAAGTCTGAAACTTCAACGAATTATTCGACCCTTCTTCATTCTGAATATGCTTTTTACTTCAACATGAAACTTGTATTTCTTTCTCTTATCTTTCTAACGCATATTAGAACGTGTCAATCCGACTCCTATAGCCTAAGTTATGATCTAAATAGTGACAAGGTATCAAATAACTATTTATGCTGAAAATAAAGTACGAAAATAAAATAAAACCAAAAATAAGATAAATTATAAAAATACAGTAAAAGGGAAAAATAACCAAACTAAAACATGGAAATGCATAAGTATAAATATAGAAGAATGTGCATCAAAATGCACTGTTCAGTGGAATTCCTCTCGTGTCTCTCAGTAAGTTCTAAGTCGTGACCTGCTCACGCATTTTATTCCCTTCCTTATCCCCAGAGTCTCCGTCCCATGGAATGAATCACTCATATAGATTGTCAGTTTCTTCAGATTCCTTTTCTTTTTGTGGACATATATCCCCACAGAGTATTTCCTTTTTGCATACATACATTTGCATCACGAGGTCTCTTAGGGACCAAAATTCGTCTCTTTGTTATTATTTAAGCCCATTCTACCTCGTCGAGACGAAGATTTTAACCTTCACTTCTCCGGCTAGAATGACCTTAAATAGGGGCATCTGTAAGACCCCAATTTTGACCCTAAGATCCCTCATGGTATCATAACATTGCATTTACATTGCCTTAAGGATCATAAGCATCTTGGCTCCTTACCTTTGGGTGGGATCTCTTGTAAGTGGTTTGAGATCACCAAGCATGCTTGAATCGTATATTATTGCTTTTCTCATTTTATTCACTAACCAAAAGCACAAAAATATGTCACTAACATCTCTTGTTTGTAGCTTGAGCAATCACAAAGTCAAAAGCTTCTAAGAGATCCTATGTGCAATGATATGGTCAAGAGAAGATGTAAGCAAGCATGGTAATGGTTCCCAAAGCTATCATTCATCAAATATTCCTCCCAAGTATCTTAATTCATCATTTTGATCAAAGCAAATCAAAGGGTTTGAGGTTTATTCCCAAGGAAACCCTAATTCATCTGTTCATCAACTATGCCTTGCTCATGAAGCAACCTTAGCCCATGGTCAAATACAATCAAGGGAAGTTCTTTAATTAATCATTTCATGCATATTTGAACTTATTTGAGTGTTCTCAATCATCAATTCACCAAGATATGAGTTTTGGACTTGAGAAGTTGATAAGTCAATTCATCTGACTATTTTGAAATGCACTGAGACCTAACTTTTTATGTGTTGGTCAAATGGAGATGACCGTTAGAGAAAAATATTCTTAAGGACAATATTAACAACTTTCATGTTCATCAAAAATTTATTTGAAGCTTGTAAGGTCATCATCCATTCCAAGACATTATAGGTCATTTTGACTGAAACCCTAATTTTAGGTCAACTTCCCAAGGACATAACTCTTTCATTTTTCATGATTTTGAGGTGAGACTTAATTAATTGGAAATCTTAATGTGTCTACTTCAAAAGTTATGTTTAGAAAAATTGCAAAATCTCAAAAGAAATACATGTGATAATGCAAAACATGATAGGTCACTTTGGACCAAATGCATTGAAATGTGAAAAAGTCCAACTTCAAGTGCCCATAACTTCTTCATCAAAAATCCAAATGATGCAACATTTATTTCCAAATTTATTTCCTTGAAAATATCTACAACTTTTATGTTGAAGGTTTTGTCATTTGGAGCTTGCATCATTGAGACAGAAGGGCTTGAACATTGGCCAATTTTGGAAATTTCACATATGCATGTTTTGCACCTTACACTTCAAGCTCAATTTTCATTAATTTCCAAGGCCCAAATGAAGTTTTGATCAACATTACATTTGTTCCTTATGCAATAAGCTTTGCAACCATTACCCATAAGGCCATGTTTTATGTTTGGAAGCATCATTTTCGAAGAAAGGAAATATTAGGTGCATTTTTGGAAACCAATTGAAAACACATTGCATGAGCTGATTACATCTATTTTGCACGTCCGTTTCATTCAATTATGATCTCAGCTTTCAAAATCAAGTGTAATTGGGCCCTCCATGCGCCTGTAAAGGCCCATGCATGGAGGCCCTTTCCATTCATGCAAATTTGAAATCACACATTCAGCATTGCCTTGCCTATAAATACATTGCATTGGAGCTTCATTTCTTCAACCTGAAGGCGCCTGAGCCTCTGCTGAATTGAATCCACACCCTCACCAAAGGAACTTTTCTCTTTCTTTCAAAAATTTCAGATCTGGATTTCAATTGCATTGATTGATTTTCTAGATCTATAAGTTCCTAAACCTTCTTTACTTGTTCCATAGAGCTTTCTGTTTGCAAAAGAACTCAAGGAGCTTGACTCAATTCCTCACAATTCAAAGGCTTTCCTCAACTGCATTTTGCTTCGAATCAGCTCATATGTTGTTCCATTTGCCTTGTTATTGTGTGATATGAAGTCCTCCGCATAGAGGCAACATCATTGTGCTTTCAATTTTTGAAAATCATTGAGTTCACTTGAACACCACAAAACTTCCATCTCTGATTTCTCTCAATCTAGAGATCTAGATTGGAATTGAGTGGCATAGGAGTGATGTACATCACTCCACCTTTCGGAAGATACCTAGATCGTGCATTTTGGTTGATGTTTTAATTTCTGCAAATTCTGGTTTGGTCGGAGGTTGGCCGGAGAAGACGGTGGCGTTGGCCACCGTCTGGTCTCCAGATTGAATTGTGACCGTGGATTTCCTTTTCCAGATTTAATCATGGCTGTCCAATCTTATGACTTATTTTAATACGCCATGTGATTCAGTTGACTGAGGAACACATTGGGCGCGCGTTTATGGACTCTTGGATCTGCTAGCTCAATTAATGAGCTCAAATCCAATGGCTCACGCTTTTCCATCTTTTTTAATTCTGATTTTAATTTCCATTTTATTTTTTAATTCCATTTCATTTTCTAAAATCCATACCTCTCTCAATACAAGATCAAGTGAATGGCTTTGCATTAAGGATAGATTGCTTTCTAAATCATGCAAAGAACCTAAATCAATACAAGATCATTTTTTTTTGGCATGGCAAGTTGTTGGAGTTTGATTCACTAATCAAGACCTCTAACTTGTGTTGTTGCCTACATTATTATTGATCAACCTCAGATAGTTGTGACTTCTACATAAGTCCAATTCCGATTGCTTAACATAGCGCTAAATTTGCCTTATGGAACACTAACTACTAACACTAACTATTAACTATTAACATTTACTTCTTTCACTTTACATTTATGCAATTTACTATTCTTGTACATATTATTCATTTGTTTTGCTCTTTGCTCACTTGAGCACATGTTTATGTTAATGCAATTTGCCCTTTGCTCACTTGAGCACATAATTGTGTATATATTATTGTGCTTGTGTTTTTGTTTTGATTGTTGTGGACCAAATGCAAAGAAATGGACAAATGGACTTAGTTTCTAGGATATTCCCTATGCAAATTGGAGTAAGAGGACCTTAATGTTGAAGATGGATTAGAAGGACCAAAACCTCTAAACTCACTCTTGTCCATTCTTGATTTGCTTCATAAAACTCTTTGATGTGTGTGCTCTTGTGCTAGGGAATCCTATGAGAGCTCAAATTGAAGGACCATTGCCATGTTCATCCAAAGTTGAAAGATACAAGAGACCTTGGGGATCTTCTAAGAAGCTTGTTTGATTATGTTGATTGCTTGAGCTTACTATTATTTTGCTTGCATATTCCAAAGGATGGGAGCTACTTGGATCATCAATATGATCTCAAGAGAGGAACTCCATGTATGGTCTTGTTTCTTATCCTTTATCTCTTGTATTACTTAGGACTTAGCCATTCTTCTTCTTCCCTCCACTCTAACCCAAGCCAAAACTTTTGTGCAAACATTTAACACTTCTCTTCAAACATTAGAAACCTAAGCCTTATGCTTTGGATTTTCAAATTTTCTTTTCATAACACTTATTTTGAATTGAACTTTAAATCAACTTTGACCATATTTTGTAAATACTTTTCATTGGTAAATATAACTCATTCAAATACTTTTGTGGTTTCAATGGTCACTTTCTTAATCAAAACTTTTCATAACCTTTAGCTATTAGGTTTGAGTTATCCTTGAGGTAGATGTAATACTCACCTATATCCTTAGTGATGGACAATGAGTCTTCCATGCTTATTATAGGGTTAACCCCTCACTAGCATGTTGAAGCTATCCGCACATGGTGGATTTGTGGTTTTTAGGTTGAGTTTTCTCCCTTGGATAACAAAAGACCTTAAGGCTTTTGGACCAATCAATTCACCAATTCATTTTGAGATTTTTACACCGAACTATGAGGTTTTGATCCTAATCTTTTTTAAGATGGTACGTAGGCAATGGGTTTATCCATCCAAACACAAAATGTAAATAACTTGTATATTCTTTTCTCATCTCTTCAATCATGTTTGCACAAACAAATTTTCACAAAATAACAACCTTACAACAAATGTGAAAAGGGCTCCCTAGGATTGCCTAGGATGTTTTGGGTGCTTAAAACCTTCCCATTGCATAACCAAACCCTTTACCTAGATCTCTGACATTTTTACTAGTTTTTGATTCGATAAAACTTTTAGGTTTTTGTTCGCTTTCTAACCATTCCTTTGGATAAATAGAAGTGTGGTGGCGACTTGACTTGTATGGTTTACCTTGGATTTAGTCAATATCTCTAATGGTAACCAATACCCCGCTACAACGTCATTTGCGGACTACAATTATATCAATAAAAATTGAACCTTTTGTCCATTTGTTCGTTACTCTTATTTTGTTTCAGTTTATGAAATTTCATTTATTTTTTATGATCATTTTTGAAACAAAAATATATTTAAATAATCATATTCTTTAAAATTTACAAAAAGATATGTGATTAGTGCATTTTGATGCACATTCTTCTATAATTTTACTTAGAAATTTTTATAGTTTATTCTATTATTTTAGTTTGTTTTTACATTTAAGTTTATTTTTGCTTTTATTTTATTTTCGTACTTTATTTTCAGCATAAATAGTTATTTCATACCTTGTTACTATGCAAATCACAACTTGAGCTACGAGGATCGGATTAATGATTTCTAATATGCGTTGGAAAGCTGAGAGGGTAAGCTAAAAGTATCATGTTGAAGTTAAAAGATGATTCTAAGTGAAGGAGGGTCGAATAATTTGTTGAAGTTCCAGACTTAATTAAAATAGTTAGTTTGGGTCAGTTTTTGTTATTTTCGGGTCGAATCCTATAAGGGCCCGAATTTACCTTTTATTATATTAGGTATTTCACTACTATAAAAATCTTAATTCTGAATTTTGATGATACAATATTGCTTAGAAGATTTCATAGAGAGTTAATTCCCAAAGAGTTGATTTGTTGTATTCGAATTCCACTTTGAGGTTTTTATTAATTTCAATTTAATTTCAATTTCTTTTCAATTCTTTCTATAAACTCGTTTGTTTAATTCGATTACTTTCGTTTACTTAATTCGATTGTTTCTTATAGGATAGAGTTGATTAAATTTGATTGTTTGTATGATCCTTAACTATAATCACGTTAGCGTAGCTTTTTCGTTATCATGTTTAATTAAGTCGTGTTTGCTTAATTCGCGTCTACTTAAATCCATTTGCTTAATTCAGAAATTAGGAACATACATCATATAATACCAATTTGCGCTTGTCAGTGGGTATTGTAATCGAATGGGATTGAATCCGCTAGGGAATTAAAATTATAAGAATCGGTGATAAGTCGGAAATCGATACAATAGATTAGCTTATTTATCAATTTTGCTTTTACCTTTAATCATATTCGATTTAAGTTTTGAACCTTAAAAACCCCTTCTTTCTATTCGTTTGGTTATAGCATTCAAGAGTCCTTGTGATACGATATTCGAGTGTCGCTTCCGTTTTACTACACTTTTAAACTCGTTTTTGACCCGTGTGCGATAGCGGATCAAATTGGCGTCGTTGTCGGGGACTTTTGTAGATTATAACCATTATTATAGTCATATGTGTTGTTTTTTTAGCATTTTGTTTTGCCTTAACTTTCTTGCGTTCTGGTCTTTTTGCGGTTTAGGATAAAATAAATTCTGTTTTTAAGAAAATCGTCTCGGATTATTCCGATTCTTTGTCGATTCATTAGGAAAAAACCAAGGATCGAAAGCCTCTATTTAGAGACTAAATAGTGGACGCCGCCCTCAAAAATCAAAATTCCCTATTTTTCTATTTTTTATGATTTATTTTCTGTTTTGGTAGTTTCAGAAAATTCCGTAAAAATTCTCAAAATTCTGAATTGACGTTATTAGATTAATTTTCGTGTTTTTGTATTTTTTGTATTTTATTTTAATAGTTTTTTTGTATTTCAATTGTTTTTACTTAATAGGGACATTGTCGATATTTTCCTATTTGTTGCTGCATTGCTGAATTAGTTGTGTTTTCTCATTTTTTGTTGATTTTTTTTCTTTTATATTGAGTTTAACATGGCTGATCAAAAAACTCCGAGAGAACTCGTTGCCCCTGATGTTGATTATAATGCTTTATGTATTGAATTTCCTGTTGTTGTTGTACCTTTCAAATTGAAATATAGTTTAATACACTTGTTGCCAAGGTTTAATGGTTTTGCAGGTGAGGATCCGCATAGGCATCTAAAAGAATTTCAAATTGTGTGTTCTACATCATTGAGGCCTCAAGGAATTACTAAAGATCATGTTAATCTTAGAGGATTTCCATTCTCACTACAAGGTGCTGCAAAAGATTGGTTATATTATCTTGAGATTCTATTACAAGTTGGAATAATATGAAGAAAATCTTCTTAGAAAGATTTTTCCCTACTTCAAGAGCTTCTTCAATCAGAAAAGAAATATGTGGTCTTAGACAGGTTGACATGGAATCATTGGCTGAATATTGGGAGAGATTCAAACAGTTAGTGTCGAGTTGTCCTCACCACCAGATTTTTGAACAATTGCTAATACAATACCTTTATGAGGGATTGCTACCAATGGAAAGAAATATTTTAGATGCTGCTAGTGGTGAAGCACTTGTTGATAAGACTCCAGCTGCTGCCAAATCCTTGATTGAGAAGATGTCACTTAACTTCCAACAGTTCACAACAAGGGATAATTTTAGGGTCCAAGCAAAAGATGTGAATGAGGTTCAAGTTTCTTCTTCCAACAAATCTCTAGAAACCAGAATTGATGAACTTACCTATTTAGTGAAACAACTGATGCTACCCATTCCACCACCACCACCACCACCATATAACCCTCCACAAGTAACCACCTCTTCACCTTCTGAACCTTCACTAGAGGAACTTGTCAAACAAATGGTTGTAAATAGTCTCTAATTTCAGCAGCGGACAAATTATAGTATTCAGACTTTGCAAACACAAATTGGATAACTTGCCACTTCAATGAATGCCATGCAACAAGCTCAAGGATCAAACCAACTACATGCCCAAACAGTAGTTAATCCAAAATGCTCTAATGGTGACAGTGTAAATGAAGTTGTTTATGTAGCTGAAGCTCTTGACATTCTGGTTGCGCCAAACATACAGTCCATTGAAAAACCACCTTCTTTAGAGCCTAAACCATTTCCTGAAGATTTATATTGTTCATCAAATGTTCAACTTGAGCAGGAACATAAGAAGGCAATTGGATGGACCTTGGCTGAGATTCTTGGTATTAGCTCATCAATATGCATGAATCAGGTCTTACTTGAAGATGGAGCCAAAGTAGTGAGGCAGCCCCAAAGGCGGTTTAACCCCTTGATCTTGCATGTTGTGAAAAATGAGATCTATATTATACCAGAGGATAAAAAGAAGACCACTTTCATTTGTCCATTTGATACTTTCACCTATCGAAGATTCTTCTTTGATCCTGGAATACAAGACAAATGCACTAATCAAAATTTCAAGATCAATGGACACTACCCAAAGTTACTCCATGAGAACCCGACTTTGGAAGAAGAGACTATAGAAGAGCTCTCTTTGGGAAAGGCTGCTTATGCAATCATTTATCCGTCTTGACTCCTCGGGTGTGTTCTTTCCTTTCGCTCACTTTTATTTTATATTTATGTTGTTTCATTGAGGACAATGTATATTTTAAGTGTGGGGGAAGGAACCATTTATTTGTTTTGTTTTCTATGTTTTGTTTTCAGTTTTTCTCTGTTTTGATTTTTGTTTGCTTTCTTAAAAAAATTGCATGATTTTTCCTTTGGTTTTTGAGTTACAATTATGAGTATTTTTCTTAGTTGTCTTGACTAAAGTCTTATGGTGTGATGTGAAAAATTTGTTGTGCATTTTTAGTATGATAGGTAGGACTAAACTCTAAATTGTATATCATTTGTGGTAGATCAATTAACCTTGTGAGATTTTGAGCCTTATATGGATAACATACAAAAATCCATCTCTTTCTTTCTTGTGTGATTACACTCATGTTTATTAGTCTCTAGAACTTGAATTGACTCTTGTTGAAACTTTTTGTTTACTTATACACATTGATATGATAAAGGCAACTTGTTTTTGTTTATTTTTTTAGCGAGTTAGCCAAAAAGCCAACCCTGAAATAATTTCATCCCTTGTTTGAAACCCCCTTGAGCCTATTATCTTTTTTTTTGTTTAAAACTCATTACAAGCCGAGAAGTGAAAAACAATGTTATCACGCTATTCAAAGGGTTGGAAGAGTCTTGTTTGGAGTTGTGTGGAGTTGAATAAATATATTTGTAATAGTTCGGAAGTTGGCAGAAAAAGAAAAGAAAAATAGAAAAATAAAATAGAAAAGAAAAAAAAATGAATGAAAAAATAGAAGGATGTCAACATACTCCTTATGAAAAAGAAAAAAAAAGGAGAAGAGAAAACAATTGCTATATAGTTGTTGAAGTGAATGAAATCTTTTTTAAATTCAACTCCCGTAGTTTCTTTCAAGTCTCTTTTATATATTTGAATTTTAGCCTAGTACCCCTTAGGATTTATCTCACCCTTACCTTAACCACGTTACAACCAAATAAAAGTCTTTTTGATCTTTGTGTGCATGTATTTCAATTATGGATGAGAAATGCGATAAAATTTGGCACTTATTTGTTAATTATCATTTATAAGTTTTGTTGAATTTTAATCCATTTTAATTGAACATTTTCTCATTTTGCATGTTTACTATAATTGATGATTTGTGGTCTATTTTTATATGATTAAGCTAATTTCCATGGACATGTTTAGGATATGGTAAAGTATGATTTGAACCATAATCCATGATTAGATGATTTTTAGCCTAGGATTAATTCCATTTAATTTCCCATTGATTTGTTGATTAGCTTGTATTTAAAATGTTATTTCAATTTGAAGGATTTATGCCTTGTATATGTCACTTTCTTTCATCATGAGCTTGTGGTAAATTTATGATTAATTGTCCATATTGATCCATTTTCATTCTTACTTTTCATTACGTTTTATTTTAAAACACTTGATGTAGGTTTGGTGAGTCTTGGGGTTTTGGTAACCATTGTTTAAGAACTTCATCCCCGTCATTGTTCCTGAGGGACGCTATGAGGTTTTCGTTCCTATTTCAAAGTCCCCATGTGACAGAGCGTGCCAAATCCTAAATCTCGTCTGGAAAATACTTTCAAAGTCTAGGTTTCACCTAGCAAATAATATTCGAACCTGTTGTTTTTCCTTTTGGAAACATATGTGACCCTTCGTCAGTTGCTTACCTTTTATGAGTATCCTTTTTCCTTTTGCAAGTTTTTCACTACCTTTTGCATGGAAAAGAGCTTGTTGCCTTTTGTACGAATTCATGTCTCTGCACTTACCTTTTGTAAGTCCTCGTTACTTTTTGCATGAGAAAGTTATTCTTGACAAACTTTCCAGCTTGAGTACAAGATAAGAGACAGGGAGAAGAACCTACTCCATTCTTGATTGCTTTGAAACACATGACATGGGTTTGGTGAGTCCCAGAGTCGTAGCCATATTTTGAAAGTTTTATCCTTTGCCTTTTGCGAGTGAAATATTTGTTTCAGCTCACCTTTTGTAAGTTTCCCCCTACCTTTTGCATGGGAAGTGTAACACCCCAAAATTTGCCCTCCTCATTCATGCATTCATTTAGCATTTCATCATGTCAATCAGAATTAGATCCAAGAAACTTAAAAAAAAATTAAAAAAAATAATAAAAAAAAAAAACGAAAAAAAAAAACGAAAAAAAACGAAGAAAAAAAACGAAATAAATAAATAAATAAATAAAAATAATAATAAAAAAATAAATAAAATAAAATAGAAAAAACTTAGACTTGGACCTCTCTCATTTGAGCCCACAAAGCCATGAAATTCAGTCTATAAATACCAAGGCTTCACTTGAGAAAAAGGAGGAGAAGCAAAAATACTCTGAGGTTTCCTTGAAACAAAACCCTTGACAAAACCTGGAGAGAAGAGCTAACAGAGTTCAGAGCAGCCTCCAAACCCTTAAGGGAACTCAACTGCACAGAATCACCTCTGCCTCACATAAACCCTAAAGATTATTTTGTAAACCTCACGGGTGCAACTCAATTTCAATCAAGCTCTCCTATTAGGTTTGCCCTATACCCATCATCTTTATGCCTTTAATTTGAATACTCTAAATGTATGAGGTATTATGGGTGAATTTGATACCCTGTTGATGCATGTCTTTTTTGTGAATTTTAATGGCATGATTCATGTGGTTACATTTTGATTTGGGGGCAACCCTTGATTACCCTATTTTTTTTGTCTCTAACCTGTTTGTTGAGTTTTTGTGAGGGCTCACATGACTTTTGCAGGGATAACTTGCGTGGTTTCCCACTTTATTTGTGGGATACCCCCTGGAGGTTTCATTCCGATTACCTGTACTGACTCACCTTTCTTTGATGGCATTAGCTTGGGAGATCCCTGGGTTTCTTACTCCTTTAATTGCTGTTACTTCGGATCTTTATCCGTGTGGTACTTTTACCTCTTTTCCGCATTTTATCGCTTTCTTAGCTGGAAGACCTCGATAGGAGGCATTTGTTTTCTTTTGTTTATTTACTTCTGAGCCCCTTGTTGGCACATTTACTTTATACATGTTTATTTTGTATGTGTTCGGATCCCTGCAGGTAGCGCGGTTCCTTCGTCAAGGACTGCCTTTTTGCCCTTGAGCATCCCAAACCCTAAAACCCAAAGCAACACGTTAACTCCTTCTACTACAGGCGAGTAAGTCTCCAAAGGTCGAGCATCCGGTAGATTGCGTAGTGACGTCGTTCATCCAAAACCCAATCCATAACCCCATAGTTAGCCGAACTACGTTTTGCTCTGATTCTTAGGCCATATGAGATACGTAGGCATAAGACGCGGTGTCTTAGCGAGCACAATTCCCCCCAACCCATAGGTCAGCCGAGCTACGAAGACTCTGATTCTCATATTCAGATGAGATACGTATGTAGTGGATGCGACATCCGCGCGAGTCATTTTCATTTAACCCCCTTTTTTTTAGTAAATAACACATTAGATAAACCCACACCCTTTATACAAGAACTACAAAAGTGGATCCCGTAGAGTACTACGGATGTGTAGGGGTGCTAATATCTTCCCTTCGCATAACCGACTCCCGAACCCAAGATTTGGTTGCAAGACCCCGTCTTGTCCTTTCCTTTTTCAGGTTTACTTCGAGCGTTTCCTTTCCCTCCTTTGGGATGAATAACGCACGGTGGCGACTCTTCTGTCATTTTCTTTCTCCGGTTGTTTTTCCGCACACTGTATTTTTCAGGTTGCGATAGCTGGCGACTCTGCTGGGGATTGAAAGAAGTTGACCTCTTGCTGGTCCATCTTCCCTAAGCGAGTCCCTCCTAGCTTGTGTGATTTCTGGTTTATTGGGTGTTCATGCTTTTGTACCTTTATTTGCTTATCTGCTTGCATGCATCTGTTGTATCTGTTGGATCTGTTTGTTTGTTTGTTGGGATGGGGTGTTCTATGAGAGATAAGCCCATTACCCAGGCTTGAGTGTACACACAGGTTTTAGAGTGGATAATCATGAGGCTTGCGTGGCGTGTTGCTACGTTAAGTCGTTCGTGAAGAACCACACCCAGACGAGGTTTCTTTTGGATATATTATGTCTTACGGGTGTTCCGTAACGACAGGATGTTCCTCTAGAAATCGTCGACTCTGGTGACCATTTCCCGAGAACTCAGTCGAAGCCTCTCCTCCAAGACGTGATTATGTTAGCTCTGGTGGGCGCATTCTCGCTGCTCAATCCGAGGATCCCGAGACTGGGAACTTGCTATTAGGATGTCCTGTTGAGGGGAGTCAATGGAGGTCTTTTGTCCCGTAATAATACCAAACCTTCAGTGGTAAACGTATTATTCGCGACTGAAGGGTTGAAGCTGACGAACTTCTGTTCTTAGAACCTACCAGTGAGGGGCGGGCTAAATTCAGGAAACCTTAACCTCCAACCAACCCGGTTTTCTGGAGCAGAGTTTTGGTCTTGTATTATATTCCTCAGTGAATTTCTCTCCAGGCAGTGCAACCTGACAAATGTTCAAGCGGATCCATCAATTCTGATTGACATGCCTTTGCATTACATAACATCATCTGCATATTTGCATCCAACATCTCATGCTTATTCATTTGCAGGGTATTCCCTTTCAAAACAGGGATGCCTTAAAATTGAACAAACAGTGCATCGCATACCATGCATATTAACCATTGTCTGTTTTGCAGGTGTCACCGCAGTGTCTAATGTTTGTTCCCTGTATCAGGCAGTTATTGGTCCCAAGCGAGTCCATAGGTACCCGACAAAGGAAAATCGTCCACAGCTAGCGATGGACCAAGTACAGAAAGAGCTGGCTGATATGCGTGAAAGGATGGATCAGTTCATGACATTGATGACTGGTATGGCAGAAGGCCAGGAAAAGCTGAGGGAATTGGTTGAGCAACCGAGACCCGATCCGGAGATGGAGATACCAAATGCTGAGCGAAACCCTGGTAACCCTGGGAACACTGATAACCCTGTGAACACTGGTAACGCGGGTAACGCAAATGCTGATGGAAACCCGGGTAATGTTGGCAACACAGGGAATGTTGGAAATGGTATTGGCGGAAGGTGCAATGTGAATCAAGGAATTCGGATTAACGGGCGCCCCGTTACTGAAGATTATCAGTATGATCAATTTTCTTTGCACGACGAGGCCCTCGAGACCACTCGCCGTATGGATGAGCTTGCTGAGAAGCTCAAATCTTTGGAGTCTCAAAATTCCTTAGGCTTTGATGTCACAAATCTTGGTCTGGTTCAGGGAGTAAGGATTCCTCACAAGTTCAAACCCCCTACTTTTGAGAAATACAACGGGGCTTCTTGCCCACGCACTCATCTCCAATCTTATCTGGGAAGGTTGGGAGCTCACACGGAAGATGAAAAGCTGTGGATGTACTATTTTGAAGACAACCTAACTGGAGCTTCTCGTGAATGGTATTCTCATTTGTCTCGTACTACCATCAAGAGCTGGAAAGACTTGGCAGAGGCTTTTGTCAAGCAATATCAATACAACTTGGACATGGCTCCAAATCGGACCTTGTTGCAAGGTATGTCTCAGACTGCCAAGGAAACCTTTAGAGAGTATGCTCAGCGTTGGAGACAGATTGCTGCGTCCGTCCAACCCCCTATGTCTGAAAGGGAGATGGAGGACATGTTCATGAACACTCTTCAAGGCAATTATATTGAGAGATTGGCTGCTTTCCCGTCAATCAGCTTTGCAGAGATAGTAATTGCTGGAGAAAGAATCGAGAGTCTGTTGAAGATGGGCCGAATTCAAGACAATAGTGCTTCCAACTCATCAGGTCCCAAGAGACCGTTTGCTGGTAACGGTCAGCGAAGAAAAGAAGGCGAGGCAAGCGTTGTGTATGCCGGCAGAGGCAGGGGTAGAGGACGCCCTAATTATTATCAAGATCAAGTGGCCGCAGTCACTATTCCAACACCTGTTCCTCAACCGCAATATCATCCGCAACAACAACCCAGGTACAACAATCAACAACAAGGAGGTAATCCGGGTCAGCAGAGACACTATCAACAACGTCCAAGGCAGACGGACCGGGTCATCGAACCAATCCCAATGCCTTATTCAGTATTACTTCCCAAGCTGATTAACATGAATCTGGTTACGTTGAGAACTCTGGCCCCACCAATCGATCCCAATAATTTGCCTAGAGGTTATGATGTCAACGCCAGATGTGATTTTCACTCCAACGCACCTGGCCATACTACAAATAATTGCAAGGCTCTCTAGTTAAAGGTACAAGATTTGAGAGATGCCCAGGCTATCAATTTTGCTCCGGTGCCTAATGTTATCCAGAACCCCATGCCGGCTCACGGCGGGCAGAGGATTAATGCTGTTGATAGTGGGGAAACTTTGAATTTAGTTTCTGATGTGACTAAGGTGAAGACTTCGCTATCGGTGGTTAAAGACCGACTTCTGAAAGGACAGATTTTCCCGGGCTGTGGGGAAGAATGCAGAAATTGTCAAGCTACCAAAAACGGATGTGACAGTTTGAAAAGGCGTATTCAGCAACTGATAGATGAAGGTTGTCTTCAGTTCGATCAGGCCCGTCCAATGAAGAATGATGTATCAACGGTGACGTTTTATTTCACTCCTGAAGAAATATATGTTCCCGAGAGACTCGCTCCGACAACAATATATTTCCTAGAAAGTACAGAACCAGCAGCGGTGAACATCGAAAGTTCAGCACCAGTTGCAATTTACTCTGACAGCCCTCAACCGACTTTGGTTGGTCCAATCACCATCACAATACCAGGACCCGTTCCGTATGAGAAAGACAGTGCTATCCTGTGGCACTATGGGGCTGATATCTACTGCCAGGGGCAGAAAGTTAACGAAGAAGACATTGACATTGGTAGCTCCGCTGTAGACAATGTTGGAGGGGTTGGTGGCTTCACTCGCAGTGGACGCCTATTTGCACCATCAACATTACGCGCGAATACTGAAGCCGAGGCAACTGCCAAGGCTAAAGGGAAACAGATGGCCGCCGAAGAGGTTACTACTGAGGAAGATCCTCCTAAGACCGCATTCGAGAAAGAAGTGGATGAGTTTATGAGGATTATCAAGAAAAGTGAATACAAGGTAGTCGACCAGCTAAATCAGACACCCTCAAAGATCTCCATTCTCTCACTATTGCTGTGCTCTGAGGCACACAGAGCAGCCTTGTTGAAAGTACTGAATACGGCCTATGTTCCACCGGAGATAACTGTTAACCAGCTGGAGTCGGTAGTTACCAATGTAAACGCTAGCCGGGGGCTAGGTTTCACCGATAATGACCTGACATCTGAGGGCAGGAATCACAACAAAGCCTTGCATATCACAATGGAGTGCAAAGGGGTGATGTTTTCCCATGTTTTGGTTGATACAGGCTCTTCTCTGAATGTTCTTCCAAAGAAAGCCTTAACGAAGTTGGATTGCGATGACACCATCCTGAGGCCAAGTAACTTAGTTGTGAGGGCTTTTGATGGCTCTAAGAGAGTTGTCTTTGGAGAAGTTGAGTTGCCAGTTAAGATTGAACCGCAGGTATTCAAGAGTACCTTTTATGTGATGGATATCCAGCCTGCCTATAGCTGTCTGCTAGGTCGACCTTGGATTCATGTTGCCGGTGCTGTTACTTCTACTCTCCACCAGAAGCTCAAATATGAACTAGAAGGTCAGGTCGTCACTGTCTGTGGTGAAGAGGATATTTTTGTTAGCCACCTGTCTACATTTAAGTATGTAGAGATAGACGGCAAGATGCACGAGATGCTGTGTCAGGGCTTCGAAGCCATAAACATCAATGAGGTCGCGCCCGAAGCTGTCTTTTCACCTGAGTTTGAGAAGGTCGGGACTTCTATCTCTTCATACAAGCAAGCTATCGAAGTGGTTAAAACTGGTAATGCCCAAGGCTGGGGCAAATTTGTGGAGCCAGTCATCAAAGAAGACAAGTTTGGATTGGGGTATGCTCCGGGATCTCAGAAGAATGAAACCGGTACTCTCTCCAGTGGGGGTTTGGTTTCTCCCCACATCGTCAATGCGGCAGATAAAGACAAGGCTGACAGCGACTGTGACTTAGATAGCTGGATTCGCCCGTGTGTCCCGGGAGAAAAGCTCGACAATTGGTCGTCTGAAAAAAACCGTCCGGGTTACTCTATTGAAAGAGTGATTTTTATTGTTTTCCTTTATTACATGCATAATAAAGTCTTACACTTTGCCCAAGGTGTAACGGCTCATTTGTAGGGCCATCCATTTAGTTACATTTCGCAATTATTTTTATCATCAATAAAGGACGGCTTTTGCAAACAATTTTGTGTTCTCTTTCTTTCAGTTTTTTTACTTTTACAAAAAAAATGGCAATGTTTCTTTTTTCATTTTTTCTTTCTTTCCAAAAAAAAAATCTCTCATTCTAAGGTAAAGCATGATCCTCCATCATGCAGAGCGGACCACCCGGATCTCACTACTAACGACACTGCTATGGCCAAGTATGACTTCGACAATCCTATCTATTAAGCCGAAGAAGGGGTTGAGGAAGATTGTGAATTGCCTGAAGGGTTAGCCAGATTGTTGAAACAGGAGGACCGAGCTATTACACCTTATCAGGAGGTGATTGAGACCGTCAACATCGGTACCGCAGACGACAAGAAAGAGATCAAGATCGGGGCAAGTCTACAGGCCGAGAGGAAAAACCGTTGATCATGTACTTGACTGTGTTAGAAAGGTCAATGGGTTGTGTGCTCGGTCAGCATGACGAGTCAGGTCGAAAAGAGCATGCAATATACTCCCTTAGCAAAAGTTTACCGACTCTGAACAAAGATACTCATTGCTCGAGAAAACTTGCCGCGCTTTGGCATGGGCTGCTCGCCGACTAAGACAGTATATGTTGACTCACACGACTCTATTGATATCAAAAATGGATCCAGTCAAGTATATTTTTGAAAAGCCAGCACTTACCGGAAAGGTTACTAGGTGACAAATGATACTGACAGAGTATGACATCCAATACACTTCACAGAAAGCCATCAAGGGAAGTGTCTTGTCAGACTATCTTGCAGAGCAACCGATTGATGATTACCAACCTATGAGGTTTGACTTTCCTGATGAGGACATCATGTTTCTCAAATCGAAAGATTGAGAGGAACCACTCCCGGAGGAGGGGCCTGACCCTGAATCCAAATGGGTTATGATGTTTGATGGGGCGGTCCACGTCAATGGTCGCGGAGTTGGTGTAGTGTTGATCACACCGGAAGGGGGTTCATATGCCATTTGGTGCCAGAATAACTTTTCCCTGCACCAACAATGAAGCCGAATACGAAGCTTGTATCCTAAGACTTGAGGAAGCCGTCAATATACAGATTAAAACCCGTGATGTATACGGGGATTCAGCTTTGGTCATCAATCAAACCAACGGGAAATGGTATACACCTCAGCCTCATCTGGCTCCTTACAGAGACTACATGAGAAGATTGTTGACTTTATTTTGAAGAAAACCAATTTGCTGATGCTTTGCTTACCTTGTCTTCGATGATTAAGGTGCTATGCTGGAACTACGTACCCAGAATTGACGTATCTCGGTCAGAGACGAATGAAGAAAGCATTTGGTCAGAAAGTGCGCCCCCGGGGGTATCAAGTCGGTGAATTGGTACTCAAAAGATTTCTTCCTCCCAACACAGATCACAGGGGCAAATGGACACCGAACTATGAGGGTCCGTACGTGGTTAAAAGGATTTTCTATGGCGGAGCTTTGATGCTAACAACCATGGATGGTGAAGGATTCCCGTCCCCTATTAACTCAGACGCAGTTAAAAAAAATTACTTTGCATAAAATAGACCCGCTGGACGATAAAAAGAATAGTCCAGGCAAAAAAAGGGCATCCCGACGAACCAAAAAAAAAAGAATAAAGAGGTTCGGGCAAAAATTAGGGATATAAAAAAAGAGTACACCCGGTGAGTCGAAAACCCAAAAGGGCGGCTCAGGCAAAAATGGGTATCCCGGTGGATTGAAAACCCGAAAAGGGGGCGATCCAGGCAAACGTTAGGGAATAAGCGAATGACTGTGACCTGAGTTCATCAGTGTTATATCACCGTTTCATTCAATCCGACAATCTTCGAAGGTTAAAGATCGACTAATCATCCACTTCAGAAAGCAAGATGAGCAGAGCGTCTTGAGGACATACGAGCCATAGTAGAGTCGAAACTCGGTGGGACCCCGTATCCCCATTGCCATTAGGATAGTTCTCTTTTTATAGCGATTACCTCTTTTCAGGGATCAGCTTCCTAATACCCTCGCCTATTCCTGGCACAAATTTTCTCCCCAGTAAGAGTCGAATAATTCAGTTAAAGAGCCTCTTTATTTTTCATTTATCAGTTTGTTTGCAAAAATGTCCGAATTTTTGATAAAACATATTGCATATGAACATAAGGTGGCTTTTGCAGATGATTTGCACAGGAAAACATTTAAAATTGCTTTGAATGTGCTTAATCCCGGACGGTGAATTCAAACCGAGTAATTCCCCCGAGGCATACGTGTATTTTTGGTTGCAGGTCACAGGAACCGGATGCCAAGTCATGAATCCTCATCCCCAAGCGGTTGACAAAGTCTCTCCTCAGCAGAGCATGTTCCCCAGCAGAGTTGACAGTATCCAGACTATATATCCCTAGCGGAGTTGACAGTGTCAGACTGTATCTTCCTAGCAACAGCGGAGTGGTTGCATAACCAACAGATGAGAGGGTGGTGTTCCCAGTGTTCATCTCATTCCCCAGCAGATTATTTTTAACAGATTTGTTAATCCCCAACTTGAGGGCGATTAGCAAGTTCATATCCCCAGCAAAGGTCGTTTCCTACGACATTTCCCCAGGAAGTGTTTTCCCCACAGACTCTCCTCACAGAGCCTCGCCGAACAAAGTTTCCATAGTTGATACTCCCCCCGCAAGGTCAACTTTTCAAGCAGCCAATTTATTTTTGGTGGCTCATTGGTCTCGGCAGACAGATCATTCCCTACAGAGCATTCAAGGATTGATACAGCGATCTGTTCCCTACCGGAGTTTGCTTCCCCAAGCAGATTTCTTTTTACACCATGCATAACATTTGCATTTGCATGCATATCATATCAAGCATACACATAAGCTGATAAACAGATTCTTCCAAGCAGACTGAAGAATTACTTTACAACCAAGGTCATGAGATCCAGCCAGAGGATCAAGCGTGAGTGATCCAGCCTGAGGGTCGTTTTGAAGATTCAGCCTGAGAATCGTTTTCCAGTGATCCAGCCTGAGGGTCATTTCGAAGATTCATCCTGAGAATCGTTTTCCAGTGATCCAGCCTGAGGGTCATTTCGAAGATTCAGCCTGAGAATCGTGTTCCAGTGATCCAGCCTGAGGGTCATTTCGAAGATTCAGCCTGAGAATCGTGTTCCAGTGATCCGGCCTGAGGTTCATTTCGAAGATTCAGCCTGAGAATCGTGTTCCAGTAAGCCAGCCTAAGGCTCAATTTGAAGATTCCCCAGTGAAGTCGCCTACAAGCTTTATTTCCCCCGCAAGCCGAAGTCTAATTGAGGAGTCGTTACAACATGTTCTAGCCCGAAGAATATGTACGAAGCCCAAAAGTGGAATATTCTCGAAGCTGCATATCTAATATGAAGGTTGGATGTAGATTTCAAAAGAGGGTCAACCAGCGCATGCCTCAGATGCGGGATCCTAATGATGGGAATTTATCATCAAAATAATCCAAATCTAGCCAGAAGATCGAAGTAGATTCAGCCAGAGAATCGAAACAATTCAGATCTAGCCAGAAGATCGAAAATCGCAACAATTCAGATCTAGCCAGAAGATCGAAGTAGATTCAGCCAGAGAATCAAAGGAAATAGATTCAGCCAGAGAATCGAAACGAAGGAGATCTAGCCAGAAGATCGGAGAAGTTCTAGCCAGAAGATCAAAATCGTATCCAGCCCGAGGATCAAAATTAATATCCAACTAGAGGACTAAATTGAGTATAGGTTCAGCCAGAGGATCGAAACTCCAGATTAAGCCAGAAGACTGATTCAGATCCATCCAGAGGATCGGAAGAAAAATAAACAGCGCAGTGTATTTCCGCGTTTTCGTGGTGTTCTCGGAGCGCACATTTTCGGTGTGTCTTTGGTATTCAATCACATCTCACCCCGTTTGTCTGATAAGCTGTTCGCTTTCATCCTACTCGGGTTAGCTGATGATTGAATAGGGGCAGCTGTAACACCCCAAAATTTTCCCTCCTCATCATGCATTCATTTAGCATTTCATATTGCATTTCATCATGTCAATCAGAATTAGATCCAAGAAACTTTAAAAAAAAAAACGATAAAAAACGAAAAAAAAACGAAAAATAAAATAAAATAATTTAATACAAAAATAAATAAATAAATAAAAATAATAATAAAAAAATAAATAAAATAAAATAGAAAAACTTGGACTTGGACCTCTCTCATTTTAGCCCACAAAGCCATGAATTTCAGTCTATAAATACCAAGGCTTCACTTGAGAAAAAGGAGGAGAAACAAAAATACTCTGAGGTTTCCTTGAAACAAAATCCTTGACAAAACCTGGAGAGAAGAGTTAACAGAGTTCAGAGCAGCCTCCAAACCCTGAAGGGAACTCAACTGCACAGAATCACCTCTGCCTCACATAAACCCTAAAGATTGTTTTGTAAACCTCACGGGTGTAACTCAATTTCAATCAAGCTCTCCAATTAGGTTTGCCCTATATCCATCATCTTTATGCCTTTAATTTGAATGCTCTAAATGTATGAGGTATTATGGGTGAATTTGATACCCTGTTGATGCATGTCTTTTTTGTGAATTTTAATGACATGATTCATGTGGTTACATTTTGATTTGGGGGCAACCCTTAATTACCCTACTTTTTTTTGTCTCTAACCTGTTTGTTGAGTTTTTGTGAGGGCTCACATGACTTTTGCAAGGATAACTTGCGTGATTTCCCACTTTATTTGTGGGATACCCCCTGGAGGTTTTATTCCGATTACCTGTACTGACTCACCTTTCTTTGATGGCATTAGCTTGGGAGATCACTGGGTTTCTTACTCCTTTAATTGCTGTTACTTCGGATCTTTATCCGTGTGGTACTTTTACCTCTTTTCCGCATTTTATCGCTTTCTTAGCTGGAAGACCTCGATAGGAGGCATTTGTTTTCTTTTGTTTATTTACTTCTGAGCCCCTTGTTGGCACATTTACTTTATACATGTTTGTTTTGTATGTGTTCGGATCCCTGCAGGTAGCACGGTTCCTTCGTCAAGGACTGCCTTTTTGCCCTTGAGCATCCCAAACCCTAAAACCCAAAGCAACACGTTAACTCCTTCTACTACAGGCGAGTAAGTCTCCAAAGGTCGAGCATCCGGTAGATTGCGTAGTGACATCGTTCGTCCAAAACCCAATCCATAACCCCATAGTTAGCCGAACTACGTTTTGCTCTGATTCTCAGGCCAGATGAGATACGTAGGCATAAGACGCGATGTCTTAGCGAGCACAATTCCCCCCAACCCATAGGTCAGCCGAGCTACGAAGACTCTGATTCTCATATTCAGATGAGATACATATGCAGTGGATGCAACATCCGCGCGAGTCATTTTCATTTAACCCCCCTTTTTTTTAGTAAATAACACATTAGATAAACCCACACCCTTTAGACAAGAACTAAAAAAGTGGATCCCGTAGAGTACTACGGATGCGTAGGGGTGCTAATACCTTCCCTTCGCATAACCAACTCCCGAACCCAAGATTTGGTTGCAAGACCCCGTCTTGTCCTTTCCTTTTTCAGGTTTACTTCGAGCGTTTCCTTTCCCTCCTTTGGGATGAATAACGCACGGTGGCGACTCTTCTGTCATTTTCTTTCGCCGGTTGTTTTTCCGCACACTGTATTTTTCAGGTTGCGACAGGAAGTACGTCTTTCAGTTTACCTTTTGCAATTGCCTTTATCCTTTTGCAGAGGATAACCCTTTTACTTTTCAGTTACCTTTTGTAAGTTCCCTCGGCCTTTTGTATGAGGAATTTAATTTTCCAAATTTTCTTACCTTTTGTAAGTACCCCCTTCCTTTTGCATGGGGAATCCCCATTATAACCTACTTATTGTAAGTCCCTTATTCCAATTTACAACTAAATTACAACAAAAATTCTATAGCTAATTACATGACAAATCCATAGCATTCCATCAAGCATTCATATGGTCCAATTCAAGCAAGTAGCTATGCCAAATCAAGAGAAAATTCAAGCAACCAAGCCTTTCTCCATGGTAACCAATACCTTCAAAGGCCAATAATACATAACCTGCAAAAATGCTAGCAACTCAGTCCAAATAAGTCCAAAATAGAAAACCATTTTCATCAACTCAAAACCTTCAACTTCTAACACAACAGAAAACTAACTCAGAACCTGCAAACCTCCTAACAATTTTCATAAACTTCCAACTAACCTCACTCCTAATAGACTACCCTAAGTATTTTCAATTACCTTCCAACAAACTAAACTAACCAGCTTGTAACAAAATTCACAAGCTTCTAACAGAATGAATAGAAACTCCTAACAAAATTTGAGAGGAACTAACATAATTTTCAGTAACTATATAAACAAAATGCATCTCACGATTCATGGTTCAACATATTTTTTCAGAATTATCATTTTTCACAATCGTAAAAAAACAGAGAGTTTCAAACTCATCATCAATCTTAATTCATTATCATCTTCCCCACTCATTCCTCAATAAAGTTAAGCATACGAATCAACAACCACACGCCTCGATTATCATCAACATCAATAACAAACACACTCAAAGGAAGAAGAAGAAGACGAATTGAGCACAAAAAAGAGGTAAAGAAGTGAACTGTACATGGCGTTAACGTTTGCTCCAGTAACCTTCTAATTTTTTATCCATTTTGAAAATCAATGTTACCATGACATAGCTCTTCACAAGGGGAATTAAAGCCCCTATGTGAGGTGGCTCGATTCCCTTCTGATGATATTTAATTTCTAATTTTTGCGATAGGGTTCCTCGACTTTATTCTTCAATTCGAGCAATTCTTGAGGAATTAGAGAACTCAGTGGGTAGATTTGTTTTATGCACACCAAGATGGGTTTGATGATGTTATTTGTTTCATGGGAGAGGTGCCTCCACGGTCGGAGACGGCCTCTGGCATGGAGGAGGGAGAAATGGAAAAAATAAGTTGACTGAGAGATGAAAGAAAGATATGCATTTTTCAACCTTGGTTTTGAGTTCAGGTAATTTTTTTGCACCTGCGTTTTGGAATGCTCATCATTCCATTTGTTGACTCACTCTTAACTCATTGCCTTATCAATTTTACCTTATCTGTTTTCTATTGTAGCATATACTGAAATGTTTGTATGGGCCTTGTGGATGGGCTTATGGCCAATATTGCTGAAACATTGCATTGTTTACTAGTTCACCCCCATGCGTGCATGTAAATATGATATGAGCATCTTTCTGGGCCTAGCGCCAGACCTCTAGTTGCACCCTGTTTTGGATTGCTGACCTTTTTTTGTGTGCTTCTTTTTAATACTTTTTCTTGATTTTTTTGCATGTTTTTCTTTATTATTTTGCACTATTTTTTCACTATCTTTAACTATAATTTTGACATTTTTTTACCATGAGAAATGTGATATATTTGGCACTTATTTGTTAATGATAATTTATAAGTTTTGTTGAATTTTAATCCATTTTAATTGAACAATTTCTCATTTTGCATGTTAACTATAATTGATGATTTGTGGTCTATTTTTACAAGATTAAGCTAATTTCCATGGACATGTTTAGGATATGGTAAAATATGATTTGATCCATAATCCATGATTAATTGATTTTTTAGCCTAGGATTAATTCCATTTAATGTCCCATTGATTTGTTGATTATCTTGTAAATTTAAAATGTTATTTCAATTTGGCGGATGTATGCCTTGTATATGTCACTTTCTTTCATGATGATGTTGTGGTCCATTTATGATTAATTGTCTATATTGATCCATTTTCATTCTTACTTTTCATTACATTTTATTTTAAACCACTTGATGTAGGTTTTGTGAGTCTTGGGGTTTGGGTAACCATTGTTAAAGAACATCATCCCCGTCATTGTTCCTGAGGGACGTTATGATGTTTTGGTACCTATTTCAAAGTCCCCATGTGACAGAGTGTGCCAAAGCCTAAATCTCTTCTGGAAAATACTTTCAAAGTCTAGGCTTCACCTAGCAAATAATATTCAAACCTATTGTTTTTCCTTTTGGAAACATTTGTGACCCTCCATCAGTTGCTTACCTTTTGTGAGCATCGCTTTGCCTTTTGCAAGTTTTTCCATACCTTTTGCATGAAAAATAGCTTGTTGCATTTTGTACGAAGTCATGTCTCCTCACTAACCCTTTGTAGGTCTTCGTTTCTTTTTGCATGAGAAAGTTATTCTAGACATACTTTGCACCTTAAGTACAAGATAAGAGACTGGGCGTAGGACCTACTCCATTCTTGATTACTTTGAAACACATGACATGGGTTTGATGAGTCCCAGAGTGGTAGCCATAATTTGAAAGTTTTATCCTTTTCCTTTTGCAAGTGAAATATGTGTTTCGTCTCACTTTTTATAAGTTTCCCCTGCCTTTTGTGCGGGAAGTACATCTTTTAGTTTACCTTTCGCAATTACCTTCTGCCTTTTGCAGAGGAGAACCCTTTTACTTTTCCGTTACCTTTTATAAGTTCACTTGGCCTTTTGTATGAGGAATTTCATTTTCCAAATTTTCTTACCTTTCGTAAGTACCCCCTTCCTTTTGCATGGGGAATCCCCATTGTCACCTACTTGTTGTAAGCCCCTTATTCCAATTTACAACCAAATTACAACAAAAAATCCATAGCTAATTACATGACAAATACATAGCATTTCATCAAGAAATCATATGCTCCAATTCAAGCAAGCATCCATGCCAAACCACGAGAAAACTCAAGCAATTAAGCCTTGCTACATGGTAACCGAGACCTTCAAAGGCCAATAATACATAACCTGCAAAAATGTTAGCAACTCAATCCAACACATGTCGAAAACAGAAAACATTTTTCATCAACTCAAAACCTTCAACTTCTAACACAATATAAAACTAACTCAGAACCTTTTAACCTCCTAACTGTTTTCACAAACTTCCAACTAACCTCACTCCTAATAGACTAACTACCCTAACTATTTCCAATTCACCTTCCAACAAACTAAACTAACCAACTTGTAACAAACTTCATAAGCTTCTAATAGAATGAATAGAAACTCCTAACAAAATTTGAGAGGAGCTAATAGAATTTTCAGCAACAATATAAACATAATGCATCTCACGATTCATGGTTCAACTCATTTTTCCAGAATTCTCATTTTTCACAATCGTATAAAAATCAGAGAATTTCAAACTCATCATCAATCTTAAGTTATTATCATCTTCCCCACCCATTAATCAATAAATTCAAGCATACGAATCAACAACCACACGCCTCTATTATCATCAACAACAACCACATAGAAGAAGAAGATCACAACGCAACAACAAACACACTGAACGAAAAAAGAAGAAGACAAATTGAGCACAAAAAAAGTTCAAGAAGTGAACCGTACCTGGCGTCGACGTTTTCTCCTAAAACCTTCCGATTTTATTCATCCATTTTGAAAATCAAAGTTACCATGATATATCTCTTCAAATGGGGAATCAAAGCCCCTATGTGAGGGGGCTCGATCCCCATCTGATGCTATTTAATTTCTAATTTTTGTGATAGGGTTCCTCAACTTTCTTCTTCAATTCGAGCAATTCTTGAGGAATTAACGAACTCCATGGGTAGATTTGTTTTATGTGTATCAAGATGGGTTAGATGATGTTATTTATTTGAGGGGAGACGACCTCTGGCATGGAGGAGGTAGAAACGGAAAAAATAAGCTGACTAAGAGATGAAAGAGAGATATGCGTTTTTCAAATTTGGTTTTGAGTTCAGGTAATTTTTTTGCACCTGTGTTTTGGAATGCTCATCATTCCATCAGCTGACTCACCCATGACTCATTGCCTTGTCAATTTTACCTTTTCCGTTTTCTATTGTAGCATATACTGAAATGTTTGTATGGGCCTTGTGGATGGGCTTATGGCCAATATTGCTAAAACATTGCATTGTTTACTAGTTCACCCCCATGCGTGCATGTAAACATGATATGAGCATCTTTCTTGGCCTAGCGCCAGACCTCTACTTGCACCCTGTTTTGGATTGATGACCCCTTTTTTTTGTGCTTCTTTATAATACCTTTTCTTGATTTTTTTGCATGTTTTTCTTTATTATTTTGCACTATTTTTCCAATATCTTTAACTATAATTTTGACATTTTTTTACCATGAGAAATGTGATATATTTGGCACTTATTTGTTAATGATAATTTATAAGTTTTGTTGAATTTTAATCCATTTTAATTGAACGTTTTCTCATTGCATGTTAACTATAATTGATGATTTGTGGTCTATTTTTACAAGATTAAGCTAATTTCCATGGACATGTTTAGGATATGGTAAAGTATGATTTGATCCATAATCCATGATTAATTGATTTTTTTAGCCTAGGATTAATTCCATTTAATTTCCCATTGATTTGTTGATTATCTTGTAAATTTAAAATGTTATTTCAATTTGACGGATGTATGCCTTGTATATGTCACTTTCTTTCATCATGATCTTGTGGTCCATTTATGATTAATTGTCCATATTAAACCATTTTCATTCTTACTTTTCATTATGTTTTATTTTAAAACACTTGATGTAGGTTTGATGAGTCTTGGGGTTTGGGTAATAATTGTTATAAAACATCATCCCTGTCATTGTTGCTGAGGGACGTTATGATGTTTTCGTGCCTATTTCAAAGTCCCCATGTGATAGAGCGTGCAAAATCCTAAATCTCTCTTGGAAAATACTTTCAAAGCCTAGGCTTCACGTAGAAAATAATATTCAAACCTGTTGTTTTTCCTTTTGGAAACATTTGTGACCCTTCGTCAGTTGCTTACCTTTTGTGAGTATCCCTTTGCCTTTTGCAAGTTTTTCCCTACCTTTTGCATAAAAAAGAGTTTGTTGCATTTTGTACGAAGTCATGTCTCGTCACTTACCCTTTGTAAGTCTTCGTTTCTTTTTCCATGAGAAAGTTATTCTATACAGACTTTGCACCTTGAGTACAAGATAAGAGACTGGGCGTAAGACCTACTCCATTCTTGATTACTTTGAAACACATGACATGGGTTTGGTGAGTCCCAGAGTGGTAGCCATATTTTGATAGTTTTATCCTTTTCCTTTTACGAGTGAAGTATGTGTTTCATCTCGCCTTTTGTAAGTTTCCCCCTGCCTTTTGTGCGGGAAGTACATCTTTTAGTTTACCTTTGGCAATTACCTTTTGCCTTTTGCAGAGGAGAACCCTTTTACTTTTCAGTTACCTTTTATAAGTTCACCCGGCCTTTTGTATGAGGAATTTCATTTTCCAAATTTTCTTACCTTTCATATGTACCCCCTTCCTTTTGCAACACAAGAAATAACGAACGAAATATTGAGAGAGAATAAGGGTTTTAGTCTTGTGTGGTCGTGTGTATTGTGAGCCATTCATTCATCCATAGATGATTGAATTGGACTGACGTTTGAGTTGTAATTTGTCCACTCAAAGCTTTGAAGCATGAGTGTGTGTTTACTTGGTTGAAGCTTTTAAGCAAGATCAAGTATGTGTCTTTGAAGAGTGTCTTCTTTAGGGTTTAGGGTTTAGGGTTTAGGATTTAGGGTTTTGAGTGTGTGTTTACTTGTTTTATATCACTGTTGTGATTGAGGGGGAGTGAGTAGGATCTCATATCTAAGAGTTCTTAGGTAAAAGTCACACAGGTAGAGATTAGGTGAAAAGACTCTAACTTGAAGTTGTTTACTGAGAGTCTTTGAACTAATTCTGTTTAGTGGATTTCCTTCCTGGCTTGGTAGCCCCCAGACGTAGGTGAGTTTGCACCGAACTGGGTTAACAATTGCTTGTGCCACTTGCATTACTGTTCTTTATCTGTTATCCTGTTTATATTATTCAGATATTAGTGTCGTGACATTACCTTCAACATCTCATATCTGATACCCGGATTTCAATTGGTATCAGAGCAGGCATCCTGCTCTGGTTCTAGGTGAGATCTAAGGACGGTACTTTCTAGTACTATGGATAGAGACGGAGGATCTGTTCACAGACCACCTATTATGGATGGATCCAACTATGACTACTGGAAACCTCGAATGGTAGCCTTCCTGAAATATTTGGATAATAAGGCTTGGAAGGTTGTTTTAACAGGCTGGGAACATCCAATTATTACTAAGGAAGGAGAAACTACAACTGAGAAGAAGGCTGAGGAACAATGGACCAAGGAGGAGGATGATCTAGCCCTTGGATACTCTAAAGTATTGAATGCTATATTAAATGGGGTTGACAATAAAATCTTCAGATTGGTGAACAACTGTGAGGTGGCTAAAGATGCTTGGAATATTCTCAAAACCACTCATGAAGGCACCTCTAGAGTGAAGATGTCTAGATTGCAGCTGCTCACTACCAAGTTTGAAAGTTTAAGGATGGAAGAATATGAAAACATTCATGACTTTCACATGAATATCCTTGAAATTGCTAATGCCTCAGGAGCCCTGGGTGAGAAGATGTCAGATGAAAAACTAGTGAGAAAAATACTCAGGTCACTTCCTAAGAGATTTGCCATGAAAGTGACAGCCATAGAAGAGTCTCAAGACATTTGCAATATGAGAGTGGATGAGCTAATTGGATCCCTCCAAACATTTGAGTTGGGAATGTGTGATGGATCTGAAAAGAAAGTCAAAAGCATACCCTTCGTGTCAAACACTGAAGAGAAAGAGGAAGAAAGTGGTCAAGATACTGATGAAGATTTGGCAAATGATGTAGCATTGTTGGGAAGACGGTTTAACAAACTTCTAAAAAAGATGGATGTAAGGTCTAAGTCTAATGTCAAGAACATCTCATCTGACATCAGTAGGTCCAATAATGCTGGTAGAAGAACAAGATCTAATGAAAAGTCCAAAGAAGGAAAAGGAGTTCAGTGCCATGAATGTGATGGGTATGGAAACATTAGAGCTGAATGTGGGACCTACTTCAAGAAACATAAGAAGAGTCTTGCTGCTACTTGGTCTGATGAAAGTGAAAAAGAAGGAGGGTCTACAAATCTTGTGACTGCCTTGACTGGAAGATGGGGTTCTGATGAAGACTCAAGTGATGATGAAGTAACCTTTGATGAATTAGCCACTACCTACAAAAAGTTGTGTCACAGAAGTGAAGAAGTGTGTCAACAAGTGGAAAGTCAGAAGAAAGTGATAACACAATTGGAGAATGAGAAGGCAGAACACTTGGAAACTATCTCTAAGTTGAAGACTGAAGCAGTGTTCTTGAACTCCAAACTGGATGAGATGACAAAGTATGTCAGAATGCTAAACAATGGATCTGACACCTTAGACAAAATTCTCCAGACTGGAAAAATGGCAGGAGACAAGTCTGGCCTTGGGAAAGACAGCATAAAGGAAAACACCAAAGATGGAGATGTCATTATTGTGGAAAATTTGGCCACATAAAACCATTCTGCTATAAGTTGTATGGCTATCCTAGTCCTTCTCATCATCAACCTAGACCCAAACATCACATCCCTGTCAACAGAAAGCAATGGGTTCCTAGGGCTGGTGTTACTAACCTGATAGCTCACACTTCCTTTAGAGTTTCAGCCAAAGAAGACTGGTATTTTGACAGTGGATGCTCCAGACACATGACTGGAAACAAAAACCTGCTAACTGACCTTCATCCTCATGCCACAAGCTATGTAACCTTTAGTGATGGAGCAAAGGGTGAAATCAAGGGGATTGGAAAGCTAAACTGCCCTAGAGTCCCTAACCTTGACAATGTCTTACTTGTTAAAGGACTGACTGCAAACCTAATAAGCATCAGTCAATTATGTGACCAAGGTCTAACTGTAAACTTCACAAAAACTGAATGTCTGATTACTACAAAAGAAAATGAAGTGATCATGAAAGGAGTCAGGTCTAAGGACAACTTTTATATGTGGAGTTCTCAAGAAACTAGTTATTCATCAATGTGTACTCTAGCCAAAGAAGAAGAAATGAAGATATGGCATCAAAAATTGGGCCATCTGCATCTTAAAGGAATGAAGAGGATTATATCTGTTGAAGCTATCAGAGGAATTCCAAACTTGAAGATTGATGAAGGAAGAGTTTGTGGGGAATGTCAGATTGGAAAACAGATAAAGATGTCACACCAGAAGCTCATACATGACACCACTTCCAGAGTCCTGGAACTTCTTCACATGGACTTAATGGGACTCATGCAGGTGGAAAGTCTTGGAGGGAAAAAGTATGCTTATGTGGTGGTTGATGACTTCTCCAGATACACCTGGGTCAATTTTATAAGAGAAAAACCTGATGTATTTGAAGTCTTCAAAGATCTTTGTCCAAGACTTCAAAGAGAAAAAGAAAGTCAGGTTATCAGAATCAGAAGTGATCATGGGAAAGAATTTGAGAACAGCAAATTTGCTGGATTCTGTGCATTAGAAGGAATTAGTCATGAGTTCTCACCTCCCATTACTCCTCAGCAAAATGGTGTGGTAGAAAGGAAAAATAGAACTCTCCAAGAATCAGCCAGAGCTATGATTCATGCTAAGAAATTGCCCTACCACTTCTGGGCTGAAGCTATGAACACGACCTGCTATGTTCACAATAGAGTAACTTTGAAGAAAGGGACTCCTACTACTTTATATGATGTCTAGAAAGGGAGAAGACCTACAGTCAAATACTTCCATGTTTTTGGTAGTAAATGTTATATCTTGACTAATCGTGAACAAAGAAGGAAGATGGATCCCAAGAATGATGAAGGAATATTTCTGGGCTACTCAACAAACAGCAGAGCATTTAGAGTCTTTAATTCCAAAAGAAAAGTAATGATGGAATCTATCAATGTTGTGGTTGATGATTAACAGACTGATGTCATAGACGATGTTGAGACATCCCTAAATGATCCCACAGCTGATTTCCCAGACAAAAGTAATGAGAGTGAACTCACTCAAGTTGAACCTGAAACTGACAAAATTAATAAGGGACCCTCTATCAGAATTCAGAAGGATCATCCTAAAGATCTCATTATAGGAGACCCAAATAAAGGGGGTCACAACTAGATCAAGGGAAGTGATCTCACATGGCTGTTTTGTGTCCAAGATTGAGCCTAGGAATGTCAACAAAGCCTTGACTGATGAATTCTGGATCAATGCCATGCAGGAAGAGTTAGGCCAATTCAAGAGAAATGAAGTATTGGAACTGGTTCCAAGACCTGAAGGAATAAATGTCATTGGAATAAAGTGGGTTTACATGAATAAATCTGATGAACAAGGGGTGGTTACTAAAAATAAAGCAAGATTAGTAGCACAAGGATACACTCAAGTTGAAGGAGTTGACTTTGATGAAACATTTGCCCATGTAGCTCGCCTTGAGTCCATTAGACTATTGCTTGGAGTGGCATGTATTATGAAGTTTAAACTGTTCCAAATGGATGTAAAAAGTGCCTTCTTAAATGGTTACTTAAATGAGGAAGTGTATGTTAAACAACCTAAGGATTTACAGATCCAAATCTTCCGAAAACCTGTGTATAAGCTGAGGAAAACCCTTTATGGTTTGAAACAAGCTCCTAGGGCTTGGTATGATAGACTCACAGTGTTTCTCATGAACAATGGATACAGAAAGGGAGACATTGACAAGACCCTATTTGTTAAGAATGAAGGAGGAAAACTCATGGTGGCTTAAATATATGTGGATGATATTGTGTTTGGTGGGATGTCAGATCAGATGGTCGAACATTTTGTTAAACAAATGCAGTCTGAATTTGAAATGAGCCTTGTTGGAGAGCTGACCTATTTTCTTTGGCTACAAGTCAAGCAGGTGGAAGATTCTATCTTTCTATCTCAAAGCAAATATGCCAAAAATATTGTTAAGAAGTTTGGCATGGAGAATGCAAGTCATAAAAGGACACCTGCTCCTACACGTCTGAAAGTATCCAAAGATGAAAATGGTGTTAGTGTAGATCAAAGTCTCTACAGAAGCATGATAAGAAGTCTGCTATATCTCACAGCAAGCAGACCTGACATTGCTTTTTCTGTAGGTGTTTGTGCTAGATATCAAGCCGAACTAAAAGTCAGTCACATAAACCAAGTGAAAAGGATACTGAAATATGTCAATGGCACTAGTGACTATGGGATGTTGTATACTCATTGATCTGGATCTATGCTGACTGGATACTGTGATGCTGACTGGGATGGAAGTGCTGATGATAGGAAAAGCACATCAAGAGGATGTTTCTTCTTGGGGAACAACTTAATATCATGGTTTAGTAAGAAACAAAATTGTGTGTCTCTGTCCACTACTGAAGCTGAATACATAGCAGCTGGAAGTAGTTGTTCTCAACTGGTTTGGATGAAACAGATGCTGGCTGAATACAATGTCACGCAAGATGTCATGACATTGTACTGTGATAACCTGAGTGCTATAAATATTCCTAATAATCCTATTCAGCACAGTAGGCTAAAACATATTGATATTTGTCATCATTTTATTAGAGAACTAGTGGAAGAGAAAATCATAGCCCTGGAGCATGTTACTACTGAAATGCAATTAGCTGATATATTTACAAAGGCTTTGGATGCTAATCAATTTGAATGTCTAAGAGGGAAATTAGGGATTTGTATCTATGAGAATTTATAGCAATTAATTTGGAGTGGAAAAGGTAATAAAAATATTGTCTGCCCACTTAAAAGAAAGTGCCCCATTTATGGTAAATCATCACCTAGTATTGGAACTTCCATCTATAGCATTTTCACACGTAACCTCTACTCAAACATTTCCACCTTCCTTCAACTTCATGAACCTTCTCTGCTAGGGCAACATAAACTTTTCCACAAGAACAACAAGATGTCACAACATCCTTCACCATCTGGTTCTAAAAACACCAAACCTGCGCACAAAGCTAGAACACCCTTTATGGACTTTCTTAATGAAGACATTCTAGAAGTGATTCCCCTGATTGTCATTCCAGATGATGCTCTTGGTTCATCCTCCACTGCATGTCATACTCAAGGTAACAGTTCTAATACCCCTAGCTCTAAGGACGACATGCATCATACTGATCGTGTCATTAGAAATCTTGTCACGAGGATCCTTAATGAAGGACACTTTATAAAGGGAGTTTCTACTCCTCTATCAAGAAGGGACCCCTCTCCTGAGGTTGGACCTCACAATGAGAAAGATGATGAATCATCTAGGTCTGAAAAAGATATAGCTGCTGAAGGATTGTGCTCTTTAGGGCAAACTTTTCCTAGTAAGAAATTTGTAGCATCACCTACTGCCAATGCTTCTCAGTCTAAGAAGCATGACTCTACTAAGAAGGTGATTGACCTGGAAGATGAGAGCTCGGATGATGAAGATGATAACTTGATTCATCACTTGAAGCCTAGTGTAGCTAAGAGGATGAAGACCAGAAAGGGTAGGTCTGTGGCTGAGATGATGACAACCAAAACTGCTAAGAAGGCTACTGTTGTAGGCCCCTCAAAGTCTTGAAGCAAAGTGGAGGTGAAGAAGAGAAAAGTAAGAGAAAGTTTTGACTCAGAAGAAGATTTTGAAGAAGATGTCCCTAACAACTCTCTTGTCAAGAGGACAACTGTTAGAAAATCCCCTGTAAAAGTTACTGTTGTTCACTTGGATAATAGTTCCTTCCATCTTGAAGATGGAGCAGCAAAATGGAAGTTTGTAATCCAAAGGAGAATGGCTGTGGAAAGAGAATTGGGCAAGGATGCTATGGAGGTTAAAGAGGTTATGGACCTGATTAAATCAGCTGGATTAATGAAAACTGTTACTGGGTTATCTCAGTGTTTTGAAGGTCTGGTTAAAGAATTTGTGGTGAACATCCCTGAGGACATTGCTGATAAAAACAACAAAGAGTTTTGTGAGGTGTTTGTTAGAGGGAAGTGTATCAATTTTTCTCCAACTGTGATTAATAAGTTCCTAGGAAGAGGAACATCAGGTTCTTGTGAACTAGAAGCCACAAACAATGAGGTATGTAGGGAAATAACTGCTAGACAGGTTAAGGAGTGGCCTAGCAAGAAGCATCTCCCTGCTAGAAAGTTAACTGTGAAATATGCTTTCTTGCACAAGATAGGGTCAGCAAACTGGGTACCAACCAATCATATCTCTACAATCTCAAATGCTCTTGGAAGGTTCATCTATGTTGTTGGAACCAAGCTGGATTTTGATTATGGTAGATTCATGTTTGAACAAATTGTCAAACATGCTTCTACAAATGCAGTGAAGCTGCCCATAGCTTTTCCCTCAATGATTTGTGGGATAATCCTGAGCCAGCAACCTGGAATTCTGAGCACAAATGATCTTCCTAGTAGAAGAAAACCTCCCCTGTCAGTTCATTACAAATTATTTGAAGGCAGTCATGTCAATGACATTGTCATGACATCTGCTGTGAAGAAGACGTCCTCAAAAGGTGGTCTGATTGCTGAATTGAAAGAAACTTGTAAGGAATTGGAGACTAGGATAAGGGTAGCTAAAGCCAGAAAAGAAGCTTTGGAGGTTCTGATTGATAGCTTGGAGCAAGCTGATAGAGATAATGTTGGATAAGCCAAGGAAACATAAGCCAAAACCTCTAGTGAGAGGTCTGAATCTCAAGATGAATCAAGTGGCAGTTCTGGTTCTGAAGCTGATGAAGATGCAAGCTCCTCTGACTGAGTTTTGATGAAGTTTTCCCCCCACTATTCTATTGATGTGCTGTTTTGGATGTTCTAAATGTTCTTTTGGCAGTCATGTTTTGATGCCTTGATGTATTTTTTGGGTTCTTTTTTATTTCTCTGGATTTTTATCTCAGCTTGTATAGTTGTGTGTGTTTGTGGTTTTGTAACACCTAACAATATGTTTTGACATTCTATATGACATTCTGTTGGACTAATAGACATTTATTTTGTCTTATTGGTCTCTTTGGTCTCTTTTGGCTAAAAAGGGGGAGAAGTAGCTAAAGGAGTTGTAGCTAAAGTAGCTATGTTGTAGCTAAAGTAGCTATGTTATAAACAGATGACAGAAGTAGTTATGCTATAAACAGATGATAGATGATGTTGGAGATGATGTTTTGTGTAGTACAGGTGATGTTGAAGGTGATGTCAGTTGGGGAGGTGTATGTTACAGGTGTTGTTGAAGGAGATGTTTGTGTTGAGCAGACTAAGGGGGAGAAGAAGCACATGTATGCTTAATATGTGTTACTAGTTGTTATCTTAGCTAGTAATGTGTAATGTGTGTTTTATAACTTCTGCAGCTAAAACTGATATTGTGATTGTACTCTTGTGAACAAATGGTCTGATGTATGTTTTAGCCAAAATTTGCCAAAAGGGGAGTTTGTTGGTTCTATGTGTTAGCAACAATTTTGGTAAAACCTAGAGTGTTCACAAGTTGTCACAATTGTTGTCTTGACATAAGATAACATGAACCTACAGGGTGTTTAAAATGTGAATATGCAGGATTGTACTGAGATGTCATACCCGATGTCATGACATCTGTATACAGAACATTCAGTCTGAATGTTATGTATTGTGTGATTGCGTTTTTTATGCTAATCTTTGTGTGATTGAAGAGATGAATGAACGCGTCATTCAATCAGTAATTACAACCAGATTGACTTATTTTCCAACGAGATATTATCAGTTGCCATGAGAAGATATGAATGGAAAATAGTTTTAGGGTTTTATGATGTCCAAGCCCAGCCAAACACTTCTATATAAAGGACATGGAAAACCTAGTTTTATACACAAGAAATAACGAACGAAATATTAAGAGAGAATAAGGGTTTTAGTCTTGTGTGGTCGTGTGTATTGTGAGTCATTCATTCATCCATAGATGATTGAATTGGACTGACTTTTGAGTTGTAATTTGTCCACTCTAAGCTTTGAAGCATGAGTGTGTGTTTACTTGGTTGATGCTTTTAAGCAAGATCAAGTATGTGTCTTTGAAGAGTGTCTTCTTTTCATTGTAATTCTTGTTTTATATTACTACTGTGATTGAGGGGGAGTGAGTAGGATCTCATATCTAAGAGTTCTTAGTGGATTTCCTTCCTGGCTTGGTAGCCCCTAGACGTAGGTGAGTTTGCACCGAACTGGGTTAACAATTGCTTGTGTCAGTTGCATTACTGTTCTTTATTTGTTATCCTGTTTATATTGTTCAGATATTAGTGTCGTGACATTACCTTCGACATCTCATATCTGATACCATAATTTCACAAGGTTTCTTAAAGAATAAGTTACACATATTCATCTCACTTCAAAATCTTTTCTATCACAAAAAAATCCATTTTACATACAATTACAAAATTATACACCAAAATGACACTTTTTGACCTACTATTGATTTTGGTCAAACAATTGGCCAAAGTCAACTTCTATTTCTAAGTCCTAGTTCCAACTTTTTCTTCATGAAGCTTGAGTGCTTTCCAAACCATTATTTTGATATACCATGACATTCCTAACATTTTCATGATCAAGGCGCCATATAGTTACTTGTAGCAAACAAAGCCAAATTCAACATGATTACACCAACAACACGTGTACATATCTACATTCCAAACCTGTTCAAACTAACCAACATGATCCAATCAGTATGGACGTACTTCAAACCCACGGGCAGAATATGAGTATACTAAAGGAATATGGACCCAGTACCTTGTTCTTGGAAATTTTATTTAAAGATTCACACATCACTCTATCACCTGCAATAATAAACATTTACCTTTTGTCGCTCTTTTGCTAAGATCCAAAGAAGTAATTGATACACATTTGACTACCCAGGCCATGGCTAGTCATGTTTGTAATGGTAATAGGGGGATAAATCTTGTCATTGCAAATTCTGGTGCAGTTTTTGGATTGATAATTATTATTGGGCATATTGAGTCGGATGTGCCAAATCTTGTGGCATTATCAAAAGATTTTCTTTGGTGCGAAACCCTTATCAAGTTATTTTAGATACCCTTTTTGAAATTGAAGATGTAAGATTGGGATCTACTGTACGAAAATCAAGACCCTTCAACATACAACCTGCATATAAATTTAATCATAATTAGCAGCTTACGAACTCGCTGTAACATTCCCTAATTAACTAACTACAACTAACCAACATATTCAAAACTACATCAATATAAAAATTGAACTTAACATTCCTGGATCATCAACACAACATGACAATCTTTTGGTTTACCTTCTACACCATTAATGCAAACACCATTTCCAATTTGACAACAAAATGATTTGATCTCATTATTATCCCTTGCCTCAATATCTTGACAAACTTAGTGGCCATAATCCTAACCAACCTCTGGATACTCGACTGCAAATTTACAATAGAACCAAATTATTACCTCGAATTCCATCTAAATTACATTCAAATTCACATTTCAAACAAAGGAAACAGTACGACTAACTTTCGATGCTAATAGTCCCTATTACACACAATGCATAACAGCTTGTTTTCAAATAAACGAACAAATAATCCTTCATATTTTGACCTTCATTAACCTCCCATCAGATTACTACAAAGTTTAATTTCTTCAAGTATTAATGTAGTTATAACATAACAACTAATTCAAGCTAATTTCATGATAAATTCAAGCTAACTTCATTAACTTGTTCACAAGCTAACTGTCATACCCTAATTTGTAACCCTAAGATCCCACATACCATTTGCATCCTTGCATACAAACAAGATCACATCTTGATCCTTTCCTTTTCACCTTTGGGATTTTCCTTTTGCAGGGATCATCAATCACCTCTTTGTTGTTGTTTTACCTTTATGTTTATATGATTCATTGCTTATTTAACCACTAACGAAAATAACAAAAATATGTTTTGATTTTTTAAATTTTATTGTGCAAGGTAGGGTTTTTCATCAAGAGCATCAAGCATAGCTCCTCGGGTAGGGTTTGTTTTGATTCCTCAATAAAGTGTGCTCAATAATTGGATCTCAAGGGGATTATCTCTCAAGAATTATATCCAAGGTCCTCAGTCACCTTTCAATCTCATTTGTATCAAGATCATATTAAAGTCTTGTGCCTTACTTCTCAAGAAAAGTCAAAGGTTCATAGGTTCATTTCCATGTCTTCTTCAACATGTTACCTCAAACTTTTGAGCAATTAAATTCAGATATGTTCAAGGACACCATATTTTAAGTTCATATGATCATCCATGTACCTTGAAATGCAAGAAAAGTTCAAGTGCACAAGTTTTATTCTAAGGGGTTTGACCAAAAAGTCAACATTTAAAGTCAAAGTTCCAAAGATCACAACTCCTTCAATTCTCAACATTTTTGAGTGCTTCTTTTTTAATATGACTATTCTCAGTATCCTATATAACTTCTCTTTACATGACAAAAGCCAATTATGTTTGGAGTACCATCAAACGTTTGGAGACATTATAGGTCATCTTGGACCTATTTTTCACGTGACTTTTTCCCAACTTTCAAGGTTTATAACATCTTCAGTTTTCAACATTTTAGGCTGATTCTTTTTGCACAATATCATTTATGATTACCTCTACAAGTTTTCTTCAAAGATCAAAGTCAAAATATGCTTGGAAGACCATGAAATTTATTGAGAAGTTACAGGTCAATTTCAGCCATTTGGGACTTAGAATTTTCTAAGCTACATGACTAGTTTTTCGTGCCAAATTCAACATGCCACAACTTGAAACGCGTGATTTAACTGAGTTTTGATGGATTGGAAGTCACACTTTTCTCACTTCAAGAGAAAATTCGTTTTGCATGAATTAAGATTGATTTCACACGTATTTGGATCCAAACACATTTCCTATAAATAGAGGAAGCTACTGCATTCATTTCCAAGCTTTTGAGAGCTAAGAAATCCCTGCTTCAATCTGAAACTTTTTCAAGAAAATTAAACTATCTTGTTTTGAATTCCATCTTGTTTCAATCCAATCTCTTGATTCCATTAGCACCTTCAGTCTTCTCTGAAGCTTTTGCAGTAATTCTCAAGCTCGAAGACCTCCTGAAGTGCTCTAACCAGATCGAGCTTCATCAACTTCTGATCACTATTTCGACAAGGTAGTTTTTAGCATCATTTGAGCTCAAATAAGTTACCACAATATAGTCATTCACTCTCTGATGCTTTCCTATAACTTATTTGGTGTTGATTGATCGTGTTCATCATTTAATTTAACTTTTCGTGGCTTGCTTGCTTCAAAAACTTCTATGAAATTCTCCATGCTCAGTTTAGATAAATGAATTTGGAGCATTAGGTTGAATTCGTGATGAGGAGGCGATCATATTGGTGGTGGTATCATATTCTGAATTTACCAAATTATTAAACTCCGGTGAGGGGCCATCGGGGAAGACGATCGGAGTTTATCTCAGGTCATCTGAGTTTGGAGACACGTTTGAAATTTGAAATGTTTTGATTGGTCCAATTTGAATTAGATCCCGTGTTTTATTTGGCTAATTTCCACCGTACGCCCCAGCCTTGTGATTGTTGGATCTGTCACGCCAATTAATGAAGTCATATCCAACACTCTGTGTTTTGTCAGATTTTATTTCTTTTTCCTTTTTTTATTTTAAATTACATTTTCTTTTATATTCATAACAAAATTATTTTACATCCCAAAAATAACAAAATAATTTCTAAAATTCTCTTTTATTTTTCCCCGTCTGATTTTTATTTTTCAACATGTTATTTTCTTGATTTTATATTTTTCTTAAATTTTTATATTTTCTCCTTTGTTTTAATAGGTTTAAAAATACTTTTATGCATTTTTATATTCTGAAAATTTTATTATATGCTTCTCATTTTATTTCCAACCTTCTATAATTTTCTTGGCCATTTATTTGGTGTTTTGAAGGACTTTATGGATTTCTCTTGTGCATCAATCCAATTTGGGTGTGATCTCTCTTGTCCTTTTCTTCTTCATCTCTTTCTTTTCCTATTGATCAATTGGATAGTTTGTGTCCATCTTGTTCATGACGTGTGGATTGGTGCTTGATGAACTTTCATCATTTCAAATCTACCTCTTAATTGACATGAATCATTTAAGGTATTTTTGATTGATGCACAAGTTTGTCCTAAGTATTATGAAGTATTGATTGATGTAATGGACCACTCTCCTAGACTTTGTGCTTGATCAATTCTCTTTTCTTTTTTTGTGTGGCATAGCTTTAGGAGAATGATTTACATATCATTTCTCTAGCATGTATTAACACAAACATTATTAATGACCGACCTCAGATAGTTATGACTTCTACATAAGTCCAATTACGGTTGCTTAACATAATGCTAAATTTGTCCCGAAAGTAAGTCATTTTCATAAGTGAGACTGTAAATCTCCTACTCCTCATGGTATTATGTGAAAATATTGCTTCCTTTTCACTTATGAGAGCTAGTGGCATACTTGTTGATTTTATCCAAGTTGGACCCTTCTCATAGGTGATGTAAAGGTTCATATATTCATGATTGTGGATGAATAGTTGAGTGATCTCCAGAAAATGATGAAATTGCCTTTCCCTTTTTTATTACTAACATCATTTTGTATTAACTTTACTTTAATGTTATTTATCTTTTCGTCATTTACTTTATGCTTTTATTTTAGCATCCCATACCATATTGTTTATGTTTATGCTCTTTTACTCTTTGTCCATTTGGATTTATTTTTATTTTAAATACATTAATAAAGGAGAAACCCCCTTTAAAAACTTGGTTCTCTGGATTCATGGACTTGTGGTTACTATCCTTAGCATTGTTGTGGAGTTATGGACTTAAGACTAGGACCTTGAACCATTGCTTTGGGAGCTTGTGATTTGAGACTATGGACTTATTTTGAAGACTTGACTTGATTATCCTGGTTTCATCTGATATCTGATTTATTTATTTCTTATTTGCCTTACTTGAGGCTTAATCAAAAGGAGAGAATTCTTTCTTGACTTATGTCATAAAGCTTGTCATATATTTGTTAGATCTTTCCTCCCTAGGTTTTACTTTATGCCCTAGGATATTCTCTTCTTCTCCTCTCTTTCTTTAATTTTCAAAATTATCTCTCTCTTCCAAAACCTTCTTGTTTTAAACTTGAACCACTTTCTCAATAAACCTTGACTTTTGTCAAGTGATTTTCAAAACCTTTTTCTTAATAAATGCTAACACATATTAAGCATATTAAAATTTTGTTTATTGAAAGATTAAAGAGAGATATGAGTTTTTCAAATTTGGTTTTGAGTTCATGTAATTTTTTTGCACGTGCGTTTTTGAATGCTCATCATTCCATCTGCTGACTCACTCATGACTCATTGCCTTGTCAATTTCACCTTATCCATTTTATATTGTAGTGTATGCTGAAATGTTCGTGTGGGCCTTATAGTTAGGCTTATGACCAATATTCCTGAAACATTGCATTGTTTACTAGTTCAACCCCATGCCTACATGTAAAATTGATAGGAGCCATCTTTTTGGGCCCAACGCCATACCTCTATCTGCACCCTATTTTGGATTGTTGACCCCTCTTTTTTGTGCTTCTTTTTCATACTTTTTTCTTTATTTTTTTTGCATGTTTTTCTGGATCATTTTGCACCGCCTTTTCACTATCTTTCACTATAATTTTGAAATTTCTTTACCATGAGCAATGTGATATATTTTTCACTTATTTTTTAATTTTCATTTAGAGGTTTTGTTGAATTTTAATCCATTTTAATTGAACATTTTCTCATTTTGCATGTTTACTGTAATTAATGATTTGTGGTCTATTTTTACATGATTAAGATGACTTGCATGGACATGTTTAGGATAGGGTAAAATATGATTTGATCCATAATGTATGATTAATTGATTTTTTACCTAGGTTTAATTCCAATTAATTGCCTATTCATTTGTTGATTATCTTGTACATTGAAAATGTTATTTCAATTTGATGGATGTATGCCTTGTATAGGTTACTTGCTTTCACTGTGATATTATGGTACATTTATGATTAATTTTCCATGTTGATCCATTTTTATTCTTACTTGAATTGATAATTTCCATTGAACATGTTTACATTTGATGCATTATTCTCATTTGTTTTAATTCACACTAACTCACTTGCTTGTGTGATTACACGAACCATTGATATTTCAAGTTCAATCCAAGATGATTTCCTATTATGAATAATGTTTATCTTTGGCCTTGTATTGTGTAAGGATACTATGCCACATGGTTGTTTAGGAATGGCACTTGGGTTGTAACATGTTGTAAGACCCCAATTTTGACCATAAGATCCCTCATGATATCTCATCATTTGCATAGGCTTTGGGATCACACCTTGGCATCCTCCTTACCTCTGGTTCATTGGGTTTGCATTGAGAGAGATCATCAAACAAATTTGATTGTATCATACTTTTTTTTTCATTATTTACTAACCAAAATACTAAAAATATGTCTATGTATAGCCTTGTTTCTTTAGTAGGTAATGTGTGCATCCACCAATGCCTCATCAAGCTCATATCTAGGGTTTAAGACCCTCAATGCACGGAGATCAATCAAGAGATGGTTTAAATTGTCTCTAGATATCATATATGGATCCCAATTATCTTCACTTATAATTTTGATTAAGAAGTCATCAAGAGTTTGAAGCTTGTTTGCCTTGGAAACCCTAATTCATATGGGTATCTTGTGTAACTTCCTAAGCAAGTTTCTTCATCATTTGATCAAACATTTCAAGGGATACTTTATATTACATCATATTATGCATATATGATCCTCCATGAGTCCAATAGATCAATAGAACTTCAAATTTTCAAGTTGGTTCGTGATGGTTGACTAGAGAAAGTCAACTAGTCAAAACTGGGGTTCACTAGACCCTATCTCCTACAATTTTTGTTATATGAAAATGATTCCAAGAGAAACGTTACTCCTTATGACATTCCAAACAACTTTAATGTGTAATTCAAGATCTAGTTTTGCTTGGAAATTCATTTTTTATGGTGAACAATTATAGGTCATTTTGTTTGAACCCTAGTTAGGAGGTCAACTTCTAAGGACCACAACTTTCTCAATTTTTATGAGATAAAGGACATTAAAGTTTCATGATCAAATCCAATATGTCCTCTCCAACTTTTATTATTTTAAGAAATTAAAATTGAACCTTAAAATGCATGTGCCAAGAGGAAACATTATAGGGCACTTTGGGCCATTATCATTGAACAAGAGATTTTCCTCAACTTTTAAAATGCATAACTCATTCATGCCAAATCCAAATGAGGTCAAATTTGTGACCAGATTTAATAGGTTTGAAAGAGATACAACTTTGATGAAGGAACTTAATCCATTTGAAGCCCATAGAAAACGTTACTCAAGGTGGAAGAAGTGAACATTTGGTTTGGTACTTAGAAAAATTTCATTTATGTTTGACTTTCCAAACTTCCACCTCAAACTTCATCATTATAAAATATTCAAATGGAAAAGTGTTCAACATGAAAGTTTTTCCACTTGATCTCACCTTTCCAAAAGGTCCAAGATCACTTCATTTGGCCAAGAATTGGATGACTTGCGCTTGGCTTCTCTTGAAGGCTCCATTTGGATGAATCTCATGATCACATTCCAACTTCCATTGCATGACTACATGACACACTTTCAGCATTGTACATGATGAAATTTGAACCTGATTACATCATTTCATGGGCCTATCACACTCCCATGCAACCATGCAAGTGAAGTTTTCTATTTTGGTCATTTTGATGGAAGGGTGTGAAAACCAATTGCATAGCCTATAAATAAGACCCCTAATGCTAAGAATTATGGACACCTGGACCAAGCTTTGAACCTGGAATCCTAACCCTCACCATTAGAGGACAAACTTGAAGGTTTTCATTTGAAAATCGAGTTTCAATTTCACTTCAGTTTTGAAGTTGAAACTCCAAGAATCCAAGCCTTTCCTTGATCCAATTCAACTTCTGCAAGCTTCTGAAGTTAAGCCAAGGCCAATTGGAAGCAAGATCAAGCAAGATTCGAGCTCCCTCAAAGGTGAATTTTCAGAAACTTCATCTCTTCGGTTCTCTCTCAATTCTTCATCATTCTCTTTGATTTTTGGTTGGCTGAAGTCCTACCATTGTAGGCAACAAGTTTGAGTTGCTTTGAGGTAAAATTGAAGCAACTCAGTTCATGATCCTCAAAATTCAAATCCCTGTATCTTTTGATATACTTGGAATTGGAGGAAATTGAGGTCAGATTCGAGATCCTGGGCATTTTATCTTTGAAATAGTGTCCTTGTTTTTCATTTTCCATTGAGATGAAGTTGGACCAGTCCGGTGGAGGTCATCGAAGAAGATGACTGGAGCCTAGCTCCGGTTGTGTGTTGGCACCCTCCTGGCCATCTGATCATGTTGGAACGTTTTAATCCTGACCCTCCTTTCAGATTATCACGCGTGTACATGCGTTGACTACAGAACATGATGGAAGTGCGTGCTTGACCATCAAATCTGCCACCTCAATTAATGAGGGAGATCTAATGGCCCTAGTTTTTTCTAGTTTCTTTTTATTTTCTAAATTTTCATTTAATCCTTTTATTTTGTTTAATCCATATTAATTTCATTTTTAATCCAAAAAATATGGGGCTTTCACCAAAAATCTTTAAATATTTTTCTCTTTCATATTCTGAATTAAAATTATTTTTTGGATTAATTTTGATATTTTTTATTAATTAAATGTTTTTGTGCATATTTTTAATTGTTTAAAAATACTTCTGACTTTTCAAAAATAGTGAAATTTTTTGTCTAAGGTCCCTTGACTATGTTTGACCTAGGATAAATCCCTTGGCCATTTATTTGGTGTTTTGAAAGGATTTTAGGTTTTGACCAAATTAAAGTGTATTTTAATTCACTTTTAATTGGATTTTTAATGGATTAAATGTTTAAAAATGTGTTTGAGCCATTTTGATGGTCTTGTAATGTTTGACTTTCTGTTTGGGCCTTGGTTAGGTTGATTTGACTGTTGTTGGATCAAAACCATTGGATTTAGGGGATTGATGAAATGTATATTTCATTCCCAAAACAAATGAATGGTTTTGATTTGATAAAATCCTCCCTTGGTCAATTTGTATTTCTATTTTGCCCTCCCTCTTCATCTTCATCCCTATTATTTCTCATTCCCTCATTTGACCAATGAAATGTTTAATGTCTTAAGGCTAATTGGTCATCAATGACCTTGTGTCAGATGAACCAATACAAGTATGACTGAGATAAGTCCATCCCTCTCGATCTTTTCTTTTAGTGTGTGGTATGTTTTAGCAGTTTGGTTCTTCATACCAAATCTCTAACATGCATTAACACCTAAATTTTTATTGCCCGACCTCAAATAATTGTGACTTCTACGGAAGTCCAATTACGATTGCTTAACATAGAGCTAAACTTGACCCTAATGGCATATCATTCTAGTAACTGAGATTGTAAGTCTCTCATTCTTCATGTCATTGCGTGGAGACTTGACCTTTTTTCCTTTCATGGGAGCTAGTGGCATACTCGTTGAATTATCCAAGTTTGAGCCCTTCTCATGGAAGATGTCTTGGTGTAAGGCATCATACTTGTGAATGAATGGTTGAGTGTTCTCCAAAGAATGACTTAATCAATTAAAAATCACCACTAATACTTGACTAACGTTTAACTAACATTTGAATAATTCTTATTAATATTTCTTTACTTTCAAGTCATTTACTTTATGCACTTTGAATTTCAGTCATTTATCACTCATTATCATTTACATTTCATTTAACTTGTTTATGTTTATGTCATTTTCACTTTGCTCATTTGAGCCATATCTTGTGATTGTATATATTGTTTGTGTTTGTTGGTTTTGTTTATGGTCTTGGGACCTTAAAACACTTAATAACAACAAGAAACCCTGAAAAGTATCTGGTGGACAGTTGATCTTGATCTGAACTTTTGGACTTAGGATTAGGCAACATTCCCTGTGCAAAAAGGACTTGGCGAATGCCAACATTTTGAGACTGAGCTATTGTGAACTGAGCCTTCATATGATGCAAACCTTGGGATTTGTTTGAATTCATCTTCTACTTTGTCTTTGTACTTAATTGTTCTCTTGATCTTGTGTTTGATACTTTGCTCTAAGTTGATCAAGGAGTATTTCATCCGCTACATTGGAAGACAATGAAGACTGCTAGCTATGGGAATTGCTTGCTTGGATGTGGCTATCTTTATTTGATGCCTTGATCATCATGATGTTTGGATATTAATCATTGCTTATTGGATATTGCTTGATTAAAAGTCCAAAGGAAAATGGGTTTCTATGTGACATTCTTGTCTGTTGGATTGCATCCCATTGGTCAGATCTTTTCAACTCTTAACTTTTAAATTTGTGCTTAGGTTAACCTCTTCATCTCCTCCCACTTCTTAAATTTCAAAATCTCTCCCCTTTTTCGAAAAAACTTATCTTCTTGTGATTAGAAACCTTGGCCTTATGCCAATGAATTTTCAAACTCTTTCTTAAATCAAATTTGTAAATAAACTTAATCATATTGACTTAAAATTTCAAAAAAGACAAAAAGAACTAACAAATTCATTCAAACTTTTGGCCCTTTTTGCCTTTTCATTTAAACTTTTGTTAAAATCAATTCACCAACTTTGAAAGTTTTACCACAAACTACGAGGTGTTGATCCCTCATTTTTATGTTGGTACGTAGGCACAAGTCCGAAGGTCTTGTCAAACACAAAAATATAATCAATGAATTCTTTTCTCATCCTCACACTCTATTTTTCTCAAACATCTTTTATACCAAACACATATGCACACATAAAAAAGGGCTCCCTGGGAGTACCTAGGACACTTTGGATGTTATCCCTCTGTGTAACCAACCCCCTTAACTGTAATCTCTGGAATTTTATTAGTTCTGATTTAAAAACTTCTTATCTTTGGGTTTTGTTCGTACTTTTATCTTTTCCTTTGGAAATAATAAAAGCATGGCGGCGACTCTAGTTTTATTGACATTAAGTTTATCCATAGCTTGATGATCATGAATTTACCGCTACACATGTATGGTCTCTATTCTTACCTTTTGTATTATTTGGTACCATCCCCCCATTGTGGGTCATATGGCCCCCCTTCCCATGAAAGTGTAATATCTTAGGTTTACATTCTTTTATTTCTTTCCATGCATACTAACTAAAAAAGATAAAACCAAATGATAAAAATACAATTTTCAAAAGACAATTAACACAATTAATCCAACGTCAACTGTTTTCCAAATAAACCCACTTCATAGAAACACGAGTGCTTGATCCAACATCAAGTAACTCATTTCATAGCATTTAATCTCAACCTATCTTAATCTATCTCTATCTTCATTCTTATCACATACTTTTTCACAATAAGTGCCAAACACATGATCCATCATCAAGTGCCTTTTCAAAATCTATTCTTAATAAACTAGAATGCCAAAATGGGGTGTACGTACTTGTAAACAACATTCAAGTACTTGGGTTGTCGGTTGTACCTAGCTTGTGTCTGATGCTTGACTTCCATTCAAAACATCTAACAATAAAATGAGTTTAATCTGGTGCTCTGAGAGAGAAAAAGAGTGGTTAGAATGCCACTGTCCTCTCAACTCCAGAGTATTTTGATTGTTGGTCATACTTAGCCAGGGGTAGATACTTGTCTCCCTCTAACTACCAATAATTAAAATTGCCAAATCATTTCACAAATAAAAACTTCTCTTGGATGAAAAAGAGTGGTTAGGATGCAACTGTCCCCTCAACTCCCAAGTATTCAGATTGTTGGTCGTACTTAGCCAAGGGTTATATGCTTCTCTCCAAGTCTAAAACCAACCCCAACTAATCAAATAATTTTCGGCCTTAGGGAATCTTTTAAACCTTTTCATAAAGGGTTTGCTACTTCCGTTCTACCATGAATGAAGCTTAAGCCTCCATGCGTGAGTATACAAGTAATGTTTAACTTCTAGAGTGTGATCCAACACTTCATACTTGACTTGGATTAGTTGTTGCACGATGCTACACTCAGACGAGTTTCTCTTGAGAATATTATTGGTTGGCGATTAGTCGTTTAAGCTGGTAATATCCAAAAGATGGAATTATGACTCTGGGAACTTTTTAGAACCTTGTTCTACAAGTCATTAGACCCTTAGTACATACCTTATGGGTCAATTCATACCCTTTGGTCCATGGTCATGACTCTGAACCTTTGGACCTTGCTTGTGTGCTTTGTGTGATCTTGTTTGTGGTTGTTGCATCATGCATTCATGAATATTTTTATCAGTTTCCAAGGAACTTAGAGATTCTCTTTGCACATATCGCAGATATTTTAACCATGGATATTAGAAGAAGGAATACTCAGAAATACAGTTTCAGATGTCCTGATCTTAAGGAATTGAGAAAGATAACATCTTTTGTGGATGGTCATAAAGATTTTAGAAACCGTTTTGGAAGACTTTTGTTTGTTCTATCTACTGATGTTGAAGATGGTCTTCTTTGTACTCTGGTTCAGTTCTATGATCCCGCATCCCGTTGCTTCACTTTCCCTAATTATCAGTTGTTGCCTACCATGGAGGAGTATGCTTATCTTTTGGGTATACCAATGTCTGATAAAGTTCCTTTTAGTGTTTTGGAAGGGGTTATGGAATCTCCAGTTATTGCTGGAGTTATTCACCTGAAGATATTTGACATAGATGTAAATCTCACTGTCAAAGGAGGTATTAGAGGGTTGACATTGAAGTTTCTGATTGAGAAAACCTTTTCTTTTATTAATGCTGGTAGCATGGTGGCCTTTGAAACTATTCTTGCCTTACTTATATATGGTTTGGTCTTGTTTCCCAACATTGACAATTTCGTTGATGTTAATGTTATTAAGATCTTTTTGGCTGGGTATCCATTTCCAACTTTGCATGATGACACCTATTTCTCCATTCGTCATAGGACTTCTAAGAGAAGCAGAACTTTTTTTTTGTTGTGTACCTTTGATGTATAAGTGGTTTATTTCTCACTTTCCATAGTCTCCTATCTTCAAAGAAAACAAGGGTTGTTTAAGGTGGTCTTAAAGACTTATGTCTCTTAGCAATAATGACATCACTTGTTGTTCTTCTTTTTACAACGACGTCGAGATTATTGATAGTTGTGGGAAGTTCTCTAATATGCCTCTTCTTGGTACACAAGGAGGAATCAACTACAATCTGACTTTGGAAATACGTCAACTTGGGTTCGCTATAAATGATAAACCTAATAACACTTTGTTAAAAGGTTTATTTTTTCAAGAACGGAAAGACACTCAAAGATTGAAGGCTAGGATGGTGCATCCTTGGCACAATATTCATAGGAAAGGAAAAAGTGAGCTTTGATTGAAGAATTATGTAGCTTTGGTGCCTTACACTAGTTAGGTGAAGAAGAGAGCAAAAGAATTCAAGATGCCATACGCTTATGAGAGACCTATGTCTTTAGTAGTGGTCAAACACCCACTATTCATATTGAAGGCATAGAGGAGTTGCTAGAAGATTTAGTTAGGATGAAGCAAGAGAATGATTCTTGGGAAGACAACATTCACACTTCAGACCTAGAGAAGATAGATTTCTAGAAGCATTTGAAAAAAAAGGATAACTTGATAGAGTTTCTTGAACAACGTGTTGTGAAGAGGTTAAGGGACCTAGAGGATTTATTTTCCTCTAACAGTTCATCATCTACTCATCTTCCTACTTCTGGTGTTTGGAAAGGCATTGTAGATTGGCTCGTGATGGAGAAGTATGCCATGAAGAGACACTATAAGAGAGAGAGATCAAAAGACTTCGCAAGAAGTATCATCTTTGAGTTGGGTCATCATCGGATATGATTCCATAGAACTAATTTATTTCCACTTATGTTTTAGGATTATCGAGATTGTATTTCAGATTGTAATCCTTTCCATTATTAATAAAATGAGATTTTCACTATTCAAAATGTGTTATTTCCTTTATGATGTTTGCAGTTTGCTTTATATCTTGAAGTTCCTTGAACACTTTGCATTTGCATTAGCATATCATGCATCATATTGCATCTTGGCCTTGCCTTGTGTCTTCGTTCAAACAAGTTATCTCACCAGTACAACACTCATGCTAATCAACTGAAAAAGGTGGATCATCTAGAGTAAGAGAATCGTGAAATCTGTGAAGATGTGACTTCTTTTAGGGAAAGCTTTGAAAGGATCGCTGCTATGATGGAAGTTCTTCCAGCTGCTCAAAATCAGTCTCCTCTTCCTTCTTAGACTCTCCTTAAGAGGACTGTGATTTATGAAATCGTCTTATGCCCATTCCTATGGCTCCAATCTATGCTCCACGGCACCAAATGCCTCCTAGTTTCCCCTGGGGTATGCCTCATCACTTTGTGTCAGAAGGGTATCAACCAGTTGTTGAAGTTCCTGTGGCGCAACCGGTTATGTCTGTACCACCTCTTGTGGTTCATGCTTCTCCTTATGTGGAAGAAATTGTTTTCCATGCTGATCAAAGTGAAATTGTTGGTGTCTATGAAAGGATGGATGGATTTCAAGATCAGTGTCAAGATATGTAGAAAGAGATTCAAGCTCTGAGAGGAAAATAATTGTTTGGTAAGAACGCTCATGATCTCTGCTTAGTTCCTAATGTGAAGATTTCACATACATTCAAAGTTCCACATTTTGATAAATATAAGGGTAATTCTTGTCCTTTGAGTCATTTGGTGATGTATGCTTGCAAGATGTCGACTCAAACTGATAACCATCAATTGTTGATTCATTACTTTCAAGATATCTTGACCGGTGCTGCTTTGAAGTGGTACATGGGACTTGACAATACCCAAATTCATACTTTCAATGATCTAGATGAAGCTTTTGTTCGTCATTAGAAGTATAATGTTGACATGGCACCGGACCAAGATCAGCTTCGTGTTATGTCCTAGAAGGATAAGGAGACTTTTAAAGAGTACGCACAAAGATGGCGCGAGTTTGCCGCGTAAGTCAGTCCTCCGTTAGAAGAGAAAGAGATAACAAAGTTGTTTTTGAAAACTTTGAGTCTATTTTACTATGACCGAATGGTTGCAAGTGCTCCCAGTGATTTCATCGAGATGGTAAAGATGGGAATGAGACTAGAAGAAGGTGTTCGTGATGGACGATTGAAAGATGGTGGTTCATCTGACAGTTCTAGAAGGTATGGGAATGGTTTCCCCAAGAAGAAGGAACATGATGCTAACTCTATTTTGCAAGAGAGGCATAAGAGATCTTCGAGAAGCATTCAATATCATCAACATGTGGCATCAGTTACCCCGGTTATTAATCCTTCTCTAGTTGCTCAAGTAGTACCGAATTATCAACCATGTTTTCAAGAACGTACTCATCAACATAATCATCAACAAAATTGTGTTCAGATACCAGTGAAATTTGATTTGATTCCGATGTCATATGCAGAATGATTTCCTGCTTTGATATAGAGGAATTTGGTACATACTAGAACTCCACCAACAATTCTGAAGGAACTTCCATGGTGGTATAAATATGATCATCATTGTGCATTCCATCAAGGAGCACCCTATCATGATATTGAAAACTGTTTTGCTTTGAAAGTTGAGGTGAGAAGATTAATGCAAAGCAGTATCTTGTCTTTTGAAGACTCTGGTCCTAATGTACAAACCAATTTGTTGCCTAAATATGGTAGTAAAAATGTGGATATGCTCGAGGGATGTCCTGGAAAGTACCGTGTTTTTAATGTCAATCTAATTAGAAGATCCTTGGTTGAGTAGTTAGCAACAAAAATGGAATGACTCCGCTTGTTAAACCATGAAATGACGCGGACAAAACCAAATTAGCGTGAGCTTGGAGATAATTTATGGGAAATGGTTGACTTTGGTCAACTTGTTAACCAAAAAAGTCAACAGTGGATTGAGAACTAGGGTTTTCACTTGATTGCAAGCAAGACATGAAACACATATTACTGTATAATCCACAATGAATCAGGACATGTGGGCCAGTGCTTCTGCCAATACCAAGAGACTTAAATTAAAGTCCTATGCAATGTTCAAATTAAATGGAATATCAAACATGTGGGTATACATATGAAGGATGAATCAAGGTTCCTACCAAGCCTAGGATGATAACTTAAACCACCTGGCACCACATGATCATCCCTTCCCTGATTAGGGTTTCAGGTGCAAAAATGAAAACTCATGAGGTCAAAGGGTGATAAAGTCGGGAATTAGGGTTTTGAATACACGAATGAATGTCATGATTGTAACTCTCCTAAACCAAGGCCTGAAAGAGCATGAAATCAGGGTTTCCCTTCGTATGATGAGACAAGCTCTGATACTCAGGCAAAACCCTAGTTTAATTGGCCACAAGCTTTGAATCTATGAGGTTGTATTAACCTGAATGCATGATGGATATGAATGCAGACGAATCTTAAGTCATGGGTCAGATGAAAAGTGAAAAGGGGAGGGCAAATTTTTGGGTACGACAAGTTCAAATACCATTCTTTTTTCCTTCTCTTTGGTTTAAACACCACTTACTTGGTTCAAACACCACTTTCCTTTTCTCTTGGGTTTAAACACCATTTCCTGTGGTTTAAACACCACTCTTTCGGTTTAAACACCACTATTAATCGCCTTATTTGGGTTAATCACCTCCCCCTTTGGTTTAAACGCCACTGCTTTGGTTTAAACACCACTTTCCTTTTATCTTTGGTTTAAACATCGCTTCCTTCGGTTTAAACACCACTATTTCATTTTAAACACCATTCTTGATGTTAATTACCTTCTATGGGTTAATCACCTCCCATTTCGTTTAAACACCATTATTCTGGTTTAAACACCATTTTCCTTTTCTCTTTGGTTTAAACATCATTTCCTTTGGTTTAAACACCACTCTTTCGGTTTAAACACCACTCTTGAGGTTAATCAACTTCTTTGGGTTAATCACCCCCCCTTTGGTTTAAACACCACTACTTTGGTTTAAACACCACTTTTATTAATCTCTTGGTTTAAGCGCCACTTCTTTGGTTTAAACATCACTCTTCTGATTTAAACACCAATCTTGAGATTAATCACCTAACTGGGTTAATCACCTCATTCTTGGTTTAAACATTATTGCTTTTGTTTAAACACCACTCTTATACTTCTTTGGTTTAAAGACTACTTTTATTAACCTTTTGATTTAAACACCACTTCTTTGATTTAAACACCATTTCACTTTTTCTTCTTACCCAATTTAAACACCATTAATACTCCTTTATGGTTTAAACACCATTCTCTTAGTTTAAACAACACTCTTATTTCTCTCCTTGGGTTAATCAACATCTTGGTTAAAAGACCAATCTCTTTGGTTTAAATACCATTTTCTTGTCCTGTTGGTTTAAACACCACACATCTATTACCCCCTTGGTTTAAACAACACTCTTTTAACTTCAAATACTTCTTAAGTTTAAACACCAAACTTCTATCCCCCTTGTTTTAAACACCACTCTTATACCATTTTGGTTCAAACACCACTATTACGACACCCTTTTCTTATAGGTCTTGATCCTCCAAATCCAGGAAAAATCGTACAACATCTTGGTTTAAAAACCACTTTATGCTTCTTCGGTTTAAAAACCACTTTAAACACCACTTTTATGCTTCTTCGGTTTAAAAACCACTTTATGCTTCTTCGGTTTAAAAACCACTTTAAACACCACTTTTATCAATATTTTGGTTTAAACACCACTTCTTCAGTTTAAACACTTTTTCACTTCCTCTTCCTATCCAATTTAAACACCATTTTTATTCCTGTTAGGTTTAAACACCATTTTTCATCTCTTTTTGGTTTAAACACCACTTCTATCACTTTTATTCCCCCATTGGTTTAAACATCACTTCTATTCCTTTTTCTTTGGTTTAAACACCCCTCTCCAATTTAAACATCATTTCACAAATCTGTCATCATTCATTCGCACACCTTTTCATTTACTACCCTTGGTTCCATGAATTAAGGACTCTGATTTTCTGATTGCACTATGAGAATACGTAGGCACAAGGGTTCAAATCCATGATGAGCATGCTAATTATTAAACATGTTTTACTTTTATCATTCGCTAGTAACCTTTAGATAATAACATCCAATCAAGAAAATAAAAATAAAAATAGCTCATGTTGAGTACAACAGATGTGAGGGGTGATAATACCTTCCCCTTGTATAACTTACTTCCTTACCCATTTCTCTTCCCCTGGGTTTTATCGATATTTTCCATTACCTTTGGAATAAATAAAGTTCGGTGGCGACTATGTTATATCTTCGGGAGTACGACGCACTCAGATATTTTTCATGGTTTGACACTACCATCCACGGACGAATGGTCAGACTGAAGGGAAGGTTCAATCTTTGGAGAACTTGTTAAAGGCTCGTGTCTTGGATCAAGGAGGTGCTTGGGACAGTTATCCACCGCTGATTGAGTTTAGTTACACTAATAGTTTCCATTATATTATTGGAATGACACCTTTTAAGGTTTTATATGGTAGAAGATGTATGTCGCCTTTGTGTTCGTTTAAGTTTGGAGAGAGTGTGGTGTTTGGGCTTGTGATTCTTTAGCAGACTATTGAGAAAGTCAAGGTGATCCAGGAGAATATGAAGGCCTCACAGAGCAGGCAAAAGAGCTACCATTAGAAGATGAGGATGGCCCTTAAGTTCCAAGAGGGTGACCGTGTATTTTTGAGAGTCACTCTTGTGACTGGCTTAAGACCCTAATTTTGACCCTAAGATCCCTCATGGCATCATATCATTGCTCAGTACATTTCCTCAAGGATCATAGCATGTTTGGCTCCTTAACCCTAGGGTTGGGACTTGTGTGAGTGGTTTGAGACCACCAAACATGCTTATATTGTATATTATTGCTTTTCTTATTTTGATTACTAACCAAAAGTACAAAAATATGTCACTAACTCTTTTTGTTTTGAAGCTCAAGTGATCATGTGCTCCAATGTTCCTCGGAGGCTCCTAAGCCCAATGAAGTGGTTAGATGAAGATGAGGAAAAGAATTACAATGGTCCACAAAGCTCCTAATCATCATATATGTCTCCCAAGTATCTCAATTTGCTAATTTGATCAAGATAACCGAAGGGGCCTGAGGATTGTTTCCCAAGGAAACCCTAATTCCACTATGCTTTGATTGTGCCTTGCCCATGAAGCAATCTCAACCTATGATCAAATATAATCAAGTGAAGTTATTTCATTCATCATTTTATGCATATATGAGCCTATTTTAGGATCCTAAATTATTTGTTCATTAATATTGGAGGTTTGGCCTTAAAAAGTTGACCAGTCAAGTCATCTGACTAAACTGAGCACCATTGAGATATAACTTGTGATGTGTTTGTCAAATAAAGATGACCTCAAGAGAAAAGATTGCCTCATGGCATCATATCATTGCTCAGTACATTTCCCCAAGGATCATAGCATGTTTGGCTCCTTAACCCTAGGGTTGGGACTTGTGTGAGTGGTTTGAGACCACCAAGCATGCTTATATTGTATATTATTGCTTTTCTTATTTTGATTACTAACCAAAAGTACAAAATATGTCACTAACTCTTTTTGTTTTGAAGATCAAGTGATCATGTGCTCCAATGTTCCTAGGAGGCTTCTAAGCATCATATATGTCTCCCAAGTATCTCAATTTGCCAATTTGATCAAGATAACCGAAGGAGCGTGAGGATTGTTTCCCAAGGAAACCCTAATTCCACTATGCTTTGACTGTGCCTTGCCCATGAAGCAATCTCAACCTATGATAAATTATAATTAAGTGAAGTTATTTCATTCATCATTTTATGCATATATGAGCCTATTTTAGGATCCTCAATCATTTGTTCATTAAGATTGGAGGTTTGGCCTTGAAAAGTTGACCAGTCAAGTCATCTGACTAAACTGAGCACCATTGAGATATAACTTGTGATGTGTTTATCAAATGAAGATGACCTCAAGAGAAAACATGTTCTTAAGAACCATATGAACAACTTTCATGTTCATCAAAAATCCATTTGAAACATGGAAGGTCATCTTTCATTTCAAAACATTATAGGTCATTTTGACCGAAACCCTAATTTTAGGTCGACTTACCAAGGACATAACTTATTTAATTTTTATGATCTTGAGATGATACCAAATGCATTGGAAATCTTGAGATGTCTAATTAAAATTTTACGTTGGACAAAATTTCATAATCCTAAAAGAAATACATGTGATAATACAAAACATTATAGATCAACTTGGACCTAATTCATTGAATTTTGTCATAACTTGTACCCAACTTCAAATGCCCATAACTTTGTCATAAAAAATCCAAATGATGCAAAATTTGAGTCTAAATTGATCATCTTGAACTGATCTACAACTTTGTTGTTGGAGGTATTTCTATTTGAATTTTGCATCATGGAAATAGAGGGGTTTGATTAGGCTTACTTTTGGTGAAAATTTTCACAGCCAGTTTTCATTAATTTCCAAATACCAAATGAATTTTTGCCCAACATGACTTTTTTTCCTTATTTCAAGGGCTTTCCAACCATTACTCATATTACTTTTTTTGGACTTACCATTGGTGAGTTTCGAAGAGCTCTTCATTTATGTACACTTTGGCATTTTTATGATGAAACTTAATGTGCAAGCTAGTTCCCTCCAAAATGCACGTCCAATTACTCTTCAAATGAACTCAGCAAGGTTTTGCACCCATCATTGGGTCTCACATGCGCCTGTACATGCCCATGCATATCCAATTTCAAATGCCATGCACACGAGGGAAGCATGATGCACAACCAATTTCAGTTATAAATAAACACTCATTCTCATTCATTCATCAACCTTTTGCACATCTGAAATGTTGCAGCATTGAAACCATAGCCATACCAAAGGAATTTTTCAGAATTTTTTCTCACTTTCGAGCTTGAAATTCAACATCATTAGTTGATCTTCAAAGCTTAATTCCTTAGCCTATCATCTCCACTACATCCCTAGAGCAAAAAGGAGCCAAGATCTTGAAGGTTTCGTGGCTTGAAGAGCTTCAATTCAGAGGTATAACTTCAAACTTTTTGGATCTAGAACTTGGAATTCAATGTAGTATTCTCTTGTTTGTGTGGTTTTCTAAAGTCCTCAGACTTGAGGCAAGCCAATGGTGGTTTCAATTTTCCATTTCGTGCACTTTCAGTTTGAACACCATGATCTTTCACTTCACATTTCTCTTAACATAGGAAGAGTGAGGAAGATCCATGGATACAGTGATGATCTCCATCACACGAGCTTCAATTTCATGTCCTTACTTTCCATTCTTGCTAAACTTTTTTCTCTGCAACTAGTGGCCGGATTCCGTTGGCTCACCGGAGAAGACGGTGGTTTCCACCACCACCACAATGTGTCTTGCTTCCCAGCCCTTGGATCTGGATACCACGTTTTAATCTCATTCATCCATTATGTTTACTTTGTTTAATTCAAAATGTTGTGCGCTTAACTTGGTTGCACCGTGTTCTCCATGATCTGAGCCATTCAGCCTTGCCACGTCAATTAATGAATCTCATCCAGTGGCTGCGCATTTTTTCATTATTTCTATTTTCTTTTATTTTCAGTTGATTCCTTTGATTTTCAAAAATTCATAAAAAAATTATTTGAAGTCATAAAAATATGAGACCAATGCCAAAAAAATTCTTGAAAAATCTAGTTTCATATTTTGATTTTTAATTATTTTTGTGACTTCATTTAATATTTTTTGTGAATTATTTGGTTTTTAATAGTTTTAATTCATTTTAAAATACTTTCTGACTTTTGAAAAATCCAAAAATATTTTCCTAGCATTTATGGATCATGATAAATCAATGAAAAATAGTCTCATCAATTTCTTATTTGATTTGAGATTTATTTGAGATTTTAATCCATTTTGTGCTATTTTTAATTGTTTTTAATTACTTTCTGATTTCCAAAATTGGTGAGAAAATTAGTCAAAGCTTGTTTGACCATGTTGAACCTATGAGAATTTAATTGGACTTGTTGAAGTTGATTTGAATTGAATTTGAGGTTTGACCTTATTTGTTGATTTTTTTATTTGCATTTTATTTTAATTCAAAAAATACCCAAAAAATATTGTTGACTTGTTGACTTGTAATCTTCATTTCTTTTATGTTAGGTGTTAATTGATGATGATTTGATTCATATTTGATCAATTGAACTTGATACTTGTCTTCTTTTCCATTCCCTTTCTTCTTCATCCCATTATTTTCATCATTGGCCAATGAGTTAAAGTCTTATAGTTGGTCTTGACAAATGAGAGGTTTAACCTTCTTTGATCCAAACCAAACTCAACTTGATCCATGATCAAGTGAGTTGTTTTGCGTCTAAGATAGGTTGCTTCTTGGTCAAGCAAATAACTTAAAGACAATACAAGGCCCTTCCCTTTTTGGTTTGGCATGGCAAGTTTATGGAGCTTGGCTTACTAGTCATGACCTCTAACTTGTGTTATTTGCCTATATTTTATTGACCGGCCTCAGATAGGTGTGACTACTACATTAGTCCACTTATGATTGCTTAACATAGCGCTACATTATCTTATGACAAGCTAACATAACATTTACTAATTACTAACTTTAATTTGAGCATTTAATTTCTTGCCCTTTACTTTTAACGCCATTTATTTCTTGCTTATTTATTAATATTGCTTTTCATTTTTCTCACTTGAGCACATATTTTATGTTTATGTCATTTTCTTTTGCTCATTTGAGCCCATTATTGTATATAAATATATTGCTATCTTGTGTTTACTTTGTGTTTGTTTTGTGTGAACCAAATGCAAAAAGGAGAAAGGACTTAGAATTAGGACTTACCTATGCTTAAAGGAGTTCAAGAGCAACTAGGCCTCATGCCTTTAGAATGCAAAACTTGTTTAAGAGCAACTAGGCCTCATGCCTTTAGAATGCTAAATTGCAAAATTGATCTACAAGGACTTCTCATCCAAACTTATTCTTTGTCCATTCCCCTTATTGTGTTGTGAACTTTTTTAATGTTTGTTTTTGTATGACAGGGATCCAACTTTAAGATTGTGAAAAGAGGATCATTGTCATGAGTAACCAATATAAGAGACAAGCCAAATGGAGATCCTAGGAGCTTGAACTCAAATCATTTACATCAATACTTATTGTGAATAAATCTTAATCCAACTTTGACTTCATTTTGTAAATAAATCTAACTTGTAAATATAACTCACTTCAAGTTGTTTGTATGGTTCCAATATCCACCTTATTAAAACCTTTTCAAAAACATTAGTCATAGGTTTGAGTTATCGTAGTGGTTGATGTAAATCTCACTTCATCCTTAGTGGTTGGATTATAAGTCTTCCATGCTTATTATAGGGTTAACCCCTCACTAGCATGTTGAAGCCTTCCTCACATGGTGGTTTGTTGGTTTAGGTTGAGTTTTTTCCCATTGATAACAAAAGACCTTAAGGCTTTTGGTCAAATCAATTCACCAATCTTTGAGATTTTTACCTCGAACTACGAGATTTTGATCCTCCTTTGTGATGGTACGTAGGTAATGGGCTCATCCATTCAAACAACTAAATTTCTAAATATAATATATTATCTTCTCATCCCTCCAATATTTTGTATAAACATTTTCACAAATACTAACCTACAACACATATTTGCAAAAAGGGTTCCCTTAGAGTACTAAGGATATTTTGGGTGCGTAAAACCTTCTCATTTCATAACCAACCCCCTTACCCAGATCTCTGACAATTTTATTAGTTTTTTATTTGAAAAACTTCTTACTTGGCTTTTGTTCGCTTTTTAGCCTTTCCTTTGGACAAATAAAAGTGTGGTGGCGACTCGAATTGTATGTTTACTTTTGGTTTAGTCAATAAACCTAAAGGTAACGAAAACCCCGCTACAGAAAAGTGGAGACTCTGCTGGGGAAGAATATTTCTCTAGTGGGTTTAGCCTACTTTTTGCTTATGTGTGTTGTATGTTTATGTTTATTTGTGGCATATTTTTTGTGCAAATTTGGGATGAATGTATTGTTTGTAATGTATGAATCGCTTGATATATTAATTGCTTGTATGCTTGGTGGTCTCTTGTGAGATGAGTTCTATACCCGAACTCGAGTGCACTTATGATAGGAGAATGGCATAGTCTTGTTGACTTGTGTGGAGTTATTCCTTAACAAGTTAACTTGCAAGCCCATTCACTTGGTAGAGGTCTTGTTGGGATCAATAATGTCACACGAGTAGTCGTGGTTAGGAATTACTCTTTCCAATATAAACCTTGGAAGCCAAGGGCCTTAGATACCTAGCCCATCTTGGCCTATTTTAGGAAGTAGTGCGAAGTTCGTTCAAGTTTAAAACTTGAGGCGATTGTTACGCGATACTACACTCATAAGAGTATCTCTTGAGAATATTTTTGGAAGACGAGTAGTCGTTTTATCCGATAATATCCGAAAGATGGGATGATGATTATGGGGACCTTTTAGAACATGATCGTCAGGGTTAACCATAGTACACTCCCATTGGGTGGTTCTTAACCGAGACTCCATGCTCGTGACTTACAAGAAACCCGTGATTCGCGGTTGATCCGTTCTTGTATATCCTCAATATCAATGGAACTTGGGTGTTGATAAGGTGTAAACCATAATCCACCAAAATGGATTATTGATATTGATGATGACTTGAGCCATCCTGTGACCTTTGTGTGGTATGACTTGCCTGATCCTTGAGTGTGATTGTTGCATCCATGCATTCATTCGCATTCATGCCATCAACAATAAAGATTTTTCAAGGAACTTAAGAGGTCTATTTGCAAATTTTTAGACATGGATAAGCAAAGAAGGAATACGAAGAAGTACAGTTTCAGACAACCCAACTTGAAAGAGTTAAGGAGTTTGGCATCTTATGTATTAGAGCCTTTGGAGTTCAAAGCTCGTCATGGGAAGCTTCTGTCTATTCTTTCTACCAAGGTGGATGAAGGTCTAATGAGTGTGTTGGTGCAGTTCTACGATCCTCTGTATTGGTGCTTCACTTTTCTGGATTTCCAGCTTTTGCCTACACTTGAGGAGTATGCCTATCATGTGGGTATACCTATTCTTGATCAGTTGCCATTCAGTGGTTTGGAGAAGATTTCGTCTTCTCAAGATATGGATGATATGCTTCATATGGATGTATCTGACGTTGTTGTCAATATGACTACCAAAGGTGGAATTCAAGGTCTCCCGTTTGATTTTCTGATTGCCAAAGCTACTTTGTTTGGGAAGGCCATAAGTAAGGAAGCTTTTGAAGCCATATTTGTACTCCTCATCTATGGGCTAGTGTTATTTCCCAACATCGACAACTTCGTGGATGTGAACGCTATTAGGATTTTCTTTTCTCTTAATCCCGTTCCGACTCTGTTGGGTGACACTTATTTCTCTTTGCATATGAGGAATGCGAAGGGTGGTGGTTCCATTGTGTGTTGTCTGCCTCTGTTGTACAAGTGGTTTATTTCGCACTTGCCTCAGACGATTGCCTTCAAGGAAAACAAGGGATGTCTACGGTGGTCCACGAGACTTATGTCTCTCACTAATGATGATATCTCTTGGTATAACCGTATTTATGATGGCGTTCAGATTATTGACTCTTGTGGTGAGTTCTCCAATGTACCTCTTCTTGGTACGTGTGGTGGAATTAACTCAACCCTGCTTTAGCTCGCCATCAGCTTGGGTTCCCCTTAAAGGATAAACCTAACAACATTTCGTTGGAAGGCTTGTTCTTTCAAGAGGGTAAAGATCCCTAAAACTTGAAGGATAGGATGGTCCGCGCCTGGCGCAAAGTTCATAGAAAAGGGAGGAATGAGCTTGGTCCAAAGAATTGTGTTACTTTGGGACCTTACACCTCTTGGGTGAGGAAGAGAGCTCTTGAGTACCGCATGCCGTACAAATATTTGAAACCTACCCCTATGGTTATGGATGAGCCTTCAACCCTCCCTAATCAAGGAGTAGAGGAGTTGAGAGATGAAGACCAGTCGCATGCTTGGGTTCGAGAATGTGAGGAACTTCTTCAGCAACTCAAAGATAAGGGTGCAATGATAGAATTTCTAGAGCATCAGGTTATTGATGAGCCTGATGATGTGGTGACTTCTCTTCTTCCTCACTCATTTAGGTTTTGGAAGAGGAAGTATGATCAGCTCGCCAAGGAGAAGGCCGACATGGAAGCAGCTTATGAGAGAGAGGTGAAGAGGCTTCGTGCGATGTATCTTCCGATCTCGAAGGCTTTGGACGATTGCTTCTAGGGCTCCATAGGATGTTTATTCTCTTTTTCTCTTGTATTGTATTTGGTTACCAAAATTGTACTACTTCTTTGATGTAAAAAGTTTCCAAATATTATATTGCTATGAGTATTCCATATATGTCTTAAAAGTTCAATATTTTCCAAATGTTTGCAAGTAGATATCTATAAAGTAAAAAACAAATCATGTGCACAAGCATTGCAAGCATCATATGCATAAGCAAGTTTTGTTCCGAGCTCTTGATCAGTGGTCTAACTCTTTTTTCTTCATTTATTTTGAAGACAAGTTGACGCACCGATATAACACCAGAGCAAATCATCCGAAGATAATGGAACACCTCGAGCAAGAGAACAGAGACCTGAAGGAAGAGATTGCTAGACTGACTGCCATGATGGAGTCAGTCCTGGCCGCGCAAAGTCAAGCTTCACCAACTCCTGCAACTCCTCCCATGAGGACTGTCATCTCCGAGGTAGTTACTCCAATGGTGTCTGCTACTACCGCCCACTTCTCTCCAACAATGCCAGCTGGATTCCCTTGGGGAATTCCGTCTAATTTCATGCCAGAGGGTTTTTCCCCTACTCTTGCTTCTTTGCCGACATCTAGCCCGGTCCTGTTTGTGCCACCTCCCGTTGTGCATACCTTACCTCGAGTAGAAGACACCATTTATCATTCCGAGCCATCTGAGGGCCCGGACGTATATGAGAAAATGGACGAGATGAAAGATCAATTCCTTGAGATGAGCAAGGAGTTGAAAACTTTGAGGGGTAAGGACCTCTTTGGGAAAAGTGATGCTGAGTTGTGCTTGGTTCCTAATGTTAAGATCCCTGTTAAATTCAAAGTGCCTGACTTTGAGAAGTACAAGGGAAATACATGTCCACTCAGCCATCTTGTGATGTATGCTCGCAAGATGTCAACATAAATCGACAATGATCAACTGCTGATTCACTACTTTCAGGATAGCTTGACAGGTGTTGCGCTTTGGTGGTATATGGGGCTGGAGAGTGCAAGCATCCGCACTTTCAACGATCTAGGCGAGGCCTTTGTGAAGAAGTATAAATATAATATGGATATGGCTCCAGACAGGGACCAATTGAGGGCAATGTCCCAGAAGGACAAGGAGACCTTCAAGGAATACGCCCAGAGATGGCGAGAACTGGCATCTCAGATAGTGCCACCCTTGGAGGAGAAGGAGATGACAAAGATCTTCTTGAAGACTTTGAGCTCTTTCTATTACGAGCGTATGATAACTAGTGCTCCCTCGGACTTCACCGAAATGGTGAATATGGGGATAAGGCTAGAAGAGGGGGTCCGCGAAGGATGCTTGTCTCGTGATGATGGTTCCTCAGCAAAGATGTATGGAGGGTTTGCTAGGAAGAATGAAGGGGAGACTCATGTTGTTTCTTCCCATGTTAAAAGAAGGCCCTCTGTGAGGAGGAAGGATGTGCGACCAGCCGTCAACCAACACCAGGTGGCTCATATAGCACCTGCTTTTAGAGAAGTTCAACAACAACCACAACAACAACATCGTCAACAACAACAGGCTTACCAACCTCGCAACAATAATAACACCAGCATCGGCAACTAGGAGAGGAAGAGGGTAACTTTTGACCCGATTCTGATGATGTATGCTGAACTTTATCCTTCCTTAATTGACAGGAAGCTGAGAACTCCTCGTGATCCTCCTGCTGTACCAACCAATCCTCAGTGGTGGTATAAGCCCGAACTTCACTCTGTGTATCATTCCGGTGCTCCCGGACATGACGTGGAGAATTCCTTTCCATTGAAGACCAAGGTGCGAGACCTGGTGAGGAGTGGGATACTGTTCTTTGAGGACGTACGCCCAAATGTGAAGAAGAACCCATTGCCCGAGCTTGGGAAAGCAGATGTTACTATGGTTCAGGGATGCCCTGGCAAATATAAAGTCCTTTATGTGAACGACATAAGGCAGTCCTTAGTAGAGATGCATAAGCTGTTGTGTGAACATAGCCATTATGAGCATGATCATAATAGGTGCCAGGTGTGCACTATCAATGAAAGAGGATGTCGTCAAGTGAGAAAGGACATCCAAGAGATGATAGATCAAGGGATGATTGAGATAATTCAGAATCGTAATGAGGATGAAGTTGATGTTATCACTCCTGTGTTTAAAATTCCTGACCCTGTTGTTATCAAGTATGATGGCAGCAAGAAGAAAGTATCGCAAACTCTTGTGATCAAGCCAGCGGGTCCGGTCCCGTATGTATCAGACAAAATGGTCCCGTACCGATATAATGTAGTCACGTTGGAAGATGGAAAGGAGATGTCGTTGCCCTTAACCTCTGGCGTGAGCATTTCTGACGTTAGTGGAGTGACCCGTAGTGGTCATGTTTTCTCGGCTCAGCCGAAATCCCATGAAGATTTTGTGAAGAGAGCTGCTGTTAATCCTGTCAATCCCGTGGGGACTTCTTCTTCAAATAATTTTATTTCTATTATAAAGGGTGTTGACCCTGTTGTTGTTAAAACCAATAATGCTCCTATCCTGGTTGGCCAGTCTGTCATTTTGAAAGAGGATGGTGATGAAATGATGAGGCTCATCAAGAGGAGTGAATATAATGTTGTGGATCAGTTGCTACAAACTCCATCAAAGATATCTGTCTTATCTTTGTTGATAAATTCAGGGCCACATCGTGAAGCTTTGCAAAGGGTGTTGGACGTGGCATACGTGGATCACGATGTCACAATTGAGCAGTTTGATAGCATTGTTGCAAATATAACCGCCTGGAACAATTTGAGCTTCTGTGATGATGATCTTCTCGAGGAGGGAAAAGACCATAATTTGGCTTTACATATCTCCATGAATTGTAAAGATGATGCCCTGTCCAATATGTTGATGGACACAGGGTCATCACTCAATGTATTGCCAAAATCCACTCTCGCCAAACTTTCATATCAGGGGCCTCCCATGAGTCAGAGTGGAGTTGTAGTGAAAGCGTTTGATGGATCGCACAAAACTGTGATTGGCGAATTAGAACTCCCAATAAAGATTGGACCTAGTGATTTCCAGATCACTTTCTAGGTCATGGATATTCATCTGTCATATAGTTGTTTGCTTGGTAGACCATGGATTCACGAGGCAGGCGCCGTGACATCCACCCTGCACCAAAAGTTGAAGTTCCTGAAGAACAAGAAGTTGGTGGTGATAGGGGGAGAGAAGTCTCTCTTGGTCAGCCATTTATCTTCCTTCTCCTATATTGATGCTAAGGATGAGGTTGGAACACCGTTCCAGGCTTTGTCTATTGCTGAGCCTTCTAGAAAAGGACTTTTTCCATTTGTCTCCTATAATGATGCGAAGTTGGCCATTGAGCATGATGCGACTACTGGTTTGGGGAAAATGATCCAGTTGGAAGATAATAAATCTCGGGCTGGCATAGGGTATTCTTCTGGTGTTTCTAATGATCTTAGGTTGTTTCAGAGTGGAGGTTTCATCCACACCGTTGAAGATCAGGAAGCTGCTGCCATTGTTGAGGATGATGAAGAGGAAGACCTTGGCAACTTTGTCATACCCGGAGGAATCTACAATAATTGGGTCCCTGTTGATGTTCCAACAGTTATCCATAAGTCAACGTAATATGTTCATTTTGTTTAAAAACCATTCTCCCACGCCAAAAGGAGAAGTGAAGACATTGTTGGCATAATTGATTAATACAATGATATTCATTCAATAATTGCATGTTAAATGTTTGTTTTTCAAATTATTTTTCCTTTTTGCTTTTTGCATGAAATTGGTGATCACCATAAAACCCTAAAAAGAGAACAAAATCAATCTTTTCATCTGCATAATGATTTGTGTTGGTTGAATTATGAAATCTCTTTTATACTCAAAATCATTATGCAGGTTGATCAAACCCATTGAACATAATGATCCAACACCATCTCCCAACTTTGAGTTTCCTGTATTTGAGGCAGAAGAAGAAGATGTTAAATAGATTCCTGATGAGATTACCCGTCTACTTGAGCACGAGGAGAAGATCATTCAGCCACATCTTGAGAATTTGGAAACGGTCAACTTGGGGTCTGAAGACTGCATTTGCGAAGTGAAGATTGGGGCACTCCTTGAAGAGTTTGTTAAGAAGGGGTTAATTAGTTGCTACGAGAATATGTCGACGTCTTTTCCTGATCGTATGAAGACATGCCTGGTCTAGATACTGATATCGTGCAACATTTCTTGCCATTGAAGCCTGAGTGTGTGCCTGTACAGAAGAAGCTCAGAAGGACTCATCCTGATATGGCAGTGAAGATTAAAGAAGAAGTTTAGAAGCAAATTGATGCGGGGTTTCTGGTGACTTCTACATATCCTCAATGGGTGGGCAATAGTCTGAAAGATGATTTTCCTCTACCACACATTGATATGTTGGTAGATAATACGGATAAATTCAATGTCTTTTCATTTATGGACGGATTTTTCGGTTATAATCAGATTAAAATGGCACCTGAGGATATGGAGAAGACAACATTCATCACACCTTGGGGAATATTCTGTTATCGAGTGATGCCCTTTGGTTTGAAGAACACCGGAGCCACGTATCAACATGCTATGACTACTTTGTTTCATGATATGATGCACAAGGAGATCGAGGTGTATGTTGATGATATGATTGCGAAGTCGAAAACGGAAATTGAACATGTAGAGCACTTGTTGAAGCTTTTCCAGCGTTTGAGGAAGTACAAACTCCGCTTGAACCCGAACAAGTGTACATTTGGAGTCCGTTCTGGTAAGTTATTGGGCTTTATTGTCAGCGAGAGAGGTATTGAAGTTGATCCTGCCAAGGTCAAAGCAATACAAGAGATGCCTGCGCCCAAAACTGAGAAGCAAGTCCGAGGTTTTCTTGGCTGCTTGAATTATATTTCGAGATTTATATCCCACATGACTGCCACATGTGCGCCTATATTTAAGCTCCTCCACAAGGCCTTTGATAGTATCAAAGAGTATCTGTTTGAGCCTCTGATTCTGTCTCCGCCTATTGAAGGGAGATCGTGGATCATGTACTTGACTGTGCTTGATGATTCCATGGGTTGTGTCCTTGGTCAGCAAGATGAATCAGGAAAGAAAGAATATGCAATATACTACTTGAGTAAGAAGTTCAGTGACTGTGAGTCTCGATACTCAATGCTTAAGAAGACATGATGTGCTTTGGCTTAGGCTGCTAAGCGTTTACGCCAGTATATGTTGATTCATACGACTTGGTTGATATCCAAAATGGATCCAATCAAGTATATCTTTGAGAAGCCTTCTTTAACTGAGAGGATTTCCCGTTGGTAGATATTGTTATCTGAGTATGATATTGAGTATCGAGCTCAAAAAGCTATTAAATGTAGTATCTTGGCTGACCATCTGGCGCATCAACCAATTGAAGATTATCAGTCTGTGCAATACGACTTCCCTGATGAGGAGATTCTGTATTTGAAAATGAAAGATTGTGATGAGCCTACGCTCGATGAATGGCCAGAGCCTGGTTCCCGATGGGGTATGGTGTTCGATGGTGTTGTCAATCAGTATGAAAATGGTATTGGAGCAGAGATTATTACTCCTCAAGGCACACATTTTCCTTTTACAGCAAGGCTAACTTTCAAATGCACGAATAATATGGTGGAGTATGAGGCTTGTATTATGGGTTTGGAAGAATGTATTGATCTAAGGATCAAACATCTTGATGTTTATGGCGATTCGGCCCTTGTTGTTAATCAGATTAAGTGTGAATGGGACACGAATCAGCCTGGCCTCATCCCATATAGAGATTATGCGAGGAGGATTTCAACTTTATTTACCAAGGTTGACTTCCATCATATTCCTCGAGATGAGAATCGGATGGAGGATGCTCTCTCTACGCTTGCTTCAATGATTATAGTAAAGTATTGGAATGATGTCCCGAATATTACTGTAATGCGCTTGGACAGACCGGCTCATGTGTTTGCAGTTGAGGAAGTGAAAGATGACAAGCCGTGGTATTATGATATCAAATGTTTTCTCCAAAGTCATACTTACCCGCCCGGGGCATCTGTTAAAGATAAGAAGACGTTGAGGAGATTATCTGGCAGTTTCTACCTTAATGGTGATGTGCTTTATAAGAGGAATTTTGACATGGTTCTGCTCAGATGCGTGGGTAGACACAAAGCAGACCTGTTGATGACTGAAGTCCATGAAGGTTCATTTGGTACTCATTCCAATGGACATGCTATGGCGAAAAAGACGTTGAGAGCAGGCTACTATTGGCTGACAATGGAGTCTGACTGCTGCAAGTATGTGAAGAAATGCCACAAGTGTTAGATTTATGCGGACAAGATTCATATTCCCCCGAAACTTCTGAATGTTATTTCCTCACCATGGCCTTTCTCCACGTGGGAAATTGACATGATTGGCAAGATTGAACCTAAGGCGTCGAATGGTCACCATTTTATTCTCGTAGCCATTGATTACTTCACTAAGTGGGTTGAAGCGGCATCGTATGCAAATGTGACCAGGCAGGTGGTCGTGAAGTTTATCAAGAATCAACTCATATGCCGATATGGTGTGCCAGACAAAATCATTACTGATAACGGATCTAACTTGAACAATAAGATGATGAAAGAGTTTGTAACGAGTTCAAGATTGCACATCATAATTCTTCTCCCTATAGACCCAAGATGAATGGGGCTGTTGAAGCTGCTAACAAGAACATCAAGAAGATTATTCGGAAGATGGTTGTTACGTACAAAGATTGGCATGAGATGTTGTCATTTGCTTTGCATTGCTATCATACATCTGTCCGCACTTCAACAGGGGCAACCCATTTCTCTCTTGTGTATGGCATGAAGGTTGCGCTCCCCGTAGAGGTTGAGCTCCCATCAATGAGAGTCTTGATGGAAGCCAAGTTAACTGAGGCTGAATGGATTCAGAGTCGTTATGACAAGCTGGATTTGATTGAAGAGAAGAGATTAACTGCCATGTGTCATGGTCAGTTGTATCAGCAAAGGATGAAGAAATCCTTTGATAAGAAGGTCAAGCCTCGTGTGTTCCGAGAAGGTGACCTCATGCTCAAGAAAGTCTTATCTTTCGTGCCTGATTCTAGGGGCAAGTGGACTTCAAACTATGAAGGTCCATATGTTATTAAGAGAGCCTTTTCAGGCGGTGCTTTGTTGCTTACAACTATGGATGGGGAGGATTTCACTTGTCTTGTGAATTCAGATGCAATCAAGAAATACTTCGCCTAAAACTAAAAATAGAATAGCTCGCTCAGTGGATTGAAAACGCAAAAGGGCGGTCCAGGAAAAAGTTAGAGACATGAAAAAAATGAATATATTTCCCGCTAGATTGAGTACCTCACCCTGGGGAAATCTAGGCAAAAATTAGGGATTTGGCAAGTAACTGCATCCTGACAAGACTTTGTTCTACAATCGTTGTCTGTCAAAGATTCTCGCTCAGTCATCGTCAACTAAAGCTTCGAATACAGTGAATTCAGAGGTGGTGGAGAAATGATCATTATGTTCAATATAGCCATTTTTCCATGTATATCACCAATTTCGAATTTGTAAAGATCCATGGAGTCTCGCCATTTACGGACTACCATTCTATCAAATAAATTTGAGCCTTTATCCAATTCTTTGCAATCTTATTTTTTTCTGTTCAACAAATGCTTGCATGTTTTAATTAATGAATATCACTGTTTTAGACAAATAAAGTTTTTATAAATTGTTTTAAACAAAATGAACATTCACAATGACTGAAAGGATAAGTGAGATGTCCTCAGTGCTTTCCCAAGGATAGTATGATCACCAAAAGGTAAGACATTTATTCATATTCTAGCATTTTTATATCCTCTTCATCAGCTTTCAGTTATCTCCCCAGCGAGCGTTGAAAGAGTAATACATCATCAGCCTCCCAGAGAGTCTGGCTTGAGAAGTTCTCTTCGATGGAAGTGGATTGATTGGTCTTATTGGATTGTTTTCTCCTAGAAGAATTCATGGATGTTCATCCAACGCATTCCCGGATAGTTTGTTTGTGCTTACATGCTTGCTTCCCCCTGCGGAGTCTTAGCAATCCGGTGTTTGGTTGTTTGATCTGTGGTTGATCCCTTCTGTTCCAGTTCCTGCCTTGATCATTTAGAGACGTGTATCCCTCTATATTAGGCACTAGCATTTGTGTTTTATCAATTATATGGTTGTCGTCCCTTGTGTGGACTGACCAAAAATACCTTATAGATTGATAAAATTGATAAGCTATTCTACTCACGAGGAGGTTAGTCTTTCCCCAGTATGAGTAGAAGTTCCCAGCGGAGTAAGCATGTGTTCCCTGCAAAGCTATCTTTCTAGATAATTGTCTCCTCAGCAGGAAGTTTCCCAAAGCAATTGGTGAAGGGATTATCTCCCTTTTCATCCCTAGCATGTCGCTTGTTGACAGAGGATTCGTTTCTGATTTCCTCAGCTAGGGTAGTTCCTTTGAGAACATTTACAGCCTGTCGCCAGTGGGGTTGCCTGATCCGAGTTTGATGATTTGTATCCCCTCTGAGTGTGAATATTTCTTCTAGCATTAATAGCTGGTGTTGAAGATGTCTATTTCCTCCCCTAGTGGAGCAAAGTGCTATTTCTCCCCTCAGTAGAGTTTCCTCTCCAGCAGATAGAAGAGAATATTTTGACTGATGTTCATCCGATTGGTGGTTGTTCCCCATGGAGTTTCACATCTTTCCTTGATAAGTTCCCCAGTAGAGTTTCCTCTCCGGAGGATCTTATTGCATGTCCCCAGCTGTGGTCGACGTCTTCCCGTGATTATTCTTCTTCAAGGGATAATCCCTACCAGAGCTTGAGTTCTCTGTTTGATCATCTTCCTTCGCTGCTCATGAATACATCTTCTTTGCATCCTCAGCGAGTGTAGCTGTGAGGTAGGTTTTGATGTCCCTAATGACTCATTTTCTTCCTACTCGGGTTGTTCCCCAAACTGAGTTCTCTAGTAGGCTTTGCCCTTCTTGTTGAGACGTTGTGTCGGGTGTCTATTCTTGATTCTTGGACCTCTTTGTGTTAGATATGTCTATTTGTCAGCATTAATCATACACAAATCATGCATATACATGCATAATCATAGCATTCAGATATTCATGTTGCATTCTTTGCCATATATCCTTGCTTGTTATCTCCTGCTATTGGTGAAATACTCTTCCCCAAGCAGATGTTTGTGTCTGATCTCTCCATATAGAGTCAGCCCCATAGGCAGAAAGTGTCTATCTTGTCTTCTTTATTCCCCACTGAGTTATGTCCTCGTGGATGATTACTGTTTTAGTTTCCTCCCCATTTGTGTATTGGGATAGGAATTACTCCCCTGAGTTGTATCCTCATCGGGTTGAGTCTTGACTGATTGTGTCTTTCTAGTTTGTTCCTAGATTGATGTCTTTTCTTATCATCCCCTGCAGTTCCCTGTGGTTTAGTTGTTCAATTGCTCAGTAACCAGTAGTTGTTCATCCTTTCCCCAGCGGACCTTGTGGCCTTCTACCTAGTAACCAGTAGTTGTAAGTCCTATTTCTGTGGTTTTCTACCCAATAATCGGTAGATGTAATCCCCTCTTTGTTGGTTATCTTTACCCAGTAATCGGTATGGATATTCCTTCGTTTTGGAGTATACCACCCAGTAACTGGTGATATATCTCTCGGATAATTGCTTTTGTCAAACAATTCATCCCTTGCGAGTCATCTTTCATTTACCCTTGTTTGGTAATGATTGTTTCTCTTTCTGATTGGTCATCATTTTATACCCAGTAACCGGTATCCCGATGTCCTTTTTTTGCGGTCGATTTATCCTTTATTAACCTAGTAACCGGTTGTGGATAATCTTCCATGTGAGTATGTTATCTATGTTATGACAGTAATAGATAATATACCTCATGCGCTCTTCAGTCGAAGTCTTTTTCTTCCCTAGTCGAGTAAGATTCGTATTTCCTTGTGGAATAAAATGCCCATCCTGTAAGTCGAGTTTGCTTTTCCAGCCCTCCTTTCGGATGATGAGTGTCTTGGATATGATCCCAATTCACGCCTGGTTGGTCACCTATTATATGCCCAGTAACCGGTATCCCTGGTGTTCCTTCCTTCTGCTCCCTATTATGACTTTTTTGTCCCCTGTGGAGTTAGACTTCTCCCTGAGCGTGTTGTTCTCTCACCCAGTAACCGGTGTTTTGATAACATGTCTCACTTTGAGTTTATTACCCAGTAACCGGTAATATCTTGGAGTTGCTTCCTCAGATGGATCCTTTGTGGACATCCCTGTCTAAGTCCGGATTTTTATCCGATGTATCCTTTGTGGATAGTTTTGTTGTATTGGCATATTCCCCAGTACCGCATCTTTGCGTCAGCTCGAGTCTTTCCATCAATTTATTTTCGTGGAATCCCTTCGTGTCTCCCAGCAAGTTTTCAAGTCGTGACCTGCTCACGCATTTTTTACCTTATTACCCCCCGGAGTCTCTGTCTCCCTAGTGAGTGTGTTACTCCTATGGATTTTTCAGTTTCTCCTGATTTCTTTTCCTTCGTGGCAAGTATTCAACATGAAGATTTCATTTTGCATACATACATTCGCATCATGAGGTCTCTTAGGGACCAAAATTCGTCTCTTTTTTATTATTTAAGCCCATTCTATCTCGTCGAGACGAAGATTTTAACCTTCATATCTCCGGCTAGAATGACCTTAAATATGGGCATCTGTAAGACCCTAATTTTGACACTAAGATCCCTCATGGCATCATATCATTGCTCAGTATATTGCCTCAAGGATCATAGCATGTTTGGCTCCTTAACCCTAGGGTTGGGACTTGTGTTAGTGGTTTGAGACCACCAAGCATGCTTATATTGTATATTATTGATTTTCTTATTTTTATTACTAACCAAAAGCACAAAAATATGTCACTAACTCTTTTTGTTTTGAAGCTCAAGTGATCATGTGCTCAAATGTTCCTAAGAGGCTCCTAAGCCCAATGAAGTGGCTAGATGAAGATGAGGAAAAGCATGACAATGGTCCATAAAGCTCCTAATCATAATATATGTCTCCCAAGTATCTCAATTTTCCAATTTGATCAAGATAACCCAAGGGGCCTGAGGATTGTTTCCCAAGGAAACCCCAATTCCACTAAGCTTTGACTGTGCCTTGCCCATGAAGCAATCTCAACCTCTTATCAAATCTAATCAATGGAAGTTCTTTCATTCATCATCTTTTATGCATATATAAGCCTATTTGAGGATCCTCAATCATTTTTTCATTAAGATTGGAGGTTTGGCCTTGAAAAGTTGACTAGTCAAGTCATCTGACTAAACTGAGCACCATTGAGATATAACTCGTGATGTGTTTGTCAAATGAAGATGATCCCAAGATCAAAACTATTCTTAAGAACCATATGAACAACTTTCGTGTTCATCAAAAATCAATTTTAAACTTGGAAGGTCATCTTTCATTTCAAAACTTTATAGGTCATTTCGACTGAAACCCTAATTTTAGGTCAACTTAGCAAGGGCATAACGTCTTTAATTTTTATTATCTTGAGGTGATACCAAATGCATTGGAAATATTGAGATGTCTAATTCAAATGTTATGTTGGACAAAATTTCATAATCCTAAAATAAATACATGTGATAATACAAAACATTATAGGTCATCTTGGACCTAATTCATTGAATTTGAAAAAGTCCCCAACTTCAAATGCCCATAACTTTGTCATACAAAATCCAAATGATGCAAACTTTGAGTCTAAATTTATCATCTTAGAAAGATATACAACTTTGATGTTGAAGATTTTTCCATTTAAAGCTTGCATCATGGAAACAGAGGGGTTTAATTAGGCTTACTTTTGGTGAAAATTTTCAAAGGTGACTTAAACATGTTTTGTACCTAAATTTTCACAGCCAGTTTTCATTAATTTCCAAATACGAATTTTTGCCCAACATGACTTTTTCTCCTTATTTCAAGGGCTTTCCAACCATTACTCACATTACTTTTTTGGACTTACCATTGGTGAGTTTCTAAGAGCTCTTCATTTATGTACACTTTGGCATTTTTATGATGAAACTTAATGTGAAAGCTAGTTCCCTCCAAAATGCACGTCCAATTACTCTTCAAGTGAACTCAACAAGGTTTTGCACCCATCATTGGGCCTCACATACGCCTGTACAGGCCCATGCATATCCAATTTCAAATGCCATGCACACGAGGGAAGCATGATGCACAACCAATTTCAGCTATAAATAAACACTCTTTCTCATTCATTCATCAACCTTTTGTAGATCTGAAACGCTGCAGCATTGAAACCATAGCCATACCAAAGGAATTTTTCATAATTTTTTCTCACTTTCGAGCTTGAAATTCAACATCATTAGTTGATCTTCAAAGCTTAATTCCTTAGCCTATCATCTCCACTGCATCCCTAGAGCAAAGAGGAGCCAAGATCTTGAAGGTTTCGTGGCTTGAAGAGCTTCAATTCAGAGGTATAACTTTAAACTTTTTGGATCTAGAACTTGCAATTCAATGTAGTATTCTCTTGTTTGTGTGGTTTTCTGAAGTCCTCACACTTGAGGCAATCCAATGGTGGTTTCAATTTTCCATTTCGTGCACTTTCAGTTTGAACACCATGATCTTCCACTTCATATTTCTCTTAACATAGGAAGAGTGAGGAAGATCCATGGATACAGTGATGATCTCCATCACACGAGCTTCAATTTCATGTCCTTACTTTCCATTTTTGCTAAACTTTTTTCTCTGCAACTGGTGGCCGGATTCCGTTGGCTCGCTGGCGAAGATGGTGGTTTCCACCACCACCATAACATGTCTTGCTTCCCAGCCCTTGGATCTGGATGCCACGTTTTAATCTCATTCATCCATTATGTTTACTTTGTTTGATTCAAAATGTTGCGCGCTTGACTTGGTTGCACCGTGTTCTCCATGATCTGAGCCATTCAGCCTTGCCACGTCAATTAATGAATCTCATCGAGTGGCTGTTCATTTTTTTCATTATTTCTATTTTCTTTTATTTTCAGTTAATTCCTTTGATTTTCAAAAATTCATAAAAAAAAATATTTGAAGTCATAAAAATATGAGACCAATGCCAAAAAAAATCTTGAAAAATCTAGTTTCATATTTTGATTTTTAATTATTTTTGTGACTTCATTTTATATTTTTTATGAATTATTTGGTTTTTAATAGTTTTAATTCATTTTAAAATACTTTCTGACTTTTGAAAAATACAAAAGTATTTTCCTAGCATTTATGGATCATGATAAATCAATGAAAAATAGTTTCATCAATTTCTTATTTGATTTGAGATTTATTTGAGATTTTAATCCATTTTGTGCTATTTTTAATTGTTTTTAATTACTCTCTGATTTCCAAAATTGGTGAGAAAATTAGTCAAGGCTTGTTTGACCATGTTGAACCTATGAGAATTTTATTGGACTTGTTGAAGTTGATTTGAATTGAATTTGAGGTTTGACCTTATTTGTTGATTTTTTATTTTCATTTTATTTTAATTCAAAAAATACCCAAAAAATATTGTTGACTTGTTGACTTGTAATCTTCATTTCTTTTCTGTTTGGTGTTGTTTGATGATGATTTGATTCATATTTGATCAATTGGACTTGATACTTGTCTTCTTTTCCACTCCCTTTCTTCTTCATCCAATTCTTTTCATCATTGGCCAATGAGTTAAAGTCTTATGGTTGGTCTTGACAAATGAGAGGTTTAACCTTCTTTGATCCAAACAAAACTCAACTTGATCCATGATCGAGTGAGTTGTTTTGTGTCTAAGATAGGTTGCTTCTTGGTCAAGCAAATAACCTAAAGACAATACAAGGCCCTTCCCTTTTGGTTTGGAATGGCAAGTTTATGGAGCTTGGCTTACTAGTCATGACCTCTAACTTGTGTTATTTGCCTATATTTTATTGACCGGCCTCAGATAGGTGTGACTACTATATTAGTCCACTTACGATTGCTTAACATAGTGCTACATTGTCTCATGACAAGCTAACATAACCTTTACTAATTACTAACTTTAATTTGAGCATTTAATTTCTTGCCCTTTACTTTTAATTCCATTTATTTCTTGCTCATTTATTCATATTGCTTTTCATTTTGCTCACTTAAGCATATATTTTATGTTTATGTCATTTTTCTTTTGCTCATTTGAGCCCATTATTGTATATAAATATATTGATATCTTGTGTTTGCTTTGTGTTTGTTTTGTGTGAACCAAATGCAAAAAGGAGAAAGGACTTAGAATTAGGACTTACCTATGATTAAAGGAGTTCAAGAGCAACTAGGCCTCATGCCTTTAGAATGCAAAACTTGTTGAAGAGCAACTAGGCCTCATGCCTTTAGAATGCTAAATTGCAAAATTGATCTTCAAGGACTTCTCATCCAAACTTATTCTTTGTCCATTCCCCTTATTGTGTTGTGAACTTTTTTAATGTTTGCTTTTGTGTGATAGGGATCCCAATTTGAGATTGTGAAAAGAGGATCATTGTCATGAGTAGCCAAGATAAGAGACAAGCCAAATGGAGATCCTAGGAGCTTGAATTCAAATTGTTTGATTGCTTGTTTGTGTGCTAAGTCCAAAGGAAAGGAGCATCTTGAATCATCTCTATGATTTCAAGTAAAGGAACTCCAAGGGTTTATCTTTTCTCTCTTATCTTTGTATGCTTTAGGACTAGCCCTTCTCTTCTTCCCCCCATACTAACCAAGACAAAATCATTTTCTAAACTTTGACTTTGTTTCAAATTAGAAACCTAGGCCTTAAGCCTTTGACTTTTCAAAATCATTTTCATCAATACTCATTGTGAATAAATCTTAATCCAACTTTGACTTCATTTTGTAAATAAATCTAACTTGTAAATATAGCTCACTTCAAGTTGTTTTTGTGGTTCCAATGGCCACCTTATTAAAACCTTTTCAAAAACATTCGTCATAGGTTTGAGTTATCATAGTGGTTGATGTAAATCTCACCTCATCCTTAGTGGTTGGATTATAAGTCTTCCATGCTTATTATATGGTTAACCCCTCACTATCATATTGAAGCCTTCCTCACATGGTGGATTGTTGGTTTAGGTTGAGTTTTCTCCCTTTGATAACATAAGACCTTAAGGCTTTTGGTCAAATCAATTCACCAATCTTTGAGATTTTTACCCCGAACTACGAGGTTTTGATCCTCCTTTGTGATGGTACATAGACAATGGGTTCATCCATTCAAACACCCAAATTTATAAATATAATCTATTCTCTTCTCATCCCTCCAATCTTTTGTATAAATATTTTCACAAATACCAACCTACAACATATATTTGCAAAAAGGGTTCCCTTAGAGTACTAAGGATGTTTTGGGTGCGTAAAACCTTCCCATTTCATAACCAACCCCCTTACCCAGATCTCTGACATTTTTATTAGTTTTTGATTTGAAAAACTTCTTACTTGGCTTTTGTTCGCTTTTTAGCCTTTCCTTTGGACAAATAAAAGTGCAGTGGTGACTCGAATTGTATGTTTACTTTTGGTTTAATCAATAAACCTAAAGGTAACGAAAACCCCGCTACAACTGGTGTTGATCGTGCGTTGAAGTCTAATAAGCTCTCCCCTCACATCATTAGAATCGTTTCCTTCCGAGTAGCCTTACCCCAATAACTTTCGAAACTCCATGATGTTTTCCATGTGTCTCAACTTTCGAAGTATGTTCTAGATACATCATATGTGATCCAAGTGGATGATGTAAAAGTAAGAGATAATTTAATTATTGCGGCACCACCCATACAAATTGAGGATCGAGAAGAGAAGCAATTAATAGGTAAAAATATTCTCTGGTGAAAGTGGTGTGGGGGGATCTGCTGGATGAAGCGTTACATAGGAGCTAGTGAGCCGAATGAATGAGTCTTATCCAGAGTTGTTTTCACAATGTAATTTTTTAGCGAGAAAATCCTATTAAATGGGGGAGAGTTATAATACTCCAACTTTAAATTATTAGATTTAATTGATTGAATATATATATATATATATATATATATATATAAGTGTATGTGTGTATGCGCGCGCGCGCATGCCTGCGTGCGTGTGTGACTATTATTTGTTTTTTCAAGTGTTTTATGGGATTAAAGATATTTTAGTAATTTAATAAATAATTGAAATATAGGGTATTAAGAGCGTAGAAATATCTTGCTTGAATTGGTGTTGCTATTTTTTGTGATTTCAAATGTTTTATGGGATTAAAGGTATTTTAGTAATTTAATAAATAATTGAAATATAGGGTATTAAGAGCGTAGAAATAAAATAGAATTATTTAATTTAGAAATTGTTAGATATTTTAATTATTTAGAGATGATTAAAGAAATTATCAGATTTAATAGAAAATAATTATTTTATGGTTATTATAGAATTTAGATTTTTACTAAATAACTATTTAATGGGAATTTATTAAAATATAATAAAAATGTAATTTTAATCAGATATTGAGTGGGTGGGAACAATTTGAAACTTTTAGGGTTACACATATTCTAACATGAGGGGCTTGAGAGGTTTTAGTGAAAAATTGGAATTCGGGAAAAGAGGTGGATCAAAAGTGGGAAGAGAGCAGCTTTGGAGCGATCGTAAGATAAGGGAAGAATTTCATCAACCTTCAAACTCATGGGTGGCTTTAAGCAGTCAGAATCGTGAAGGGTCCTTACCCTTCTATCTCTACATTTCAGTTTTCATAGTTTGAGGCCTTGTTGATGACCAAAGGGATTTGGTCAAAACCCCCGAGGTTACCGATTGATGTGTTGCTTTATTTGTTGTAATTGTAATGAAATATACATATGAATAGGATTTACGTGTTTTTACCAAAAAGTGTTGGGAAAAACCCTTTGAGGCGATCCATTTATGTATTTCTCTAATTTTGATGAATATGAAATGAAAATCTATGATTGTTATGAATTGAACTCCTTGATGCCCTGTTGATATGTGTTTGTGCCCTTTAGACAATTTTTAGTAACTGAATCATGATATATATATATATAATATATATATATATATTATATATATATATATATATATATGTATATGTATATATATATATATATATATATATATATATATATATATATATATATATATATTATATATATATATGTATATATATGGTATTACTAGTTTTTATTTATCGGTAATTTCTGTGAAACCTCATTTGGTTTGTTTTCCCAAATAACATAAAATGTCAGAAAAGTAAAAAATTAGGAAAAAAGGAGTTTTGTCGAAAAATTAGTACGAGGAAAAAAATTGACGGGTGAGCAGTGTCAAGCCGTGATGGAGGTGGTCGGAAAAGTCGTGATGCCACCCCGTGATTGCGGAAAACATAAGTCGTAATGTCATGTTGGCTGCAGACCGTGTCGTGATTGCCATGGCCTGTGAGGTTGTCGTGGCAGCGATAGGGCGCGATTCGCTACCAGAGTGTACCTGTGTGGTAGGGGAGCCGCAACAACATCCATTTCGGTGTTGCTGGAGCGGGACAATTCGGCTAGTCGCGGATCGGGTCGGGTCGTCGGGAGGTTCGACAATGTTTTCTGCAATTTTCAAGTTTGGAGGTCGGTTCGGTGATTTCTGAGCAATTTTAGTGTCTATGACCTTTTTGTTACTTTTGTGATGTTTTTGAGTAATTTTGAGTCAAGCTGTCAGTCCTTAGAGTTCAGTAAAGTTATTTATGAAAAGTTGATAGTATAGCATTTTTTAGCACTTTTGAGTCATTTTTTAGATTTAGGAGTTGTTTATAGTTCTTTGAGAACTCTGTTGAGTTATACATATATATTGTTATAGTATTTCATGAGTTGTGAGTATATAATAAAATGATAAAATACTATATTGAGATGTTTTAAGCATGTTAATTGATTTTCAAGCTGATGAGTAATAATACAACTTTACTCAGTTGTTGAATTTTTTTAATTATAATATATTTATTTAAAATTAATTATATGAGTATTTTGAGTTGAATAATTCATAGGAATTACAGTGTGACTTGATAATTGGTGAACTTATGGTTCAATAGAAGAATCTATTATTGTTTTTTGCCATAATCATGCATACATATATTTGGAGTTAGGTAGGACTTCGGTCCAGTGAGGTTAAGTTCAAAGAGGAACCATGATGATTTTATATCTAGAGAGAAACATAATTCAAAGAGGAACCAGAGACAGAGATAAATCAGTAACACACCTCTGATGCCCAAAAACTCGGTACCACATGCATATTGGAGGAGAAGCTGGTGCATTTCGCATTTGCATTATAATTTGTATTGTTGTTGTTGTTGTGTGAGAATGATCTATGTATTTTTATAATTTTCTTGTTGTTTATTTTCACCGCTAACATTTGTAAGGATTATTCTCACCCCACCTTTTTCTGTTTGTGTGTGACTTTTATGCCCATGTTGTAGATATAGGTATCATGTAGTGATGTTGTGTTGAAGAATGGAGGACATTTCCTTCTTCTTTGTTTTCCATTTTTTCTAGTACCCATTATGTCACTAGGGTATTGTAACATGAGGGATAGGATGTTTTTTCCTGTTAGAACAAGATTTGGTTCTGCATCTCGCCTTATGTTTTAATGATAACAATACATAAATTCATAAAGAACAATTTTTTACCCTAATGGTTTTGTTAAATGTGTAGATACTAGATACAAGTTTTGACTATGAGGAAGTGGCGTGTGACATCATCAGACTTTGTACCTATTTCACTCTAACTCTGAGATGTGTGTTCTATAAAGATAATCTAGCTTTGAATTACTTTGCTCAACGCTTTTGAACATCGCTCATCCAAAGCTTCAGATTATGACTCTGACAAGTGAAGCCTCTGAGTTGTCAAGCTATAAAGTCTTTCTCTCAACAACTCTTATGAACTATTTCACCATATTTTGGATCAAGACTCTGAATACCAAGGTTCTGAAGATATCGAAGACCAGGTTCTGAAGACTCCGAATACAAGGTTCTGAAGACTCTAAAGACAAAGTTCTGAAGACTCTCTCATACAAACTCTGATTCTTGTTCTATGCATGCTTCATCAACTCTCTATCTGAAGCCTTTGAATAATTAAATAAAAGATCAAAAAGTTTTATGTGAAAAAATAGTACATAATACAAGATCAATGATATTTCCACTATACTGATTTGGTGGGAAAAGGATTGTACTATTGTACCATTGTGTCTCCCATTTTCATTAATTGTTGAGGAATCAGTTTATATTAGATTTATGATAAGCTTGACTCTAAAAAGTCAAATCTAGTTAAGAAGTTTTCAGATCTGGAGATTACATATTTAGGATCTTAAGGTAAATAATCATAAGCTAAAGAATCTGAAACTATTCAACTAGAAGTTGTTGAAGCTCAGACACCTTTGAGGAAGCACAAACAAAGATCTTCACATTCTGAATAATTGATTCTGGGAGATAAAATTGAACCAGTCAGAACTAGATCCTCGTCCAAACCCTCTTAAGAGACACTTCTAGGTTTGGAGTCCCTTTTAAAACCTACATTTGTTGATGAAGCATTTCTAGACACTGAGTGAATTTTGGCAATGCAAGAAGAATTAAACCAATTTTCCAGAAAATACGTGTGGAATCTTGTGCCTAAACCCAAAGGAATTCATGTAATTGGGACAAAATGGGTTTTCAAAAACAAGTTGAATGAGAAAGGAGAATTGGTAAGGAACAAGGCTAGACTGGTAGCATAAGATTATAATCAACAAGAGGGAACTGGGTATATTGAGACCTTTGCACCAGTTTTCAGGTTAGAGTCTATTTGTCTCTTAATTTCTTTTGTTGTTAATAATAATAGCATCTTATATCAAATGGATGTTAAGAGTACATTTTTGAATGGTTACATAACTAAATAAGAACGTGTACACCAACCTCCTGCTTTTGAAAATCACAAACATCCAAATTTTGTTTCAAACTTAAGAAATCTTTATATGGTCTAAAACAAGCTCCTAAGAATTGTATGAAACACTAAGAAATTTTATTTTAGAAAAAGATTTTACTAGAGGAAATATTTATAATACTATGTTTTGTAAGACATTCAAAAATTATATTCTAGTTGTTCAATTTTATGTGGATGATATCATATTTGGTTCTGCTAATGCTACCTTGTGTAAGAAGTTTGTTAAGTCAATGCAGGCAAAATTTGAGATGAGTCTGATGGGAGAACTCAACTTCTTTCTAGGTATCCAGATTAACCAAAGATCAAAAGGAACATATATCAATCAGAACAAATATACCAAAGAACTTCTAAAGTAGTTTGACATGTCATATTGTAAGCCAATTAAAACTCCAATGTATCCTACATGTATTCTAGAGAAGGATGGGGTAAGCAATAAGATAGAACAAAAGGTATATAAAGGTGTGATAGGTTATCTCTTATACTTAACTAAATCTAGACCTGACATTTTATTCAATGTTTGTTTATGTGCTCGCTTCTAATCAGATCCTAGAGAGTCTCACTTAAGAGTTGTTAAGAGGATCTTCAAGTAACTAAAAGGTACTACTAACCTTGCCTTGTGTTATAGAAAATCAAAAGAGCACAAGCTAGTAGGTTACTGTGATGCAAATTATGCTGGAGATAGACCAGAGAGAAAAAAAACTTCTGGAAGTTGTCAGTTTCTGGGAGACAATTTGATTTCATGGTCCAGCAAGAGACAATCGAAAGTTGCACTTTCAATAGCTGAAGTTGAGTATGTTGCAGTATTTGGATGTAGCACTCAGATCCTCTAGTTGAAAAGCCAGGTAGAATATTTTCAAACATATGAGAGTAACGCTCATATTCTTTGTGATAATACCTCATCTATTTGTCTATCTAAGAATCCAATTTTACATTCTAGAGCTAAGTATATGGATATTAAACATCATTTTATATGAGACTATGTTCAGAAGGGAATTTAAAATTTAAAATTTATTGATACAGACCATCACCGGATTGATATCTTCACAAAACCCCTTGTTGAGGTAAATTTATTTTCATTCTAAAGAATTTGAAATGAACTTATGCCCAGAATGAAAAAGATGTATATCTTAAAATGTTTAATTTCTCATAATGATTAAATGAGACTATGATATTTATGGTGATGAACAGTGAGTCTTCTGAAGTGAGAAGGTTTCTTGTGTCAGAAGTATCCAGTCAGAACCTCATTCTGTAAAAGTTATGTCTTTCGGATTCTAAAGAGTTATTATATTAACTAGATGTCAATAAAAATTAAGTTTGTGGTTCAGATTAAAGACATATGTCTTATACTGAAACTCTCTAACGTTTGAGTGACACATTGGGAAAAGAGATTTCTTGGAAATAGGTTAAATATCTCTAACGTTTGCACTATTCTAGATTTTGTCATAGTTACTAAACCTATTTATAAACCCACTCCACTCACTATTCACACACTAATGATACTTACGATTCAACACTTTCTCTCTCTCTAACCAAAGTTCTCTACAACCCTAACACATTTTTGTCGCCATGGAGATATCTCTCAAGAACAAGATATTCAATCTTCTCAGCATCAAGAACAACAAGATTCTTGGCAATAAGAACAACAATCTCAAAAAGAAGGTTTTTAGGAGATCTCTATATATATTTCGGTCAATGAGTTAGATGTTTTGTGTGAAATGATTGTGGATTTTGACAATCTAAAGGCTAACGATTTCGACCTTACTAAATATGTTATAACCCAGGGATCAGAAGAGTTCTTTAATCATCTTAAAGGGCTAGTTTATCCTGAACTGGTTTAAAAAAATTGGATTCATGCTAATGCTTCAAAATTTCAATTCCCTTCTTATGTTTTGGGGGATAAATTATGCATTACTGAAAAGTCCATTGCGAAATTTCTCAACCATGATGGCTCTGGAAAAAGATGTTTTGATATGCCTTCCAAAAAGGAAAAGTTGGAGGAAATTGCAGCTATGATCTTTCAAGATGGAAAGAATTCATCAAATGCTAAGAATTTTCACCACATACTTAGAGTGTGGTTGAGTATTCTTTTGGGTTATGTGCATCACATACCTTCAAGTAACTCCTCAAATTACATCAACATTGACCAGAAGTATACGTTGTTCTACATATCTTCTAGGATCAAGATGGACCTTTCTTCAATTCTCTTCAAGTATTTGTGGGAGTTGGTCAAGGAGACCATAAATGGTGGTACCAAAAATAGAAAGTGGATTCCTTTGGGAAAAATCATTTATGATGTGCTTATTGATTGCAAGCTGGTATAGACTTTGCAAGAGCTAAATATGACTAAGGAGATAGTCACAAATGTAGGAAAAGTCTAAAATGGAAGAAATCTAAAGAATATGTCTCTGATATCCGAAGTTACTAAATAGGGATGCAGTATCCTCTAGACGGATACCCATTGATGACTATCCAATTTTCACCAAAGTGGGTCCTTCTAAAACCCTAGAAGTTTAAATTGTTGACTGCTTAGCCTCAAGTATCAAACATGTAGCTTATTCCTATGAATAACTTCCACATACTCCTCTTGAACTTCCTCTTAGAAGGAAAAGGAAAGCATCTAAGAAGGTTGGTGAAGGACCTTCTGAAGTTGCAAAGGTGGGTAAGACTTATGCAACAATGACAAGGCCTCTGAGAACAATACTGGAAGCTGAAGGTGAAGGCTTTGAGAAAGTTGAGATAGTCGTAGAATCTCCTGCCCAGAATCAACCTTCTAGCAAGTCTCCTTTAGATGAGACATTTTTTCTTTCTAATCAAGTTGTTAACACTTTATTCACACCTCTTCAACCTACCCTACAAATACCTTCTTTAAATATACCCTTTGGAACCATCTCTACCTCTCAATAAAAAAACCATTTACATCTAAACCATTTTAAACCATTCTCAATGAATAACCACAAATTCCTAAAATAATCATTTCACAACTTTAATCACAACCTGATAATTCTCCCTTTGGACATCCCACTCATACATCCATTTAACTTATACAACCAATTTTTTAACCAATCTCCTCTAAACTTCATCCAACATAGTCTGAAAGTTCCCCTTCTGAAACTCTCCATTTCATTAATACATCCTTTCAAATTGTCATTCCTAAAATCCATACCTTTACAGATTCAACACCTTCACCACCAACACCATCACCTCAACCAAATGTCATATAACCCTTATCATTGACACTTTCATGGAAAATATCTGAATCAATCCCCCCTATACTACTGACTCCTCAAATAGAACTATTACAATCTCATCTGACTCTGAGGATGAAGTTGTACCTAACCAAACTTCCTCAGAACCCAAGTAACCCTTAACATACCTAAATCAAGTGAGTTAGTGTGACAATTTTAGGCTGGAGCAAATGATCATCAACACCCTCTCACGTAAGCTTCCATAAATTGTGTCAACCCTACTGATCGGTAAAATAGCAAGTGTACTATTTGCACCAATGTAGTAATAAAATGGGAGTTATCCCGAGTATCGATCTCGAGGACTGTGTGACAAGTACAATTCTTTATAATAATTCTATTGAACAAAAGATCATAGGAGGTTGAATGAGTGTTTTCAAAAACAATAAGAACGAGAAATAATTATATTAAGCGAATAAAAACTGTTTAACCGATATGAGAAAGCATGCTAGGGCCAGATGTGTGAATTGCTTTGTAATACACTTCTTCCATATTATATAAAATCTATGCTGTAATTATTCAAAACCGATTCTCAAGAATTGTTTTCTCTAATTCCTTAGCCGAAAACCATTAACAGTCAATTTCAATCCTAATTCCTTAATTATTCAAATTGACGTTACGAAATATGTAATTGATCAAAAATTAACGGTTACTACGGTTTGATCCTTATTCCTAAGTGATTAAACCGAAGTTTTATTATACAACAAGCGATAAGGCGGTTTGTCCGACCTAAACCTTAACCAGAGATCATAATTTCATTTGTCCGATAAAATAAAGCATTAAGAACATTGTATAATAATTTGAATAAAGAAAACATCGATGATCATAAAAACATAGAACAAGTATTCATACAGTAGAAATTCAGGGACACCCCCTAGCATTGGGGGGTTTAGCTTCTCATAATATTCAAAGAAAGTAAATTACAAATGAGAGACATTACAATTTGTTGTTGATGAAGGTTGATCTTCAATCTCTTCCGATCTTAAAGATCTCTTATCCTCTAAACACCTTGCAAGCTCGGTTCTTCTTTTTATCTATTTTCTTCTATGATCCAAAGTCCCTCTCTCTATGCCAAAATCCAGACTAAATAGCTTCCAATCACCTAAAACATTCGCGAAATACTCAGACTTCCCTCCGGACGTACACATGGGTCAACACACTAAAAATCAGCAAACGGGGCAAATTTGCCAACACGGGCCGTGTCAGGTGACACGGCTGCTCGTGTTGGATCTTTGTAAATCACAAAACTTCAGCCCTTGCTGACACGGGCCGTGTCAGCTAACACGGGCACTCGTGTCAGCCCCCTGGATTCTTGATCCCAACATCCATCTTCTGCACATGCTGACACGGGCCGTGTCAGCTAACACGGGCACCCGTGTCAGCCCCCTGTTCTTGTCTTTTTCCGCTTTACATGATGTCCTTAACTTCCATTCTTCCGGTACGCATCTTTCGGGCTTATTGTTGGACCTAGAAACCCAACAGTACTACACAGAAACGCATAAAATGCGACAAAAAGAGATGAACTACTCATGCAACATAAAACAAGCAGAACATTATAAAATGCGATAAGCTTAAGAAATAAACTAAAATAAAGAACAAAATGTTACCAATTCTTGAAGATTCAATGCTGGATAGATGATGAAAACTAAGTAAAAATGGTGACCGATCACAACCCCAAACTTATCTCATTGCTTGTCCTCAAGTGATGTAAGAGACAACGCAAAGGTCAACCATGGATTTTCTTCTTTCCACAACATAACTGATGTTATTCGCAACTTATCTTCCTCCTTACCGATTAAGCTTCCGGTTCACCCATTCGAACTATCCACTGCATTATCATATCATAGTGTTTCTTCACCTGCAAACTTCTTCACACTACTCACCAAATCTCTCGAGGTTAAGGTGTTTAGCACTCATGATATCAAGGTATGCAATATCAACTCGTAATTTTTGAATAGCTTCTACATTAACTACACAAACCAAATTCACACACTTTAAGAGGTCTTCCGGGTTATAACGGGGCTTAGGTACGGTGGGGGGTAGACAAGAAAATGGATGACAAAGTTTTTAGAACTCGACATTCATGTTGTTGTTTTTCTTTATGCACGAATTATTTTATGGGGTGTTGTCCAACTTGACTCTTTTTCACTCAATTTTTTTTGTCTTTTTAGTATCACATTAGTGCATGAGTCTTTGACCTAGGCAAGTGCTTATACTTCATTTCTATTTTTCATTTCTTTTCTCTTTTTTTTCTTGGTAGAAGTGGATGTTTGTACACAGTTTTTCTTTTCTTTTTGTTGCACTTGCCCCTTTTTCAAAATTTCTTCTAAGGATCACCACCCCAAACTTACCTTTTTGCACAAATTTTACACTACAATAGTCATGCCGAGCGAGGGTAGGAAGTGTTTGGCTTATGGTTAACATGACAATTTACACAAACAAGGGAGTACAGGCTCAACGGGGTTAACAACGGATAAATATAACATTATGGCTGGCTAGAAAGGCTAAACGGGTGAAAACAAACAACATGCCTCAGTGTGCGTCTTTGTATTGTGCTGTGTCAGTAGAACTTACACAAAATTAGAGAGATAAAGTCATACCTGAATGCGCTCTTTTGTGTTTGGTTATGTTGAAATCTCACCATGTTGGATAAGCTTGCAGGCTCCAAACCACTCTTTATGATAGGCAACTTCTTTTTCAGCTTGGGCTTACCTTCCCCTCTTTCGGTCTAGAGTTGCCAAGTTACGTCCAACATTTTGTTTCTCATTTGTATCACCTTCCAGGTTGCCTTGGAAGCAAATCCGGGGTTGCGTCTTTCCCTCACTGGTCACTAGTCCATCATTTATCCAGCAGAATCCACTTTTATCTGTAACTTAAAGAAATAAAACAGCCACACACGACAAACAAAGTAACACAACAGACACACACAACTAAAAATAAAATACAAAACAATTAAAACCCCCTCACACTTGAACCAAACATTGTCCGCAATGTTTATTGTCAAGATAAGAGGGGTACTCACAATGTTTACTGTGGAGGTGGGGGCGGGTACGGATAATGCAACTGTTGGTGTAAGCCCTAGAGGCCAATACTTTTGGTACTTGTATCGAATTATTTATTAATAATAAAAGGCATTTTCTTTGTTATGGTTGATTAATAAATTCCCTAGAATAGATAGTCCGTTTAATGTATTAAGTGTGACTTAATCATGAGAACACATTAAACATAAGGGCACTATTCTTAAAGTATCCGTAGTCGAGCTTTAATGTGAAGTGAGATAACATTAAAGCATTAAGACTATTATGTTTGTAGACTGATGATCATATCTCATGGATCATGGATAAAGAGTTATCAAGTCTTAAACATAGGTATGAATATTAGGAGTAATATTTATACCGGATTGACCCGCTATGAGAATACTATATAGAAAGTTATGCAAAGTGTCATAAGTTATTCTCATGGTGATAATAGTGTATACCACTCTTCGACCTGAAACCACTATGGATCCTAGATGTAGAGTCGAGTGCTTTGTTGCTGATCTAACGTTGTTCGTAACTGGATAACCATAAAGACAGTTGATGGGTACTCCACGAAGCATGCTGAGGGACATGAGTGTCCTAGATGGAATTTGCCAATCCTGCGTAACAGGATAAATGTCTATGGGCCCAATATTGAACTGGACAAGGGTGACACGGTCTATACCTTGTGTTCAATATAGACATAAGGGCAAAGGGGTAATTATACACATAATTATTATCACAGGAGGTTTTGTCAGATCACATGACATTTTCGTGACTTGGGTAGCAGTGATGTGTTGCTAGATACCGCTCACTGTTTATTATGTTAAATGCGTGATTTAATATAATTGCCAACGTCGCGAAAACCTATAGGGTCACACACAAAGGACGGATTGATGAGAGATAGAATAATTAAGGAACATCGTAAGGTACGGTGTACTTAAGCAGAATACGAAATATGGTAAGGTACCAAATACTTAAGTGATTTTGGCATATTATGAGATATAGGCCAAAATGCACTTAAGTGGGCTTTTTGGCTTGAAGCCCACACAAGTGGTTCTATAAATAGAGCTCTTGTGCAGAAGCTTTGTATGGGAATACAACACAACAGAAGAGTTGGAATTTCGTATCTCTCTCTCACTCAAAGCCTTCATTCATAACAGCTAGCACTGTGATTGAAGGAATTCGTTCGTGTGGACTGAGTAGAGACGTTGTCATCGTTCAACGTTCGTGATCGCCCCGTGGATCTGTATCAAAGGTTTTGATCATTATCAGAGATCTGCACCAAAGGTTTGAATCGCCACAAGAGGTAACGATTCTATCACTCATCATGCCCATTCGTAAGGATCACTAAATGGAGAAATTTTTAAATTCCACTGCGCATTGGATGGCAATTCTCCAACAGTGGTATCAGAGCCACTTACGAAACCATGAATCTGATAATTGTTTTTGTTCTGTAATAATATGATTAAAGACAGAATGAATCAAAGGTTAAATTGAGATCGATCAAGTTATATATATGTGATATATGTAATCCTGATGCAAAATACATTATATATGATATAGTATTCTCGTTTCGTTCATTCAAACCCTCGATGATTGTTTTCCTTTGAGCGATCAATGGTCATTTGCTTCTTGATCCGACATTAGTATGGTGAAGCAATGACGTGTTGATCAATCATACTGAATTAACAATCGAGATGTGTTTGACGGTCTGAAATTGGTGCATCAGGGTTAGTGACGACACAAGGGTTGTGTTGTCAGAGAGTTATGCGATTGGGGTTTGACTGTACAAGAGTTGTGCGTCCTAAACACTTTTCCGAACAGTGTTAACCGGTTAACGCGTATGGTTAACCGGTTAACGCAATACGAAATAATTTTTTTAAATTTTGGAACAGTGTTAACCGGTTAACGCATATGGTTAACCGGTTAACGCAATGCGAAATAAAAATTTTGAGATTTTCAAACAGTGTTAACCGGTTAACGCATATGGTTAACCGGTTAACGCAAGGCGGAAAACAGTTTTCCAAGACATTTTCAAACAGTGTTAACCGGTTAACGCATATGGTTAACCGGTTAACGCAAGGTAGAAAAGAATTTTCTAAAAGTTTTCAAACAGTGTTAACCGGTTAACGCATATGGTTAACCGGTTAACGCAAGGAAATTTTCACCCATTCGGCTAACTCAGTGCTTTAAAAGTGTCAAGTGTTGATACGAAAAGCGACATCGATTTTAAAATGAATTGTTCATTAAAATGTGATGATCGGTCGTCGAAATTTGATTTGATTTTAATTAATTAAAGGAATTAATAATAATAATAATAAAGTGTTTATTATTGTCTTGTGGTGATCGGTTATGGCCTTAGTTTTCCTTTGTTTTGTTTTGGATTTTTAAAATACGACCTGCGTGTCGTGCCTCTCTCTTAATCTCCCAAATGTAACTTCTTTTCTCATCTCACTCCCTCGTATGTAAAACGAGTTTCTTTTATGTAATGTAATGATATGAAGAAAGCAAAGAAGTCAGTGCCAAAGGAGGACAACCTTGAAGATCTTGCTTGGAGAAGCTTAGATCGTTGTAGGTTAGCTTAGGTTCTCTCATTGGCTTGGGAGAACAATTGCGCTAGGGGCCATAACGGTTTCATTATGTATGTATGTATGTTGATGCATGTGAATGTATGTTGATACATGTGAGAGACGGTTTATATGATAAACAAGCCGGTGAGATCAGAAAAATTGCAATTCCCTCAAAATAAATATTAAGTTTAAGCTTTCCAAGTTTTAACACTCATCAAGACTAGTATCGAATAATGTAGGTTTCGCCTACGCGAGGTGCATGTTTTATATTAGTAAGGTGCGATGGGATAATTGTAATATCCAACTGTTAAAACAATGGGTCAAACTTAACTAAACAAATTATAATAAGATTATATATATGTTTAGAAGCAAGAGTTGGGAATAATCCATATGATGGATTGGAATAAGGAGTTATTCACCCAACAGTAATTTTCGAGAGTTGTATGAGATACAATTGGAAGGAGTTCCTACCTAAATAACCTAGTTTTGTGTAATCCGCCTACGCGGACTTAGAACGAAGTGAAATATGGATCTCGACCCACTAGAAAATCTTCCAACGGGATTTTCCGAATCAGATGATGAGGGTCATTTGTTTTGAGTAAAATAGTGGGAGCATGTTTAATTAAAGGCCTAATTAAATGTGTCAATGATACTTATATTTTTCATTAATCCTTGTGTAGATTACCATGACAGCAAACACCTCTAACAACATCTTGCGATCAATCCTTGATAAGGAAAAACTGTCTGGGACAAATTTTCTGGATTGGCACCGAAACCTAAGGATTGTCCTCAAACATGATAAAAGTTGTATGTCTTGGAGACACCTGTTCCTGAAGAGGAACCTCCTAGTTCTGCACCTAAGGCAGAAAGAGATGCTTATAAGAAGCATGTCGATGATGCCAATGAAACTGCTTGTCTCATGCTGGCTACCATGAACTCGGAATTGCAAAAGCAACATGAGAACATGTCAGCATTCGATATGATCGAACACCTGAAGTTGCTCTATCAAGAGCAAGCAAGGCATGAGAGGTTTGAAGTTTCAAAAGCCCTTTTTCAAAGCAAGTTAGCTGAGGGAGCCCCTGTAGGTCCCCATGTACTCAAGATGATTGGGTATGTGGAAAACCTTGAGAGATTGGGTTTTCCCCTCGAAAAGGAACTTGCAACTGATTTGATCTTGCAATCGTTGCCAGATAGTTTCAGTCAATTTGTCCTAAATTTCAATATGATTGATATGGACAAATCTCTTCCTGAACTGCTCGCCATGTTAAGAACTGCCGAGGAGAATCTGAAGTCAAAAGGGAAGTCCATTCTGATGATCGGAAATGGAAAGAGATAGAACAAAAGGCCCACTAAGCAGAGTGATGAGGGGAAGGGCAAGGAAGTTGCCAATCCCAGACCCACTGCTGTTTTGAAGCCTAGTGGAGGCATAGAAAAAGAAGGCACCTGCTTCCATTGCGGTAAGACCGGACACTGGAAGAGGAACTGCCCAAAGTACCTGGAAGATAAGAAGAATGGAGTAGAGACTTCAACTTCAGATATTTTTGTTATTAATTTATCTACTTCTGCATCATGGGTATTAGATACTGGATGCAGTTCTCACATTTGTACAAATGTGCAGGAACTAAAAAGGAGTAGAGATTTGGCAAAAGGTGAAGTCGACCTACGAGTTGGCTATGGAGCAAAGGTTGCTGCTTTAGCCGTAGGAACATTTGTATTGACTTTACCTAGTGGTTTAATAATTCAGTTAGAGAACTGTTATTATGTACCTGCAATTAGCAAGAATATTATTTCCATTGCTTGTTTGGACAAGTTTGGTTTTTCATTTATAATAAAGAACAATTGTTGCTCAATTTATTTGAATGATATATTCTACGCTACTGCACAAATGAGCAATGGACTATATGTCTTTGATCTTGAAATGCCTATTAATAACATTAATACAAAAGGGTGAAACCTAACGAGTTAAACCCAACTAGGTAAGAATATTAAAACTCCTCGATCAGATCGAAGTGATGAGTATTTAATCCTAGAGTTTGATGACCATCTGAAAGAGTGTGGGATCCTATCCCAACTTACTCCTCCTGGAACATCCCAATGGAAGGGTGTATCTGAGAGAAGAAATCGAACCCTGTTGGACATGGTCCGATCCATGATGAGTCACACCAATCTTCCAAACTCCTTTTGAGGACATACACCATTGACATCAGTTTACACACTTAACCGTGTTCCATCCAAAAGGTTGAAAAGACACCATATGAGATATGGAGTGGTAAGAGACCACATATGTCTTACATGAAGATTTGGGGTTGCGAAGTTTATGTGAAACGACAAATTTCAACTAAGCTTAAGCCCAAATATGACCAGTGCTTATTTGTGGGGGTATCCTAAAGAAACAAGAGGATATTACTTCTACAATCCTTCGGAGGGCAAAGTGTTTGTCGCTCGAACTGGAGTTTTCCTAGAAAAGGATTTTAATTCCAAAGGAACCAGTGGGAGGAAAGTAGAGCTTGAAGAAATTCAAGAATCACAAAGCATCGATACACCTATGGAGGAATTAGAGCAGGAAACACAAGTAGTTGTGTAAGAGCAACCTGCTCAAGTAGAACAAGACCAGCGTAGGTCAGGCAGGATACGTCACCTACCTGAGATATATGGATATCTGATCAAGGTGACGTATTACTCATGGATCAAGATGAGCCTGTGACCTACCCATGGAATCTTCGCCTTGATGAAACAGTAAAACTGTATGGATTCATCAAGAACGAAGATGAGCCTTGTGTCTACAAGAAGGTTAGTGGGAGCATGATCGGATTCCTGGTATTATATGTAGATGACATATCACTCATTGGAATCGATATCTCTACCCTGCAACAAGTAAAGTCTTGGTTGGGGAAATGCTTTTCTATGAAGGACCTGGGTGAAGCAGCCTATCAGAATCTATAGAGATAGATCATGAAATGCTTGGCCTAAGTCAGAGTACATAGACAAAGTGCTGAGACGCTTTAATATGAATGATTCCAATCTGGTTATGTGTTTTGCTTAAATGGTGGCACTGTGAGCTTGAAAAGTTCAACGCAAGATGCAGTTGCTGATTCTACAATTAAGGCCGAGTACATTGCTGCCTTAAGTGCAGCAAAGGAAGCTGTTTGGATCAATAAACTTGGCATAGTCCCTAGCATTGTGGATCCCATTGGTCTCTATTATGATAGCAATGGTGTTATCGCACAAGCTAAGGAGCCTAGATCTCACCAACGATCCAAACACATACTTAGACGTTGTGTGAAAATATGTAAAGTACCTACACTTGACAATATAGCTGACCCATTGACTAAGCCTCTTGCGCAGCAGAAGCATGATGGCCATACTAGATCAATGGGCATACGGGGTATGCCTGATTGGCTCTAATGCTAGTGGGAGATTGTTGGTGTAAGCCCTAGAGGCCAATACTTTTGGTACTTGTATCGAATTATTTATTAATAATAAAAGGCATTTCTTTATTATGGTTGATTAATAAAGTCGCTAGAATAGATAGTCTGTTTAATGTATTAAGTGTGACTTAATCATGAGAACACATTAAACATAAGGGCACTATTCTTAAAGTATCCGTAGTCGAGCTTTAATGTGAAGTGGGATAACATTAAAGCATTAAGACTATTATGTTTGTAGACTGATGATCACATCTCATGGATCATGGATAAAGAGTTATCAAGTCTTAAACATAGGTATGAATATTAGGAGTAATATTTATACCGGATTGACCTGCTATGAGAATACTATATAGAAAGTTATGCAAAGTGTCATAAGTTATTCTCATGGTGATAATAGTGTATACCACTCTTCGACCTGAAACCACTATGGATCCTAGATGTAGAGTCGAGTGCTTTGTTGCTGATCTAACGTTGTTCGTAACTGGATAACCATAAAGACAGTTGATGGGTACTCCACGAAGCATGCTGAGGGACATGAGTGTCCTAGATGGAATTTGCCAATCCTGCGTAACAGGATAAATGTCTATGGGCCCAATATTGAACTGGACAAGGGTGACACGGTCTATACCTTGTGTTCAATATAGACATAAGGGCAAAGGGGTAATTATACACATAATTATTATCACAGGAGGTTTTGTCAGATCACATGACATTTTCGTGACTTGGGTAGCAGTGATGTGTTGCTAGATACCGCTCACTGTTTATTATGTTAAATGCGTGATTAAATATAATTGCCAACGTCGCGAAAACCTATAGGGTTACACACAAAGGACGGATTGATGAGAGGTAGAATAATTAAGGAATATCGTAAGGTACGGTGTACTTAAGCAGAATACGAAATATGGTAAGGTACCAAATACTTAAGTGATTTTGGCATATTATGAGATATAGGCAAAAATGCACTTAAGTGGGCTTTTTGGCTTGAAGCCCACACAAGTGGTTCTATAAATAGAGCTCTTGTGCAGAAGCTTTGTATGGGAATACAACACAACTGAAGAGTTGGAATTTCGTATCTCTCTCTCACTCAAAGCCTTCATTCATAACAGCTAGCACTGCGATTGAAGGAATCCGTTCGTGTGGACTGAGTAGAGACGTTGTCATCGTTCAACGTTCGTGATCGCCCCGTGGATCTGTATCAAAGGTTTTGATCATTATCAGAGATCTGCACCAAAGGTTTGAATCGCCACAAGAGGTAACGATTCTATCACTGATCATGCCCATTCGTAAGGATCACTAAATGGAGAAATTTTTAAATTCCGCTGCGCCTTGGATGACAATTCTCCAACAGCAACATCATGCGTTGCATCATCACATTCATCTCATCCAAAACCATCCCTTGACGGTGTTGTTCGACTCTGAACCTGGTGAGCTCCTCACCTAGCCTAGATTGCTTCGTGCGAAGGTGACCAATCTCATCCTGAATCCAACCCCATTGGTCTTATGGCATGGAGTAGGACCCTGAAGCTTGAGTAGGTTCTTGTAGTTGCTGGTAAAATGGCTCCTTGGTGCTCGGTGCACCTTCCATATATTCATCTGCAGGCAAAGAGTAAAGAAAATCTTCGTCCCCCTCATCCAGGTCGGGATAGTCATAAAGCCAGTTGGCTCTGTAAGTAATACTGATGAAATCATAAGCAGGTAAAGCAAGGACATGGACTTTTTGGAAAATAAGAGAATAATAATCTTGTTTTACCACAATCATGCCTTGTTGGATCAACACGGCCATGTCCAGTTTATTTTTACCCAGCACCTGTGGAGAGTCAGCAAGTGCAACACCAAATCCAAAATGATCAGTAATCTGTGTGATCATGCCGCCAACCGAAATGTCGTCTGAAGTAGCACGACCAACTCTACCTAGGTAGTCAGCTGCAAATGCTACTACGTTGATAGGAGTTTGTGCTACCATACTGTATAGAAAGAACAACTCCCTTTGGGTGGCGACACCGGTGCTATCTCCGCGACCAAACATGGTGTACGCCAAAGCCTTCTATGCGTACCTGAAACACGAGTTATGAATACCCGATGCTTTTTCACCTTTGGAAACATATTTAGTGTTACCTGTTATAGCGGTCCAAAATTCCGCCAGGACAAACGTATCGGGCACCGTTCCAGGGCCTACGATTGGGAGTTTTAAGATACTCCCTAACTCATCCACAAACAATTCCATATCAATATTAAATAATCGAAAATGCAACGTACCGTAGTATTCTTTTTCTATTCCATTCCACCTATTTTTCAGCTTAAATTCAATGGTACTCAAGAATTCAAGAGTAATGCGCGTGAAAGTTGGCACTTCTAACTGCATGAATTCCAACATTCCTAAGGTGTGGAACATACGGTGAACCTCAGCTTGCAATCCCAATTCCTGCAAAGTTCCATTACACATATACCTGGTGGGGGTTAATTTTCTTTTAAGATGAACCGCATACCTCTTTTGGTGCTCCAAATTTTCGAACACAATGTCATGCTCATTCGGGGTTCTTCTTGCCCTTTGACATGGCCGGGATGATTCCGCCACATTTTTGCTTTTGTCTACTCGGCAAGACATGTTCTTACCTGCACACAACAAAAAGAAACTCGAAATTGAAAAGAGAGATTAAGCAAAAATATTACCGTAGGAAGGTCGAGGATGGAAAATGGAAGAACTTTTGTGAATACGGATGGAGATATAATGGAGATATGAGGTGAAAGTATGGAGCTTTAAGTGAGAAAAATGGAGGTTTTATGTATTTTTGAGAGAAAGAGAGATGGAGGTGAGAGAATAGTGTAAGACCCCAATTTTGTCCCTAAGATCCCTCATGGCATCATATCATTGCATTGCATAGCCTCAAGGATCATTGAGCATCTTGGCTCCCTTTCCCTTTGGGTAAGGATCTCTTGTGAGTGATTTGAGATCACCAGGCATGCTTGAATTGTATATCATTACTTTTCTTGTTTTTTTCACTAACCAAAAGCACAAAAATATGTCACTAACATCTTTGTTTGTAGCTTAAGCAATCACCAGGTCAAGAGCTTCAAGAATATCCTTTGTGCAAGAGATGAGGTATTTTCTTGAGATGAGGACCACATGATTATTCTATGGAGCTTACATGAGCTAGGGTTTCATTTTGAAGCAATTTCCCCAAGTGGTAGAGGCTCAATTCAATAAAGCCATTTCAAGGTCATCTAAGGACCAAAAAGTCAACTATGCAGTCAACCGAGGGCTATGAGGTGGGGAAATGAGTTGAAACACCTCAATCATGTTCAAAAAAGGTATATTATTCATTATAAACATCCATCTTGAAGATTCAAAGGTCATGGCAAAAGTTACTAAAAATTGAAAATGACCTGTAATTCAAAGTTTCCGAATTTGGCAAGTTTTTGGTCCATATTGAACTTGACTTGTCATTGTCAAAGAATTTTCAAATGGATTTTTGGTGAACATGAAAGTTGTAGATCTTTGTCTCCCCTTTCCAAAAAGTCCTAATTCATGTATATATGATGAATTATTGAGAAGTTATGGTCATTTGATCACAATGTGTGCATGGAAATTCAAAATGGCATAACTTTTGATACAATGCTCCAATTCGGTCCATTCTTTTTGCAAAATGCTTCTTATGTTCAAGACATCTCAAAATAGCCTTTGTCATGCATGGGAAAAGTGTGTATGCTCATCATTTCTCATGTGATCATTTTGGAGGGAATTTCCACAATTCAAATTTGGCTTATGATACAAGCAAAATATCATTCAAAACATGACCATTGGATGTCCATGAGTGAATTCAAGCCTTGCATGGGATGTCTCACGTGTAGCATGGCCATAATGAATTCATTTTTCATTTTTGCATTTTTGATTCACATCTCACTAATCATGATTAATGGATGGCTAATCTGATTTTCAGTGTGATTAGCAGGGCATATAAATACCCAAACCCTAATCCTAACCACCATAACAAGATTTTCAGATCCAAATTCAAGAAAATTCTCCAAAATTCTCTCTCTTCGATTCTTCAATTTTTGCACACAAACTTCAAATCTCTTTGCATATTCTTGTTCCTGGTGCAATTCTGAGCAAGATTCATCATTCACTTGAAACAATTCATCAAGAAACCATGCAGATCAAGAGCTTCCTCATGTGGATCGGATTTTGAGATTGAGGAGAATTCAAGTGGTTTCAACCTTTGCTTCTTGCTTAACGCTTTATAGGAAGTGTAGAGGAGAAGATCTGGAGCTTTTGAGCACTTGAGAACACGAATTCAGCAGCTTCCATTCCAAGGTAACTTCAAATTCATCATCTCTTTTTGCTGTTTTATGCACATAGATGTGTAGATCCTGTTGTGTAGAGCTCGTACATGTGTTTAGAATTGATTTTGGTGAAGTATTGAGCATGTATGGTTGACTGCAAGTTTAGATCATGAAAATGTTTTCGTTCGATCGGGAAAATCCATGAGGAATTAGATGAAATTGATTGCATATTTGGATTCTACATGAGAAACTGGTTCGAATGATGTATGCCTTTGTAATTTCTGGAAAAATGCACGGAGGAGCCACCGTCTAGCTCGCCTGAGAAGACGACCGGAGCTTAGCTCTGGCGTCTCTGTGTTTCCTAGGGTTTGAATGACGTGTTTGTCCATGTGGATGATGAGTGTGCCTTGCGTGTCTGTTTGTTTGGACTGTGTTGCTTTGACCTTGCCGCGTATGAGTTGACCAGCTGTCTGAGCATGCCACCGTGTTTAATGAAACAGTGTGTTTTGATATTTGAATGTGGACCTTTGATTTAGGCGCGCTCCAAGATCAGACGACTGCGGTTTATTCTGATTTTATTCAAATAATTGTTTCCCTCCATATTTTCCATGTATTTCCATTTATTTTAGTCATCTTAGAAAATTCATAAAAAATAGAAAAATGATCCAAATTAACCCCAGTTTTTTTCCTGGTTTTGTATGAATGTCTATTATTTTTGATGTTAATTTCATGAATTGTTGATGTCTGGTTTGTGATGTATGGATTTTTGAATCTATGCTATGCCAAATTGATCATGTGCATTCTATGCTTTGGGAAATTCTATATGTTGAGCTTCTTGATCCAATTTTTTGTGTGCTTAACCTTCATACATGATGTGAATTTTTGATCACTGGTTTGGAATTTTTCTCACATGCTATCATTGTTTTTGACACATGAAGATGAATGTGACAATTTGTGTCACATTTTTTGCAATTGAATTTGTGCATTTTTGTTCATATTTCATTTGAACATTTCTGGATTTGATTTTTTGCATGATGATTATCCATGACATGAGAAACTCATATAAAAAATATCAAAGTCATTGCATGCATTTCTGATTTGATTTGAATTGTCTAATTTGGAAGTCCACTTTGTGCACATTTTGTGATCATTGCATAGCATGAGCCATTTGAGACACTTGCTTTTTGATTTGATGTTGGTCCTTTTGAGGACATTTTGTGACATGTTTGAATGTGCATTGTGTAAAAGATTGAGTTCTGTTTTGATCGTTTGGTTTGGTTTTAAACTTAGTCTTTGTACTAGTGTTTTGTGCATAAACTAACTGTGCTTTGTGTTTCAGGTTGGACACTTAACATTGATGGTTGATTTGTTCTCACTTTGTGAGATGCAAATGATTTGAGTTCTAACTTGTGTTTGCTTTGTAGGATTTTAAGTGATGTGCTTGAGCTCATGAGTTCATTTGAGTGCTTGGGCATTGTTCATTGGATTGTGTAATTATTTGATGGTTTCACTGTTTGTCTGTTGGTTTTCTGACTGAAGTATTAACTGGTTAGCTTTTGTACAGGTACCTTAGTTGCTTGCTTGCTTTTGCTTAAGCTGTGGATTGTGGTTGATACACCACTTAGGTAGTTATCTTCTTACTTCATGTAGTCTAGAAGTCCTGTCACCTTTTTGGCAGGCATTTTACTGGCAAGTCCTCCTTCAGAGGCTCTGTTTGTGTTTGTTTACAATTGTGCCAAAGACCTCCGAGTTGAGGCATGTGCTACTTGATAAGACCTCCAAGAGTTGAGGCAATTGACGGATAAAAGGGATTAGTAGCCAATCCCCCGTTACTCAGTGAGTTGTTCTTTATGCTCGCACTACGTGCTGATGCTTCTGAACATGTACCCAAGATCTTTGTCCAGTGTCTGTCAAGTGGAATAGGATCCCACTTTCTGGATCCCCACGTTTTCTTTGTCATGAGCTCACCCCGATCAGGGTTAAGAGCATGAGGTATCATCCTCATTTACCTATTTGATACCCTAACTCTCAATGTTAGTGGTTAAGAGCTACAGATTACCTGTTACAGTTTGGCTTGTTTGTCGAGGTTGACATGACCCCTCTTGACTAAAGCCCACCCATTGGTTTGAAGACTCTTGTATGTATATAGTGTGTGATGTTTGTTTACCTGTGAACTTTTGATGTTTGCTCTTGAACTAGGAGTTTCCTTTTAAGCTTAATTTGAAGATCATTATCATGTTCATCCATGTGGAAGTTACAAGATACCTTGAGGATCTCTTATGAGACTTGTGTGATTGCTTATGCTTTGTGCTTGCTTATTCCAAAGGATGGGAACTTACTTGGATCATCTATATGATCTCAAGAGAGGAACTCCTAGTGTGGTTTCATTACTTAGCCTTCTTCTTCATTTCTTCATCCCTAACCCAAACCAAAAACATTTTTGTGCAAACATTTAACTTTGTTTTCAACATTACAAACCTAAGCCTTATGCTTTTGATTTTCAAACTTTCTTTTCATAACACTCATTTTGAATTGAATCTTTAAGTCAACTTTGACCATTTTTGTATATACTTCTAATTGGTAAATATAACCCATTCGAATTGCTTTTGTGGTTTCCATGTCCACTTCTTAATCAAATCTTTTCATAACCTTTAGCTATTAGGTTTGAGTTATCCTTGTGGTAGATATAATACTCACCTTTGTACTTAGTGATGGACAATGAGCCTTCCATGCTTATTATAGGGTTAACCCCTCACTAGCATGTTGAAGCTATCTTCACATGGTGGACTTGTGGTTTTTCAGGTTGAGTTTTCTCCCTTTGATAACAAAAGACCTTAAGGCTTTTGGACCAATCAATCCACTCATTTGTTTTGAAATTTTTTACCCGAACTACGAGGTTTTGAGCCTAATCTTTTTATAAGAGGGTACGTAGGCAATGGGTTCATCCATCCAAACACAAAATGTAAATAACTTGTATATTCTTTTCTCATCTCTTCAATCATGTTTGCACAAATAAATTTTTCAAAAAACAATAACCTTTGCAACAAGTGTGAAAAGGGCTCCCTAGGAGTACCTAGGATGTTTTGGGTGCCTAACACCTTCCCATTGCATAACCAACCCCCTTACCCAGATCTCTGTTTCTTTTACTAGTTTTGTTTGTAAAACTTTTAGGTTTTTGTTCGCTTTCTAACCATTCCTTTGGATAAATAGAAGTGCGGTGGCGACTCGACTTTGTATGATTTACCTTGGATTTAGTCAATATCTCCAATGGTAACGAATACACCGCTACAGAAAAGTGGCGACTCTGCTGGGGAAAAAAATCTCCCGGTGGGTTTTGCCAACTTTTCATGCTTGTTGTATTATATTGTTTGTGACATATTTTTGTGCAATTTGGGATTACTGTATTGTTTGTAATGATTGAATTGCTTGATATATCAATTGCTTGTGTGCTTGGTGATCTTTGTGAGATGAGTTCTATACCCGAACTCGAGTGCACCTAGGATAGGAGAACGGCGTAGTCTTGTCGACTTGTGTGGAGTTATTCCTTAGCAAGTTGACTTGCGAGTCCATTCACTTGGTGGAGGTCATGTTGGGATCAATAATGTCACACAAGTAAGTTGTGGTTAGACATTACTCTTTCCAATATAGACCTTAGAAGCCAAGGACCTTAGTTTACCAAGCCCATCTTGGCCTATTTTTAGGATGTAGTGTGGAGGTCGTTCAAATGTAAGATTTGATGCGATTGTTACGCGATACTACACTCATAAGAGTCTCTCTTTAGAATATTTTTGGAATACGAGTAGTCGTTTCTCCGATAATATCCGAAAGATGGGATGATGACTATGGGAACCTCTTGTAGAACATGTCTAGCAGGTTTAAACCCTACTACACTCCCTTTGGGTGGTTCTTAACCGAGACTCCATGCTCGTGACTTGCAACAAACCCTTGATTCATGGTTGATCCGTTCATGTATCCTTAATATCAATGGAACTCGGGTGTTGATAAGGTGTAAACCATAATCCACCAAAATGGATGATTGATATTAAGGATAATATGATCCATCCCATGACCTTTGTTTGGTGTGCTTTGCTTGATCCTTGAGTGTGATTGTTGCATTCATGCATCCATTTGCATCCATATCATCCATAATAAAAGAAATTTTCAAGGAACTTAAGGGGTTTATTTGCAAAATTTTCAGACATGGAAAGACAAAGAAGGAATACAAAGAAGTACAGCTTCAGACAACCAGATTTGAAAGAGTTAAGGAATCTGACATCCTATGTATTAGATCCCTTGGGTTTCAAAGCTCGTTTTGGGAAGCTTCTTCCTCTTCTGACTACTTAGGTGGATGAAGGGTTGATGAGTGTATTGGTGCAGTTTTATGATCCTTTGTATCGTTGCTTCACTTTTCCGGACTTCCAGTTTTTGCCTACCCTTGAGGAGTATGCCTATCTCATAGGTATACCTATCCTGGATCAGTTGTCGTTCAGTGGCTTGGAGAGTATTCCTACTTCTCAAGAGATAGCTGACCTGTTGCACATAGATGAATCCCTGGTTGGTGCTCATATACTACCAAAGGTAGAATTCAAGGTCTCCCTTCTGAGTTACTCATTGCTCAAACTACTGTTTATGGGAAGGCCACGAGTGAGGATGCCTTTGAAGCCATATTTGTACTTCTCATTTATGGGTTGGTATTGTTCCCCAACATCGACAAGTTTGTGGATGTGAACGCTATTAGGATCTTCTCCGCTCTTAATCCCGTTCCGACTCTGTTGGGTGATACCTATTTCTCTTTGCATATGAGGAATGCAAAGGGTGGTGGCGCTATTGTGTGCTGTTTGCCTCTGTTGTATAAGTGGTTTATTTCTCACTTACCTCAGACGTTCGCCTTCAAGGAGAACAAGGGATGTCTACGGTGGTCCACGAGACTTATGTCTCTCACTAATGATGATATCTCTTGGTATAACCGTGTGCATGATGGTGTGCAGATTATTGACTCTTGTGGTGAATTCTCCAATGTACCTCTTCTTGGTACATGTGGTGGGATTAACTACAATCCTGTTTTAGCACGTCGTCAGCTTGGGTTCCCCCTAAAAGATAAACCTAATAACATTTCGTTAGAGGGTGTGTTCTTTCAGGAGGGTAAAGATCCCCAAGGCTTGAAAGCCAGAATGGTTCGCGCTTGGCGCAGGGTTCATAAGAAAGGAAGGAAGGAGTTGGGTCCTAAGAATTATGTTGCTTTGGAGCCTTACACCGCTTGGGCGAGGAAGAGAGCATCTGAGTATCTCATGCCTTACGAGTATCCGAGACCTACACCTTTGGTTGTGGCTGGGCCTTCAACCCTCCCTAACCAAGGAGTAGGGGAGATGAGAGACGAAGACCTATCACGTGCCTGGATCCGTGAAAGGGAAGCGTTGCTTCAGCAGATTAAGGAGAAAGATGCTCTGATAGAGTTTCTTGAGCATCCGGTTATTAATGATCCTGATGATGCATGGACTTCTCTACTTCCTCAGTCTTCCAAGTTTTGGAAAAGGAGGTATGACTGACTCGCCAAGGAGAAGGCAGATATGGAGGCAGCTTACGAGAGGGAGGTGAAGAGGCTTCGTGCATCCCATCGTCCTGTGTCCCGAGCTATTGTTTCTAGGGATCTATAGGATGATTATTTTCCTTTTCTCTTGTATATGATTGACAATGTTGTACTTCTTTTCCCTGATATATTTGATGAGATATTTCCATATGTGATAAAATGCTTAATATTTCCAAAATTTGCAAATAAAACCCTAGAGTTCCTTTGAAATAAAAAACAAATCATATGCATAAGCATTGTATGCATCACATAAGCAGGTTTGTTCCCGGCATCTGGTCCTGTGGTCTAACTCTGTGCTCTTCATTTATTTTGAAGACAAGCTGACTCACCGGTACTACACTAGAGCCAACTCTTCAAGACGGATGGATCATCTAGAGCAAGAAAACCACTCTTTCAAGACTGTCTTATCAAGGGCCTCCCATGAGGCAGAGTGGGGTTGTTGTGAAAGCTTTCGATGGGTCGCGTAACACTGTGATTGGGGAAGTTGATCTCCCAATCAAGATTGGACCAAGTGATTTCCAAATTACCTTCCAGGTTATGGATATTCATCCATCGTACAACTGTCTCTTAGGCAGACCATGGATTCACGAGGCTGGCACCGTGACATCCACCCTACACCAGAAGCTGAAATTTGTGAAGAATAAGAAAATGGTAGTGGTAGGGGGAGAAAAGGCTCTCCTGGTTAGCCACTTGTCTTCCTTCTCATACATAGATGCTGAGGATGAAGTTGGAACTCCTTTTCAAGCTTTATCTATAACTGAGCCTGTTGAGAAGAGAAATCCTTCATTTGCTTCCTATAGAGATGCGAAATTGGCCATTGAGTGTGGTGCAATTGCTGGTCTAGGAAAAATGATTGAGCTGGAAGACAATAAGTCCTGGGCTGTCATAGGCTTTTCTTCTGGGGTCTTCAATGAGAAAGGATTGTTCAAGAGTGGAGGTTTCATCCACACCAGCCAGGAGGAAGAAGTTGTTGCTGTCTTGGAAGAGGATGCAGAGGACTCTGACAATTTTGTCATCCTTGGAGGGATCTGCAACAATTTGGTCACTGTGGATGTTCCTACAGTTGTCCATAAGTCAACGTAATGATCACTTTGTTTAAAAAACCCTTCTCCCATGCCAAAAAAAGAAGTGATGACATTGTTGGCAATATAAATACAATGATATTTTCATTCAATAAATTCATGTTAAATGTTTGTTTTTCCAATTATTTTCCCTTTTCGCTTTTTGCATGAAAATGGTGATCACAAAAAACCCAAAATAAAAAAGAATAAAATCAATTTTTTCATCTGCATAATGATTTGCCTTGTTTGATTTCTAAAAGCTTTTCATATCCAAAATCATTATGCAGGTTGATTTCTAAACCCATTGAACATAATGATCCAACGCCATCTCCCAATTTTGAGTTCCCTGTATTTGAGGAAGAGGAAGATGATGTTGAAGAGATTCCTGATGAGATTACCCGTCTACTTGAGCATGAAAAGAAGATCATTCAGCCGCATCTTGAGAATCTGGAAACAGTCAACTTGGGGTCTGAGGATTGTGTGCGAGAAGTAAAGATTGGGGCACTCCTGGAAGAATCTGTTAAGAAGGGGTTGATTGAATTGCTACGAGAATATGCCGATATCTTTGCTTGGTCGTATGAAGACATGCCAGGTCTAGATACAGATATTGTGCAACATTTCCTGCCCTTGAAGCCTGAGTGCGTTCCTGTGAAGCAGAAGCTCAGAAGAACTCATCCCGATATAGTAGTGAAGATCAAAGAGGAAGTTCAGAAGCAAATTGATGCGGGGTTTCTGGTGACTTCTACATATCCTCAATGGGTGGCCAATATTATGCCCGTGCCTAAGAAGGACGGAAAAGTCCGGATGTGTGTGGATTATAGAGATTTGAATAAAGCTAGTCCGAAAGATGATTTCCCTCTACCACATATTGATATGTTGGTAGAAAATACAGCTAAATTCAATATCTTCTCATTTATGGACAGGTTTTCCGGATATAACCAGATTAAGATGGCACCCGAGGATATGGAGAAGACAACATTCATCACACCTTGGGGAACATTCTGTTATCGAGTGATGCCCTTCGGTTTGAAGAACGCCGGAGCCACGTATCAACGAGCTATGACTACCTTGTTTCATGATATGATGCACAAGGAGATCGAGGTCTATGTTGACGATATGATTGCTAAGTCAAGAACGGAAGTTGAACATGTAGAGCATTTGTTAAAGCTTTTTCAGCGTTTGAGGAAGTTCAAGCTTCGTCTGAATCCCAACAAGTGTACATTTGGAGTCCGTTCTGGCAAGTTATTGGGCTTTATTGTCAGCGAAAGAGGTATTGAGGTTGATCCTGCAAAGGTCAAAGCATTACAAGAGATGCCTGCGCCCAAAACTGAGAAGCAAGTCCGAGGTTTTCTTGGTCGCTTGAACTATATTTCCAGATTTATATCCCACATGACTGCCACATGTGCGCCGATATTCAAGCTCCTCCGGAAAGATCAGTCTCATGATTGGACCGAGGATTGCCAGAAAGCTTTCGACAGTATCAAAGAGTATCTGTCTGAACCTCCAATCCTGTCTCCGCCTGTGGAAGCAAGACCTTTGATCATGTATCTGACAGTTCTTGAAGACTCGATGGGTTGTATCCTTGGTCAGCAAGACGAATTCGGAAAGAAAGAGTATGCTATTTACTACCTGAGTAAGAAGTTCACTGATTGTGAGTCTCGATACTCAATGCTTGAGAAGACATGATGTGCTTTGGCTTGGTCCGCTAAGCGTTTGCGCCAATATATGATAAATCATACAACTTGGTTGATATCCAGAATGGATCCAATCAAGTATATATTTGAGAAGCCTGCTTTAACTGGGAGGATTGCCCGTTGGCAGATGTTGTTATCTGAGTATGATATTGAGTATCGAGCTCAGAAGGCTATTAAAGGTAGTATCTTGGCTGACCACTTGGCACATCAGCCGATTGAAGATCATCAGTCTATTCAGTATGACTTCCCAGATGAGGAGATTCTGTATTTGAAGATGAAAGATTGTGATGAGCCTACACTCGATGAAGGGCCAGAGCCTGGTTCCCGATGGACTATGGTATTTGATGGCGCTGTAAATCAGTACGGAAATGGTATTGGGGCAGTAATTATTACTCCTCAGGGCACACATATTCCTTTTACAGCAAGGCTAACTTTCAAATGCACGAATAATATGGCTGAGTATGAGGCCTGTATTATGGGATTAGAAGAATGCATTGATCTTAGGATCAAGCATCTTGATGTTTATGGTGATTCGGCCCTTGTTGTTAATCAGATTAAGGGTGAATGGGAAACTAATCAACCTGGTTTTATTCCCTATAGAGATTATGCGAGGAGGATTTCAACATTCTTTACTGATGTTGACTTCCATCATATTCCTCAAGATGATAATCGGATGGCGGATGCTCTTGCTACGCTTGCTTCCATGATTGTGGTTAAATATTGGAATGAAGTTCCCAATATCACTGTGATGCGCTTGGATAGACCAACTCATGTATTTGCAGTTGAAGAAGTAAAAGATGATAAGCCATGGTATTATGACATTAAGTGTTTCCTCCAAAACCAGGTTTACCCGCCTGGGGCATCTGTGAAAGATAGGAAAACTTTGAGAAGATTGTCAGGTAGTTTCTACCTTAATGGCGAAGTGCTTTATAAGAGAAATTTTGACATGGTTCTGCTCAGATGCGTGAATAGACACGAAGCAGACCTGTTGATGACTGAGGTTCATGAAGGTTCATTTGGTACTCATTCCAGTGGGCATGCCATGGCTAGAAAGATGTTGAGAGCAGGCTGCTATTGGCTGCCAATAGAGTCTGACTGCTGCAAGTACGTGAAGAAATGCCATAAGTGTCAGATTTATGCGGATAAGATTCATATTCCTCCGACACTTCTGAATGTGATTTCATCACCATGGCCTTTCTCTATGTGGGGAATTGACATGATTGGCATGATAGAGCCGAAAGCGTCCAATGGACACAGGTTTATTCTCGTAGCAATTGATTACTTCACCAAGTGGGTTGAAGCTGCGTCATATGCAAATGTGACCAGGAAGGTGGTCGTGAAGTTTATCAAGAATCAACTCATATGCCGCTAAGGTGTGCCTGATAAGATCATTACTGATAATGGATCTAACCTGAATAACAAGATGATGAAAGAGTTGTGTAGTGAGTTCAAGATTGCACACCATAATTATTCTCCTTATAGACCCAAGATGAATGGGGTTGTTGAAGCTGCTAAAATGAATATCAAGAAGATTATCCAGAAGATGGTTGTTACGTACAAAGATTGGCATGAGATGCTGCCATTTTCTTTGCATGGATATCGTACATCTGTCCGCACTTCAACAGGGGCAACCCCTTTCTCTCTTGTTTATGGCATGGAGGTCGTACTCCCAGTAGAGGTGGAGATCCCATCAATGAGAGTCTTGATGGAGGCCATGTTGACTGATGCTGAATGGATTCAGAGTCGTTATGACCAGCTGAATTTGATAGAAGAGAAGAGATTAACTGCCATGTGTCATGGTCAGTTGTATCAGCAGAGAATGAAGAAAGCTTTTGATAAGAAGGTCAAGCCTCGTGTGTTCCGAGAAGGTGACCTTGTGCTCAAGAAAGTCTTGTCTTTTGCGCCCGATTCCAGGGGCAAGTGGACTCCAAACTATGAAGGCCCATATGTTGTTAAGAGAGTCTTTTCAGGCGGTGCTTTGATACTTACAACTATGGATGGGGAGGATTTCACTCGTCCTGTGAATTCAGATGCAGTCAAGAAATACTTCGCCTAAAAATAAAAACAGAATGGCTCGCTAAGTTGAAAACTCGAAAGGGCGGCTTAGGCAAAAATGAGCGTCTCGGTGGATTGAAAACCCGAAAGGGCGATCCAGGCAAAAGTTAGAGACATAAAAAATGAATAAATGAATCCCGCTAGATTGAGTACCTCATCCTGGGGCAATCTAGGCAAAAATTAGGGATTTGGCAAGTAACTGCATCCTGACAAGACTGTGTTCTACAACTGTCATCCATCAGAGATTCTTATTCATTCGTCGTCAACCAAAGCTTCGAATACATCGAATCCAGAATTGGTGGAGAAATGGTCATTATGTTCAATGTAGCCCTTTTCCAATATATATCACCAATTTCAAATTTGTAAAGATCTATAGGGTCTTGCCATTTGCAGACTACCATTCCATCAAATAAATTTGAGCCTTTTATCCAATTATTTGCACTCTTATTTGTTTCTATTCAATAAATGTTTTGCATGTTTTAATGGAGAAAATATCATTGTTTTAAAAAATGAATTTTCCACAAATTGTTTTTAAACAAAGTGAACATTCACAATGATAAAGGATACTTAGAAGATCCTCAGTGCTCTCCCAAGGGTGGCATGATTTCCAACAGGGTAAGACATTTGTTCATATCCCTGGCATGACTGTATCCTCTTCCTCCGGAGCCTTTTATAGTTTCTCCCGAGCAGAGTTGCTCGTTGAGGTTGTTCACCTCCCCTCCCTTCAGCAGAGCAGTGGTCTTCCCTCCTCAGCTGATGTGTCCTCTTTGGAAGGATCGGTATTTGGTGGTTGATCCCCAGTATTCCTTCATTTCCTTGGATAAATCCTCAGTAGAGTTGTTGGTGTGGTGGATTTTATCTGTGAGGGTAGATTCCCCAGTAGAGTGGCTTGGGTGGCAGATTCTATTTGTGCATTAAGCTCTTCTCCCCAGCTGAGACTTATAGTTCATCCCCAGTGGAGTTGTTGGTATGGTGGATTTTATCTGCGATGATTTTATCCCTGATTGGTATGCTTGTTAAGATGTTCACCACTTCTCCCCTTCGGCGGAAGAGCAATCTTTTCTCCTCAGCAGATGTGATTTCCTTGGTGAGTTTGGTACTTGGTGTTGGATCACCAGATTTCCCTTATTCTTCCTCAGATAGATCCCCAGTAGAGTTGTTGGATTTTATCTGTGGTGATGTTATCCCCTGCAGAGATTGTTGTTTCCTGGTATCTCTGATCCCCAGTAGAGTTGCTTTTGTGGCAGTTTCTGCCTGTGCGCTGAACTCCTTTTCCCAACTGAGACTGATGATTCATCCCTGCAGAGATGTTGTTGTCTCTGATCCCCGGTAGATCGGTTATTCTCCGGTGATCCTGGCTTTCTCTTTTGATATGTAGTACCGGGTGGTTGATTCCTGGACCTGTTTGTGTTAGATATGTCTGTTTGTCAGCATTCATCAAACATAAATCACGCATATAGATGCATAATTATAACATTCAGATATTCATGTTGCATTCTTTGCCATATATCGTTGTTTATTGTCTCCTGCTATTTGGTGATATATATATCTCCCCAAGCAAATGTCGGTGTCTGATCCCTCCATGTAGAGTCAGCCCCTTAAGCAGAAAGTGTTTATCTTTCCTGCCATTTCCCCACTGAGTTATATCCTCGTGGACGACGGTTGTTTCCGTTTCCTCCCAACACATATATTGGGATGGTTTCCCCTATTGAGTTATATCCTCATTAGGATGAGTCTTGATTCAGTTTGCCTTTTTGGTTTGATCCTAAATTGGCTTCTTGTGACTGTCTTGGGTGTTTCCCTGTGGTAGATGAATAATTGTTCAGTAATCAATAATTATTCACCTTATCCTCAGCGAAGTTGGTGGTTTTCTACCCTTATAACGGTAGTTGTAAATCCTATCTTTCCCTCCCTAACGGAGTTTGTGGTTTTTCTACCCTCATATCGGTAGTTGTAAACCCTATTTTCCTCCCCTTCGCAGAGTTAACCTTTGTTGTTCATCCTAGTTAATGACGGTTGCTCTTCTGTGGTCTCCTACCCAGTATCCGGTAGGTGTAATCCCCTCCTTGATGGTTATCTTCATCCAGTATTCGATGTTGATATTCCCCTTTTTTCCTGGATAATTGCCTTGCGCTCGCAATTTATCCTCAGCGGGTCATCTTTCGTCTACCCTGTTGTTGTTGGTAACGATTGTTTCTCTCCTGAATTGGTCATCATTATATACCTCGTTTTGGTATCCCGATGCCCTTTCTTTTCGGTTGATTTATCCTTTATTAACCCAGTAACCGGTTATGGATAATCTTCCATACGAGTATACTATCTACGTTCTGACGGTAATAGATAATATATCTCATGCACTCTCTGGTCGAAGCCTTTTGTTCTTCCCTAGTTGAGTAAGATTCATTTCCCCCTTTGCAGAGTTAACCATTGTTGTTCATCCTAGTTGATGACGGTTACTCTTCCGTGGTTTTCTACCCAGTGTCGCAACCTGAAAAATGGAATGCGAAAAAAAAAACAACGGTGAAGAAAGACAGGAGAGTCGCCACCGTGCATTATTTATCCCAAAGGAGGGAAAGGAAATGCTCGAAGTAAACCTGGAAAAAGGAAAGGACAAGACAGGGTCTCGCAACCAAATCTTGGGTTCGGGAGTCGATTATGCGAAGCGAAGGTATTAGCACCCCTACGCATCCGTAGTACTCTACGGGATCCACTTTTGTAGTTCTTGTCTAAAGGGTGTGGGTTGATCTAATGTGTTATTTACCAAAAAAGGGGTCAAAAGAAAATGACTCGCACAGATGTCGCATCCACTACATACGTATCTCATCTGAATATGAGAATCAGAGTCTTCGTAGCTCGGCTACCTAGGGGTTAAGGGTAATTGTGCTCGCTAAGACATCGCATCTTATGCCTACGTATCTCATCTGGAATGAGAATCAGAGCAAGCCGTAGTTTGGCTAACTACGGGGTTATGGATTGGGTTTTGGACGAACGACGTTACTACGCAATCTACCGGATGCTCGACCTTTGGAGACTTACTCACCTGTAGTAGAAGGAGTTAACGTGTTCTTAGGAGAAGAAAAATCAATGAGTTGGTAGGGTTAGGGATGCTCATGCAAAAGGGAAATCCTAGACGAAGGAACATGCATAAAGTAAACACACAAAACATTGCCTCCTATCGAGGTCTTCCAGCTAAGAAAGCGGTAAAAATACGGGAAAATGTAAAAGTACCACACGGATAAAGATCCGAAGTAACAATAATTAACGGAACAAGGAAACCCTAAGATCCTCCCAAGCTAACACCATCAAAGAAAGTGAGTCAGTACAGGTAATCGGAATGAAACCTCCAGGCGGTATCCCACAAATAAAGTGGAACACCAGGAAAACCATCTTTGCAAGAGTCATATGAGCCCTCACAAAACAAAACTCAACAAACAAGTTAGAGAAACAAAATAGGGTAACCAAGAGTTGCCCCCAAATCAAAATGTAACCACATGAATCATGCCATTAAAATTCACAGAAAGCTCACAAAAAGCAACCAAGGGTAGGAGGCCTAAACCTCTTGTCAAACACATGCATCAAAAGGGTATCAAATTCACCCATAATACCTCATACATTTAGAGCATTCAAATTAAAGGCATAAAGATGATGGATATAGGACAAACCTGATTGGAGAGATCGGTTGAAATCAAGTGGCACGGATGGATTTGCAAACCAATGTTAGGGTTTGCTTGAGCTGAAAGTGTGTGAGTCAGAATGAACCTTTCAGAGTTGCCTGGAGGTTGCTGCAGATTAATTCTCACTCTCTCTGTCTAGGTTTCTCTCCAAGTTTTGTCCAGGGTTTTGTTCCAAGGAAACCTCAGAGTGTTTTGCTTCTCTTCCTTTTTCTGTCTGTTCTCCCTCTTTTATAACCTGATTTTCATGGCTTTGTGGGCTCAAATGAGAGAGGTTCAAGTCTAAGATTTTTTCTTTTATTTATTTATTTATTTATTTTTTATTTAAATTTTTTTTTTTTTCATTTTCCGTTTTTTTTTTCGTTTTTCGTTTTTTTTTTGTTTTTGTTTTTTTTGTTTGCATAACACGCGGGCTTCGCCTAGCGAGCATGACAGCTCATGAACAAACCTCTGCTCCTTCAAGATTAACGTTTTGACTGACGAATAGACCCCTGTTGGAAGTAATTCAAGTCTTTCCCCTTGTGTTAACTGATCATCTAAATAGAACCCACAAAGTGTCCTGGATGATGTTCAAGCTTATTGGAGCTAATCCCGATTGACATGATGAAATGCAATGTATCTAATGTTAAATGACCTAAAAATGAATGCGTGAATAAGGAAGGTAAATTTTGGGGTGTTACAGCTGCCCCTATTCAGTCATCAGCTAACCCGAGTAGGATGAAAGCGAACAGCTTATTAGACAAATAGGGTGAGCTGTGATTGAATACCAAAGACAGACCAAAAATTTGTGCTTCGAGAACACCACAAAAATGCTGAAATACACCGCGTTGTTTATTTCTCTTCCGATCCTCTGGCTGAATCTGAATCAGTCTTCTGACTTAATTTGGAGTTTCGATCCTCTGGCTGAATCTATACTCAATTTAGTCCTCTGGTTGGATGTTAATTTTGATCCTCGGGATGGATACGGTTTCAATCTTCTGGCTAGATCTTCTTCGATCTTCTGGCTAGATCTTCTTCGATCTTCTGGCTAGATCTCCTTTGTTTCGATTCTCTGGCTGAATCTATTTTCTTTGATTCTCTGGCTGAATCTACTTCGATCTTCTGGCTAGATCTGAATTGTTTCGATTCTCTGGATGAATCTATTTCCAGTCTTCGGGCTAGACCTGACTTCGATCTTCTGGCTAGATCTTCTTCGATCTTCTGGCTAGATCTCCTTTGTTTCGATTCTCTGGCTGAATATATTTTCTTTGATTCTCTGGCTGAATCTATTTCGATCTCCTGGATAGATCTGGATTATTTTGATGATAAATTCCCATCATCAGGATCTCGCATCTGGGGCATGCGCTGGTTGACCCTCTTTCGAAATCTACAGTCTTCATGTTAGATATGCAGCTTCGAGAATATCCCACTTTTGGGTTTTGTACATATTCTTCAGGCTAGAACATGTTATAACGACTCTTCGATTAGACTTTGTTTTTTTAATCCGATCCGCGGGATGGATCCTCTTGTAGGTTGATTTTTTGTTCAGCTGTCAATCTATTCCTCCAGCTGGCTTGCTGGGGAAATAACGCTCGTAGTCGATTCTCTGGCTGAATCTTCGAAATGGCCCTCAGGCTGGATCTCTGGAAAAAGATTCTCAGGCTGAATCTTCGAAATGACCCTCATGCTGGGTTACACACACACTTGATCCTCTTGCCGAATCTCATGACTTTGGTTGTAAAGTAATTTTTCAGTCTTCTTTGAAGAACCTGTTTATCAGCTTATGTGTATGTTTGATATGCATGCAAATGCAAATGCAAATGTTATGCATGGTGCAAAAGAAAAAAGAAATCTACTTGGGGAAGCAAGTCTGGCAGGGAGCGGATCACTATATCAATCCTTGAATGCTCTGTGGGGAACGATCCGTCTGCCGGGACCGGGGAGCCACCGAAAATAAATCGGCCTTTTTTGAAAAGTTGACCTTGCTGGGGAAGTATCAACTATGGAAACTTTGCTTGGCGAGGCTCTGCGAGGAGAGTCTGTGAGGAAAGCACTTCCTAGGGAAATGTCGTAGGAATCGACCTTTGCTGGGGATATGAACTTGCTAATCGTCCTCAGGCTGGGGATTAAAATAAATTTGTTAAAAATAATAATCTGCTGGGGACGAGATGAACACTGGGAACACCACCCTCTTGTCTGTTGGGTATCCGACTATTCCGCTGTTGCTGGGAAGATACAGTTTGGCACTGTCAACTCCGCTGGGGATATACAGTCTGGATACTGTCAACTCTATTGGGGATATACAGTCTGAATACTGTCAACTCTACTGGGGAACCTGCTCTGTAGAGGAGAGGCTTTGTCAACCACTTGGGCGTGAGGATTCATGACTTGGCATCCGGTCCCTGTGACCTGTAACCAAAAAATACACGTATGCCCGGGGGAATTACTCGGTTTGAATTCACCGTCCGGGATTAAGCACATTCAAAGCAATTTTGACTGTTTTCCTACGCAAGTCATCTGCAAAAGCCACCATTAAATTCAGATGCAATATGTTTCCTCAAGAATTCAGACATCTTTTGCAAACAAACTGATAAATGAAAAGTAAAGAGGCTTTTTAACTGAATTATTCGACTTTTGTTGGTTGAAAAATTTGTGCCAGGAATAGGCGAGTACATCAGGAAGCTGATCCCTGGAAAGAGGCAATCGCTATAAATTGAACAAGAGAAACTATCCTAATGGCAATGTGGAAACGGGGTCCCACCGAGTTTCGACTCTGCTATGGCTCGTATGTCCTCAAGACGCTCTGCTCATCTTGCTTTCTGAAGTGGATGATTAGTCGATCTTTTACCTTCGAAGATTGCCGGATTGAATGAAACGGTGATATAACACAGATGAACTCAGATCGCGGTTATTCGCTTATTCCCTAACTTTTGCGTGGACCGCCCTTTTGGGTTTTCAAACCACCGGGATACCCTTTTTTGTCTGAGCCGCCCTTTCGAGTTTTCGACTCACCAGGTGTACATTTTTTTTTTATATCCCTAATTTTTGCCCGAACCTCTTCATTCTTTTTTTTTGGTTTGTCGGGATGCCCCTTTTTAGCCTGGACTATTCTTTTTACTGTCCAGCGGGTCTATTTTATGCGAAGTATTTTTTAACTGCATCTGAGTTGACAGGGGATAGGAAGTCTTCGCCATCCATGGTTGTTAGCATCAGAGCTCCGCCAGAGAAAACTCTTTTAACCACGTATGGACCCTCGTTCTTCGGTGTCCATTTGCCCCTATGATCTGTGTTGGGAGGAAGAATTCTTTTGAGTACCAATTCACCGACTCGATACTCCCGAGGGTGCACTTTCTGATCAAACGCTCTCTTCGTCCGTCTCTGATATAGCTGGCCATGGCATATAGCTGCTAGTCTCTTTTCCTCAACTAGGCTTAGCTGATTGTATCGAGAACGGACCCATTCTGCTTCGTCCGGCTTCATTGTTGGTGCAGGGAAAAGTTATTCTGGCACAAAATGGCATATGAACCCCCTCCGGTGTGATCAACACTGCACCAACTCCGCGACCATTGAGGTTGACCGCCCCATCAAACATCATAATCCATTTGGATTCAGGGTCAGGCCCCTCTTCCGGGAGTGGTTCCTCGCAATCTTTCGATTTGAGAAACATGATGTCCTCATCAGGAAAGTCGAACCTCATAGGTTGGTAATCATCAATCGGTTGCGCGGAAAGATAGTCTGACAAGACACTTCCTTTGATGGCTTTTTGTGAAGTGTATTGGATGTCATACTCTGTCAGCATCATTTGCCACCTAGCAACCCTGCTGGCTTTTCAAAAATATACTTGACTTGATCCATCTTTGATATCAATAGAGTCGTGTGAGTCAACATATACTATCTTAGTCGGCGAGCAACCCATGCCAAAGTGCGGTAAGTTTTCTCGAGCAGTGAGTATCTTTGTTCACAGTCGATAAACTTTTTGCTAAGGTAGTATATTGCATGCTCTTTTCGACCTGACTCGTCATGCTGACCGAGCACACAACCCATTGACCTTTCTAACACAGTCAAGTACATGATCAACGATCTTTTCCTCTTGGCCTGTAGACTGGCCCTGATCTTGATCTCTTTCTTGTCGTCTTCGGTACCAATGTTGATGGTCTCAACCACCTCCTGATAAGGTGTGATAGCTCGGTCCTCCTGTTTCAACAACCTGGCTAACTCCTCAGACAATTCACAATCTTCCTCAACCCCTTCTTCGGCTTGATAGATAGGATTGTCGAAGTCATACTTGGCCATAGCAGTGTCGTTAGCAGTGAGATCCGGGTGATCAGTTTTACGAGGTGTTTTTTGGAAAGAAAAACGAAAAAGAAACATGAAAAAGAAACATTGCCATTTTTGTAAAAGTAAAAATAATTGAAAGAAAGAGAACACAAAATTGTTTGCAAAAGTTGTCCTTTATTGATGATGAAAATAATTGCGAAATGTAACTAAATGGGTGGCCCTATAGATGAGTCATTACACCTTGGTCAAAGTGTAAGACTTTGTTATGCATGTGATAAAAGGAAAAAAATAAAAATTACTCCTTCAGTAGAGTAAACCGGACGACTTTTTCAGACGACCAATTGTCGAGCTTTTCTCCTGGGACACACGGGCGAATCCAGCTATCTAAGTCACAGTCGCTGTCAGCCTTGTCTTCATCTGCAGCATTGACAGTGTGGGGAGAAACCAAACCCCCACTGGAGAAAGTACCGGCTTCATTCTTCTGAGACTTCGGAGTATACCCCAATCCAAACTTGTCTTCTTTTATGATTGGCTCCACAAATTTGCCCCAGCCTTGGGCATTACCAGCCTTAACCACTTCAACATCTTGCTTGTATGAAGAGATAGAAGTCCCGACCTTCTCAGACTCAGGTGAAAAGACAGTTTCGGGCGCGACCTCACTGATGTTTATGGCTTCCAAGCCCTGACACAACATCTCATGCATCTCGCCATCCATCTCAACATACTTAAATGTAGACAGGTGGCTAACAAAAATATCCTCTTCACCACAGACGGTGACGATCTGACCTTCTAGTCCATATTTGAGCTTCTGGTGGAGAGTAGAAGTAACAGCAACTGCAGCATGAATCCAGGGTCGACCTAGCAGACAGCTATAGGCAGGTTGGATATCCATCACATAAAAGGTGCTCTTGAACACCCGCGGTCCAATCTTAACTGGCAACTCAACTTCGCCAAAAACAGCTCTCTTAGAGCCATCAAAAGCCCTTACAACTAAATTACTCGGCCTCAGGGTGGCGTCATTGCAATCCAACTTCGTTAAGGCTTTCTTTGGGAGAACATTCAGAGAAGAACCTGTATCAAGAAAAACATGGGAAAGCATTGTCCCTTTGCATTCCATTGTGATATGCAAGGCTTTGTTGTGATTCCTGCCCTCAGATGTTAGGTCATAATCGGTGAAACCTAGCGCATGGCTAGTGTGTACATTCGAAACTACCGACTCCAGCTGGTCAACAGTTATATCTGGGGGAACATAAGCCATATTCAGTACTTTCAACAAGGTTGCTCTGTGTGCCTCATAGCACATCAATAGTGAGAGAATGGAGATCTTTGAGGGTGTCTGATTTAGCTGGTCGACTACCTTGTAGTCACTTTTCTTGATAATCCTCATAAACTCATCCACTTCCTTCTCGGATGCGGTCTTAGGAGGAGCTTCCTCGGTAGTAACCTCTTCGGTGGATACCTGTTTTCCTTTAGCCTTGGCAGCTGCCTCAACTTCAGCATTCGTGCGCAATGTTGATGGTGCAAATAGGCGTCCACTGCGAGTGAAGCCACCAATTCCTCCAACATTGTCTACAACGGAGCTACCAATGTCAATGTCTTCTTCGTTAACTTTCTGCCCCTGGCAGTAGATATCAACCCCATAGTGCCACGGGATAGCATTGTCTTTCTCATATGGAACAGGTCCTGGTACCGTGATGGTGACCGGACCAATCAAAGTCGGTTGAGGGTTGTCAGAGTAAATTGGTGCTGGACTTTCTGGGAAATATATTGTTGTTGGAGCGGGTCTCTCGGGAACATATATTTCTTCAGGAGTGAAACAAAAAGTTACTGTCGACACATCATTCTTCACTGGACGAGTCTGATCGAACTGAAGACAACCTTCATCTATCAGTTGCTGAATACCCCTTCTCAAACTATCACATCCGTTCTCGGCGTCTTGACAATTTCTACACTCTTCCCCACAGCCCGGGAAAATCTGTCCTTTCAAGAGTCGGTCTTTGACCACCGATAGCGAAGTCTTCAGTTTAGTCCCATCAGAAACCAAATTCAAAGTTTCCCCACTATCAACAACATTAATCCTCTGCCCGCCTTAAGCTGGCATCGGGTTTTGGATAACATTAGGCATCGGAGAAAAATTGATGGCCTGGGCATCTCTCAAATCTTGTACCTTTAGCTGGAGAGCCTTGCAATTGTCTGTAGTATGGCCAGGTGCGTTGGAGTGAAAAACACATTTGGCGTTGACATCATAACCTCTAGGCAGATTGTTGGGATCGACCGGTGGGGCCAGAGTTCTAAACGTAACCAGATTCATGTCAATCAGCTTGGGAAGTAATACAGAATAAGGCATTGGGATTGACTCAATGACCCGGTCCGCCTGCCTTGGACATTGTTGATAGTGTCTCAGCTGACCCGGGTTACCTCCTTATTGTTGATTGTTGTATCGGCGTTGTTGTTGCAGATGATACTGCGGTTGAGGAACAGGTGTTAGAATAGTGACTGCGGCCACTTGATCTTGATAATAATTAGGGCGTCCTCTGCCCCTGCCTCTGTCGGCATATACAACGCTCGTCTCACCTTCTCTTCTTCGCTGACCATTACCAGTAAACAATTTCTTGGGAACTGATGAGTTGGAAGCACTGTTGTCTTGAATTCGGCCCATCTTCAACAGACTCTCGATCCTTTCTCCAGCAATCACTATCTCTGCAAAGCTGATTGACGGGCAAGCATCCAATCTCTTGATATAATTGCCTTGAAGAGTGTTCATGAACATGTCCGCCATCTCCCTTTCAGACATAGGGGGTTGGACGGATGCAACAATCTGTCTCCAACGCTGAGCATATTCTCTAAAGGTTTCCTTGGCAGTCTGAGACATTCCTTGCAACAAGGTCCGATTTGGAGCCATGTCCAAGTTGTATTGATATTGCTTGACAAAAGCCTCTGCCAAGTCTTTCCAGCTCTTGATGGTAGTACGAGACAAATGAGAATACCATTCACGAGAAGCTCCAGTTAAACTGTCTTCAAAATAGTACATCCACAGCTTTTCATCTTCAGTGTGAGCTCCAAACTTTCCCAGATAAGATTGGAGATGAGTGCGTGGGCAAGAAGCCCTGTTGTATTTCTCAAAAGTAGGGGGTTTGAACTTGTGAGGGATCCTTACTCCCTGAACCAGACCAAGATTGGTGACATCAAAACCTAAGGAATTTTGAGACTCCAAAGATTTGAGCTTCTCAGCAAGCTCATCCATACGGCGAGTGGTCTCGAGGGCCTCGTCATGCAAAGAAAATTGATCATACTGACAATCTTCAGTAACAGGGCGCCCGTTAATCCGAATCCCTTGATTCACATTGTACCTTCCGCCAATACCATTCCCAACATTTCCCGTGTTGCCAACATTACCCGGGTTTCCATCAACATTTGCGTTACCCGCGTTTCCAGTGTTCACAGGGTTATCAGTGTTCCCAGGGTTACCGGGGTTCCCAGGGTTACCAGGGTTCCCCTCTGCATTTGGTATCTCTACCTCTGGATCGGGCCTCGGTTGCTCAACCAATTCCCTCAGCTTTTCCTGGCCTTCTGCCATACTAGTCATCAATGTCATGAACTGATCCATCCTTTCACGCATATCAGCCAGCTCTTTCTGTACTTGGTCCATCGCTAGTTGCGGACGATTTTCCTTTGTCGGGTACCTGTGGACTCGCTTGGGGACCAATAATGCCTGAGACAGGGAACAAACATTAGACACTGCGGTGACACCTGCAAAACAAACAAGGGTTAGTATGCGTGGTATGCGATGCACTGCTTATTCAATTTTAAGGCCCCCCTTAAAAAGGGAATACCCTGCAAATGAATAAGCATGAGATGTTGGATGCAAATATGCAGATGATGTTATGCAATGCAATGGCATGTCAATCAGGATTGCTGGATCCGCTTGAACATCTGTCAGGTTGCATTGCCTGGAGAGAAATTAAGAGGATCAAACAAAGCACACCAAACAAAGGTCATGGGATGGATCATGTTATCCTTAATATCAACCATCCATTTTTGGTGGATTATGGTTTACACCTTATCAACACCCAAGTTTCATTGATATTAAGGATACCTGAACGGATCGACCATGAATCAAGGGTTTGTTGCAAGTCACGAGCATGGAGTTTAGGTTAAGAACCACCCAAAGGGAGTGTACTAAAGTGTAAACCTGCCAAACATGTTCTACAAAAGGTTCCCATAGTCATAATCCCATCTTTCGGATATTACCGGAGGAACGACTACTCGTATTCCAAAAATATTCTCAAGAGAGACTCTTATGAGTGTAGTATCGCGTAACAATCGTATAAAATCTTACACTTGAACGACTTTCGCACTACATCCTACGAATAGGCCAAGATGGGTTTGGTAAACTAAGGTCCTTAGCTTCTAAGGTCTATATTGGAAAAAGTAATGTCTAACCACAACTTACTTGTGTGACATTATTGATCTCAACATGACCTCCACCAAGTGAATGGGCTTGCAAGTCAACTTGCTAAGGAATAACTCCACACAAGTCAACAGGACTATGCCATTCTCCTATCCTAAGTGCACTCGAGTTCGGGTATAGAACTCATCTCACAAACAGAACCAGGAGATACGACAGTCATATGTACACAATGAAATAAAGCAGGTAAATGCTGAAAGATAAATAACTGCACAAAAGAATAAACACCCAATAAACAAACAACCTACAAAAGCTAGGAGGGACTCACTTAGGGAAACCGGTTCCCCAGCAGAGTCGCCAGCTGTCGCAACCTGAAAAATGGAATGCGAAAAAAAACAACCGGCGAAGAAAGACACGAGAGTCGCCACCGTGCGTTATTTATCCCAAAGGAGGGAAAGGAAATGCTCGAAGTAAACCTGGAAAAAGGAAAGGACAAGACAGGGTCTCGCAACCAAATCTTGGGTTCGGGAGTCGATTATGCGAAGGGAAGGTATTAGCACCCCTACGCATCCGTAGTACTCTACGGGATCCACTTTTGTAGTTCTTGTCTAAAGGGTGTGGGTTTATCTAATGTGTTATTTACCAAAAAAAAGGGTCAAAAGAAAATGACTCGCACGGATGTCGCATCCACTGCATACGTATCTCATCTGAATATGAGAATCAGAGTCTTCGTAGCTCGGCTACCTAGGGGTTAAGGATAATTGTGCTCGCTAAGACATCGCGTCTTATGCCTACGTATCTCATCTGGAATGAGAATCAGAGCAAGCTGTAGTTCGGCTAACTACGGGGTTATGGATTGGGTTTTGGACGAACGACATTACTACGCAATCTACCAGATGCTCGACCTTTGGAGACTTACTCACCTGTAGTAGAAGGAGTTAACATGTTCTTAGGAGAAGAAAAATCAATGAGTTGGTAGGGTTAGGGATGCTCATGCAAAAGGGAAATCCTAGACGAAGGAACCTGCATAAAGTAAACACACAAAACATTGCCTCCTATCGAGGTCTTCCAGCTAAGAAAGCGGTAAAAATACGGGAAAATGTAAAAGTACCACACGGATAAAGATCCGAAGTAACAGTAATTAACGGAACAAGGAAACCCTGAGATCCTCCCAAGCTAACACCATCAAAGAAAGTGAGTCAGTACAGGTAATCGGAATGAAACCTCCAGGCGGTATCCCACTGTAATACCCCAAATTTTGCCCTAAGATTAGTCGAATCATCTCGCATTATGTTGCATTTTTGCATTTAACTAGTTACTAACAAGTTCTTGTAGTTGGTTGATTTTTGCAAGAAATATCGCGTGGTGCGCTCTTTAGCTTATGAAGGGCAAAACGGTCATTTGTTCACAGCCGGCCGTAAAGTTTGAATTTTGAGCTGTAATCAGGAACTTTGGTTTGTTTGATCTGGTTGGGAGATTTTAATCGGAAATGGTGTCGGAAGCGAAGCTAGTCGGATAACCATATTGCATTGTACCGTCATTTTATTTTAAATTAATTTTATTTAATTCTATTTTATATTTCATTTCATTTTAAAAAAATAGATCATCTCATTTTAAGTTTATTTCATTTTAAAATAACTAATCCCGTTTTAAGTTTTCATTTCATTTTAGATAACTTCATTTTAAAAAAAAATATAACTTTATTTCATAGTTTTATTTTAATTCTATTTCCAATTTTAAACAAACAGCATATGCAGTGGTTTTCATTTTGTTTTGCATAATCATAATAATAATTTTCCACAAAATAAGGAATTTTTATAAATTCTTTACACAAAAATAATAAAGTACATTTTCTACAAAAAGAATCATAAAATTCCTAAGTTACTAAATTGTCCGATTTCTATTCGCTCCGATTCTCCGACTTTTCCGACATCTCTTCAAACCTGCAAAATGAGCAAAACAAGTAATTTGAATCGGTTAATTTGACACCCTCAGAGATATCATCATCGGGTGTCCGGTTCGCGACCTCGGCCAGAACAGGGCAGATGTTTGTTCTTATCGAAAGGCACTGAAAGATGAAGAGGAAAATTGCATTTTGAGATTGCTTGGCCAAAAAGAGATTATACAGAAAAGAGCTTATTTAAAAAGCCGGTTTGAGAAGTGATTTTTCTCAGGAGGACGGTTTGCCCCAAATGGGACCTTAACTCCAATCTTCCTAGGAAAAAACACAATTCCAACAAAAATTCCAACAAGCTGAAATAGTTCAAACAAAACCAATTCAGAAACCGGTTCAGAAAAACAGTTCAGAAAGCCAGTCCATCGAACCGGTTTAATTAACAAGTTTTCAAATCCACAGGATCCGTTCAACAATACAAGCAATAGTATTTTTCCGAAGAAAAAAAGCAACAACATTCCAGCAACAGTTGAAACCAACGCAAGCAAATCTAAAAAAACTTTAGAAAACCACACAAGTTCCTGTCAAACTCAGCACCAATATATCTCCTGAAAAGAGGCGTTAAGTTCGCAATGGCATCGCAAAATCGTCCAGGCCCATCAAACGAAATTATAAGAGTTTCACATGGTTCTTCAAAAAAGGGGGGATCGAAGAGAAGAACTCGCTGCAGCGGCTCAACAACAACAGAGGTTCAGAGGAGCCTCCGCTCCTTCATCATCACCTCGGATCCCAAACGGAGAAAGAAAAAGAAGCAAACCTTGAGAATAACAATCCGACGGCACAAGTAGGAGTGAAGGCTCAGAAACTCTTCTGAGTTCATTATCATCACCACACGAAAGAGAAGAGGATCCGAACGGAAACGGCGCAAAACCCAGCAAAGGAAAGCCATCGAACTGTCACCATCGAAGCCGCAGCCAGAGGCCTCGGAAAGTTCTCATCATCGGCCGCTCTTCACCATCAACAGGTATATATTTTCGGTCATTACTAATTTCCGGATGATTTCTTTATGTTTCGTGTTTAGGTATAGTGAATTGAAGAAGAAATAGGAGCATGCATCAATGGAAAAGAAGGGGAAAGAAGCTTTCGGAAAAGCGTCCATGGCTGCGATGCACACATGCAGGAAGTGAAGAAGAGGAAAAAGGATTGACAAACCCTAACCAAGACAACCTAGCCTTTTAATCTGTTTCTATTTTACTGTCTTTCACTATCTTCCACTTTTCTTTTGTTTTACTCATTGTTTTATTATAATAAACGCTATTTGTTTAAAATATTAATATTGGAAAATTAGTAGGGGTTTAATAACTGGGATTCCTCAAGTAGTTCGTAGATTTTTATATAGGTTTATTGTAACTAATTTGTTTTAGTAATTTATAGTAAAAAATATCCTTATACCATTAACATGTTTTAACAATAACCTGTAGTTATTATTATTAATTTACTAGCTTTTAAAAAATGTTTCATTAGCAATATGAGTCGTTGGTTAAAGTTAGATTAATGGTGAGGATAAAAGGTCCACTTGTTAGAAATCCTTGTTTTAAATTAAGAATTAGCTCTTTTTCCAAATAAAAATTAATTTTCTTTCTTATCGTTAAAATGCAAAAATTAAAATTAAAATAGATCTTTTTTTTTTGTAAAATAATTAAAAATATGACATGGGTTTTTCCTTAAAATAATAATAAAACCATAACAAAATTCAAAAATTGTATTTTTCTCTTTCAATTTAGCAGTTTCATTTTTGCCGTTGATTTCTGTCTAACTTTTCACTAATGTTCTCTCTGTTTCTCCTCAGATCATGCTTAAATTCCAATTAATATTTATTCAGTTTATTTTGTTCCATGGATGTAATTCACGCGAGGCCATGGTCGCGGTTTATTTTATTTTGCATTTTTTTGGGATTTGTAATTTACGCGAATGATCGTCGCGACAACTTTCTTTACTTTCAGCACTTTATTTCTGCCATATAATATTTTGCCATGTTTGCATGTTTTACCGCTATTTTCCCTTCCGAAGGAATTAGGTCTAGCCGTTTGACCGCCGAGTCAATAGCCTTACCCTTTGAATGTTTCAAAACCCTAATCAGCTTAGGCGTCCCGCCGAGGACCCAAATGCCCTTTACCCTAGCTTTAGGTCAAAGAGTCGCCGTACTCTGTTGTAGGGCTTCCCGCCGTGGAATCCCTAATAATTTCAACCCTAATTTTAATTAACAAATTCAACGTAGAGATTGGAGTCTTCGCACTCCCCGTAAGCGTGTCCTTAAGATACGTTTATTCCCCATTGAAACCTTGACCACAGTTGTAGCGGTGTATTCGTCACTTTATGATTTATTGATTAAATCAAAAGCAAAGCATACAAAGAATCGAGTCGCCACCGCACTTTTATTTATCCAAAGGAATGGCTAAAAAGCGAACAAAAGCCTAAGAAGTTTTACACATAGAAAACTAATGAAAAGATCAGAGATCTGGGTAAGGGGTTAATTACGCAATGGGAAGGTGTTAGGCACCCAAAACGTCCTAGGTACTCCTAGGGAGCCCTTTCACAACTTGTTGTACGAAATGTTATTTGTTTATGAAATATTTATTGTGCAAACATGGATTGAAGGGATGAGAAAAGAATGTACAAGTTAATATTTTTGTGTTTGAACGGATGAACCCGTTGCCTACGTACCTTTCCATGGAAGGTAAGGATCAAAACGCCGTAGTTCGGCAAAAAGATTTCCAAAAAGTAAGTGAATTGATTTTAAAACAAAAGCCCTAAGGTCTTTCGTTATCCACGGGAGAAAACTCAACCTATACAAACAACAAGTCCACCATGTGAGAAAAGCTTCAACTTGCTAGTGAGGGGTTAACCCTATAATAAGCAAGGAAGTCTTACAATTCAATCACCAAGGACAAAAGGTGAGATTAACATCAACCAACTAGGATAAATCAAACCTATGGCTAATGTATGAAAACTTATCAAGAATGGACAAAGCCACAAAACAATTGAGTGAGTGAAATTAACCAATTAGGATTATTCACAAAAGTAGTCAAGATATGATTAGAATTCAATTCAAAAGAAGTAATATGAAAATGAAGTTTGAAAATCAAAGGCCTAAAGCCTAGGTTTCTAGTTTGAAAACAAATGAAAATGTTTGCACAATAGCTTTTCTTGTTTTGGGTTAACATGCACATGGAGGTTTAAAGAAACAAAAAGGTGGGAGGGTGAGGAAGTAAAACTTCTTAGATGTTCACCTCTTGAGATCATATGTAGATGATTCAAGTGATTCCTTTGGAATAGGCAACAATGGAAATAACAGATAAACAATGTATCAGGCAAAGCCAACAAAGATGGATACCGGATGCCAATCAATGGACTTATTCCAATCTCCTAAAACAAAATGGGGATACCAGATGCCAATCAATGGACTTATACCAATCTCCTAAAACAAAAATGGATACCGGATGCCAATCAATGGACTTACACCAATCTCCAAAAACAAAAAGAAACATGGATACCAGATGCCAATCAATGGACTTATACTAGTCTCCAGGGAATGATTATAGGAAACAACTGCCAATAGCTGGACTTACAATTGACTCCTCACAAGAAACAAACAACAAATGCAATAAGCAAGAGGAAACAAGTTGCCAATAAATGGTCTTACACTCAACTCTAAGGAAAGGAATACCAATGAATGGTCTTAGTTCCAAATCCCACCAGATCATAGGAAACAATTGCCAATAGCTGGACTTACAATTGACTCCTCAATGGACAAAACAAAATGTCACAAAGATATGAACAATGATTATGAAATGATATACAAGTAATGAAGGTAAATGCACAAAGGCACACATAAGCAATGATGCACAGATGAATCAAGTAAGCAGACAAACAAGTCAATTAGCACACACTATATACAATCAATTAGGCTCAAGCAAGGTTAGGCTTTACAGCCAACTGGAATGGGGTATTTTGTGCTCTTAAACCTAACATTGAGAGTTAGGGTGAATCAGATGAAATGGAGATGAGGGGTGTGCCTCATAGCTCTTATCCCTGGTCAGGGAGAGCTTTAAACAATGGAAAGTGTGGGAGTTCAGAAAGTTGGAACTCTTCTCCGCAAATGGTTGACTATATAAGATCTTGGGTTATTATTCACAATGCATCAACACATTGTGTGAGCAAAGTGAATGACACACTGAGTAGCAGGAGATGGATTACACATCTCTTTTATCTGCCAATTGCCTCATAAGAGGACTTTTCCTGCTTGGCACAAAGTTAAACAAGCACAAACATTGCCTCTTAAGGAGGACTTCAGACAGGTGCCTACCAATAACAATAGGTCTTCCAGACTACATGAATATTAGAGATTATACCTAAGTGGTTAAGCAACCAAGCAAAAGCAAAGTTCAAATGAACTTAAAGCAACTTAGGTACCTGTGGAAACAACTAAACAAATCAGTACAATACTCAGACAATCAGACAACAGTCAATAAGCAACAGACAATTCCCAATGTACAAAATGTGTAAGCCAAAAGGCAAACTCAAATGAGTTAACATCAACGTACAAAACACACAAGTGTTAGTAATCAAAAGCAAACATCAATACTCAAATGATGAAGCATCATCAACTATGGAACTTGGATGCTCAACCTGAAATTAAAGCTCACATGTAAGCCACAAACCACTAGGTCAAAGCCTAGGGTCAAAGATAGAGAAAAAATTTAAAACAGAAGCTGAAATTTAACACAAAGCAACTTCAAACACATATTGACACATTCCAAAAGGTCTCACATCAAAATCAATCACCAAATGCATTTCATGATCAAAAGAAGTTCAAGGCAATTTCAAAGCTCATATGTGATCAACATGAATGAAAAATTCAAATCAAAACAGAAATGATTCAAATAAATCTGGAAAAATTCATGCACAATCAAGACATCTAATAAAATGATCAACATACAAAAAATCAGAAGCATTGGAGATCATTTTGGCATAGAAATCATATGGTACAAGTTGAACATCAAAAGGTGTGACACAAATTGTCACACCAAGTTAGCACAAGCATAAAACAGCAATGGAGCATAGGAAAAATACCAAACCAAAACCAAAATGTCAAGCAATGTGTCTAGTTGCATCATGCAAAATTTCAAATCCATTGGATAAGAAACAAGCATTTCACAAAGAGATAAGCAAGGCAAGGACAAAATAATACATATGATCAATCATTCTAGCACAAAATAATATCCAGCCAAGCACAACTTTGGAAATTATGATGATAAAAGAGTAGACAAACCAAGGAGCATTGTGCAAAAAATTGGAGTGAAATTGATGCATTTTTCTATTTTATATGATTTTTGGAAGTTTGAGAAAAAAGTAAAAATGAAATGGACATTAAAATGTGAAATAAAAAGGAAATGGAATAAATATTTAAAAACAGAAATTGGCGCCTTCAGACTAAACGAAACGCGACGTTTCATTTAATTACGTGGAGGTCAGCGCTCGGTCAACAATCGTGAGCCAATCAAAACGCTAGCATGGCGCATACGTGGACGAATCAGAAACGAGCCCTAGGCTAACACATGCAACTCTAGAAATCTGTTTCCAAAAGATCAAAACCGTGGCCTATGGCAAGATCTTCATCTTCTTCCTCGCGAAGAAGATGAACAGTAGCATGTTCATACATTTTCCAGAAAATGTTCCAGAATTCAAAACTAATTACATCATTCTAAAGCATTCTTCATGGAGATAAAGGATCAAGAAATAATTAAACATGAATCATCATACACAAATAGAACCGAGTAAATGAAAGTTCATACACAAAACTTGAATCAACCCTAACTCAATCAATATTGCATGAAATCACACGATTCAAAGCTCAGAATCATCAGCATGCTTAGATCTACAATAATATGGCCATGGATTTCAAAATTAAGAGATAAGAATTATGACCTCTTGAAGTGCAGATTCGGATTTGGCTTGTTTCAAGGCTTGTGATAGCTCCAATGTTCCTCTATGATGCTTAGTGAGATGATTAATGGAGAGAATGAAGTTCAAACACACTTGAATTCAGCGGATTTTAAAATCACCATGGATGCTTCAAGCTTCGAGTATGCTTCAATATGGCACCAATTGCTTAAATTCCACGTTCAAACTTGTTCAACAAAGCTTCATGATCATGAATCTAGCACTAGAAAAGGCTTGGATGTGAAGAATTTGGAAGAAATTTTGAGAGAAAAATTTTGGTGATTTTGGATCTAGATCTGAAAAATGGTAGTTAATGGCAAATGCAGTTATGATTATTCTTATATATGCCATGCTAATCATGTTTAAAACCTGTTAAAGCCAAAGCTAATTGAAATTAATCAAGTTTTAAGGTGTATGCACAAATTGGATTTTCACCCCCATGCATGAGGTAGCCACGTGAACAGTGCATTTTGCTGATCCAAAATCACTTAAAATGAGTTCATGCACCCCTTGGAATTGGTCTCGTATGCATATAATCATCCAAAATGATCTTATGGAATTTCCTTCAAAAATCTTCATGAATAAGCCAAAGGCCATGCAAATGAAATTCATGTCATGTAATGGTACATTTGGAAAGTGCATGTTATGATGAACAAAATGCAAAAAGAACCACTCATTTTGGAGCTTTGGTTGAAAAGTTATGGCCATTTGAAGTCCCATGCACACTTTGCCATGATTTGATCATATCTCCTTAACCATACATTAGAAATTCATGATCTTGGACTTTTTTGAAATGGGAGAGAAAGATCTACAACTTTCATGTTCAACAAAATTTCATTTGAAGCTTTCTTGATGATGTAATTTTGAGTTGAAGTTGGTCCAAAATCTTTCCATTTTTGGAAAGTTCAAATTATAGGTCACTTTCTATTTTGGGAAATTTTTGACCTGACTTCAAATTCTTCAATGTGAGTGTTTGAAATGTCAAATGAGACTTGTTTGAACATGAATGAAGTATTTCTAGTCACTTCCCACTTCAAAATCCACAATTGACTTTGCAGTTGACTTTCTAGGTCTTCAGATGACCTTGACAATGTTCTGATGAAATTCAAGCCTCTACCACTTGGGATTTTGCTTCAAAATGACATCATAGATCATATGAACTCTTGTGAATGATTGTGGGGCCCATATATCAAGAATGACCACCATCTATTGCTCAATGAATGACTTTGATGCCTTGACCTGTTATTGCGTCATCTGCAAGACAAAGGTTAGATGACATATTTTTGTACTTTTTGGTTAGTGATAAAAAGAAAAACAATGATATACAAATGCAAACATGCTTGGTGATCAAGGATCACTCTCAAAAAGATAACCCACCCACAGGGAAGGAAGCAAGGTGTCCAATGATCCTTGAGGCAATGTAATGATATGATATGATGCCATGAGGGATCTTAGGGACAAAATTGGGGTCTTACAGATGCCCCTATTTAAGGTCATTCTAGCCGGAGAAATGAAGGTTAAAATCTTCATCTCGACGCGGTAGAATGGGCTTAAATAACAGTAATGAGACAAATTTTGGTCCCTAAGAGACCTCATGATGCAGATGTATGCATGTAAAAGCAACAAACTTTGTGGGGAATACTGGTCCACAAAGAAAAGACGATCCATCGGAGTAATACGCCCACCAGGAACAGAGACTCTAACAGGACTATCATGGGGATAAGAAAAAGAAAGCAAGAGCAGAACACGACTTTGAATTAGGGTAAAACTGACGCGGCGCGAACAGAACACGACTTGACTAGAGACCTCACTGGTGAGTAAAGGACTCGAACTGGGGGAAAGAAAAAGAAATTTCCAAAGGGAAAAAACCCATTGGAAAGACTCAAGCTGACTCAAACTATCCACAAAGGATACTTCGGATGAAAATCCGAACTCGGATTGGGGAAAGATCCACACAGAACCTCCCTACCGGGGAAAACTGCATATATTGAGGAAAACGCCAATACAGCAAAAGGGCAAAATCACAACGGAAACTCCACTGGGGAATGTCTAACAAAGAGACTCTCCTGGAGAAAAAACTGCAAGATGAGGTGTTACCGGCTACTGGGTAACAAACTCAAAGAGACATGTGATCTAAACACCGGTTACTGGGTGAAAGAACAACAAGCTCAGGAAGAATGAATATCTAAGACCGGTATAAGGGTGAGAGATATCAATCAACCAAACATCTGAGAAAGACCTGAAAAAGGTACATCAACTCAGGAAAATCTGACTCCACAGGGGACCAAGGTCATAATAGGGAGCAGAAAGGAAGGAACACCAGGGATACCGGTTACTGGGTATATAATAGGTGACCGACCAAAGCGTGAATTGGTATATATGCCAAAACACTCATCATCCAAAAGGAGGGCTTGAAAAAGCAAATCGACTTATAGGATGGACATTCGACTCCGCAACGGGAAAACGAATCTTACTCAGCTGGGAAAAAAAACCCGAAGAGCACATGAGATATAATATCCATTACCGTCAGAACGTGGATAGTATACTCGCATGAGATATATTATCTATTACCGTCAGAACGTAGATAATATACTCACATGGAAGGAACACCAGGGTTCCGGTTACTGGGTATATAATAGGTGACCGACCAAAAAGAGAGACAATTGATACCAACATCAACAGGGTAAACGAAAGATAACTCACGGGGGATAAATTGCAAGCATCCGGCAATCATCCAGGAGAACAACAAATATTCGATTCCACAAAGGAATACGAATCTTACTCGACTGGGGAAACACAAAAGGCTTCGACTGAAGAGTGCATGAGATATATTATCCATTACCGTCAGAACGTGGATAACATACTCGCATGGAAGATTATCCACAACCGGTTACTGGGTTAATAAAGGATAAATCAACCGAAAAGAAAGGCATCGGGATACCAAACTAGGTATATAAAGATGACCGATCAAAGGGAGCAACAATCATTACCAACAAAAGGGTAAATGAAAGGGGACTCACTGGGGATGCATTGATAAACATCAATGATTCGGGGAACAAATCACTGGCAAACGGTGAAAGGACCCGCTGAGGATAAAATTGCTAGCATCCGACAATTACCCACAAGGAAAGATCTGTTGGGGATACAATTACTAGCATACGGCAATTACCCAGAAGAGAGGAAATATCAACATCGAATACTGGATGAAGATAACCACAAAGAGTAACCATCATCGGTTAGGATGAACAACAGGGTTAACTCTACAAAGGAGAGAAATTAGGATTTACAACTACCGAATACGGGGTAGAAGACCAAAACTCTGGCTGAGGATAAAATTGCTAGCATACGGCAATTATCCACAAGATAGCACAGACTCCGCTAGGGAGACAACAACAACATAGGATTTACAACTACCGACTACTGGGTTGCAGACCACAAAATCCACCATCAACCAGAATGAACCACAAAGGTTACCTCTGCTAGGGGATAAAAGTAGGATTTATAACTACCGAAATACATGGTAGAAAACCAACAACTCTCTGCGTGGGGAATGAAAGAATCACAAATCCGCACAGGGAAACAAAACAGGGTTTATAACAAACCACCAACTACTGAAGAGCAAGAAAAATAGGATTTACGACTACCGAATACTAGGTAGAAAACCAATCGACTCTTGCTGAGGAATAAAAGGTATATAACCACAAATTCCGCCAAGAGGGAAAAGGAGATATAGGACTTACAACTACCGGTTACTGGGTAGAGGCCCAAACGAATTTCGCTGGGGATAAGATGAACTATTGCCGGTTACTGGGCAATTCATTCATTTATTCCATAGGGAAGCACAAGAGACGGTTGAAAAAATGCCAATTCAGGATCAAACCAAAAAGGAAAACTGAATCAAGACTCGTCCTAATGAGGATATAACTCAATAGGAAGATCCATCCCAATATATGTGTTGGGAGGAAACGGAAAAAATCGTCATCCACGAAGATATATCTCAGTGGGGAATTGCAGAAGGATAGACAAACACTTTCTGCTTATGGGGCTGACTCTATATTGAGATTAGACACCCGACATCTGCTTGGGACGATCTACTGGAGAGATCCATATCACCATTAGCAGGAGACAACAAACAAAAGATATATGGCAAAAAAATGCAATCATGAATATCTGAATGTTGAAAGTATGCATGAATATGCGTGATTTATGTTTGATGAATGCTGACAAAACAAACATATCTAACACAAACATGCCCAGGAATCAAACGCCCGGTACTACACTTCCAGAGGAAAAATCCAAAGAAATCCAACTGGAAAGCCAATCTGCTGGAGATCTGAATGCTAAAAAGAAAAGATCTGCTGGAAAGCAAAAGATCAGAGATGTCCAAGAAATCACAAAATCTCTGAGTGATGGATCATCAACCAACCCAACTGGGGAACAGAAGTCCACAACAGGCAGAAATTGCCACAAAAGCAAATTTGTTGGGGAAATCCCGAGATTTCTGCAGGGGATCCTCAGTATCAATTGGGAAACAAGAGTTCACTGCACAAGCAAGAACTGCTGAAGAGAACAGAATACACAAGTAGAATCTAGCCGCACAAGCAACTCTACTGGGGATACTGTTAGCCACTCCATTGGGGATAACCCCACTGAGGGAAAATAGATCACACAAGTAGATTCTTCCACAAGCCACTCTACTGGGGATCAGAAGCATCAGGAAATCACCAAATCTATGGATGATAGATCACCAATCAACCCGACTAGGGAACAGAAGTTCACAACAGGCAGAAACTGCCACAAAAGCAACTTTGTTGAGAAGACCAACTCCGTTGGGGATACTGCAGGGAAATCACAAAACTTCTGCAGGGAAACATCACAGACACAACCCACCGTACCACAAATCTACTGGGGAATTATCTGAGGATGAGAAGGAGAACTGGTGATCAACCACCAAATGTTGAACCTTCTGAGAGGAAACCAACAACCGCTGAGGAGGAAATAATCACTGCTCTGCTGAAGGGATAAGAGGTGAAAACCTCAACAAGCACTCTGATGGGGAGATATAGCATAGATGAAGTATATCATGCCAACAACTCCGCTGGCGACTTTACTGAGGAAACAGACGAAGTACCGGGATGTCAATCCACCAACTACCGAATCTTCCAAAAGGAAAGCACCCACGCTGGGGAGAGAATATTGTTGGAGAGGGCTATGAAGTTCTCAACAAACACTCTGCTAAGGGAACAAAATCTCAACAGAAGCTCTGCTTAGGGAACAACCCTAACAACAATCTGGAGAAATAGGATACAACCATGCCCGGAATATGAACAAATGTGTTACCCTGTTGGAAATCATGCCACCCTTGGGAGAGCACTGAGAAATTCTTAAGTATCCTTTCATCATTATGAATGTTTATTTTGTTTAAAACAACAATTTAAAAATTTTTATTTGTTTAAACAATGACATTTTATCAATTAAAACATGCAAAACATTTGTTGAATTGAAACAAATAAGAATGCAAATAATTGGATAAAAGCTCAAATTGATTTGATGGAATGGTAGCCTGCAAATGGCAAGACTCCATAGGTCTGTACAAGTTTGAAATCAGTGATATATATTGGAAGAGGGCTACATTGAACATAATGATCCTTTCTCTACCAATTTGAATTTCGATGTAGTCGAAGCTTCAGTTGACGACGAATCGAGAATCTCTGACGAAAAGACAGCTGTGGAACAGAAAGTCTTGTCAGGATGCAGTTACTTGCCAAATCCCTAATTTTTGCCTAGATTGCCCCAGGGTGAGGTACTCAATCTAGCGGGATGCAAATATTCCTCTTTTTTCATGTATCTAAGTTTTGCCTGGATCACCCTTTCGGGTTTTCCACCGAGACGCTCATTTTTGCCTAAGCCGCCCTTTCGGGTTTTCAACTTAGCGAGCTATTCTGTTTTTCTTTTATACTTTTCTCTTCTTTTTTTTTTAGGCAAAGTATTTCTTGACTGCATCTGAATTCACAGGACGAGTGAAATCCTCCCCATCCATTGTTGCAAGCATCAAAGCACCGCCTGAAAAGGCTCTCTTAACAACATATGGACCCTCGTAGTTTGGAGTCCACTTGCCCCTGGAATCGGGCGCGAAAGACAAAACTTTCTTGAGCACAAGATGGCCTTCTCGGAATACACGAGGTTCGACCTTCTTATCAAATGCTTTCTTCATTCTCTGCTGATATAACTGACCATGGCACATGGCAGTCAATCGCTTCTCTTCAATCAAATTCAACTGGTCATAACAACTTTGAATCCATTCAGCATCAGTCAACTTGGCTTCCATCAAGACTCTCATTGATGGGATCTCCACCTCTACTGGGAGCACAGCCTCCATGCCGTAAACAAGAGAGAAAGGGGTTTCCCCTGTTGAAGTGCGGACATATGTACGATAACCATGCAAATCAAATGGCAGCATCTCATGCCAATCTTTGTACGTAACTGTCATCTTCTTGATAATCTTCTTGATATTCTTATTAGCAGCTTCAACAGCCCCATTCATCTTGGGTCTGTAAGGAGAGGAATTATGGTGTGCAATCTTGAACTCAGCGCACAACTCTTCCATCATCTTATTATTCAGATTAGATCCATTATCAGTAATGATCTTATCTGGCACACCATAACGGCAAATAAGTTGATTCTTGATAAACTTCACAACCACCTGCCTGGTCACATTCGCATACGAAGCGGCTTTAACCCATTTGGTGAAGTAATCAATTGCTACGAGAATAAACCTGTGTCCGTTGGACGCTTTCGGTTCAATCATGCCGATCATGTCGATTCCCCACATAGAGAAAGGCCATGGTGATGAAATCACATTCAGAAGTGTCGGAGGAATATGAATCTTATCCGCATAAATCTGACACTTGTGGCATTTCATCACATATTTGCAGCAGTCAGACTCTATTGTCAGCCAATAGTAGCCTGCTCTCAACATCTTTCTAGCCATGGCATGTCCATCGGAATGAGTACCAAATGAACCCTCATGGACCTCAGTCATCAACAGGTTTGCTTCGTGTCTATCCACGCATCTGAGCAAAACCATGTCAAAATTTCTCTTATACAGCACTTCACCACTGAGGTAGAAACTTCCCGACAACCTTCTCAAAGTTTTCCTGTCTTTCACAGATGCCCCAGGCGGGTAGACCTGGTTCTGGAGGAAATTCTTGATATCAAAATACCAAGGCTTGTCATCATTCACTTCTTCAACTGCAAACACGTGAGCTGGTCTATCCAAGCGCATCACGGTAATATTGGGGACTTCATTCCAATACCTCACCACAATCATCGAAGCAAGCGTAGCAAGCGCATCTGCCATCCGATTATCCTCTCGAGGAATATGATGAAAATCAACTTCAGTAAAGAATGTTGAAATCCTCCTCGCATAATCTCTATACGGAATGAGACCAGGCTGATTCGTCTCCCATTCACCCTTGATCTGATTGACAACCAGGGCCGAATCACCATACACATCAAGATGCTTGATTCTCAAATCAATACATTCTTCTAGTCCCATAATACAAGCTTCGTACTCAGCCATGTTATTCGTGCATTTGAAAGTTAGCCTAGCTGTAAAAGGAATATGTGTGCCATGAGGAGTAATGATTACTGCCCCAATTCCATTTCCATACTGATTTACAGCACCATCAAACACCATCGTCCATCTAGAACCAGGTTCCGGACCTTCATCAAGTGTAGGCTCATCACAATCTTTCATTTTCAAATACAGAATCTCCTCATCTGGGAAGTCATACTGAACAGACTGATGATCTTCAATCGGCTGGTGTGCTAAATGGTCAGCCAAGATACTACCTTTGATAGCTTTCTGAGCTCGATACTCGATATCATACTTAGACAACAACATCTGCCAACGGGCAATCCTCCCAGTTAAAGCAGGCTTCTCGAAGATATACTTGATCGGATCCATTCGGGATATCAACCAAGTTGTATGATTTATCATGTACTGGCGTAAGCGCTTAGCAGCCCAAGCCAAAGCACAGCACGTCTTCTCAAGCATAGAGTATCGAGACTCACAATCATTAAACTTCTTACTGAGGTAGTAGATAGCAGATTCTTTTTTCCCTGACTCATCTTGTTGACCGAGGACACAACCCATGGAGTCTTCAAGACCAGTTAGATACATAATCAGAGGTTTTCCTTCTACAGGCGGAGACAAGATCGGAGGTTCAGACAAATACTCTTTGATACTGTCGAAAGCTTTCTGGCAATCCTCGGTCCAATCAAGAGACTGATCTTTCCGGAGGAGCTTGAATATCGGCGCACATGTGGCAGTCATGTGGGATATAAATCTGGAAATATAATTCAAGCGGCCAAGAAAACCTCGGACTTGCTTTTCAGTTTTGGGCGCAGGCATCTCTTGTATTGCTTTGACCTTTGCAGGATCAACCTCAATACCTCTCTTGCTGACAACAAAGCCCAACAACTTGCCGGAACGGACTCCAAATGTACATTTGTTCGGATTCAGACGAAGCTTATACTTCCTCAAACGCTGAAACAACTTCAACAAATGCTCAACATGTTCAACTTCCGTTCGGGACTTAGCAATCATATCATCAACATAGACCTCTATCTCCTTGTGCATCATATCATGAAACAAGGTAGTCATAGCACGTTGATACGTGGCTCCGGCGTTCTTCAAACCGAAGGACATCACTCGATAACCGAATGTTCCCCAAGGTGTGATGAATGTTGTCTTCTCCATATCCTCGGGTGCCATCTTGATTTGATTATATCCGAAAAATCCGTCCATAAAGGAAAAGACTTTGAATTTAGCTGTATTGTCTACCAACATATCAATGTGTGGTAGAGGGAAATCATCTTTCGGACTAGCTTTATTCAAATCTCTGTAATCAACACACATACGGACTTTTCCGTCTTTCTTAGGCACAAGCACAGTATTGGCCTCCCATAGAGGATATGTAGAAGTCACCAGAAACCCCGCATCAATTTGCTTCTAAACTTCCTCTTTGATCTTCACTGCCATATCTGGATGAGTTCTTCTGAGCTTCTGCTTCACAGGCACGCACTCAGGCTTCAAAGGCAGGAAATGTTGCACAATATCTGTATCTAGACCTGGCATGTCTTCATACGACCAAGCAAAGATATCGGAATATTCTCGTAGCAAACTAATCAACCCCTTCTTGACAGACTCTTCAAGAAGTGCCCCAATCTTCACCATACGAACACAATCTTCAGACCCCAAGTTGACTGTTTCCAGATCTTCAAGATGCGGCTGAATGATCTTCTTCTCGTGCTCAAGGAGACGGGTAATCTCGCCAGGAATCTCTTCAACATCCTCTTCCTCTGCCTCGAATACAGGGAATTCAAAATTGGGAGATGGCGTTGGATCATTATGTTCAATGGGTTTTAGAATCAACCTGCATAATGATTTTAGATAATAAAAACTTTACAATTTAAACAAGAAAATCATTATGCAGATGAAAAAGATTGCTTTTATTCTTGTTTTTTAGGGTTTTTTGTGATCACCAATTTCATGCAAAAGCAAAAAGTGAAAACAAATGGAAAAACAAATGTTTAACAATGCATTAATTGAATGAAATATCATTGTATAAATGCTGCCAACAATGTCATAACTTCTCCTTTTGGCATGGGAGAAGGGTTTTGAAACAAAGTGAACAAATTACGCTGACTTATGAATGATCGTAGGAACATCCACAGCGACCCAATTATGGCAGATACCACCAGGGATGACAAAGTTGCTCAAATCCTCTGCATCCTCTTCCAGAATAGCAGCAGCTTCCTCCGCTTGATCAGCATGGATGAAACCTCCACTCTTGAACAACCCTTTCTCATTAAAGACCCCAGAAGAATAGCCAATGCCAGCCCGGGACTTGTTATCTTCAAGCTCAATCATCTTCCCTAAACCAGCAACTGCACCACATTCAATGGCCAGTTTCGCATCACGATAGGAAGCAAATGAAGGAGACTTCTTCTCAATCGGCTCAACAATAGACAAAGCTTGGAAAGGAGTTCCAACTTCATCCTCAGCATCAATATATGACAAAGAAGATAAGTGGCTAACCAGGAGAGCCTTTTCTCCCCCTACCACGACCAGTTTCTTATTCTTGACGAATTTCAGCTTCTGGTGTAGGGTGGATGTCACGGCGCCAGCCTCGTGAATCCATGGTCTACCAAGGAGACAACTATAAGATGGGTGGATATCCATAACCTGAAAGCTAACTTGGAAATCACTTGGTCCAATCTTGATTGGGAGATTAACTTCCCCAATCACAGTCTTACGCGACCCATCGAAAGCTTTCACAACAACACCACTCTGCCTCATGGGAGGCCCCTGATATGACAATCTCGAAAGAGTAGTCTTCGGCAATACATTTAGAGATGACCCAGTGTCCACTAGCACGTTGGACATGGCATCAGTCTTGTAATTCATAGAAATATGTAAAGCCATGTTGTGGTCTCTTCCCTCCTCAGGGAGATCAGCGTCACAGAAACTCAAAGTGTTGCAAGCGGTGATGTTTGCAACTATACTGTCAAACTGTTCAATTGTGACGTCATGATCAACATAAGCCAGGTCCAACACTTTCTGCAGAGCCTCCCTATGGGGTTCTAAATTCAGAAGCAAAGATAGCACGGAGATCTTGGACGGCGTTTATAGAAGCTGGTCTACAACGTTGTACTCACTCTTCTTGATGAGCCTCAGCATCTCATCACAGTCTTCATTCACAATGCCACTCGGGCCAACAGAAGAAGCAGGAGTCTTTTGTACAAAGGAGGGTTTGGCAACAGGTGCCGGATTCGGAACATTCACCGCAGTTCCAACCGGACGCTCAGCAGAATTAGAAACATCAACCCTAGCCTGAGGCTTTGGGGGTGTAGAAAATACACGACCACTCCGGGTCAACCCGCTCACATCAGCAATATTTACCACAGAAGTTGAAGGCAACGACACTTCTTTCCCATCTTCAACAGCAACTGGATTATAGCGGAAGGGAATCGCTTTCTCAGAAGAATAAGGCACAGGGCCTGCAGGCTTGATCACCAAAGAAGGAGAGACCTTCGGCTTGCTACCATCATAACGGATGACAACAGGCTCAGGAATCTTGAACACATGAGAAATCACATTTACTTCTGGTTCATCTTCATCAACATTTCTGTTCTGCAGAATCTCAATAGTCCCCTCATCCAACAGCTCTTGAAGCTCTCTACGCACTTGGCGGCAACCCAATCTATTGACGGAGCAGATACAACATTTGTCATGGTCGTGTTCCATATGACTGTAATCACACAGCAGACGGTGCAACTCGACCAATGACTGTCGAATATGGCTTACATATTTGACTTTGTATTTGCCAGGGCAACCCTGGACCATGTTAACCGACTTCCCATGCTCGGGCAATGGGTTCTTAGTAACATTGGGGCCTGAGTCCTCTAAGCTCAGAATGCCGCATCTCATAAGGTCTTGAACCTTAGTCTTCAACGGATAGCAGTTTTCTATATTATGACCGGGAGCACCGGAATGATAAACACAATGCTGGTCGGGCTTGTACCACCACTGAGGGTTAGCAGGTACAGCCGGAGGATCCCTCGGGGTAATCAGTTTCCGCTCTATTAAAGAGGGATATAACTCAGCATATGACATAGGAATAGGATCGAAAGTGATCTTCTTCCTATCATAATTCAAATTAGCCTGATTACTGTTGCCACGAGGCTGGTAAGCCTGTTGCTATGGGCGATGTTGCTGTTGATACTGAGGTTGTTGCTGATTATGCTGATTGTTGTCTCTGAAGACAGGTGCTATATGAGCCACCTGATGCTGACTGCTGGCATGACGCACAGGCTTCCTCTTGGCAGAGGGTCTTCTGGGTTTAGCATGGGATTGCACAGCATGTGCCTCCCCATCTTTCTTCTTAAACGCCCCATATCGTTTAGAAGAGCCTTCATCCTTAGATAAACGTCCTTCCCGGACACCTTCCTCCAATCGCATCCCCATGTTCACCATCTCGGTGAAATCAGAGGGAGCACTAGCAACTATCCACTCATAATAAAATGAACTAAGAGTCTTCAAAAAGATCTTAGTCATCTCCTTCTCTTCCAGCGGAGGAGTAATCTGAGCTGCCAGCTCTCGCCACCTCTGGGCGTACTCTTTAAATGTCTCTTTGTCCTTCTGGGACATAGCTCTGAGTTGATCACGGTCAGGAGCCATATCAACATTGTATTTATATTGCTTGACGAAGGCTTCGCCAAGATCGTTGAAGGAACGGATGTTTGCACTATCAAGGCTCATATACCACCGAAGAGCAGCACCAGACAAACTATCTTGAAAGTAATGAATCAGCAACTGATCATTATCGGTCTGAGTAAACATTTTCCTGGCATACATAACCAGGTGACTGAGCGGGCAGGTGTTCCCCTTATACTTCTCAAAGTCAGGGACTTTGAATTTAACGGGTATCTTCACACCGGGAACTAAGCATAATTCAGCAGCAGATTTGCCGAACAAATCTTTCCCTCTAAGGGTCTTCAATTCCTTGCGGAGCTCAAGAAATTGGTCGTTCATAGCTTCCATCTTTTCATTAACATCTGGGCCCTCAGACGACTCAGAATGATAGATGGTGTCGTCTACCCTAGGAGTGGTATGCACGACAGGAGGAGGCATTGCAAGGACCGGGCTAGATGCCGGCATAGAGGCAAATGTAGGAGCTGGAATATCTGGCATGAAACCAAGAGGCATACCCCACGGAAACCCGACTGGCATGGCTGGCATGAAATGAGCGTTGGCAGCTGGCACAGTTGACGCAACTACTTCAGATATAACAGTCCTCTGGGGAGGAGTTGCAGGAGGTGGAGACGGTTTATTCTGTGAAGCCAAGAATTGCTCCATCAGAGCGCTCAGTCTGGCGACCTCTTCCTTCAACTCTCGATTCTCTTGTTCTAACTGATCCATCACTCTTGCAGAATTGGCTCGGGTGTAGTACCGATGAGTCAGCTTGTCTTCAAAATAAATGAAGAGCACAGAGTTAGGCCACAGACAAGAAGACCAGAACAACACCTGCTTATGCGAAATGATGCATGCGATGCTTGTGCACATGCTTTATTTTTTATTTCAAGGAACTTTTAGGGTATGATTTGCAAATTTTTGAAATTTAAAGCATTTAATCACATATGAAAAAAAATATCTCATCAAATATATATATTTGAGACAAAGAAGTACAACATTGTTGATTATATTACAAGGGAAAAGAAAAATAAACATCCTATGGATCCCTTGAAGCTCGAGATGCTGGAAGACGAGATACACAAAGCCTCTTGATCTCTCTCTCATATGCTGCTTCCATATCCGCTTTCTCTTTAGCAAGTCGATCATACTTCCTCTTCCAGAACTTGGAAGACTGAGGAAGCAGAGAAGTCCAGGTATCATTCGGATCATCTATCACCTGGTGCTCGAGGAATTCTATCAAAGCATCTTTCTCCTTAATCTGCTGAAGCAATTCTTCTCTTTCACGGATCCAGGCACGTGAAAGATCTTCTTCTCTCAACTCCTCTATGCCTTGGTTAGGGAGGGTTGAAGGCCCAGCCACAACCAACGGTGTAGGTCTCGGATAATCATAAGGCATAAGATACTCAAAAGCTCTCTGTCTGACCCAAGAAGTATACGGCTCCAAAGCAATGCAGTTCTTCGGACCCAACTCATTTCTACCCTTCTTGTGAATCTTGCGTCAAGCGCGGACCATCCTGACTTTCAGGCCTTGAGGATCTTTACCCTCCTGAAAAAAAACACCTTCTAACAGAATGTTATGAGGTTTATCCTTTAGGGGGAACCCAAGCTGACGGCGTGCTAAGATAGGGTTGTAGCTGATCCCACCACATGTACCAAGAAGAGGCACATTAGGGAATTCACCACAATAATTAATGATCTGAACTGTATCATACACGCGATCATACCAAGAGATATCATCATTAGTGAGAGACATAAGTCTCGTAGACCACCGTAGACATCCCTTGTTCTCCTTGAAAGCGACCGTCTGCGGTAAGTGAGAAATAAACCACTTATACAACAGAGGCAAACAGCACACAATAACTCCTCCACCCTTTACATTCCTCAGATGCAAAGAGAAATAGGCATCACCCAACAGAGTAGGAACGGGATTAAGAACAGAAAAGATCCTAATGGCGTTCACATCCACAAATTTGTCGATGTTGGGGAACAATACCAAACCATAGATGAGCAGCACAAATAAAGCCTCAAAGGCATCCTCACTCATGGCCTTCCCATAAACAGTAGCTTGAGCGATGAGGAAATCAGAAGGAAGACCCTGAATTCCACCTTTGGTGGTCATATGCGCTTCAATCAGGGATTCATCTATGTGCAACAAGTCTACGATCTCTCGAGAAGTCGGAATACTCTCTAAGCCACTGAAAGGCACCTGATCCAGAATTGGAATACCCACAAGATGAGCATACTCCTCGAGCGTAGGCAACAACTGAAAGTCCGGAAAGGAGAAGCAGTGGTACAGAGGATCATAGAACTGCACCAAAGTACTCATCAACCCTTCATCAACCTGAGTAGTCAACAGAGGCAGAAGCTTCCCATAACGAGCTTTGAAACCCAAGGGATCTAATACATAAGATGTCAGATTCCTTAACTCTTTCACATCGGGCTGTCAAAAGCTGTACTTCTTTGTATGCCTTTTTGGTCTTTCCATGTCTGAAAATTTTGCAAATAAACCCTTTAAGTTCCTTGAAAGTTTTCTGATTTTTCTGATGACATGAATGCAGATGAATGCATGAATGTATGAATGCAACAATCACACTCAAGGATCAAGCAAGTCACACCAGACAAAGGTCATGGGAAAGCTCATAGCATCCTTAATATCAATCATCCATTTTGGTGGATTATGGTTTTCACCTTATCGACACCCAAGTTCCATTGATATTAACGATACATGAACCGACTCAATCATCCTTAATATCAATCATCCATTTTGGTGGATTATGGTTTACACCTTATCAACACCCAAGTTCCATTGATATTAACGATGGGTGAACGGATCAACCATGAATCACGGGTTTTTTGAGAGTCACGAGCATGGAGTCTCGGTTAAGAACCACCCAAAGGGAGTGTACTAGGGTTTAAACCTGCCGAACATGTTCTACAAGAGGTTCCCATAGTCATCATCCCATATTTCGAATATTATCGGAGGAACGAATACTCGTATTCCAAAAATATTCTCAAGAGAGACTCTTATGAGTGTAGTATCGCGTAACAATCGCATCAGATCTTACATCTGAACGACCTCCGCACTACGTCCTAAAAATAAGCCAAGATGGGCTGGGTAAACTAAGGTCCTTGGCTTCTAAGGCACATGATTGAAAGAATAATGCCTAACCACAAATAACTTGTGTGACATTTTTAATCCAACATGACCTCCACCAAGTGAATGGACTCGCAAGTCAACTTGTTAAGGAATACTCCACACAAGTCGACGAGACTACGCCATTCTCCTATCCTATGGTGCACTCGAGTTCGGGTATAGAACTCATTTCACAGAGATCACCAAGCAAACAGCAATTGTATATCAAGTAATTCAATCATTACAATCAATACAGTTATCCCAAATTGTACAAAAATATGTCATATAACAAATAAACAATATCATACAACAAGGGTGAAAAGTAGGCAAAACCACCAAGGAGAGACTCCCCAACAGAGTCGCCACTTTTCTGTAGCGGTGTATTCGTCACTTTATGATTTATTGATTAAATCAAAAGCAAAGCATACAAAGAATCGAGTCGCCACCGCACTTTTATTTATCCAAAGGAATGGCTAAAAAGCGAACAAAAGCCTAAGAAGTTTTACACATAGAAAACTAATGAAAAGATCAGAGATCTGGGTAAGGGGTTAATTACGCAATGGGAAGGTGTTAGGCACCCAAAACGTCCTAGGTACTCCTAGGGAGCCCTTTTCACAACTTGTTGTACGAAATGTTATTTGTTTATGAAATATTTATTATGCAAACATGGATTGAAGGGATGAGAAAAGAATGTACAAGTTAATATTTGTGTGTTTGAACGGATGAACCCGTTGCCTACGTACCTTTCCATGGAAGGTAAGGATCAAAACGCCGTAGTTCGGCTAAAAGATTTCCAAAAAGTAAGTGAATTGATTTTAAAACAAAAGCCCTAAGGTCTTTCGTTATCCACGGGAGAAAACTCAACCTATACAAACAACAAGTCCACCATGTGAGAAAAGCTTCAACTTGCTAGTGAGGGGTTAACCCTATAATAAGCAAGGAAGTCTTACAATTCAATCACCAAGGACAAAAGGTGAGATTAACATCAACCAACTAGGATAAATCAAACCTATGGCTAATGTATGAAAACTTATCAAGAATGGACAAAGCCACAAAACAATTGAGTGAGTGAAATTAACCAATTAGGATTATTCACAAAAGTGGTCAAGATATGATTAGAATTCAATTCAAAAGAAGTAATATGAAAATGAAGTTTGAAAATCAAAGGCCTAAAGCCTAGGTTTCTAGTTTGAAAACAAATGAAAATGTTTGCACAATAGCTTTTCTTGTTTTGGGTTAACATGCACATGGAGGTTTAAAGAAACAAAAAAGTGGGAGGGTGAGGAAGTAAAACTTCTTAGATGTTCACCTCTTGAGATCATATGTAGATGATTCAAGTGATTCCTTTGGAATAGACAACAATGCAAATAACAGATAAACAATGTATCAGGCAAAGCCAACAAAGATGGATACCGGATGCCAAACAATGGACTTATTCCAATCTCCTAAAACAAAATGGGGATACTAGATGCCAATCAATGGACTTATACCAATCTCCTAAAACAAAAATGGATACCGGATGCCAATCAATGGACTTACACCAATCTCCCAAAACAAAAAGAAACATGGATACCAGATGCCAATCAATGGACTTATACTAGTCTCCAGGGAATGATCATAGGAAACAACTGCCAATAGATGGACTTACAATTGACTCCTCACAAGAAACAAACAACAAATGCAATAAGCAAGAGAAAACAAGTTGCCAATAAATGGTCTTACACTCAACTCCAAGGAATGGAATGCCAATGAATGGTCTTAGTTCCAAATCCCACCAGATCATAGGAAACAACTGTCAATAGCTAGACTTACAATTGACTCCTCAATGGACAAAACAAAATGTCACAAAGATATGAACAATGATTATGAAATGATATACAAGTAATGAAGGTAAATGCACAAAGGCACACATAAGCAATGATGCACAGATGAATCAAGTAAGCAGACAAACAAGTCAATTAGCACACACTATATACAATCAATTAGGCTCCAGCAAGGTTAGGCTTTACAGCCAACTGGAATGGGGTATTTTGTGTTCTTAACCCTAACATTGAGAGTTAGGGTGAAGCAGATGAAATGGAGACGAGGGGTGTGCCTCATAGCTCTTATCCCTGGTCAGGGAGAGCTTTAAACAATGGAAAGTGTGGGAGTTCAGAAAGTTGGAACTCTTCTCCACAAATGGTTGACTCTATAAGATCTTGGGTTATTATTCACAATGCATCAACACATTGTGTGAGCAAAGTGAATGACACACTGAGTAGCAGGAGATGGATTACACATCTCTTTTATCTGCCAATTGCCTCATAAGAGGACTTTTCCTGCTTGGCACAAAGTTAAACAAGCACAAACATTGCCTCTTAAGGAGGACTTCAGACAGGTGCCTACCAATAACAGTAGGTCTTCCAGACTACATGAAGATTAGAGATTATACCTAAGTGGTTAAGCAACCAAGCAAAAGCAAAGTTCAAATGAACTTAAAGCAACTTAGGTACCTGTGGAAACAACTAAACAAATCAGTACAATACTCAAACAATCAGACAACAGTCAATAAGCAACAGACAATTCCCAATGTACAAAATGTGTAAGCCAAAAGGCAAACTCAAATGAGTTAACATCAACGTACAAAACACACAAGTGTTAGTAATCAAAAGAAAACATCAATACTCAAATGATGAAGCATCATCAATTATGGAACTTGGATGCTCAACCTGAAATCAAAGCTCACATGTAAGCCACAAACCACTAGGTCAAAGCCTAGGGTCAAAGATAGAGAAAAAATTTAAAACAGAAGCTGGAATTTAACACAAAGCAACTTCAAACACATATTGACACATTCCAAAAGGTCTCACATCAAAATCAATCACCAAATGCATTTCATGATCAAAAGAAGTTCAAGGCAATTTCAAAGCTCATATGTGATCAACATGAATGAAAAATTCAAATCAAAACAGAAATGATTCAAATAAATCTAGAAAAACTTATGCATAATCAAGACATCTAACATGATCAACATACAAAAATATCAGAAGCATTGGAGATCATTTGGCATAGAAATCACATGGTACAAGTTGAACATCAAAAGGTGTGACACAAATTGTCACACCAAGTTATCACAAGCATAAAACAGCAATGGAGCATAGGAAAAATACCAAACCAAAACCAAAATGTCAAGCAATGTGTCTAGTTTCATCATGCAAAATTTCAAAGCCATTGGATAAGAAACAAGCATTTCACAAAGAGATAAGCAAGGCAAGGTCAAAATAAGACATATGATCAATCATTCTAGCACAAAATAATATCCATCCAAGCACAACTTTGGAAATTATGATGATAGAAAAGTAGAAAAACCAAGGAGCATTGTGCAAAAAATTGGAGTGAAATTGATGCATTTTTCTATTTTATATAATTTTTGGAAGTTTGAGAAAAAAGTAAAAATGAAATGGACATTAAAATGTGAAATAAAAAGGAAATCGAATAAATATTTAAAAACAGAAATTGGCGCCTTCAGACTAAACGAAACGCGGCGTTTCATTTAATTACGTGGAGGTCAGCGCTCGGTCAACAATCGTGAGCCAATCAAAACGCTAGCATGGCGCATACGTGGACGAATCAGAAACGAGCCCTAGGCTAACACATGCAACTCCAGAAATTTGTTTCCAAAAGATCAAAACCGTGGCCTATGGCAAGATCTTCATCTTCTTCCTCGCGAAGAAGATGAACAGTAGCATGTTCATACATTTTCCAGAAAATGTTCCAGAGTTCAAAACTAATTACATCATTCTAAAGCATTCTTCATGGAGATAAAGGATCAAGAAATAATTAAACATGAATCATCATACACAAATAGAATCGAGTAAATGAAAGTTCATACACAAAACTTGAATCAACCCTAACTCAGTCAATATTGCATGAAATCACACGATTCAAAGCTCAGAATCATCAGCATGCTTAGATCTACAATAATATGGCCATGGATTTCAAAATTAAGAGATAAGAATTATGACCTCTTGAAGTGCATATTCGGATTTGGCTTGTTTCAAGGCTTGTGATAGCTCCAATGTTCCTCTATGATGCTTAGTGAGATGATTAATGGAGAGAATGAAGTTCAAACACACTTGAATTCAGCGGATTTTAAAATCACCATGGATGCTTCAAGCTTCGAGTATGCTTCAATATGGCACCAATTGCTTCAATTCCACGTTCAAACTTGTTCAACAAAGCTTCATGATCATGAATCTAGCACTAGAAAAGGCTTGGATGTGAAGAATTTGGAAGAAATTTTGAGAGAAAATTTTTGATGATTTTGGATCTAGATCTGAAAAATGGTAGTTAATGGCAAATGCAGTTATGATTATTCTTATATATGCCATGCTAATCATGTTTAAAACCTGTTTAAGCCAAAGCTAATTGAAATTAATCAAGTTTTAAGGTGTATGCACAAATTGGATTTTCACCCCCATGCATGAGGTAGCCACGTGAACAGTGCATTTTGCTGATCCAAAATCACTTAAAATGAGTTCATGCACCCCTTGGAATTGGTCTCGTATGCATATAATCATCCAAAATGATCTTATGGAATTTCCTTCAAAAATCTTCATGAATAAGCCAAAGGCCATGCAAATGAAATTCATGTCATGTAATGGTACATTTGGAAAGTGCATGTTATGATGAACAAAATGCAAAAAGAACCACTCATTTTGGAGCTTTGGTTGAAAAGTTATGGCCATTTGAAGTCCCATGCACACTTTGCCATGATTTGATCATATCTCCTCAACCACACATTAGAAATTCGTGATCTTGGACCTTTTGGAAATGGGAGAGAAAGATATACAACTTTCATGTTCAATAAAATTTCATTTGAAGCTTTCTTGATGATGTAATTTTGAGTTGAAGTTGGTCCAAAATCTTTCCATTTTTGGAAAGTTCAAATTATAGGTCACTTTCTATTTTGGGAAATTTTTTACCTGACTTCAAATTCTTCAATGTGAGTGTTTAAAATGTCAAATGAGACTTGTTTGAACATGAATGAAGTATTTCTAGTCACTTCCCACTTCCAAATCCACAGTTGACTTTGCAATTGACTTTCTAGGTCTTCATATGACCTTGACAATGTTCTGATGAAATTCAAGCCTCTACCACTTGGGATTTTGCTTTAAAATGACATCATAGCTCATATGAACTCTTGTGAATGATTGTGGGCCCATATCTCAAGAATGACCACCATCTATTGCTCAATGAATGACTTTGATGCCTTGACCTGTTATTGCTTCATCTGCAAGACAAAGGTTAGATGACATATTTTTGTACTTTTTGGTTAGTGATAAAAAGAAAAACAATGATATACAAATGCAAACATGCTTGGTGATCAAGGATCACTCTCAAAAAGATAACCCACCCACAGGGAAGGAAGCAAGGTGTCCAATGATCCTTGAGGCAATGTAATGATATGATATGATGCCATGAGGGATCTTAGGGACAAAATTGGGGTCTTACATTAGTCAAGATGTTTCTAACCTCCCTTACGAGGGGAACTACAATTACTCTGATTCCATCTCCGTCAGGATATGTAGGCACAAGATGCGACGTCTTGCCGAGTAAACTTAGGACTAACCCTTAGGTCTCTTTTAGGTCACTCTATCCTTTAGCTTAATACATATTCCAAACAGATAATAAAAATAAAAAGACATACAATAAACAAAAGGTTCCTGTAGAGTACTACAGAAGTTTAGGGTGCTAGTATCTTCCCTAAGCTTAACCAACCCCTTACCTAGGTATCTCCCCGCATTGTGCTTACGATGCAAGAATAGGTTTTTCCTCTTTTGACCTTTTCCTTAGGATAAATCAAAGAGCGGTTGTGAATTAAGAATTGTTATTCAAGCTAATTAATAGTTTGATATCCTATTTCCACCGCAACAAAAAATGGCGACTTCACTGGGTATAAACATAATTAAGGGTTGCCCCTATTTTGTTTATTGTATGATATTTTATACTATTAATTGTCTGTATCTATTATTTATTATGGGGGGTATCTTTGTTGTGAGATAAGTCCTACACCCGGACTTGAGTGAACTTATTATAGGAGGTGATAAATTCAACGAAGCTTATAGGGAGTTGAATCCCGACCAAGCCGACTTGAGAATCACCGCTCAATTGAGGCCCTTTTGAAAGGTAGTTCTGTTGAACGAGTAATCGTGAAGACACTTACTATCTTCGATGGGAGCCTATGACACTGGGGACCGTAGTTACCTTAACACCACCTTGTCCTTATCTAGGACGTAGTGCGGGGACTATCAGGGAGTAATCCCAAAATAGTTGTTATGCGATACCACACTCAAAAGAGGTTCTCTTGAGAATATTTTTAACCACCGAGTCAATTGGGAAATTGATAATATCCGAAAGATGGACTGATGACTTTGGGAACCGATTTAGAACCCTTGTTCTGCAGGTACAATTAACCCTATAGTACATACCTCTGTGGGATGGGTAGACCTTGACTTCCGCTCATATACCTTTAACCTAGGACTTTGTGTGTTTATGTGCATTACATCCATAAAACATCATATCGCATCACATCTCATGGAATTCAAACTTTATTTATGAACATCACAGGCTACCATGGATTACAATAAGAGAAACACCTTGAAATATTCTTTTAAGAATTTTAAGTTGGATGACCTAAGGAAGCTAGGAGCCTTGGTTGAAGATCAAGAGAGGTTCAAGGACAAATACGGAAGGCTTTTATCCTTATTGAGAATCCAAGTGAAGGATGGGCTTCTTTCTACGTTACTACAGTTCTATGATCCGGATTACCATTGTTTCACGTTCCCAGATTATCAGCTATTACCTACCTTAGAAGAGTACTCTCAGTTGGTGGGGTTACCTATTTTGGATAAGTCTCCGTTCCCTTTCTTAGAGAAGGACCCTAAAGAGGAAGACATTGCTAAAGCCATATGCTTAAAGGTGTCCGACATCAAAGGCAATATGATCGCCAAAGGCGGAACTGTAGGGTTACCTACGCATTTCTTAATCAAGAAAGCCCAATATTATGCCGATCATTTAAGCATGCCTACCTTTGAGACAATCCTTGCTTTGCTTATTTATGGAATGCTACTCTTCCTAAGTTTTGAAGGATTCGTTGACATTAACGCCATCAAAATATTCATGAAGAATAATCTAGTACCAACGTTATTGGGTAACACTTATCATTCCATACATCTCCGGAATTTTCATGGTGGAGGAATGATCACCTGTTGTGTGCCTTTATTATACAAGTGGTTTATTTCGCACTTGCCCAAGTCTTTTTTGAGTCTTGACAAGGGATTTTGGTCACCAAGGGTCATGGCACTGACACACTCGGACATCGTTTGGTATAATCGTGTGTATGATGGAATACTAATTATTGACAGCTGTGGAGACTTTGCCAATGTACCTTTACTTGGTTTTAATGGAGGAATCAGCTACAATCCAGTCCTAGCTCGCCGACAGTTAGGGTATCCCTTGAAAGAACCGCCTAAAAGTGTTCATGTGGAGAAAATCTTCTTTAAGGGTGACAAAGAACTTCAAGATCAGATTGTATTTGCTTGGCGTCATTTGCACAAGAAGGGCAAAGAAAGTCTAGGAAAGCCAAATTGTGTGTCTATGGAACCTTATCTTCGTTGGGTCCGGGAAAGAGCCATCAAGCTGAAGATGCCTTATCCTCGCCAAGATCCTTTACCTCCGAGAAGAGAACTTGTTTTAGTATTCATGTCCGAAGCTGAAAAGTTGGAGATCGCTTTGAAGAGAGCACAACATGAGGCAGAAACGTGGAAAGATAAATATCAGGTTCTCGTCAGTGAGAATGAAGAGCTACAAAGGCAGCTGCAGGTGAAGAATGAAGAAGTGCTTTCCTACAAAAAGAGCAAAATCTACGAGGATTTATTTTTCTCCGACTCTCCGCCTACTCGTTGAAGTCGTGGACTATGCTTCCTTAGGGCTTTCGTAGCTTTTATTTAGCTATTTTCTTGTTAAGATTTTTTAAGAATATTTATTTGTAATCCATTTTTAAATCAATAAATAAAATCCCAGTGGTATTCCGCGATATTCGTAAATGCTTGAATTCCATGAAATCTTTCATTCGCATTTTGCATCACATTTTGCATTTCATGTGTCTCCCGGTTGTCTCGTACTCGGTTCTCTCATCAATAGTTTCGTCACCCTGAATCGATACAACACTAGAGCTCAAGCTCGAAGAAGGATGGAAGAGCACGCTCAAGAGATGGATCACGTTAACAACGAGCTAGCAGACCTTCGAGGGAATGTAGGAACAATTATGGAATTACTCCAGGTTATCAATGCAAAGATGGATACTCAGCCTACTGTGGTTTCTGAGATCAACACTACCGCTGCCGTAGATCCTCTGGTTGTTTCAGTTGAGAACCGGTTTCCTTATGGTCTTTCGTAGAGTTTCATACATCCGCCTGTTGTTACGTCAGTTCAACAAACTATGCCGGTTGCACAAAGTGGTCAACAAGCCATGCCCGTTATATAGAACGTTCAACAGACTATGCCTTTGGTTCCCGAGCCTCCAAAGGCGACCCCTACCTTCACACAAGCTAATGTCCATACTTGTGTGCAGCCTTATCTTAATGAGCCTGTTTATGAAATTCAGGATGATAATGATGAAGGGTACCAGCCGCGTGATAGGCTCCGTGAGGAGGTTGTTACTATTGATAAAAGATTAAGAAAGATGGAAGGAGACCAGGTCTTTGGTGCTGCTGCTAGAGACATCTGTTTGGATTCCGGTTTAGTTATTCCGCCAAAGTTCAAGACTCCGAACTTTGACTGCTATGAAGGGACTACATGACCGAAAAGCCATTTGATAATGTACTACCGTAGGATGGCTGCCCACGTGGAAAATGACAAGTTGATGATCCACTGTTTTCAAGACAGTCTGAAAGGTGCCTCGTCAAAGTGGTATTTAACATTGGGCCAATCTAGCATCAAGTCTTTTCAAGATTTGTCTGATGCTTTCATTAAGCACTATAAGTACAACATGGACTTGGCTCCTGACAGGAGACAACTTTTGAGTATGATGCAGAAAAATTCTGAAACCTTTAAGGAATACGCCCAACGATGGAGGGAAATTGCTTCCCAGGTTGAACCTCCATTGACTGATAATGAATTAGCTGATTGGTTTGTTGACACCGTTCGTCCTGAGCTCTATGAAAGGATGGTGGGTAGTGTAACCACGAATTTCGCTGATATTGTTGTTGTTGGAGTAAAGGTTGAATTAGCTATGAAGAGTGGAAGGATGTCCAGTGGTTCTAGCAGTATGAGTTCGAAGGACCAAGCTAAGAAGACTACCGTCAATCCTTAGAGAAAGAAGGAAGGAGAGACTCCTGTTGTGTCTTCAGATAGGAGAAGGAATAGGCAGTATCAATATTCGTCACAGTATGCCCAACCACAGGGATACCCGGTTCAGTACGCACCACCGCCATACGTGGCTGCTGTTGCACCATCTTTTAACCAACAAGCTCCACAAGCGCCCGTTTATCAGCCCATGCCACAGGTTCCTGGTTATCCGCCTCCGGTTTATCCTCCTCCGAATTATCAACAAGCATCCAACGCTCAGGCGAGTCAACAACCAAGGAACCAGGCACCTCGCCAGAATGCTCCAAGGAGACTATACAAGAGTTGTCCACCGATTCCGATGACGTTCACCGAGTTGTATCCTTACTTAGTCCAACGCGGTTTGGTCACTACTCGAGCTTTGGGACCACCTCCGAATCCTTTGCCAGCCAATTACAACGCCGCCGCTCATTGTTTATTTCATGAGGGTACGCCAGGTCATGATTTGGAGAACAGTTATGCTTTGAAAAACCTTGTGAGGGATCTGATGGAAAGGAAAATCTTATCTTTCAACGATCCATCGCCCAATGTTAAGACAAACCCTTTGCCTACGCATGGGGCTGCTGTTAATGCCGTTAATGACTTGTCCGATGAGAATCTTATCCTTGATGTATCCCAGATCAAGACACCTCTTAAGATGTTCCACTCGAAGTTGTTTGAAGCCGGTCTGGTATCTGTGTCTCACATCCGTTGTGCAAGGTGTAAGGATTGTGATAAAGGTTGTGTTATGGTTCAGAAAGATGTTCAGAAATTGATTGACGACGGCTTCGTGCGAGTAGGTAACAAGGTGAAGAAGGCAGAAGTTGCTGCAGTTGAACCTATCTTCGATTTGCCCGAACCAAGAGGCAGGGTGCCGGTGTTTAACATGACAGGGACAATTTCTGCCATACCGGTATTCAGTATACCACAACCTGTTACTCCTAGGCCATTGATCATCCAAAAGCCGAGTCCGTTTCCATTCAGTGATCCCAAAGTTGTACCTTGGAAGTATGACGTAACTGCGATTGACAAAGGATCTGGAAATGTCATCCCAAGAGAAAAGATGAAGGTCGAAGCTAAAGAGGTAACCAACATAGCTGGGGCAAGCAGGATGACCCGCAGTGGTCGTGTCTATACACCCCGGTTTGATGAAGTTCCATCTAAAGAGCCAACCACCAATACGGTCGTGCCTGCTAAAGATAAAAGTAAGGAAGTTGTTACTAATGATGAGGATGCTGAGTTCTTAAGGATAATCAGGAAAAGTGATTATAAGGTTGTTGACCAGCTGCACCAGACTCCTTCGAAGATCTCCGTTCTGTCTCTGTTATTGAATTCACCCGCGCATAGAGCTGCTCTGCAGAAAGTCTTAACCCAGGCTCATGTCGCTCAGGACATAACGACCGGTCAGTTCGATCATGTAATTGCTAACATTACCGCCTGTAACACTCTCAGCTTCAGCAACGAGGAGTTACCGAAAGAGGGTCCGAATCATAACCGTGCCTTGCACATATCAGTGAAGTGTGAGGAGGATAGTTTGGCAAGAGTGCTCGTGGATACTGGTTCTTCTTTGAATGTCTTACCTAAGAGAGTTCTCTCTAAGTTGGCTTACAAAGAAACTGTGGTGAAGCCTACCTCCTTAGTTGTTAAAGCTTTTGATGGTTCGCGTAGATCAGTAATGGGAGAAGTTGAGCTTCCAATTCTAGTTGGTCCTCATGTGTTCAATATTACTTTCCAGGTCATGGATATCAACCCTAACTATAGTTGTTTGCTTGGAAGACCTTGGATCCATGCCGCTGGGGCAGTGACGTCTACCCTGCACTAGAAGATGAAGTTTGTGGTTGATGATAAGCTGGTGATTATTCATGGTGAGGAAGATTTGATGGTTAGTAACTTGTCATCGTTTCGGTATATTGAGGCTGATGAAGACGCTTTGGAAACTTCTTTTCAAGCTCTTGAGATCGCTAATGCTGTTTTAGTGGAGGTTGAGGAGACTGTAGAAGGCCAGAGTAATCCATCGTTTGCATCGTTGAAGAGTACCAGATCAACAATTGACAGGGGAATTCCTGAAGGTTGGAGGGAGGTAATCAACGTCAAGATGAAGACTAATCGCCACGGGTTGGGTTACAGACCAACTCATGAGAAAGCTGCTACCTATGCCGAAGGACGTCCAAAGATTTTCCAAGAAGTGTTTATCAGCGGAGGTTTTCAAGTTAATGCCATCAGCGATGGTGATGAAGATGACGATTTAAGCAACCTGGTGTTCAAGAGTAGTGCAGCATTGAGCAACTGGGAGGCTATAGAGATTCCTGTTATTTTTCCAGTGTCAAAGTAATTTAATTTTTCATTTGTGTTTTCAAATCCATAGCTCTGCCCAAGGCTATTGGATCGCTTTGTAGGGCCACCTTTCATTTCAAACAATTATTAATAAATGCATTTTGTTCTGTTCCAAGTTGTTCCACTGATTTTTTTTTTTCACCTTTAAAAATGAAATTGGCAATCTTTTCAAAAACAAACTAAAATACATTTTCACTTCTCTCATTTTCATTAAACATTTAATAAAATAAGCCTTTCAACATGTAGTGACATTACAAACCTTGTTGAATCCAATGACGATATTGTCTCTCCTTATTGGGATTCACCCATTTATCAAGCTGAAGATGAGGGTGAGGAAGATTCTGAAGTACCCACCGAACTGACAAAGTTGGTCGAGTACGAGTACACGGAACTTCAACCATATAAGGAGCAGGTAGATTTGGTTAATCTTGGCACAGACGAAGACAGGAAAGAGGTCAAGGTTGGTACAATACTTGGGGCTGAGATCAAGCAGGGGTTGATAAAGATTTTGAAGGAATATGTTGATGTGTTCGCATGGTCGTATCAAGATATGCCCGGGTTGGACCCAGATATTGTTGTCCACAAATTACCACTTAAGCCAGATTGTCCGCCTATCAAGCAGAAACTTCGAAGAACCAGACCTGATATGTCTTTGAAGGTTCGAGATGAGGTTAAAAAGCAGTTGGATGCAGGTTTCCTTGCAGTTGCAAAGTATCCTGATTGGGTTGCCAATATTGTCCCAGTACCCAAGAAAGACGGTAAGGTCAGAATGTGTGTAGATTACAGAGATCTGAACAAAGCCAGTCCGAAAGATGATTTCCCTCTACCACATATTGATACACTTGTCGACAATACAACTAGTTTTGCAGTTTTCTCATTTATGGATGGTTTCTCCGGTTATAATCAGATCAAGATGGATCCAGCCGACCTAGAAAAGACTACATTTATTACCTCTTGGGGGACCTTCTGCTACAAAGTTATGTCTTTCGGTTTGAAGAACGCAGGGGCAACCTATCAGCGGGCCATGACTGCCCTCTTCCATGACATGATGCACAAAGAAATTGAAGTTTATGTAGATGATATGATCGCCAAATCTCGAAACGAAGAGGACCATTTGGATCATTTGATAAAGTTATTTGAACGACTCAGAAAGTACCAGTTGAAGCTGAATCCTGCTAAGTGTACCTTTGGTATTCGATCTGGAAAACTACTTGGTTTTATTGTCAGTCAGCGAGGAATTGAAGTAGACCCTGATAAAGTCCGAGCCATTCGAGACATGCCAGCTCCGCAGACTAAAACACAAGTCAGATGTTTTCTGGGGCGTTTAAACTATATTTCCAGGTTTATCTCTAATTTGACTGCTACTTGTGAACCGATCTTCAAGTTGCTATGCAAGGGGCAGACAGTTGATTGGAATCCCGATTGTCAGCGAGCGTTTGAAAAGATCAAGGATTATTTGCAAGAGCCTCCTATCTTGATTCCTCCTGTTCATGGAAGACCATTGTTCATGTACCTTACCGTTCTTGAGAAGTCTATGGGTTGCGTACTTGGGCAACATGATGAGACAGGAAGGAAGGAACATGCCATATACTATCTAAGCAAGAAGTTCACTGATTGTGAAAACAGATATTCACCCTTGGAGAAGACTTGTTGTGCGCTAGCATGGGCAGCCAGACGTCTCCGGCAGTACATGATTTGTCATACCACATTATTGATTTCGAAGATGGATCCAATAAAGTACATTTTCGAAAAGCCGGCTCAGACGGGGAGGCTTACCCGTTGGCACATGTTGCTATCGGAATATGACATCCAGTACATACCGCAGAAAGCTATCAAAGGAAGTATTTTATCAGATTATCTAGCAGATCAGCCAGTAGAAGATTATGAGCCTCTCAAGTTCGACTTTCCTGATGAAGACATCCTATTGATAAAGAGAGATTGTGAAGAGCCAGGTCCTGAGAAAGGTCCGGAACCGGGTCTCTGGTGGAGGGTGATGTTTGATGGTTCTTCAAATTACAGTGGGCATGGTATAGGCGCAGTTCTGATGAATCCGAAAGGTGGTTTCACCCCTTTTACAGCAAGGTTAGACTTTGAATGTACAAACAATGTCGCAGAGTATGAAGCATGAATTCTTGGCCTTGAAGCAGCTATCGACCTCCGAATCAAACTTCTCAAGGTAAGTGGAGATTCAGCCTTGGTTATTTATCAAGTAAAGGGTAAATGGGAGACGAAGCATGAGAATTTAATCCCTTATAGAGCCTACATCATCGAGTTGATTAAGTATTTTGGCGAGATCAAGTTCGAACATGTTCCGAGATCTGAGAATCATGTGGCTGATGCTTTAGCCATGTTAGCATCCATGTGGAAGGCCAGATTGGTCAATGAAGCACCTCTCATTCGAATTGAACGCAAGACCGAGCCCGCGTAGTATCAGGTGGTCGAAGAAAATGAGGTGGATGAAAAGCCCTGGTTTCATGATATTAAGAATTATGTGCTCAAACAGGAGTATCCCGATGGTGCTTCCGGTCTTGACAAGAAGACGTTGAGAAGACTGGCATCCCGTTTCTTCATCAGCAATGGTGTGTTATACAAAAGAAGTTACGACATGGTTTTGCTCAGATGTGTTGACAAGCATGAAGCAGGCATGTTACTTCAGGAGATTCATGAGGGAACCTTCAGGACTCACGCCAATGGTTATGCGATGTCTATAAAGATGTTAAGAGCTGGATATTACTGGTTAACGATGGAGTCTGACTGTATCCAATACGCCCGGAAGTGTCACAAGTGCCAAATCTACGCTGACAAAATGCATGTTCCTCCTGCACCGTTGAACGTTCTGACTTCACCGTGGCCTTTCTCCATGTGGGGCATTGACATGATTGGGGGCAATTGAGCCAAAAGCTTCCAATGGTCACCGGTTCATCCTAGTTGCTATTGACTACTTCACCAAGTGGGTAGAAGCTGCTTCCTACGCCAATGTGACCAAGCAGGTGGTTGCCCGCTTCATCAGGAAAGAAATTATCTGTCATTATGGAGTTCCAAGTCGGATCATAACTGACAATGGTACCAATTTGAACAATAAGACTATGAAGGAGTTGTGTGATACCTTCAAGATTGCACATCATAATTCTTCTTCATACTGTCCTAAGATGAATGGAGCTGTTGAAGCTGCGAACAAGAACATCAAAAAGATCCTACAAAAGATGGTTAAGACTTACAAGGATTGGCATGAGATGTTACCATTCGCTTTGCATGGATACAGAACTACTGTTCGGACTTCAACAGGGGCAACACCTTTCTCACTAGTATATGGAATGGATGCCGTTCTCCCCATCGAAGTTGAGTTACCCTCATTGAGAGTGTTGATGGAAGCCAAGCTAGATGAAGCAGATTGGGTTCAAGACAGATACGACCAGCTGAATCTCATCGACGAGAAGCGCTTGACAGCGATGTGCCACGGTCAGCTATATCAGAATCGAATGAAGAGAGCTTTTGACAAGAAAGTTCGACCCCGAGAATTCCTCCAAGGAGAGCTCGTACTCAAGAAAGTCTTGCCTGTTCACAAAGACATGCGGGGGAAATGGATGCCCAACTATGACGGCCCATTCGTTGTTAAGACAGTCTTTTCCGGAGGTTCGCTAATTCTTACGACCATGGACGGTGAAGAGCTCGCTCATCATGTGAACTCTGATGCAATCCGAAAATATTATGCCTAAAAGAAAAATAAAATATATATATATACAGCTCGCTAAGTCGAAAACCCGAAAGGGCGGCTTAGGCAAAAATGAGCGTCCCGGTGGATTGAAAACCTGAAAAGGCGATCCAGGCACAAGTTAGGGACAAAGGCATTTCACTGCATCGGAAGACGCCGAGCATTGCAAATGCATTTTCAAACAACATCCATTCCAAATCCAATCACTCTCTTCAGAAGCAGGGTTTTTGGGTAGTCTTAGTCATCAGAAGTCAGTAGGTCGTTGGATTCAATGTAACCTTTCCCATATTGCCAATTTCAATTTGTAATTTTCCATGGAGCTATGCCTTTAGCAAGATACCATTCTTTAATAAAATTTGCCTTTGATATTCAATTTTCCTGTTGCATATTATCTCCATCTTATTTTGTTATGCAATTTGCTTTTGTTAATAAATGCTGATAATGAAAAGTGTTTTCAAAACCTTAAAATATTTTTCTCGAAAATACACTTGAAAATGACAGTTGCTTTGACTTATGGAAATCTATGAAGGATCTCTTCGTTCCCCAGTAAGTCTCATTGTCGCATAAGCATTGTTCATCGCCCACATCTTCCTCTGCTGATTATAATCCATACTCTCCCGTGAGGTACGTCGTATCCCCATATGAAAGTCTTGATACTATACCATCAAGTAGATTGTTTTCTCCCCAGAGAAGTTGGAATTTTGGAGGCAGGAATGGGTTCTGCCAGAGGTACCGTTGCAGAGGTCGCCAGGGTATACCCGTCGAGATGTTTATTTCATCTTCTGTCTCTTCTTGGGTTGGTTTTGTCAGTATATGCATAGGCCTTAGCCTGAACATAGCATACTCATTACACGACATTTTCATACACAGGGACATACTCATCATCATTTGCGTGTTTTCTATTTATACTTATTCGTTGTTGTTACCGCCAAGTAACTGAGTTTGTCTGCTCTCTCCAAGTAGATCGTAAGCCCTAAGCATAAAAGACTATCTGGTTCCAGTTAATCCCCATCGAGTTCGACCCTCGTGGACGATGGTTATTTCTGTTACCTTTCCACGCTAAGATAAGGTATTCCCCATTTGAGCTCATTTCCTCAATGGAGCCTTGTTTGTCAATTCTTTCTAGCCCAATTCTAGATTGAACTTCGGTCCCGTTGGTCGACAAACATACCTGGATGGGCATTTATTTTGCACTATCTTTCAAGAAAACCCATTACAATCCTTTGTCGGTACACGACAGTTCACACCTGGGAAATCTATCAGTACATCTCGCAGCAACCGGTATGCGGTTGTTCTCACCCGAGAAGCCTATCGGTATATCGCTTTACAATCCTACACTTTACAATCGATCAACGACAACTCTCATACAAGAAGCTTATCAATTCATTGCAACTTTCATTACAATTTATATTACATGTTACAACCTCTACACGCAATGCTCATCCGCGAAACTTATCGTCGTTAATTTGGCGTATAAGTCATTTTTCTCGCCTGAGAAGTTTATCTTATCTTCATCATGGGTAGCTGCAAGTGGCCATCTCCATCGAGCAGCTTGGTTTCCATTTCCTGTGTCGTTAACGAAGAAAGGAGAGGTAGGAGCTGAATCATATTCAGGGCACCAGATCTTGAATTATGAAGAAGTTCGTTTTATTCTTTAGTAAAAGAAGGAACTGAATCATATTCAGGGCACCAGATCTTGAATTATGAAGGAGTTCGTTTTATCCTTTAGTAAAAGAAGGAGCTGAATCATATTCAGGAGAGCACAAAATCTTGAATTATGAAGAAGTTCGTTTTATCCTTTAGTAAAAGAAGGAGTTGAATCATATTCAGGAGAGCACAAAATCTTGAATTATGAAGAAGTTCGTTTTATCCTTTAGTAAAAGAAGGAGCTGAATCATATTCAGGAGAGCACAAAATCTTGAATTATGAAGAAGTTCGTTTTATCCTTTAGTAAAAGAAGAAACCGAATCGTGATCAGGGAGCACAAACCTGAGATGTGAAGAGGTTTAATTTTAATTTCCAGCCTATTATCCTCAGATAAGCAACAGTCTCTTTATTTGAGAGCTTGTCCAGCTTTGGCATCTAAGTCCCTTCCAACGATAAGTGACAGTTCTCTCCCGAGAAGCTTATCAGGGCATTTCCTATTTAAAGTCCATTTATTTTAGCATACAGCCGATTTTACCCTATGTATCTTGTTACGGATTCCCAAAATTCCGTTTGATCCTGTCACGAGGGAAAGTTTCCAGAAGCTCGGATGTTATTCTTTGCTCAATGCTCCGGCAGTCTGGTATTCGATCCTACAGTCGTACATATCCAGTTTTATTTCTTTATCCTAGAAGTATCAGCCGGTCACGCCTAAACCTGTTGAACAATGACTCTTAGATATTCCGCCCAGTGGAGGCCGTCTCGCCGGTGCCATCTCCATTTGATGATCCCTTTTCTTACCGTTTATCTCTAAAGTGACAATTGGTCGCGCTCGCACCAGTTGACCATCGTTTTAGAATTCCCCAGTGTCGTGTTGTCATCCCCGCGTGTCGTATTCCCCAGGGTGGTTTATTTGTCGCGTCTGTTACTTATGTCGTAGTGTCTTCTGCATCATTGCAATTATCATGCCATCATACGCATCATACTAAATTCATGGCGTTGTCAGCATTATAGTCTGTTGTTTTGTCCATAGCATTGCATATCACTGCATCTAAGGGCAAAATTTTCGGTTATCTATATTTAAATCCCTTTCACCATGATTTCTCGAGCCTACGTCGCTCAAATCATTCGGCGAAGTTATTTAAATAGGGGCAACTGTAATAACCCAAATTTTACCCTAAGATTAGTCGAATCATCTCGCATTCTGTTGCATTTTTGCATTTAACTAGTTACTAACAAGTTCTTGTAGTTGGTTGATTTTTGCAAGATATATCGCGTGGTGCGCTCTTTAGCTTATGAAGGGCAAAACGGTCATTTGTTCACAGCCGGCCGTCAAGTTTGAATTTTGAGCTGTAATCAGTAACTTTGGTTTGTTTGATCTGGTTGGGAGATTTTAATCGGAAATGGTGTCGGAAGCGAAGCTAGTCGGATAACCATATTGCATTGTACCGTCATTTTATTTTAAATTAATTTTATTTAATTCTATTTTATATTTCATTTCATTTTAAAAAAATAGATCATCTCATTTTAAGTTTATTTCATTTTAAAATAACTAATCCCGTTTTAAGTTTTCATTTCATTTTAGATAACTTCATTTTAAAAAAAAAATAACTTTATTTCATAGTTTTATTTTAATTCTATTTCCAATTTTAAACAAACAGCATATGCAGTGGTTTTCATTTTGTTTTGCATAATCATAATAATAATTTTCCACAAAATAAGGATTTTTTATTAATTCTTTACACAAAAATAATAATACATAAAATTACAAAAATAATAAAGTACATTTTCTACAAAAAGAATCATAAAATTCCTAAGTTACTAAACTGTCCGATTTCTATTCGCTCCGATTCTCCGACTTTTCCGACATCTCTTCAAACCTGCAAAATGAGCAAAATAAGTAATTTGAATCGGTTAATTTGACACCCTCAGAGATATCATCATCGGGTGTCCGGTTTGCGACCTCGGCCAGAACAGGGCAGATGTTTGTTCTTATCGAAAGGCACCGAAAGATGAAGAGGAAAATTGCATTTTGAGATTGCTTAGCCAAAAAGAGATTATACAGAAAAGAGCTTGTTTGAAAAGCCGGTTTGAGAAGTGATTTTTCTCAGGAGGACGGTTTGCCCCAAATGGGACCTTAACTCCAATCGTCCTAGGAAAAAACACAATTCCAACAAAAAGTCCAACAAGCTGAAATAGTTCAAACAAAACCAATTCAGAAACCGGTTCAGAAAAACAGTTCAGAAAGCCAATCCATCGAACCGGTTTAATTAACAAGTTTTCAAATCCACTGGATCCGTTCAACAATCCAAGCAATAGTATTTTTCTGAAAAAAAAGCAACAACATTCCAGCAACAGTTCAAACCAACGCAAGCAAATCTAAAAAAACTTTAGAAAACCACACAAGATCCTGTCAAACTCAGCACCAATATATCTCCTGAAAAGAGGCGTTAAGTTCGCAACGGCATCGCAAAATCGTCCAGGGCCATCAAATGAAAGTATAAGAGTTTCACATGGTTCTTCAAAAAAGGGGGGATCGAAGAGAAGAACTCGCCGTAACGGCTCAACAACAACAGAGGTTCAGAGGAGCCTCCGCTCCTTCATCATCACCTCGGATCCCAAACGGAGAAAGAAAAAGAAGCAAACCTTGAGAATAACGATCCGACGGTGCAAGTAGGAGTGAAGGCTCAGAAACTCTTCTGAGTTCATTATCATCACCACACGAAAGAGAAGAGGATCCGAACGGAAACGGCGCAAAACCCAGCAAAGGAAAGCCATCGAACCGTCACCATCGAAGCCGCAGCCAGAGGCCTCAGAAAGTTCTCATCACCGGCCGCTCTTCACCATCAACAAGTATAGATTTTCGGTCATTACTAATTTCCGGATGATTTCTTTATGTTTCGTGTTTAGGTATAGTGAATTGAAGAAGAAATAGAAGCATGCATCAATGGAAAAGAAGGGGAAAGAAGCTTTCGGAAAAGCGTCCATGGCTGCGATGCACACATGCAGGAAGTGAAGAAAAGGAAAAAGGATTGTCAAACCCTAACCAAGACAACCTAGCCTTTTAATCTGTTTTTGTTTTACTGTATTTCACTATCTTCCACTTTTCTATTGTTTTACTCATTCTTTTATTATAATAAACGCTATTTGTTTAAAATATTAATATTGGAAAATTAGTAGGGGTTTAATAACTGGGATTCCTCAAGTAGTTCGTAGATTTTTATATAGGTTTATTGTAACTAATTTGTTTTAGTAATTTATAGTAAAAAATATCCTTATACCATTAACATGTTTTACCAATAACCTGTAGTTATTATTATTAATTTACTAGCTTTTAAAAAATGTTTCATTAGCAATATGAGTCGTTGGTTAAAGTTAGATTAATGGTGAGGATAAAAGGTCCACTTGTTAGAAATCCTTGTTTTAAATTAAGAATTAGCTCTTTTTCCAAATAAAAATTAATTTTCTTTCTTATCGTTAAAATGCAAAAATTAAAATTAAAATAGATCTTCTTTTTTTTTTGTAAAATAATTAAAAATATGACATGGGTTTTTCCTTAAAATAATAATAAAACCATAACAAAATTCAAAAATTGTATTTTTCTCTTTCAATTTAGCAGTTTCATTTTTGCCGTTGATTTCTGTCTAACTTTTCACTAATGTTCTCTCTGTTTCTCCTCAGATCATACTTAAATTCCGATTAATATTTATTCAGTTTATTTTGTTCCATGGATGTAATTCACGCGAGGCCATGGTCGCGGTTTATTTTATTTTGCATTTTTTTGGGATTTGTAATTTACGCGAATGATCGTCGCGACAGCTTTCTTTACTTTCAGCACTTTATTTCTGCCATATAATATTTTGCCATGTTTGCATGTTTTACCGTTATTTTCCCTTCCGAAGGAATTAGGTCTAGCCGTTTGACCGCCGAGTCAATAGCCTTACCCTTTGAATGTTTCAAAACCCTAATCAGCTTAGGCGTCCCGCCGCGGACCCAAATGCCCTTTACCCTAGCTTTAGGTCAAAGAGTCGCCGTACTCTGTTGTAGGGCTTCCCGTCGTGGAATCCCTAATAATTTCAACCCTAATTTTAATTAACAAATTCAACGTAGAGATTGGAGTCTCCGCACTCCCCATAAGCGTGTCCTTAAGATACGTTTATTCCCCATTGAAACCTTGACCACAGTCAAGACGTTTCTAACCTCCCTTACGAGGGGAACTACAATTACTCTGATTCCATCCCCGTCAGGATATGTAGGCACAAGATGCAACGTCTTGCCGAGTAAACTTAGGACTAACCCTTAGGTCTCTTTTAGGTCACTCTATCCTTTAGCTCAGTACATATTCCAAACAGATAATAAAAATAAAAAGACATGCAATAAACAAAAGGTTCCTGTAGAGTACTACAGAAGTTTAGGGTGCTAGTATCTTCCCTAAGCTTAACCAACCCCTTACCTAGGTATCTCCCCGCATTGTGCTTACGATGCAAGAATAGGTTTTTCCTCTTTTGACCTTTTCCTTCGGATAAATCAAAGAGCGGTTGTGAATTAAGAATTGTGATTCAAGCTAATTAATAGTTTGATATCCTATTTCCACCGCAACACCCACAAATAAAGTGGAACACCAGGCAAACCATCTCTGCAAGAGTCATATGAGCCTTCACAAAACAAAACTCAACAAACAGGTTAGAGAAACAAAATAGGGTAACCAAGAGTTGCCTCTAAATCAAAATGTAACCACATGAATCATGCCATTAAAATTCACAGAAAGCTCACAAAAAGCAACCAAGGGTAGGAGGCCTAAACCTCTTGTCAAACACATGCATCAAAAGGGTATCAAATTCACCCATAATACCTCATACATTTAGAGCATTCAAATTAAAGGCATAAAGATGATGGATATAGGGAAAACCTGATTGGAGAGATCAGTTGAAATCAAGTGGCACGGCTGGATTTGCAAACCAATGTTAGGGTTTGCTTGAGCTGAAAGTGTGTGAGTCAGAATGAACCTTTCAGAGTTGCCTGGAGGTTGCTGCAGATTAATTCTCACTCTCTCTGTCTAGGTTTCTCTCCAGGTTTTGTCCAGGATTTTGTTCCAAGGAAACCTCAGAGTGTTTTGCTTCTCTTCCTTTTTCTGTCTGTTCTCCCTCTTTTATAACCTGATTTTCATGGCTTTGTGGGCTTAAATGAGAGAGGTCCAAGTCTGAGATTTTTTATTTTATTTATTTATTTTATTTATTTACTTATTTATTTATTTAAATTATTTTTTTTTTCGTTTTTCATTTTTTTTTGCATAACACGTGGGCTTCGCCTAGCGAGCATGACAGCTCATGAACAAACCTTTGCTCCTTCAAGATTAACGTTTTGACTGGCGAATAGACCCCTGTATGAAGTAACTCAAGTCTTTCCCTTGTGTTGACTGATCATCTAAATAGAACCCACAAAGTGTCCTGGATGATGTTCAAGCTTCTTGGAGCTAATCCCGATTGACATAATGAAATGCAATGTATCTAATGTTAAATGACCTAAAAATGAATGTGTGAATAAGGAGGGCAAATTTTGGGGTGTTACACCCAATATCCGGTAGATTTAATCCCCTCTTTGACGGTTATCATTATCCAATATTCGGTATTGATATTCCCTCCCTCTTTCGGATAATTGCTCTGATTAAGCAATTTTATCCCCAGCGGGTCCTCTTTCATTTACCGTTTGCCGGTGATGTTTGTTACTCCCTTTTTTGAGCATATCTCCCAGTAACCGGTGATATGTCTCCTGGATCGTTGCCTTTGTCAATGTATCCCCAGTGAGTCAGCTCTCATTTATCCTTTGTTGATAATGATTGTTTCTCCCTTTGATTGGTCATCATTATATACCTAGTTTTGGTATCCCGATGCCTTTCTCTTTCGGTCGATTTATCCTTTATTAACCCAGTAACCGGTTGTGGATAATCTTCCATGTGAGTATATTATCTACGTTTTGACGGTAATAGATAATATATCTCATGCGCTCTTTGGTCGAAGCTTTTGTTCTTCCCTAGTCGAGTAAGATTCGTATCCCTTTGCGGAATCGAATGTCCATCCTATAATCGAGTTTGCTTTTTGCCCTCTTTTTGGATGATGAGTGTTTTGGGAATATTCCCCAATTCACGCTTGGTTGGTCACCTATTATATGCCCAGTAACCGGTATCCCTGGTGTTCCTTCCTTCTGCTCCCTATTATGACTTTGGTCCCCTGTGGAGTCAGATTTTCCTGAGTTGAAATATACCTTTTTAGGTCTTCCTCATATGATTTGGTTGATTGATATCTCTCACCCTTATACCGGTCTTAGATATTCATTCTTCCAGAGCTTGTTGTTCTCTCACCCTTATACTGGTGATCAGATCACATGTCTCATTGAGCTTGTTACCTAGTAACCGGTAACACCTCATCCCGATGCTTCCCCAGGAGAGTCTTTTTATATATCCCCAGCGAGGTATCTGTTGTGAATCGCCTTTTGCTGTGTTGGCATATTCCCCAATACATGCATTTTCCCTGGCAGGGATATTTTGTTCAGATCTTTCCCCAGCTTGAGTCCGGATTTTTATCCGAAGTATCCATTGCGGATAGTTTTGTTGTGCTGGCATATTCCCTAATACACGCATCTTTGAGTAAGCTCGATGTCCTTCCATTGGATTTATTTCCCTTTGGAATCTCTTTTCCCCAGCTTTGAGTCGTGACCTGCTCACGCGGTTTCACTCCTTTACTCCCCAAGTTCTGAGTCGTGACATGCTCACGCATTTCTTTCTATCCCCATAAGAGTCCTCGGTAGAGTCTTTGTTCCCTAGTGAGTGTATTACTCCTTTGGATGGTCGATTTCTCCGGATGTCTTTTCTTCTTTGTGGACACATATCCCCACAGAGTTTTTTTTGTCTTGCCTACATACATTTGCATTGTGAGGTCTCTTAGGGACCAAAATTTGTCTCTTTGTTATTATTTAAGTCCATTCTACCTCGTCGAGACGAAGATTTTAACCTTCACTTCTCCGGCTAGAATGACCTTAAATAGGGGCATCTATAAGACCCCAATTTTGTCCCTAAGATCCCTCATGGCATCATAGCATTGCATTGCATAGCCTCAAGGATCATTGAGCATCTTGGCTCCCTTTCCCTTTGGGTAGGGATCTCTTGTGAGTGGTTTGAGATCACCAGGCATGCTTGAATTGTATATCATTGCTTTTCTTGTTTTTTTCACTAACCAAAAGCACAAAAATATGTCATTAACATCTTTGTTTGTAGCTTAAGCAATCACCAGGTCAAGAGCTTCAGGAATATCCTTTGTGCAAGAGATGAGGTATTTTTTTGAGATGAGGACCACGTGATTATTCTATGGAGCTTACATGACCTAGGGTTTCATTTTGAAGCAATTTCCCCAAGTGGTAGAGGCTCAATTCAATCAAGCCATTTCAAGGTCATCTGAGGACTAAAAAGTCAACTGTGCAGTCAACTGAGGGCTATGAGGTGGGGAAATGAGTTGAAACACCTCAATTATGTTCAAACAAGGTTTATTCTTCATTCTAAACATCCATCTTGAAGATTCAAAGGTCATGGCAAAAGTTACTAAAAATGGAAAATGACCTGTAATTCAAAGTTTCCAAATTTGGAAAGTTTTTAGTCCACATTCAACTTGACTTTCCATTGTCAAAGAAGTTTCAAATGGATTTTTGGTGAACATCAAAGTTGTAGATCTTTGTCTCCCCTTTCCAAAAAGTCCTAATTCATGTCCATATGATGAATGATTAAGAAGTTATGGTCATTTTATCACAAGGTGTGCATGGAAATTCAAAATGGCATAACTTTTGATACAATGCTCCAATTTGGTCCATTCTTTTTGCAAAATGCTTCTTATGTTCAAGACATCTCAAAATAGCCTTTGCCATGCATGGGAAAAGTGTGTATGCTCATCATTTCTCATGTGATCATTTTGGAGGGAATTTCCACAATTCAAATTTGGCTTATGATACAAGCAAAATACCATTCAAAACATGACCATTGGATGTCCATGAGTGAATTCAAGCCTTGCATGGGATGTATCACGTGTAGCATGGCCATAATGAACTCATTTTGCATTTTTGCATTTTTGATTCACATCTCACTAATCATGATTAATGGATGGCTAATCTGATTTTCAGTGTGATAAGCAGGGCATATAAATACCCAAACCCTAATCCTAACCACCATAACAAGATTTTCAGATCCAAATTCAAGAAAATTCTCCAAAATTCTCTCTCTTCGATTCTTCAATTTTTGCACACAAACTTCAAATCTCTTTGCATATTCTTGTTCCTGGTGCAATTCTGAGCAAGATTCATCATTCACTTGAAGCAATTCATCAAGAAACCATGCAGATCAAGAGCTTCCTCATGTGGATCGGATTTTGAGATTGAGGAGAATTCAAGTGGTTTCAACCTTTGCTTCTTGCTTAAAGCTTTATAGGAAGTGTAGAGGAGAAGATATGGAGCTTTTGAGCACTTGAGAACACGAATTCAGCAGCTTCCATTCCAAGGTAACTTCAAATTCATCATCTCTTTTTGCTGTTTTATGTACATAGATGTGTAGATCCTGTTGTGTAGAGCTCGTACATGTGTTTAGAATTGATTTTGGTGAAGTATTGAGCATGTATGGTTGACTGGAAGTTTAGATCATGAAAATGTTTTCGTTCGATCTGGAAAATCCATGAGGAATTAGATGAAATTGATTGCATATTTGGATTCTACATGAGAAACTGGTTCGAATGATGTATGCCTTTGTGATTTTTGGAAAAATGCACGGAGGAGCCACCGTCTAGCTCAGCTAAGAAGACGACCGGAGCTTAGCTCCGGCGTCTCTGTGTTTCCTAGGGTTTGAATGACGTGTTTGTCCATGTGGATGCTGAGTGTGCCTTGCGTGTCTGTTTGTTTGGACTGTGTTGCTTTGACCTTGCCGCGTGTGAGTTGACCAGCTGACTGAGCATGCCACCGTGTTTAATGAAACGGTGTGTTTTGATATTTGAATGTGGACCTTTGATTTAGGCGCGCTCCAAGATCATACGGCTGTGATTTATTCTGATTTTATTCAAATAACTGTTTCCCTCCATATTTTCCATGTATTTCCATTTATTTTAGTCATCTTAGAGAGTTCATAAAAAATAGAAAAATGATCCAAATTAATCCCAATTTTTTTCCTGGTTTTGTATGAATGTCTATTATTTTTTATGTTAATTTCATGAATTGTTGATGTCTGGTTTGTGATGTGTGAATTTGTGAATCTATGCTATGCCAAATTGATCATGTGCATTCTATGCTTTATGAAATTCTATATGTTGAGCTTCTTGATCCAATTTTTTGTGTGCTTAAGCTTCATACATGATGTGAATTTTTGATCACTGGTTTGAAATTTTTCTCACATTCTATCATTGTTTTTGACACATGAAGATGAATGTAACAATTTGTGTCACATTTTTTGCCATTGAATTTGTGCATTTTTGTTCATATATCATTTAAACATTTCTGGATTTGATTTTTTGCATGATGATTATCCATGACATGAGAAACTCATATAAAAAATATCAAAGTCATTGCATGCATTTCTGATTTGATTTGGATTTTCTAATTTGGAAGTCCACTTTGTGCATATTTTGTGATCATTGCATAGCATGAGCCATTTGAGACACTTGCTTTTTGATTTGATGCTGGTCCTTTAGAGGACATTTTGTGACATGTTTGAATGTGCATTGTGTAAAAGATTGAGTTCTGTTTTGATCATTTGGTTTGGTTTTGAACTTAGTCTTTGTACTAGTGTTTTGTGCATAAACTAACTGTGCTTTTGTGCATATACCTATTTGATCAGCTTCACCCTAAATCTCAATGTTAGTGGTTAAGAGCTACAGATTACCTGTTACAGTTTGGCTTGTTTGTCGAGGTTGACATGACCCCTCTTGACTAAAGCCCACCCATTGGTTTGAATCCTCTTGTATGTATATAGTGTGTGATGTTTGTTTACCTGTGAACTTTTGATATGTGCTCTTGAACTAGGAGTTTCCTTTTGATCTTAATTTGAAGATCATTATCATGTTCATCCATGTGGAAGTTACAAGATACCTTGAGGATCTCTTATGAGACTTATGTGATTGCTTATGCTTTGTGCTTGCTTATTCCAAAGGATGGGAACTTACTTGGATCATCTATATGATCTCAAGAGAGGAACTCCTAGTGTGGTTTCATTACTTAGCCTTCTTCTTCATTTCTTCATCCCTAACCCAAACCAAAAACATTTTTGTGCAAACATTTGACTTTGTTTTCAACATTAGAAACCTAAGCCTTATGCTTTTGATTTTCAAACTTTCTTTTCATAACACTCATTTTGAATTGAATCTTTAAGTCAACTTTGACCATTTTTGTATATACTTCTAATTGGTAAATATAACCCATTCGAATTGCTTTTGTGGTTTCCATGCCCACTTCTTAATCAAATCTTTTCATAACCTTTAGCTATTAGGTTTGAGTTATCCTTGTGGTAGATATAATACTCACCTTTGTCCTTAGTGATGGACAATGAGCCTTCCATGCTTATTATAGGGTTAACCCCTCACTAGCATGTTGAAGCTATCCTCACATGGTGGACTTGTGGTTTTTCAGGTTGAGTTTTCTCCCTTTGATAACAAAAGACCTTAAGGCTTTTGGACCAATCAATCCACTCATTTGTTTTGATATTTTTTACCCGAACTACGAGGTTTTGATCCTAATCTTTTTATAAGAGGGTACGTAGGCAATGGGTTCATCCATCCAAACACAAAATGTAAATAACTTGTATATTCTTTTCTCATCTCTTCAATCATGTTTGCACAAACAAAATTTTCACAAAACAATAACCTTTGCAACAAGTGTGAAAAGGGCTCCCTAGGAGTACCTAGGATGTTTTGGGTGCCTAACACCTTCCCATTGTATAACCAACCCCCTTACCCAGATCTCTATTTCTTTTACTAGTTTTGTTTGTAAAACTTTTAGGTTTTTGTTCGCTTTCTAACCATTCCTTTGGATAAATAGAAGTGCGGTGGCGACTCGACTTTGTATGATTTACCTTGGATTTAATCAATATCTCCAATGGTAACGAATACACCGCTACAAATAGGTAGGAGAAGAGGTTAATGAGGAGAGAATGAGTGAATAAATGGATTTAGTGGGGGAAATTCGGTGGTGGGCCCAAGCACCAACGGTAAAAAAATTTGAAAAATATCACACTGTGCTTGCTGACACGGGCAGTCTCCTTCCAAATTGCAGCTTCGTCACGCAGGGGCTGACACGGGTCGTGTCACCTGACACGGGCACCCGTGTCAGGCCCCTAGAAACCCCTTTCCTGAACACTTCCTTGGAATTTCCTGACACGGGCCGTGTCACCTGACACGGGCACCCGTGTCAGGCCCCTGATTTTTCAATTTCCTTCATTGCTTTCTCGAGTTGTGCCAGGCTTCCGCTTCCGAATTTTTCCAGAGACTTTTTGGGCACGAGATTTTTACTGCTCTAGCAAACATTGTTCACACCTACAAGTAAATAGCACACAACCAAACAAACAAAATAATTATACACAAAAGCGTGGGTTGCCTTCCACGTAACGCTTTGTTTAACGTCGCTTGGCTCGACGATTGTGCATATTATCAGACAAGATGAACAACATCAGTTTGGCCAACTTCTTGCTCCACATTGTAAGGCTTCAATCTTTGGCCATTCACTTTAAAAATATCCCCATTGGATGGATTTTTTATTTCGATTGCTCCATGGGGATATACCTTGTGTACCATAAACGGACCCGACCATTTCGATCTCAGTTTTCCATAGAACAACTTCATTCTTGAATTGAACAATAGTCCCATTTGTCCTTCCCAAAATTCCTTCCTTTGGATTCTTCTATCATGCTATTTCTTTGTTTGATCTTTGTAGATTTTGGCATTTTCATATGCCCGGTTCCTAAATTCTTCTAACTCATGGAGTTGAAGGATTCAGGATTCTCCCGCTTTCACAAGATCTAAGTTAAGGAATTTTCAAGCCCACAAAGCTTTGTGTTCAAGTTCTATGGGTAAGTGAAATGCCTTACCCTATACCAATTGATAAGGGGACATACCAATCGGTGTTTTGAAAGCAGTTCGGTATGCCCAAAGCGCATCATCAAGCTTACTTGCCCAATCCTTGCGAGAAGCGTTAACCGTCTTCTCCAGGATTTGTTTCAGCTGCCTATTCGACACTTCAACTTGACCACTTGTTTGCGGGTGGTACGGAGTGGCTATACGATGTTTTACATTATACTTCAAGAGTAGCTTCTCCATTAGGTGATTTAAGAAGTGAGTTCCTTCCTCACTTATTAGAGCTCTTGGCACTCCAAACCTGACAAATATGTTTTCTTTCAGAAACTTGACTACCACTTTCGCATCATTTGTTGGTAGAGCAACTGCTTCTACCCACTTGGATACATAATCCACTGCCACCAAAATGTAATTCTTTCCAAATGACAGTGGAAACGGTCCCATAAAGTCAATACCCCAAACATCGAAGAGTTCAACTTCCAACATGGGGTTTTGCGGCATCTCATTTCTTTTCGAGATGTTTCCCATCCTTTGACACTTGTCGCACTCTTTGATTACTTGCTGAGCATCTTTGAAAAGTGTTGGCCAGTATAATCCTGACTGAAGGACTTTGGAAGTGGTTCTATCACCACTAAAATGTCCACCATAGTCAGAGTCATGACATGCTTTCAAGACATCTCTCTGTTCTTCTTCGGGAACAAATCTTCTGACCAACCCGTCTACTCCTTTCTTGTACAAGAATGGGTCATCCCACAAGTAAAACCTGCAATCATGCACAAACTTTTTATTTCGGTTAGAGTAAAATTCGCTAGGGATCACCCCACCTACTAGATAGTTCGCGTAGTCTGTGAACCATGGCATTCCAATAACCACAAGGATGTGTTCGTTAGCAAACTCATCCTTTGTTGGACGTTTTTCCTCATTCTCCTCTATGGGGGACATCTGAGAGAGGTGATCTACCACTTTATTTTCACACCCTCTTTTGTCACAAACTTCCACATCAAACTCTTGGAGGAGTAGGATCCATCTCAACAGTCTTGTCTTAGAGTCCTGCTTAGTAAATAAATACTTCAAAGCAGCATGGTCAGTATAAACAATGACTCTAGAACCCAACAAATATTGCCTGAATTTATCAAAGGGATAGACCACAACTAGCAACTCCTTCTCAGTAGTCGCGTAGTTCATCTGTGCAGGGATCAAAACATGACTAGCATAATATATGACATGCAACAGTTTATCTATATGTTGCCCAAGAACTGCTCCCACTGCAATGTCATTCGCATCACACATGATCTCAAAAGGTAGAGACCAATATGGGGCAATGACAATTGGTGTCGTCACCAATTTATTTTTTATAGTTTCAAATGAAACGGCACACTCTTTATCAAAGATGAAAGCCTTGTCCTTAACCAACAGGGTAGTTAAAGGTTTAGCTATCTTGGAAATGTCTCTTATGAACCTGCGGTAGAAACCCGCATGCCCTAAGAAACTTCTTATACCTTTTTCGTTCATAGGAGGGGGTAGCTTTTCTATTACCTCGATCTTGGTTTGGTCCACTTCTATCCCTTTGTGAGAAATTTTATGACCCAAGACTATGCCTACTCGCACCATGAAGTGACCCTTCTCCCAGTTGAGAATCAGATTGGTCTATTGGCATCTTTCTAACACAAGGGAAAGGTTAGTTAAAAAATTATCAAAAGAAAAACCAAATACCGAGAAGTCATCCATGAAGACCTCCATATGCTTTTCGAGCATGTCCGCAAAAATGGAAGTCATGCATCTTTGAAATGTGGTTGGTGCATTACATAACCCGAATGTCACTCTTCTGTAAGCAAAAATACCATAGGGGCAAATAAAAGTTGTCTTCTCTTGATCTTCTGGTGTAGCCGCTATCTAATTATATCCAGAGTATCCATCAAGGAAACAATAGTACTCATGACCTGCCAACCTTTCCAACATTTGATCAATGAATGGTAAAGGAAAATGATCCTTTCTTGTCGCCAAATTCAACCTCCTGTAATCGATGCAAACACGCCACCCCGTGACCGTCCTTGTGAGGAGTAACTCATTTTTATCATTCCTTATAATGGTAGTCCCTCCTTTCTTAGGAACCACATGAACAGGACTCACCCAAGAGCTATCAGATATGGGATAAATTAACCCAGCATCTAATAGTTTAGCAACCTCTTTGCAAACCACTTCCTTCATTGCGGGATTTAGTCTTCTTTGAGGTTGCACCACTGGTTTGTGACCATCCTCCATGAGAATTTTATGCATACAAACCGTAGGGCTAATTCCCTTCAAGTCTTCTATCGCCCATCCCATTTCACTTTTGTGCTTCTTCAAAACCTTGACAAGCTTGTCTTCTTGAGAAACTTCTAGATTAGAGCTTATAATAGCCAGGCATTTCCTTTCTAGATCTAGAAAAACATACTTGAGATTTTCAGGCAATTGTTTCAGCTCAACCACTTTCTTGGTCTCATCTTTCTTTTCCTCAACCTGGGGTTCCCTCAAGTTTTCCCATCGGAGTGATTGGGACCCCTTAAAGGGTGGTTGTGTTGCCATCATTGTTAACACTTCCCTCTCTTTTTCATTAACTTCTTGGGTGTCTTCAGAAATTGACAGACTTATAACTCTCTCCAAGGTAAATTTTTGTTCACCTAGAGGATTTTCTTTCAGAACCATTTGATCAATCACCTCTATGTGTTGACTGGTGGCCATATCATCCTTGTATTTCATGGTGTTACACACATTAATTTTTAACTCTTCGTCGTAAACTTTTAGAGGTGCCTTCTTCTATATCTATCAAACATCTTCCAGTCTCCAAAAATGGTCTACCAAGAATGAGCGGTATCTCTTCATCTTCCGGCATTTCTAAGATGACAAAGTCCACCGGAAATACAAACTTATCAATCATCACAAGAACGTCTTCCACCACTCAATAAGGTCTCTTCACATAGTGGTCAGCAAATTGAAGTGTCATTCTGGTATCTTGCACTTTTCTAATCCCCAACCTCTTGTAAATGGACAACGGCATGAGACTCACACTTGCCCCCAAGTCTATAAGGGCCTTTTTGAAAGATCTATCCCCGATAGTGCAAGGGATAGTTACCGAGCCTCGATCTTTCTTCTTTACCGGAATCTTTATACCCTGCAAAATTGCACTACAAGTTTCGGTTATTACAATAGAGTCAGTGTTAGTGCTCCTCCTTTTTGAAATAATATCCTTCATAAATTTAGCATAAGAGGGCATTTGCTCAAGTTCCTCCAAGAAGAAAATGTTAATTTCAAGTTTTTTGAACATCTCCAAGAATTTCTCGAAGTTCTTCTCATGTTGCTCTTTCTTCTTATTTCTTGTGGGGAAAGGGAGTTTGACAACCGGCTTTGGTTCACTAACTTTTTCTTTAACCACTAGTTTAGGTACCACCATCTCTTCACTCACAACCTCATTTTCTTTTATTTCCAACTCAACTTCAAGCAATTGGCCTTCTTGGTTCTCATCTTTCTCAGGGACTTCTTTCACTTTACCACTCCTTGTGGTTACAACACTCACATTATTATACTCTTGTGGATTTGTAACTGTAGCACTCGGTAATGCACCCGGTGTTTGCGAACCCGTGAGTTGTTGAGCAATCTGACTCATTTGCACTTCTAGATTTTTTATTGAAGCACCAGTGTTTCTCAGATTACTTCTAGTCTCCTCTTGAAATTGTGAACTTTGAGCTGCCATTTTTTCAATGGCTATTTCCCAATCTGCTTTTCTTGGAACCTGTTGTTGAACTTGTTGTTGGGATTGGTGAAACTGATGCTGGTAAGGTTATTGTTGTTGTGGTCGATACTGTTGTTGTGGTTGGCTTTTATAATGGGTGGGCGCTTGCTACTGAGCATTTCCTTGCTGGTCCTTCCAAGAAAAAATTGGATGATTTTTCCATCCAGGATTATACGTATTGGAGTAAGGATTGTTCTGCTTCAGAAAATTAATCTCTTCCACTTGTTGTGCAGTTGCCACACAATGCATGGCGAAGTGAGGTCCCCCACAAATTTCACAACTAACTGCTTGAATAGGTTGAACCGGTTGAACTTGTACCACCATTTGAGTGTCAAGAGTCATTTTCTTGATTCTTCTCTCTAATTCAGCTGTTATTTGATCTTCCATTTTCATAACTTGATTTGATAGCTTGAGATCCATGATACCTTCAGGTTGACTTACACTGCGGTCGTAAAGCTCCAAATGCTCATTTGCTGCAATGGCTTCAATGATTTTCTTTATTCCAGTGGCTGTTGTAAAATTTGTTGAGCCACCGGCAGTTGTGTCTATGAGTTGCTTAGTCTTCATTCTAAGGCCATTCACAAAATTTTGCATCTGTTCAGTTGCATCCATGTTATGAATAGGACATGCAACCAACAATCACTTGAACCTCTTGTACGTGTCTCCGAATGACTCTCCTTCCTTCTGTTTGAAATTAAAAATATCATATCTCTTGTGGATATACACAGAAGCAGGGAAGTACTCATTCAAAAATGTTGTCTCCATTTGATGCCAAGTTGTTATGCTTCCCGCGGGTAAAGAGTAAAACCACTCTTCGGCATCTTCCGATAGTGTAAACGGAAACATCACCAACTTTTTATCTTCCTCTGAGTGTCCCTCAATTTTTAATGATGTCGTCATGGTCAGAAATCTTTGTAAATGCTTGTTGGCATCTTCATTGATTTTTCCGGAGAACGGTCTTCTTTCGAGTTGACAAATCGTTGAAGGGTGTAGCTGAAAATGATCAACATTTACCAGTTGGTTCACAATTGTTAACCTTTCAGTAGGAGCATTTGCACCTCCATAGTCACCTAGAGGTCTTTCCGCGGGAGGTGGGGCTTCAGCCATTGGTTCATAAACGGCTTCGAAGTCTTCCGAATGAACTGAAACAACTTCTTCTTTTTCAGACTCAGAAACAATGGGGGTTGCTTCTGAAAGTTCTAGCCTAGCTTTTCGTCGTCTTGGACGCAATAATCTTTCTGGTTCTGCGTCAAAAAGAAATTCAGCTGAGGCCTTACCTCGCATACACAAATTAGACAATTATTAGAATAAACAATAGTACATAAAAAATTTGGCTGCAGAGCAACAAAATTCCAATTGAATTATTTTTCAACTTATACTTTGGCAGTCCCCGGCAACGGCGCCAAAAACTTGATTGGTAAAATAGCAAGTGTATTATTTGCACCAATGTAGAAATAAAATGGGAGTTATCCCGAGTATCGATCTCGAGGACTGCGTGACAAGTACAATTCTTTATAATAATTCTATTGAACAAAAGATCATAGGAGGTTGAATGAGTGTTTTCAAAAACAATAAGAATGAGAAATAATTATATTAAGCGAATAAACACTGTTTAACCGATATGAGAAAGCATGTTAGGGCCAGATGTGTGATTTGCTTTGTAATACACTTCTTCCATATTATATAACATCTACATTGTAATTATTCAAAACCGATTCTCAAGAATTGTTTTCTCTAATTCCTTAGCCGAAAACCATTAACAGTCAATTTAAATCCTAATTCCTTAGTTATTCAAATTGACGTTACAAAATATGTAATTGATCAAGAATTAATGGTTACTACGGTTTGATCCTTATTCCTAAGTGATTAAACCAAAGTTTTATTATACAACAAGCGATAAGGCGGTTTGTCCGACCTAAACCTTAACCAGAGATCAGAATTTCATTTGTCCGATAAAATAAAGCATTAAGAACGTTGTATAATAATTTGAATAAAGAAAACATCGATGATCATAAAAACATAGAACAAGTATTCATACAATAGCAATTCAGGGACACTCCCTTAGCATTGGGGGGTTTAGCTTCTCATAATATTCAAAGACAGTAAATTACAAATTAGAGACATTACAATTTGTTGTTGATGAAGGTTGATCTTCAATCTCTTCCGATCTTGAAGATCTCTTATCCTCTAAACACCTTGGAAGCTCGCTTCAACTTTCTGTCTATTTTCTTCTACGATCCAAAGTCCCTCTCTCTATGGCCAAATCCAGACTAAATAGCTTCCAATCAACTAAAAACATCGTGAAATACCCAAATTGCCCTCCGGACGTACTCAGAGGTCAGCATACTAAAAATTAGCAAACGAGGCAAATTTGCCAACACGGGCCGTGTCAGGTGACACGGCTGCCCGTGTTGGCTCTCTGTAAATCACAAAACTTCAGCCCTTGCTGACACGGGCCGTGTTAGCTGACACGGGCACCCGTGTCAGCCCCCTGGATTCTTGAACCCAACATCCATCTTCTGCACATGCTGACACGGGCCGTGTCAGCTGACACGGGCACCCGTGTCAACCCCCTGTTCTTGTCTTTTTCCGCTTTGCATGATGTCCTTGACTTCCATTCTTCCGGTACGCATCTTTCGGGCTTATTGTTGGACTTTGAAAACAAACAGTACTACACAGAAACGCATAAAATGCGACAAAAAGAGATAAACTACTCATGCAACATAAAACAAGCAGAACTTTATAAAATGCGATAAACTTAAGAAATCAACTAAAATAAAGAACAAAATTTTACCGATTCTTAAAGATTCAATGCTGGATAGATGACGAAAACTAAGTGTAAATGGTGACCGATCACCTACTGAGAAAGATGTTATTTAGAATGACTTCAAAAGGTGGGTTATTTCTCGTTCAAGGAAGCTGAGAGAAATTTGTTATGAATCTGGTTAGAAAAAATTCCATGAAAAAGTTTGTGGTGTAAGTTTAAGAATAGCCTTATAGGGGGGGTGAATGAGGCACTTAGATGACTTTCCAGATTTTTTACGGTTTAAGACTTTTACTTTCTTGAGATGCTTATGTGATGAAAAGCGGTAAAGTGCGGAAAGTAAAGAACACCATGATCTATAGTGGTTCCCCACACAGATTGAGAGTACTCCACTCCCCTTTCAACACGAAAGAGAATTTCACTATAATGTTAGATTCCTAGACAAGACACCTTAAGGTCTTTCTATATAATTCTAACACACCAAGAACAATCCTCTTGGATTTACAATGTTTAAAATCCAATCGAGACTCAATTTCTCACAAAAGGACCTCTTGTATCCACACACTGGATAAAAAGTATAAAACCTTACAAACTTATTCTTAACAATCCTAAAAATAAGTTGTAACCAAGAAGTACAATTCTGAATTTTTGTAGAAGATGAAATAATTGGAAGTTTGAAGTATATCAATTTATCAATTGATCTTCTCCTTTGTAACACTCAATTTTCACAATAATTATACAAGTGTTCTTTGTATGGAATGAAACTATGATGCTGAAAAGGAAAGTTTATGCAAGGTTTCACTCTTAAGAAAATTTGAAAGAACACTAAAAATGTGTGAAAGAATGTGTGTAATAGATTTGAAATTTTTGCAAGGAGGTGAGTTTGAAATCTAAAAAATGATGTATATATATTATCGAAATACCTCCTCAGATGGATGCAAATGCCCAAAGGGTGCCATGGTTCATGGTAAAGAAAATAGAAAAGATTCCATGAAGAGATGCATTGATTTTTGCCTCTGGGTCAGTGGTAATCGATTACCTTAATATGGGTAATCGGTTACTTGCTTCCAACGTGCAAAAATATTTGAAATCTTCCCAGAGTAATCGATTAATTCAAATTGGGTAATCAGTTACTTGTCTTCAATGTGCAAAAATATTTAATTTTACACAGAGTAATCGGTTATCATAAAATGGATAATCGGTTACTTTGTCATAAATTTAAAAAAATAGTTAAAAGAATGAAGTGTTATGATTTATTTGATGCACAAAAATACTTTCAATGATTATGGCATGAATGAGACATGTTTGAACACTTGTATAAATATCAAGAGGTCAAGTGTTATACCTATCCATTTGAAAGATGATTCTTCTTGAGTTTCATCGAGACTTGATCATTAGTTGAAAACTTCCTTCATGATCTTGAATCTTGATCAATCCTTTTTGTTAATCAATCTTAGACTTGTATAGAAGTTTGTCGTCATCAAAACATTTGAGAAGTCATGTCTTCACAATCTCCCCCTTTTTGATGATGACAACCCAAAAAATGAAAGTTTGATCCAAGCATGTTTCTCTAGCAAATGCTCCCCCTTAATTGATGCTCCCTCTTAATTTATGTTTTAAGGAGTCTTTTGAAATCTGAATTATTTAGAGAGAAACAGAAAACAAGGAAATAACATAATAACAATCTCTTCTCCCCCTTTGTCATTAACAAAAAGGGTGAAATAAGGAAATAAGTAATAACATGCAAACAACATATACCAAGCACCACATAACACAAAAGATAATGCAATAATAACATAAGAAGGCCAATGGTCATAACATAGTCTTAAAAGGAACTAAAAAATGTACTAAACTAAAAAACATAACCTAGGGAATATAAAAAAAAGAGATGGCTAATTCAATCACTTTCTGACATATTGACTACATCATCCTCTTCATCACTTTCCTTATCACCTTCTTCACTTGGAACAGGTTGACGGTTCATAGAAAGGAAGAGTTTCCAAAGTGATTTGATTCCACGTTGGGTGACCCTGTGATTATGATGCATGGTGGTCTCAATGGAACACATCTTGTTATACAACATAGCATTTGTGATTTCACCTTCCGGAATGGGTGGAGGAGCAGAAGAAGCAGCTGAATCCTTGTACCGAAACACTCCATTTGGTCCGATACTAATGCCCGTGTTCTTGGTTGCGGTAATCTCGTTGATTTCACAATTTCTAACCATCATTGGAGTCTTTGGTTCTCTTTGAAGCGGAACACCATGGAATTCCAAAATTCTTGAAACAATTCTACCATAGGGAAGTCCACCACTTAGGGATAATTGATGCTTCATGTGATGATAAATGACATAAGCCCAATTAATCTTCATGTTCAGTTTCAAAGCCCTAATAAGCTGCAGTTCAAGTTCACTAACTTGGGCATGATTTGAATGTTTTGGAACCAAAACATAAGCAAGAACATAATGGAGCATCCTATCACTCACAGATAAGAGGTTAGCAAATATTACCACCCTTGAGGATTATGATCTCTGCCGGCTCTTGAGGCTAGCCTGAGTACCTCTAGAAATTGAAACAAAATATTCCAAACTATTATAATTGCTCCAGGCATCATTGTCGGGTTCAGTTCCTTGACGGAATGCTTCACCTTCAGAAGGAATTTCCAGACAGGTTCCCAATTGATTCAGATCCATACAAATTTCAACATTCTTGACCTTAGCAATAAACACCAAATCTCCAAAATCATCGGTTCCAAACTTTATAGTGGTAAAGAAATCTCTTATCATATCAGGGTAATAATCACCAATATCAGAAACTAACTTATCTACCCCTAAATTTCTCAGCAAAGTTTGAAAGGTAAAGCTATGAGAAGGAAAAGCTTGGAAGTTAACATATTTTACCGGCATGAGAGTTCGAGTCTGGATAGCATAGCTCAACCTTCTGGAATTCACAGTGTCAGCATGTTGTTCTTCTGTATGTTGAGAAGCTTCTTCATCCATTTTCTTCTTTCCTTTGTCTTGTCTTGGAGGTGCCATGGAAGCTTTGAGAGTTAGGGTTTTGGAAAGGTTTTCTGGATTCTAGCTGGAGAGTGAATATGGTGAGTTGATGGAGAGTGATAATGAGAGTGATAATGAGAGTGGGGTTTTAATATAGCTTTGAATGGAGTTAATGGAGATAATGGAGGAGAAGGAAGGTGAAAGAGTGAGATGAATGTGAAGGTTGGAGAGAGAGTACCAATGTTGAAGTGATTGACTTTAAGCAAAAAGAACAAGAAAATGCACTTAAGACAAACAATGTGCAAAAACTCACGTGTATTTAAAAATAAAAATAAAAATCTGGAAGGAACAGTGGTAATCGATTACTCAAAATAGGGTAATCGGTTACACAGATTAAAAACGCGTGAGGAAGGCAAAAATATGCAGGGTAATCGATTACTCTAAAGAGGGTAATCGGTTACACAGTTTAAAAATTCGTGAGAAGGGCAAAAACATGCAAGGTAATCGATTACCCAATATGGAGTAATTGGTTACACAATATAAAGATGCTTCAGGAGGCAAAAAAAAATCCATATATACATTTTAAAGAGAAATTTCATAAAAGTAAAAAAAAATTAAAGACTTGTGTACCTTGGCCTCATTATAAAATTATGGAAGATTTATATATCACCTTCATCCAAAATGCCAAGTTCTCTTCGAATCTTATAAAATGGTTCTTTTGCGAGTGGTTTTGTAAAAGTGTCCGCCAGTTGATTATGAGTATCGACAAAGGTAACTTCGACATCGCCTTTAAGCACATGATCACAAAGGAAATGGTGTCGAATGTCTATGTGTTTGGTCCTTGATTGCATGACCGGATTCTTTGTGATATTAATCGCACTTGTGTTGTCGCATCAGAGTGGTATGCATCCAAGATCGATTCCATAGTCACTTAATTGTTGCTTTAGCCAAAGATTCTATGCACAATAACTACCGGCTGCTATGTATTCTGCTTCAGCCGTACTAAAAGCAACACATGCTTGTTTCTTACATGACCATGAGACTAATGCATTACCAAGGATGTGACACATTCCACTAGTACTTTTTCTATCTGTTTTATAACCTGCATAATCCGCGCCAGAATAACCAATTAACTTACAAACACTACCTTTAGGATACCATAAGCCAACGTTGGTTGTTCCTTTGAGATACTTCATGATTCTTTTGACTGCCGTGAGATGTGACTCCTTTGGATTTTCTTGGAAGCGAGCACATAAACACATGTTAAACATTATGTCAGGACGGCTTGCCGTCAAATATAATAAAGAACCAATCATACCTCGATACTTCGTAATATCAATTGACGCACCCGATTCGTCTTGATCAACATAGGTTCCGGAGCCCATTGGTGTTGACATTGCTTTACAGTCATCCATTTCAAATCTCTTTAACAACTCTTTGCAATACTTTGATTGGTTGATAAAGATTCCGTCTTTTAGTTGCTTGATTTGTAATCCAAGGAAGTAGTTCATCTTTCCCATCATAGACATTTCAAATTCACTTTGCATTATCAACGCAAATTCTTCACATAGTTCTTTGTTGGTTGAACCGAAGATTATGTCGTCTATGTAGACTTGAACAAGTAAGGTGTTCACTTTTATCTTCTTGATAAATAAAGTCTTGTTTACTTTGCCTTTTTCAAAACCTTTTTCACATAGAAAATTACTTAGACGATCATACCATGCCCTTGGTGCTTGTTTTAATCCATAGAGCGCTTTCTTCAGTTTGTATATGTAGCGGGGTTTTCGTTACCTTTAGGTTTATTGACTAAACCAAAAGTCAACATACAATTTGAGTCGCCACCGCACTTTTATTTGTCCAAAGGAAAGGCTAAAAAGCGAACAAAAGCCAACTAAGAAGTTTTTCAAATCAAAAACTAATAAAAATGTCAGAGATCTAGGTAAGGGGGTTGGTTATGAAATGGGAAGGTTTTACGCACCCAAAACATCCTTAGTACTCTAAGGGAACCCTTTTTGCAAATATGTCTTGCAGGTTGGCATTTGTGAAAAGATTTGTGCAAAAAGATTGGAGGGATGAGAAGAGAATAGATTATATTTACAAATTTTTTTGTTTGAATGGATGAACCCATTTCCTACGTACCATCACAAAGGAGGATCAAAACCTCATAGTTCGGGGTAAAAATCTCAAAGATTGGTGAATTGATTTGACCAAAAGCCTTAAGGTCTTTTGTTATCAAAGGGAGAAAACTCAACCTAAACCAAAAATCCACCATGTGAGGAGGGCTTCAACATGCTAGTGAGGGGTTAATCCTATAATAAGCATGGAAGACTTATGATCCAATCACTAAGGATGAGGTGAGATTTACATCAACCACTATGATAACTCAAACCTATGACTAATGCTTTTTGAAAAGGTTTAACAAGTGGCCATTGAAACCACAAAAACAACTTGAAGTGAGTTATATTTACAAGTTACATTTATTTACAAAAATGAAGTCAAAGTTGGATTAAGATTTGTTCACAATGAGTATTGATGAAAATAGTCTTGAAAGGTCAAAGGCTTAAGGCCTAGGTTTCTAATTTGAAACAAAGTCAAAGTTTAGAAAATGATTTTTGACTTGGGTTAGAGTGGGGAGAAGAAGAGAAGGGCTATTCCTAAAACATACAAAGATAATAGGGGAAAGATAAACCCTTGGAGTTCCTTTTCTTGAAGTCACATAGATGACTCAAGATGCTCCTTTCCTTTGGACTTAGCACACAAACAAGCAATCACACAATTGAATTCAAGCTCCTAGGATCTCCATTTGGATTGTCTCTTAACTTAGCTATTCATGACAATGGTCCTCCTTTCACAATCTCAAGGTGGGATCCCTAACACACAAGAGCAAACATCAAAAAGTTCACAACATAATAAGGGGAATGGACAAAGAATAAGTTTGGATGAGAAGTCCTATGAAGTCAACTTTGAATTTTAGCATTCTAAAGGCATGAGGCCTAGTTGCTCTTCAACAAGTTTTGCATTCTAAAGGCATGAGGCCTAGTTTCTCTTGAACTTCTTTAAGCATTGGTAAGTCCTAATTCTAAGTCCTTTCTCCCTTTTTCATTTGGTTCACACAAAACAAACACAAAGCAAACACAATATAATAATATATTTATATACAATAATGGGCTCAAATGAGCAAAAGGAAAATTCCATAAACATAAAATATGTGCTCAAATGAGCAAAGGGAAAATCAATAGGAATAATGAGCAAGAAATAAATGACATTAAAAGTAAATGACAAGAAATTAAATGCTCAAGTTAAAGTCAGTAGTTAGTAAAGGTTATGTTAGCTTGTCATAAGACAATGTAGCGCTTTGTTAAGCAATCGTAAGTGGACTAATGTAGTAGTCACACATATCTGAGGCTGGTCAATAAAAATATAGGCAAAGTACACAAGTTAGAGATCATGACTAGTAAGCCAAGCTCCATAAACTTGTCATGCCAAAACAAAAGGGGAAGGACCTTGTATTGTCTTTAGGTTATTTGCTTGACCAAGAAGCAACCTATCTTGGACCCAAAACAACTCACTTGATCATGGATCAAGTTGAGTTTAGTTTGGATCAAAGAAGGTTAAACCTCTCACTTGTCAAGACCAACCATAAGAACTTAACTCATTGGCCATTAATGGAAAGAATGGGATGAAGATGAAAGGGATGGAAAAAAGAAGACAAGTATCAAATCCAATTGATCAAATATGGATCAAACCAACATCAATCAACACCAAACAGAAAAGAAATGAAGATTACAAGTCAACAAGTCAACAATAATTTTTTGGAATTTTTTGAATTAAAATAAAATGCAAATATAAATTAAATAAATAAGGTCAAACCTCAAGTTCAATTCAAATCAACTTCAACAAGTCCAATTAAATTTTCATAGGTTCAACATAGTCAAACAAGCTTTGACTAATTTTCTCACCAATTTTTAAAATCAAAAAGTATTTAAAAACAATTAAAAACACTAAAAAATAACACAATATGAACTAAAATCTCAAATAAATCTCAAATCAAATAAGAAATTGATGAGACTATTTTTCATTGACTTATCATGATCCATAGGTGCTAGGAAAATATTTTTGGATTTTTCAAAAGTCAGAAAGTATTTTAAAATGAAATAAAACTATTAAAAAATCAAATAATTCACAAAAAATATTAAATGAATTCACAAAAATATTAAAAATCAAAATATGAAACTAGATTTTTCAAGAAAATTTTTGGAATTGGTCTCATAATTTTATGACTTCAAATAAATTTTTTATGAATTTTAGAAAATCAAATCAATTAACTGAAAATAAAAGAAAATGAATTAAATGGAAAAAACCACAACCGCGTGATGCACCTCATTAATTGACGTTGCAAGGCTGAATGGCTCAGATGTGAGGGTGCAACGTGCAACCAAGTCAAACGCGTGGCATAATGAATTAAATGAAGTACACATAATGGATGCACACGATTAAAACGTGAGAACCAAATCCAAAGGTTGGGAATGTGTACACGTGGTGATGGTGGTGGAAACCACCATCTTCTCCGGTGGAACAACAACCTTCGGCCACCAGTTGCAGAGAATCTTTTTTAAAAAAAATGGAAAATGAGGATATGAAATTGAAGCTTGTGTGATGGAGATCACCACTGTATCCATGGATCTTCCTCACTCTTCCTATATTGAGAGAAATGTGAAGTGGAAGATCATGGTGTACCAACTGAAAGTGCACGAAATGAAAAATTGAAACGACCATTGGCTTGCCTCAAGTGTGAGGACTTCAGAAAACCACCCAAACAAGAGAAAGCTACATTAAATTGCAAGTTCTAGATCCAAAAAGTTTGAAGGTATACCTCTGAATTGGAGCACTTCAGGCCACGATTTCTTCAGGATCTTGACTCCTCTTTGCTCTAGGGATGCAGTGGAGATGAAAGGTTAAGGAATTAAGCTTTGAAGATCAACTAATGATGTTGAAATTCAAGCTCGAAAGTGAGAAAAAATTCTGAAAATTTCCTTTGGTATGGCTATGGTTTCAATGCTGCAGCAATTCAGATCTCCAAAAGGTTGATGAATGAATGAGAAGGAGTGTTTATTTATAGCTGAAATTGGTTGTGCATCATGCTTCCCTCGTGTGCATGGCATTTGAAATTGGATATGCATGGGCCTGTACAGGCGTATGGAAGGCCCAATGATGGGTGCAAAACCATGTTGAGTTCATTTGGAATGGATTTGGACGTGTACATGAAGTGGAATTAGCTTGCATACCAAAAAAAGTAATGTGAATAATGGTTGGAAAGCCCTTAAAATAAGGAAAAAAATTCATGTTGGGAAAAAATTCATTTGGCATTTGTAAATTAATGAAAATTGGCCTGGAAAATCTAAGTACAAAACATGATTAAGTCACCTTTGAAAATTTTCACCAAAAGCAAGCCTATTCAAACCCCTCTGTTCTTATAACGCAAGCTTCAAATGGAAACACTTCCCACATCAAAGTTGTATATATTTTCAATATGATCAATTTAGACTCAAAGTTTGCATCATTTGGATTTTCTACGACAAAGTTATGGGCATTTGAAGTTTGGTACTTTTTCAAAATCAATGAATTAGGTCCAATGTGACCTATAATGTTTTGTATTATCACATGTATTTATTTTAGGATTATGAAATTTTGTCCAACATAAAATTTGAATTAGACATCTCTCAAGATTTCCAATGCATTTGGTATCACCTCAAAATCATAAAAATTAAGGAAGTTATGCCCTTGGTAAGTTGACCCAAAATTAGGGTTTCAGTCAAAATGACCTATAATGTTTTGAAATGAATGATGACCTTCCAAGTTTCAAATGGATTTTTTATGAACAAGAAAGTTGTTCACATGGTTCTTAGGAACAGTTTTTCTCTTGGGGTCATATTCATTTGACAAACACATCAGAAGTTATATCTCGATGGTGCTCAGCTTAGTCAGATGACTTGACTGGTCAACTTGTCAAGGCCAAACTTCCAATCTTGATGAATAAATGATTGAGGATCTTCAAATAGACTCATATATGCATAAAATGATGAATGAAAGAAATTCCCTTGATTAAATTTGATCAGAGAATGAGATTGCTTCATGGGCAAGGCACAATCAAAGCACAGTGGAATTAGGGTTTCCTTGGGAAACAATCCTCAAGCCCTTTGGATTATCTTGATCAAATTGGAAAATTGAGATACTTGGGAGACATATATGATGATTAGGAGATTTGTGGACCATTGTCATGCTTTTTCTCATCTTCATCTAGCCATTTCATTGGGCTTAGGAGCCTCCTAGGAGCATTGGAGCACATGATCACTTGAGCTTCAAAACAAAAAGAGTTAGTGACATATTTTTGTGCTTTTGGTTAGTAATAAAAATAAGAAAAACAATAACATACAATACAAGCATGCTTGGTGGTCTCAAAACACTCACACAAGTCCCAACCCTAGGGTTAAGGAGCCAAACATGCTATGATCCTTGAGGCAATGCACTTGTGCAATAACATGATGTCATGAGGGATCTTAGGGTCAAAATTAGGGTCTTACAAATGCACCTATTTAAGGTCGTTCTAGCCGGGGATATGAAGGTTAAAATCTTCATCTCGACGAGATAGAATGAGCTTAAATAATGACAAAGAGACGAATTTTGGTCCCTAAGAGACCTCACGAATTTTGGTGAATAATTGCCATGAAGGAAAGAAATCAGGAGAAAATGAAGGTCTATAGGAGTAACACACTCACTAGGGAGGCAGAGACTCTAGGGAAAAATGTGTGACCAGGTCAAGACTTGAAAACTTGCTGGGAGACATGAAGGGATTCCACTGAAATAAATCGATGGAAAGACCCGAGCTGACGCAAAAATGCATGTATTAGGGAATATGCCAATACAGAAAAATTATCCACAAAGGACACATCGGATAAAAAATCTGGGCTCAGACGAGGATGTCCACAAAGGACTCAGCTGAGGAGGAAAAAAACGAGATATTACCGGTTACTGGGAAATAACCTCAAAGAGGGACATGTTGTTAAAACACCGATTACTGGGTGAGAGAACAACACGCTCAGGGAGAAAGAATATCTAAGACCGGTATAAGGGTGAGAGATATCAATCATCCGAAGCATCTGAGGAGGACCCAAAAGGCACATCTCGACCTAGGAAAATCTGACTCCACAGGGGACAAAAAGTCATAATAGGGAGCAGAAAGAAGGAACACCAGGCATACCGGTTACTGGGCATATAATAGGTGACCAACCAGGAGTGAATTGGGAACATATCCAAGACACTCATCATCCTAAAGGAGGGCTGGAAAAGCAAACTCGACATACAGGATGGGCATTCGATTCCACAAGGAAATACGAATCTTACTCAACTGGGGAAGAAAAAAGACTTCGACTAAAGAGCGCATGAGATATATTATTTATTACCGTCATAACGTAGATAACATACTCGCATGGAATATTATCCACAACCGGTTACTGGGTTAATAAAGGATAAATCGACCGAAAAAAAAGGACATCGGGATACTGGTTACTGGGTATAAAATGATGACCAATCAGGATGGAGAAACAATCATTACCAAACAAGGGTAAACGAAAGATGACTCGCAAGGGAGAAACTGCCTGACAAAAGCAATTATCCAAGAGATATATCACCGGTTACTGGGTGGTATACTCAAAACGAAGGCATATCAATACCGGTTACTGGGTAAAGATAACAAACAAAGAGGGGATTACATCTACCGGGTACTGGGTAGAAAACCACAGAAAATAGGACTTACAACTACCGATTATTGGGTAGAAGGCCACAAGATCCGTTGGGGAAAGGATGAACAATTACTGGTTACTGAGTAATTTTGAACAACTAGACCACAGGGAACTGCAGGGGAATAACAAGAAAATAAAGTCAATCTAGGAACAAACTAGAAAGACACAATCAAACAAGACTCAACCCGATGAGGATATAACTCAAGGGAGTAATTCCATCCCAATACATACTTGGGGGGAAACTGAAACAATAATCATCCACGAGAGCATAACTCAGTGGGGAATAAAGAAGAAAAGATAAACACTTTCTCCTTATGGGGTTGACTCTATATGGAGAGATCAAACACAAACCTTTGCTTGGGGAAGAACATTTCACCAATAGTAGGAGATAGCACGCAAGGATATATGGCAAAGAATGCAACATGAATATATGAATGCTATAATTATGCATGTATATGCGTGATTTGTGTATGACTAATGTTGACAAACAGACATGTCTAACACAAACAAGTCCGAGAATCACAAGCAAACACCCAACACAATCGTCTCGACTAGAAGGGTGAGGCCTACTGGAGAACTCGGCTTGGGAACAACCCGAGAAGGATGAAAATAAATCATCGGGGATATCAAACCCTATCCCAAAGCTACATTCGCTGAAGATACAAAGAAAATGTATTCAGGAGCAGCGAAAGAAGATGATCAAACAGAGAACTCAACTCTGATGGGGATTATCTCTGGAATAAGAGTAAACAAAGGGAAGTCTTTAACCACAGCTGGGGATGTGCAATAATATCCTCCGGAGAGGAAACTCTACTGGGGAACCTATCAAGGAATGATGTGAAATTCCGTGGGGAACAACCACCAACCAGATGCACATCAATCAAAACACTCCCCCCTAACCACTGGAGAGGAAACTCTGCTAAGGGGAGCAATAATATTTTGCTCTACTGGGGAAGGAAATAAACATATTCAACACCAGCCTCAATGCTAAAAGAAATCTTCAGACTCGGAGGGGATACGAACATCAAACTCTGATTTGGTAACCCTACCGGGGTCAAGCTGCAAATATTCTCGAAGGAACTACCCTGGCTGAGGAAATCGGAAATGAATCCTTTGTCAACAAGCGACATGTTGGGGATGAAAAAGGAAACAAGCCCTTCATCAATTTCTCTAGGCAACTTCCTGCTGAGGAGACAATTATCTGGAAAGATAGCTCCGCAGGGAGTACATGCCTGCTACGCTGGGGAATTCTACTCATGCTGGGGAAAGACAAAGTTCTTGTGAGTAGAATAGCATATCAACTTTTATGAATCTATAAGGGATTTTAGGTCAGTCCACACAAGGGATGACAACCATATAATTGATAAAAACACAAATGCTAGTGCCTGATATAGAGGGATACAAGTCTCTAAAAGATCAAGGCAAGAACTGAAACAGAAGGGATCAACCACAGATCAACCACGGGACTAAACAACGATTTGCTAAGACTCCGCGGGGGGAACGTGCATGTATGCACAAACAAACCATCCAGAAATGCGTTAGATGAACATCCACAAACTCTGCTAGGAGAAAGCAATCCAATAAGATAGATCAATCCACTGCCATCAAAGAGAACTTCTCAGACCAGACACTCTGGGAAGCTGACGACATACTATTCTTTCTGCGCTTGCTGGGGAGATAACCAGAATAATGAGGAAGAGGACATCAGAATGCCAGAATATGAATAAATGTCTTTCCTTTTGGTAATCATACTATCCTTGGGAAAGCACTGAGGACGTTCCACTTATCCTTTCAGTCATCGTAAATGTTCATTTTGTTTAAAGCAGTTTATATAAACTTTATTTTTTTAAAACAATGATATTCATCAATTAAAAACATGCAACCATTTGTTAAACAGAAACAAATAAGAGTGCAAAGAATTGGATAAAGGCACAAATTTATTTAATAGAATGGTAGTCCGTAAATGGAGAGACTTCCTGGATCTTTACAAATTTGAAATTGGTGATATACATGGAAAAAGGGCTACATTAAACATAATGACCGTTTCTCCACCAACTCTGAATCCACTGTATTCGAAGCTTCAGTTGATGATGATTGAGCGAGAATCTTTGACAGACAACGGTTGTAGAACAAAGTCTTGTCAGGATGCAGTTACTTGCCAAATCCCTAATTTTTGCCTAGATTGCCCCAGGGTGAGGTACTCAATTTAGCGGGATATATTTATTCATTTTTTTCATGTCTCTAACTTTTGCCTGGATCGCCCTTTTGGGTTTTCAATCCACCGAGACGCTCATTTTTGTTTAATCCACCCTTTCAGGTTTTCAACTTAGCGAGCTATTCTGTTTTTATTTTTAGGCAAAGTATTTCTTGACTGCATCTGAATTCACAGGACGAGTGAAATCCTCCCCATCCATAGTTGTAAGCAACAAAGCACCGCTTGAAAAGGATCTCTTAACAACGTATGGACCTTCATAGTTTGGGGTCCATTTGCCCCTGGAATCGGGCGCGAAAGACATGACTTTCTTGAGCACGAGGTCACCTTCTCGGAACACACGAGGTTTGACCCTCTTATCAAAGGCTTTCTTCATCCTCTGCTGATACAACTGACCATGACACATGGCAATTAATCTCTTTTCTTCAATCAGATTCAACTGGTCATAACGACTCTGAACCCATTCAGCCTCAGTCAACTGGGCTTCCATCAAGACTCTCATTGATGGGATCTCAGCCTCTACGGGGAACACAACCTCTATGCCATATACAAGAGAGAAAGGGGTTGCCCCTGTTGAAGTGCGGACAGATATACGATAGCCATGCAAAGCAAATCGCAGCATCTCATGCCAATCTTTGTACGTAACAACCATCTTCTGAATAATCTTCTTGATGTTCTTGTTAGCAGCTTCAACATCCCCATTCATCTTGGGTCTATAAGGAGAAGAATTATGGTGTGCAATCTTGAACTCACTACATAGCTCTTTCATCATCTTGTTGTTCAAGTTAGATCCATTATCAGTAATGATCTTGTCTGGCACACCATATCGGCATATGAGTTGGTTCTTGATAAACTTCACAACCACCTGCCTGGTCAAGTTCGCATACGATGCCGCTTCAACCCACTTGGTGAAGTAATCAATAGCTGCGAGAATAAAACGGTGACCATTCGACGCCTTAGGTTTGATCATGCCAATCATGTCAATTCCCCATATGGAGAAAGGCCATGGTGAGGAAATAACATTCAGAAGTGTCGGGGGAACATGAATCTTATCCGCATAAATCTGACACTTGTGGCATTTCTTCACATATTTGCAGCAGTCAGACTCCATCGTCAGCCAATAGTAGCCTGCTCTCAACATCTTCCTTGCCATAACATGTTCATTGGAATTAGTACCAAATGAACCCTCATGGACTTCATATTGGTGTAAGCCCTAGAGGCCAATACTTTTAGTACTTGTATCGAATAATTTATTAATTAAAAAAAAGGCTTTTTCTTTATTATGGTTGATTAATAAAGTCCCTGGAATAGATAGTCCGTTTAATGTATTAAGTGTGACTATATCATGAGAGCACATTAAACATAAGGACACTATTCTTAAAGTATCTGTAGTCGAGCTTTAGTGTGAAGTGGGATAACATTAAAGCATTAAGACTATTATGTTTGTAGACTGATGATCACATCTCATGGATCATGGATAAAGAGTTATCAAGTCTTAAACATAGGTATGAATATTAGGAGTAATATTTATACCGGATTGACCCGCTATGAGAATACTATATAGAAAGTTATGCAAAGTGTCATAAGTTATTCTCATGGTGATAATGGTGTATACCACTCTTCGACCTGAAACCACTATGGATCCTAGATGTAGAGTCGAGTGCTTTATTGCTGATCTAACGTTGTCCGTAACTGGATAACCATAAACACAGTTGATGGGTACTCCACGAAGCATGCTGAGGGACATGAGTGTCCTAGATTGAATTTGCCCATCCTGCGTAACAGGATAAATGTCTATGGGCCCAATATTGAACTGGACAAGGATGACACAGTCTATACCTTGTGTTCAATATAGACATAAGGGCAAAGGGATAATTATACACATAATCATTATCACAGGGGGTTTTGTCAGATCACATGACATTTTCGTGTCATGGGTAGCAGTGATGTGTTGCTAGATACCGCTCACTGTTTATTATGTTAAATGCGTGATTTAATATAATTGCCAACGTCGCGAAAACCTACAGGGTCACACACAAAGGACAGATTGATGAGAAATAGAGTAACTAAGGAACACCGTAAGGTACGGTGCAGTTAAGTGGAAGACGAAATATGGTAAGGTACCAAATACTTAAGTGATTTTGGCATATTATGAGATATGGGCCATGTCGCATCGCGCGAAAAACCGGCGGGAAAAGAAAGAAACAACAGAGCCGCCACCGTGCGTTATTTATCCCAAAAGAGGGAAAGGAAACGCTCAGAGTAAACCTGGGAAAGAACATGGTCTCGCGACCAAAGAGGATGGGTTCGGGAGTCGGTTATGCGAAGGGAAGGTATTAGCACCCCTACGCATCCGTAGTACTCTACGGGATCCACGCACAAAAGGAAGGAATATTGGTTGCTAAACACTGCTCAAATACTCACACACACTGGCTGAAAGAAACGCAAGAAACTGACTGAAACTGACTCGGCAGGATGTCGCATCCTGGGCCTACTTAGTCTATCAGGCATAGACATCAGAGTCGAAGTAGTTCGGACTGGGGAAACGACACATGCTCGCTAGGACATCGCATCCTATGCATACGTATCTTCTCGGACGAGAGAAGAATCAGAGCATTCGTAGCTCGGCTGACACGCACACAGACAAACACAGGCAAAGGCAAACATGGAGCCTGAACGCCAATCACTGGACTTACATCAGCATCCGAACCAAAACGCGCTCAAAAAGGCAAACATGGAGCCTGAATGCCAATCACTGGGCTTACATCAGCATCCGAACCAAACACACGCACACTGGAACCCAAATGCCACTCGATGGACTTACATCAGCTTCCAAGCACACAACAACGCAACAAGTTAATAGGGAGTCGGGGACTCGAGCCTATAACTGTCAAGCACACACGCAAAAAAGAAAAAGGGCGACAAATTGCTAAGGAGTCAGGCACTCGAGCCTAGCAACTGTCAAACAACACACGCAAAAAAGAAAAAGGGCGCCCGGAGAGATCAGCTCAATCTCCTGCCTACATACTTCATCTGGTATGAAGATCAGGGCGATGTAGTTCCCCTACGCAGGGATAAAGGACTAGCCTAACCAGATAACAGAGGGAGACACAACTCTAGGGAGACTACGACTCGAGCCTAGATGTTGTCATGCAAAATCAACCCTAAGTTGTGGTTTCTAGCTAAATGGCACAAGGGCCAACCTATCCTAAGTATGGCTCACACAGGAAGCAAGCCACACACACTTAACTTGCACAGGAAGCAAGCCAAGCAAAACCTAACTTGCACAGGAAGAAAGTCTAAACTATCCTATCTTGCACAGGAAGCAAGTCAAACAATCCTATCTTGCACAGGAAGCAAGTCAAACTATCCTATCTTGCACAGGAAGCAAGTCAAACAATCCTATCTTGCACAGGAAGCAAGTCAAACTATCCTATCTTGCACAGGAAGCAAGTCAAACAATCCTATCTTGCACAGGAAGCAAGTCAAACTATCCTATCTTGCACAGGAAGCAAGTCAAACAATCCTACAAGCACAGATAGCACACGCTATACACAAACAAGTGGCTCAAACAAGGGTTAGGTTTTAGTCAAGGGGTCATATCAACCTCAACAAACAAACCTCTGGAATGGGGTGAATGTGCTCTTAACCTTGCCATTGAGAGACTAAGGTGAAGCAGATGAAAGGATGAAGTGAGGATGAGACCTCACAGCTCTTATCCCTGGCCTGGGAGAGCTCAAGACAAGAATGTGTGGGTTCAGAAAGTGGGAACCCCTCTACACATTTAAAACTGACTCAACTGTACAATGGTACAAGATCTTGGGTTTGTATCTGCAATGCATCAACACAGTGGTGTGAGCAAAGCAGATGACACACTGAATAGTGGGGGATAGACTGCATATCCCTACCTTCTGTCAATTGCCTCTTCACTTAGGAGGTCTTTGACTCTATGCAAGGACAAAGTTAAACAGTCACAAACATTGCCTCTTAAGGAGGACTTCAGACAGTTGCCTGGCCAAGTAACAGGCCAGGTCTTCCAGGCTACATGGAGTAAAAGAGGCATACCTCAATGCAAATTGCTTATACAAGCAAAGCAAAGCAAAAAGTTCACAAGGAACTAAGCAACTAAAGCACCTGAAACAGTCAAGCAGATGTTAGTATGCAACTTCAAACAAAACAAACAGAAACAGAAACCAACAGTCAATTGGAGGCACATGGATGTGCAAGGCACAAGGCTTATGGCATGTGAGCCAAGCCACCTACAAAACAAAGAGGTTAGGCAATGATACTTGGGTAAGCTCAATCAAAAGAATTGGTCTTAATGGCCATTTGATGGTCAACCTGAAATCACAAGCTCAAAGGTGAGTAACAGGACCACTAGGGCAAGCCTAGGGTCAAAAACGAATGAGAAAGTCCAAACAGCAAGGGGTAAGTATCCAAAATCATGTTCAAACAATTAGGAAACAAAACCAATTGGGTTCACACTCATATCAATCACTATCATCATTTCATGAACCATTTAGGTCAAAACATGGCAAACAGAAGCTCATAGAAGTCAACAGCAAGACTTGCACCAAAAGCAATCTAAACATTTCCAAAAATCATCAAATAAATCATGATCAAACCTAACACATAGCATGGTAAGCATGTAAAATTTCATCCCATTTGGGCAAGTGGAAGGCAGTCAATGAAAATCAGAAAGTCAAAGCACATTTGAACATGCTCAAAGAAAGTCAACAAGCATGGGTCAACTTCAAAAAATCATATCAAATTGAAAACAGATGAGAAATGAATGAGATTAACACCAATGCCAAGCTTGAGATGTCTACTTATCACATATCAAATTTCATGTCCATCTAATAAAGTATGAGAATTTCACAAATGAAATGGGAACATGTGTCACACAAAGTCAACTATTGACTAGGCAAGGGAGAAAATCTCAAACAATTAGGAACATAGCTCATATAAATCCAAGAAAATTCACATGTGAACTAGACATACAAGAGTAGGTTCATACAAAATTTGGGGTCATTTGGATGTAAGGAAGCATGGTAATGAAAATCATGAAGTTGGACATCAATGGTGTGACACAAGTTATCACACCCTAATTCAAAAAATCATATCTCACAAACCACAAATGATAAATCCACAAACTTTATACCAAAATCACCATGAATGTGTCTAGTTTAAGCACAAAAAATTTGTGAGCCATTGGATAAAGTATCATCATTTCACAAATGTTTTGGCAAGATGTACAAAATTTGGTCACATGTCACAAACCCTAAGGCCATTTAAAAACCACTCATCCAAAAATTCTGGAAAAATTATGATAAAAAAGTAGAGATCATGATGAACACAACACAAAAAATCCCATTCAAATTGGATCAAAAATGAGCAGGTTATGAATTTTGGAAGATTGGTAATCAAAGTGAAGAAATTAATTGGATTTATATTGAGAAAATGGCATTTTTGTAATTCTCTGATTCACTTAACCAAACACAGTCGTTTTGGGCACCAAATGAAATGTTTTCATTGGTTGGTGAGTGAAAAGCCAGGCCACACGAAAATGGGAAGAAATCTGGGAAAATGGGATTAGGGTTTGTGTTCAAAATCATAATTTCACAATCTTGCCCAAAAATTAAAATTGAGTACATGGAAATGATCAGCAAGCAATGGCAAACAAGAATCTATCACCCTTTTTCATTGAAAACTCGTGTGTATCATGAATCGAGCACAAACACATTTCCACATTAAACTCGTTTTCAAAATATCTTCATGAACACACAAACATTTCAAAAAATAAACACATCATGATAACCAGCATGGAAAGGCCTTTTGAAAACATATCACAATTTGACAAAGGGGAAGGTCAAAATCCGTACCTATTTTGAAGGGCAGTTTGTGTTCTTGATGTTGTTTTGTGATGCCTTGCCAAAACAGATGAGCTTTAAGCTTTCCAATGATGGATAATGGTGATGGTATGGCTCAAGACATCTTGGAAGTGTTTAGATCATGGACTGTCATGGCTGAGAGTTTCTGACAGAAAGTTGAAAAATGCAAAGATGGATTTTTAGAAAATGAGATGAAGTTGGCTGTTGGTGTTGCTGCTGTAACTGTTGTTATTGTAATTTGGATGCTTTTTTTGACAGAAAACCAGAAGTGCAAAGCCAGGATCAGGTTTTTAGAGGGTGTGACCAATGGCCTTTGGCTGCTGTTTGGCAATGATGGTGAACAAAATGCTATGGTTGGCAAGGCAAGATTGGTTTGTTATGTTTGGACAGAAAAATGGGGAATCAAGTGGTAAGGTGTGATTTGGGGAGGGTGTATGGTTTGAGCAATGGCCAAGGGTTGAATGCAGGGTTTTGTGCTGCTGTAGTTGGTTGATGTTGGTAAGGTTTTTGGAAGAAAGGCCAAGCCAGTTTAGTTTGTTGGTTTTGGACAGAAGGAATTGGAATGTAAATGGCAAGGTGGGACTTTTGAGTGAGTGTGACTCAATGAAGTGCTTGTTGTGTTGGTTTTGTTGGTCTGCTACTGTAGGAAATGTTGGTAGCAGATTTTTTTGATCCTCCAAGGCCAAAAGCTAGGTCCAGTTTTAGAGAGTGTATGGAGTTGGCTAGGTTTTGTTGTTAGGTTGGTTGCTGTCGCTATTGCTGCAGTTGGACAGAAAATGTGTTTTTGATAGAGAACATCAAATGCCAACAACAGGGTTCCTCCTCTTTTGATCTCAGCAGAACCAACTTTAACATGCCAAAGTGAGTGAGTTTTTCTGAATGAACCTTTTCTTATCCATTTGCCTTGGCCAAGAATCTTGTGATGCTGCTACTGCTACTGGTTGTGATGACAGGAAAAGTGCAAAGTGGCCAAGTGATTTCCTTTGCCTGCTGCTAGGTTGTTGGGACAGGTTATTAGAGGAATGGCCAGGTGAGATCTTTTTGGGAAACGAGTGGAAAGTGTTTTTTGTCTGCTAATTGTTTTGGACAGAAGAAAATAATCAGATGCAAAATGTTAGTTCAGTTCTTTTGTTGCAAAGTCTTTTTTTTGAATCAGCATGCCTTCCTCTCCTTTGCCTTGGCCAAGTGGTTTTGTGGTTTTGTGCTGCCAATGCTGTTACCAGTCACAGCAAATTAAGGCCTTGGTCTGCTATGAGCAGTACCAGGCATGGCAAGGCCCATGCTTTTGGATGCTTTTGACAGCTCTTTTCAAAATGGCCAAGGATCATGCTCCACAAAATGAAGTTTTCTCTTGTGTTATGCAGCCAAATCCTCAAGATGACAGGAATTTTTCCATAAAATCTGCTATGCCATATGGTACAAGTATGGTTCATGGACTTGGTTGTTGAAAACAATGTCCTTTTTGCCAATGTTCAAATAAGCTAGTATGGCCATATGTACTATTGGATTATGGCTGCACAATGAGGCTCACCATGACAGAAAAAATGATCAAGAATGCTGCATAATGATGCTGGTACAAGGCATGGTTGTGGAAAGCAAGGACAAGCATGGTGCATTTGTACCTTTCTTATAATTCAAGCAACCAAGTATAGATTCACATGTGCTGCATAATTTGACTTTGCAAACACATTTAAAATGATATTTATGAGCTGTCCCAATTGGCCAAATGCTGAAAAAATGTTTAAATCAAAAAGTCAACTCTTGGTCAAACTTACATTTAAATGAAATAGGTCAAAATATGCCATTTTGATTGGTGAAGTTTTGGCTCATGAAATTTATATTTTTGGAAAGAGGGGATCAAATGTGACTTGTAGGAAAAAACCCCACCAAAATTGGCCAAACGGTTTGAGAGATATGGCCCTTTGAAGTTCAAGATTTTCTGAAATCGATTCGATCATAACTTGCCAACCACACATGGGAATTGAGAGTTCTAGGACTTTTTGGAAATGGGAGAACAAGATCTTCAACTTTCATGTTGGGCAAAAATTCATTTGAGGCTTGTATCATGATGTAAGTTTGAGGATCAAAACTTTCCATTTTTGGTAAGTTTCAGTTACAGGCCCAGTTTCCATTTTGGGAAATTTCTGATCCGGCTTCAAATTCTTCCATGATGGTGTTTGACATGATATATGAAGACTATTTGGACATGAATGAGCTCTCACAAACCAAATCCAATCATCAAATCACTGATTAAATGGACAGTTGACCAACAGTTGACTTTTAGGGTTTCTGCCTGATTGTGCATTGACTGATGACTTCCAAACCCTAATTCCTTGAGAACTTGACTTCAAATGATGTCCCAAGTTGTATGAACTCTTGATTATTAACCATGGTGCCCAAATTCCACAAGAATGACCACCAACCATTGCCTTGACTGACAGTTGACTTTCTTAGGGTTTTTGACTGTCTGGGCATGAACTGCTGACCTCTGAGCCCTTAACCCTTGACCAAAATACTTCAAATAGACCACCAAGCCATGTGAACTTGTTGGACAAACCCCAAGGCCTTGATTCAATGAGAAATTCCTTTGCTTGTTTGGTTGACTGATCAGGAGATTAGTTTGACCTAATTCTTGATTGCTTGCTCTTGAGGCAACTGTGAACAATGCAAATGCTATGCAATGGACCATGATATGCTATGACCTAATATGAAAATGTATGTACAATGATAGGTGCAAATTTGAGGTGCTACAGCTGCCCCTATTCAATCAGCTGGGAACCCGAATGGATGAGAGCAACGGCTGTCAGACTTTCAGGGTAAACAGGGATTGAATACCAAGAACCGTAGAATTTGCACAATACGGGGATCCACCAATGGAAACGTCCACTGGGATTTGATTTTATTGCTGGGTATATATTTTTTTGGTTTTGTTTTCAGAGGGTACGGTCACATCCAGACATCGCAACGACGATGAATGGGAAAAGAAATCACAACTAGATGTCAACGGACAACTAGGAAAAACTCGACGTTTACCAAGACCAACGGAGAGGTAACCAGACATTAATGAATGACTGGAAGGGATACAACCATACGTCAACGGACGAAATGGGAAAAACTCAACGTTTACCAAGACCAACGGAGAGGTAACCAACTGGGGACGACCAGGAAAAACTCGACGTTTATCGAAACCAACGGAGAGGTAACCAGTCATTAATGAATGACTGGGGGGGCTCGACCAGACATCAACGGATGAATGGGAATACTCGACGTTTACAGACATCGGAAGATGATGTTTACAGACACCAAAAGGATCGACCAGACATTTACAGATGAATGGGAATACTCGACGTTTACAGACATCGGAAGATGATGTTTACAGACACCAAAAGGATCGACCAGACATTTACAGATGAATGGGAATACTCGACGTTTACAGACATCGAAAGATGATGTTTACAGACACCAAAAGGATCGACCAGACATTTACAGATGAATGGGAATAAGAGAAACACAACCAGACGTCGACGGACGACTGGGAAAAACTCGACGTTTATCAAAACCAACGGAGAGGTAACTCTGCATGGAGAGGGGTACAACCAAATCATCAACGGATGATTGGGAAAAACTCGACGTTTATCGACACCAACGGAGAGGAGGAAACTCTACTGGGGAGAGTGAGCACAACCAAATCATCAACGGATGATCGGGAAAAACTCGACGTTTATCGACACCAACGGAGAGGAGAAACTTCTTCGGTCTGAATACCGGAAAATTGGCCTTGTGCCATGAGTACATCGACCTGATCGTCGGAAACTCCTTCGATCTGAATACCGGGAAATCATAAGTACATATTATCTGTAGCCGTCAAAACATAGATAATACACTCGCATGGAAGATTATCCATAACCGGGTTGTAGGCTGTTAAATGAATAATCGACCAAAAAGAAAGGCATCTGGGTACCAGACTAGGTATGCAAAAGATGACCAATCAACAGGGGATAAAGCTGCTAACTCGGAGCAAGTATCCAAGAAGGAAGGGGAAGACCCAATGGAGACAATACTGCTTGATCAAAGCAAGTATCCAAAGGGGACAAGACCATTAATACCACAAAGAGGGGATTACATCTACCGTTTTGTAGGCAGAAAACCACGGAAAAGTGACCAGTCATCATCGGGATGAGCACAAAGGGTTAATTCCAACAAGGGGAGGAAAGTGGAATTTTACAACTACCAGCTAGTGGGTAGAAAACCACAAAGATAGGACTTACAACTACCGGTTTGTAGGTAGAGGCCACCAAGTTCCACTGAGTGTAAGATGAATGAGTGCTGGTTAGTGAGCAACTATTCATTTATGCCCCAGGGCAGCACAAGAGATAGTCAACAAGAAGCCAATTTAGGATCGATCCAAAAAGGCAGACTGAATCAAGACTCATCCTAATGAGGAAAGAGCTCAATAGGGAAAACCCATCCTGTTAGGGAGGGAACGGAAGCAATCGTCATCCACGAGGATGTATCTCAGTGGGGAAATGGCAGGAAAAGATTAACACTTTCTGCTTAAGGGGTAGACTCTATATGGAGAGATCAGACACACCCACATTTGCTTAAGGAAAAAGACCCAAGCTGGCAAGACACTAACAATTGGGAGTAACACTGATGGGGATACCCACTCGACTGAGGAATCACTTATTCGGAAAACACCAACCTCTCGACCATGTTGATGAACCCAATTCTGAAGCAGATCCAATGGCGCGATGCTAAACTCTTTCCAACAACCCAATCTCGGCTGGTCGCCACGGCCTAGGGCTAATGGATATGCTTGCAATGTTGATGCATGAGTTTTTTTTCTTGCTTTACACAATGCCCCATGATTATGGAAATGCTATGCACTAATGATGCGATATGCTATGCTTATCTAAATGATGAATGCATAAACACACGTCTCCTTCAGAGACAACACCGGGGAACTCCAGGAACTATGCTGGGGGATCCTATAACCAAGTCAACTTCCATTCTGCTGGGGAAAGACAAACCTTGCTGGGGAAAAACCATCAACACAACCTCTGCTGTGAAGACAACTTTAGGCTTGGAAAACAGTCACAACTCCACTGGGGATACAGATATCAGTCTATTACAGAAACCCGTCCAATCCACTGGTAGGATGAACTCTGCTGGAGAAATAAATGCTACTTCACTAGGGACGACCCAACCAATCCATATGTAGGAGAATCACTGCTGGAGATGTATTTCATGAGACCCGCTCCACTCGGGGAACTTGCTGAGGAAAAATCACACCATTCTGCTGAGGAGAACGATCCTAGTGGAGAGAACAACAACCGTAGCAGTGAGAGTAACAACTCCGTTGAGGATGATAACACGTCATATCATACCGGAGATGAATTCCCACAAACCTGCTTGGGATGAACACTCACGGCCATACTGGAGATGATAGCGTCACAAAACCAATTGTTGGGGAACACACCAACGGTCTACAGATAAACTCCACTAGGGGACTCCCGGGGAAAATAGCTGCCAGGCGCTCAGCGGGGATTCTCAACTGGGGAAATTTGCAAGCATAAGCCTGCTGGGGATAAACAATCCTCAGATCTGCTGGGGAAAGAAGGTACTGTCTACAGGCATCTCTGCAGGGGAAATAACTTTGATAGCTTCAATACTGACTTGGGCTGGGGACGTGATAACCTTCAGGCTTGCTGAGGAGAGAACGATCTCGAATCTGCCAGGGAGATCACACTCTCAATCCTCTGGGGAGATACAGCTTGTTTGACAGGGATGTCGGTCGCCTCGTCGAACACTAGTATCCATCATCCACCCATAGTGTTGACTTTCCACTTTTAAGAAGTCCCAGACTCTTCTGGACTTTTCTGCTCCATCATCTTGTATTCCCAACTCGTTCGTACTTCACGGAGGTTGAACTCTTGGGATTCATACATACTTTCCAATCATCAGACTTTGAAGAGTCTTCTTGATTAACTTTCCAGGATCGTCGTTGTAATCCTTCACTGTCTTTTCACCGTTCAGCTATTCCCTGCCCCTGATTGGATTCTGAGGGGGTCTCTGGTCAAAAAGGTTCATATTACCACTGGCAAGTGAATGGAGATATCTAACAGCACCTGCACAAGATATTGTTAGCTAAAACGTGCCCCAGGTATGCCCCAGGTGTTCTGATATTTCAATACTTAGGTCATTCAAACTTCCAAGTAAGATTTCCAGATTTCAATCTCACAAGCATGCATCAGAAGGGACCTCTATGTTTCAAAAGGCAAATATTCTTATCAAAATGAATAGATGTTTTCGTAATCAAAACAGTAATGACACAAAAAACAAAATTTATTTGACCGAACACACGCTTTATTTGACTGAAATAAAAGATGGCTCACAATTGAGCAACACACAGGAAGCAAACCCTGGAAAGAGGTGATTGCACATAAAAGAAAAATCTATCCTAGTGGCAACGTGAAACTGCGATCTCATCGGGTTCTAACTCAGTTACACCTCATATGCCCTCAGGACTTTCCGCACCTTCTGTCTTCTGAACAAGACGCTTCCGATCGGTCTCTGTCGGAGATTATCCAAGTCATCATGAGCACAAATGATCATGCTGGACGCAGTTGTTCGTTTCATTCCCTCTTTTGCCTGGACCGCCCTTTCGGGTTTCAGTCCACCGGGATACCCCTTTTTTTGCCCAAGTCGCCCTTGCGGGTTTTCAACTTGCCGGGTGTACAGTTCTTTTCTTTTATTTTTATCCCTAATTTTTGCCCGAACCTTTCTCTTTTTTCTTGGTTCGCCGGGATGCCCATTTTTTGCCTGGACTCTTTATTCTTTTTTTTGTCCAGCGGGTTTCTTTCACGAAGTATTTTCTAACTGCGTCCGCATTCACAGGGAATGGAAAATCGTCGTCATCCGTGGTCATTAACAACAAGGTTCTGTCAGATGGGACCCTCTTGACCACGAATGGACATTCATAACTGTTTGTCCATTTGCCCCACAATCGTCTTGAGGAGGAAGGATCCTTTTCAACCAATTCTTCCACGCGGTACGCGCGAGGTCACACTTCTTGGTTAACAACATACTTCGTTCACTGGGTACAACTGCCCCACGCCAGGTAACTGTCAGCGCTTTCCTTCAGCTGGATTCAACGTGTCATTCTGAGTCTTTACCCATTCAGTCTTCTCTGATTTCTCATATTTCTGTGAGAAAAACACTGCCCCAGGTAGATACACATCCCTAGGTTTAATATCCAGGATACAGACTTTATGTTCAGCCACCATTGTTGGTGCAACCAACTGTGATTCGGGAAGCACTACCTCTCACTTTACTTTCCCATCAGACATCAGGATCCGTTCGGATTCAGGGCCAGGCCCCTCCTCCGGGATCGGTCACTTTCAATCTTTCGATTTGAGTACCTTGAGATGTCCTCATCAGGGACCTCAAACTTCCTTGGTTGATAACCTTCCATGGGTTGTTACTAGCTTCTCAAACACATATCTGATCAGATCCATTTTGGACATCCACAGAGTGGTATGAATCAGCATATACTGTCTCAGTCGGCGAGCAGCCTATGCCAAAGTACATCAAGTCTTTTCGAACAGTGAGTGTATTGTTTCACGGTCGATAAACTTTTGCTTAGGTAAATTGCATACTCTTTTCGACAAGACTAGTCATGCTGACTCAATACGCACCTCATAGACCCCCCGAGGGTTATCAAGTACCGGATTAACATTTATCTCTTTCACTGAGGTATCAGAATCAGAGGTTCCTGCAATTTTTCTCTTTTTTTTTTTTTTTTTTTTTTTTTTTTTTTTTTTTTTTTTTTTTTAGCAGGATCGACCTCGATTCCTCTGATTCGCTCTCAACAAGCCTCGGTAGCTTGACGGACAACACTCCATAAGTGCACTGCTTCAGACTCAACAGTATGAGTTGTCTCAAACGGTCAAACGACTTGCCCCAAGTCTACTGGATGCCCCTGTTCTGCTTGGGACTTTGTCATCATGTCATCAACATGGCATTTGCTTTCACGATGAATCATATCATGAAACAAAGTCACCGTAGACCTCTGATACGTGGGACCGGCCTCATGTGACGGAACGACATCAACTTAGACCAAGAAGGTACCCCTCGTGTGATGGACCTGGTTTACTTCATATCATCTGGAAACAGTTCAATCTGGTCTTGGCCAAGAAGCCATCCATGAAGATAAACACTGAGACCTGAGCCATATGATCAACCAATACCTCATTGTGATGTACCGGGAATCCATCTTTCTGATTAGCTCTACTCGCATCTTGATAGTCCATTCACACCTTCTCTCTTTCTCATCCTTTGTCGGCCTCAGCTTTTGCTTTCTAACCTCGGCGGAGTTTGGGGTAACAATCTTGAATCGCTCCTCGTGCGGTTGAATCACCTTCTCCTCTTGTTTCAATGACCTGGCTAATTCCAGCAAATCACAATCTTCTTCGCCTTTTTCCTCTGGCACGATAGGTTGAATTGTCGAAGTCATACAGAGGTGTAACCAAATCGTTATCGGTGAGATCAGGAGAGTAATCACTTTGGAACGAGACAAAATCAAAAGGAAAGAGAATGAAAAAAACGTTGCCATTTTTATTTGTTTTTTTTCTTTTTAAAATTGCAAAATTAAATGAAAAACAGGGAACACCGCTTTTAACTACAAAAACATCCATTCATTACTGATGCAAAATGTTGCATAATGAAACACATGAGATGGCCCTTACAATGGACCATTACGTGTCGGGCAACACGTATGGCTTTCATGCAAACAAAAATTGAAAAACAGAAATACTACTCTTCAAAATGAGTGGCAGTGATGCTTTTGGAGGCCTTCCAATTGCCTGGTACGCACGACTTTATCCACGCCTCAAGCTCGCGGTTGCTGTCAACATCCTCACCCACTGAACGGGCATGACCAGGATCCAACATCCCTGCACTGACGAAGGTGTATGGCGGACGACATCCTCTGTCTGGTCTAGACGACTCTAAATCCGGATGATAACCGACTCCAAACATGTCTGCTTTTGCCACGATGTCAATGATCCTTCCCCAGCCTTGGGCCTCTTTGTTCTTCACCACCTCCAGAGCTTGTTTATAAGAAGAAATGGACAGCTTCTTCTTTTTCTCAGCGACAAAGGCATTCTCCACCTGGACGGTTTCAACTGCCAGACTGGGTGCTCCACACCTTACATCGTCCATTTCTACTTCCTTCATCTTCTGGGTCGGGTCCTTCATCAATACACACCCTTCTGTGATGACAGTCGCACAAGCATTATCAACAGCAGGGGAAGCTCCATCCCGTAGCAGAGGTTTTGGGACCACAGCCATTGGAACCTTTAGCTGATCCTCCTCAGTCATCTCCAATCCTTTCTTGGCCTTCTTCACCATCTTGACTTTTACAGGACCCTTTCTGGGCGCAGGGTTGACATCCCCCTTCATAATCTGGGCCAAGTTAATGGTCTCGGAGTCCACCATGTCCTGGACGACATGCTTAAAAGCTCTACAGCCCTCAATGTTGTGTCCGGGTGCCCCAGAGTGAAACTCGCACTTGGCATTCTCATCATAGTTTGGTGGCCTCTTCTGCTGTTCTATAGGAATCAAAATCCTCGGCCGAACTAATCCCAGATCCCTCAACCTTTGGAAAAGAAAGGCATAAGTCACCGGTGGTTCCTCAAACTGACGATCCTCATTCTTCTTCTTCACCTGGCTTTCAGCTCTCGGTGTCTTCTGTTGAGGTGGCAGTTGTTGCTGTTGAGCAGGTGGATTACTGACAGGAGTGGTTACAGTGGCAGCATAAGGATGATAACGATCTTTACTACGTTCTTTCTTTGCGGACACACCAACTGGCTCAACTTTCTTCTTGAATGGACCACTGTCGGAGGGTTTCTCTGCTACAGTACCAGAAGGTTTGTTCACTTCGGAGGACGGAGCCTTCCCCTGGACTTTCTCCACCATCAGCCATTTCTCGATCCTTTCCAATCTTTCAGACATGGCTTTCTGTCCCGAGGCAAGCCCTTGCACAACACTGAACAACTCCCTCATCATCTCTTTCAGTTCAAGGACATCGGCGTTGAGAAGATCCATCAGCTTGGAGTTGTTGACCCCCAACAAGTTATCTGAACAGACGAGCTATGCGCACCGGTTGAATACTGAAACCTACAAAACAGCAAATGGGTTAGTATGACTCACACATGCAATGTCTGTCCGTACTAGGAATATTCAGTCCTCTTTTTTTCTGGTTTCATCGAGACAGATAAAATTTCATCAACAACATTTTGACATCTGGATGTCTCTCAACCGGGGTTTTTTAATTTAAAAATAACGGACCCTGAGTACGGACAGACATGAGTTGAATGCAGATGAATGCGAGATGATATGATGCAAATGCATGAATGCAGGCCTTTGTGCCACCAAGTCATCTGAAAGCCCAACACTTCTCTGAACCAGTCATATCTGTGGGATCAAGTCACCATAAATCCGACTTGGGGGGTTCCGAAATAAACGGAACCGGAGATTATATCACTTATCTTTGCAGGAACAACCACTAAACGGGTGACAAACGGATCCTCTGAACAAGTACTCTCAACTCAGCCCGGGGATCCGAAATAAACGGAACCCGCTGATAAACCATGGACAGAACTCTGGCGTCCCAGAAATAAATGCCCCCATAATTCACAGTCATCATCAGTACCCAGAGTCACCAACAAATCACCAATCAATCAGCAACTGTACCTGTTAAAATGATCAAACCCTCCCCACTCACAGGTGTAGTCTAGGCCAGGGTAAGGTCGAAAAGAAACGCAGCATAAATAACCTTTCGCAGAATATCATCCTGTGCACACCCGATGTATGCACCGATAATATCCCACCAGGGTCTGAACTGCTCGTGATATCAATGTTCCGCTAAGTGGCACCATACCACCCGCTTCCCATGAATCACTCTATTCCTAGGTTTCCTAGATTTCACTCATAGCCTGGGCATTGGGCCTTTTACCTCATAGAACTCCCACCCCCAACAGAGAGAAACAGACAGCACAGCAGATGAATATGAATGAAATGCAAACATTAATGCACATAATAAATGCAAACAGTAAATGCAAATATATACAAATGAATGCAATAATAAACACAACACAAAGCAACCAAAACCCTAACCTAGAGAGCGCTAGGAGAGACTCGCTCAGGGAAGATGGACCAGCATAGGTCAACTTCTCTATATCCCCAGCAGAGTCGCCAGCTGTCGCATCGCGCGAAAAACCGGCGGGAAAAGAAAGAAACAACAGAGCCGCCACCGTGCGTTATTTATCCCAAAAGAGGGAAAGGAAACGCTCAGAGTAAACCTGGGAAAGAACATGGTCTCGCGACCAAAGAGGATGGGTTCGGGAGTCGGTTATGCGAAGGGAAGGTATTAGCACCCCTACGCATCCGTAGTACTCTACGGGATCCACGCACAAAAGGAAGGAATATTGGTTGCTAAACACTGCTCAAATACTCACACACACTGGCTGAAAGAAACGCAAGAAACTGACTGAAACTGACTCGGCAGGATGTCGCATCCTGGGCCTACTTAGTCTATCAGGCATAGACATCAGAGTCGAAGTAGTTCGGACTGGGGAAACGACACATGCTCGCTAGGACATCGCATCCTATGCATACGTATCTTCTCGGACGAGAGAAGAATCAGAGCATTCGTAGCTCGGCTGACACGCACACAGACAAACACAGGCAAAGGCAAACATGGAGCCTGAACGCCAATCACTGGACTTACATCAGCATCCGAACCAAAACGCGCTCAAAAAGGCAAACATGGAGCCTGAATGCCAATCACTGGGCTTACATCAGCATCCGAACCAAACACACGCACACTGGAACCCAAATGCCACTCGATGGACTTACATCAGCTTCCAAGCACACAACAACGCAACAAGTTAATAGGGAGTCGGGGACTCGAGCCTATAACTGTCAAGCACACACGCAAAAAAGAAAAAGGGCGACAAATTGCTAAGGAGTCAGGCACTCGAGCCTAGCAACTGTCAAACAACACACGCAAAAAAGAAAAAGGGCGCCCGGAGAGATCAGCTCAATCTCCTGCCTACATACTTCATCTGGTATGAAGATCAGGGCGATGTAGTTCCCCTACGCAGGGATAAAGGACTAGCCTAACTAGATAACAGAGGGAGACACAACTCTAGGGAGACTACGACTCGAGCCTAGATGTTGTCATGCAAAATCAACCCTAAGTTGTGGTTTCTAGCTAAATGGCACAAGGGCCAACCTATCCTAAGTATGGCTCACACAGGAAGCAAGCCACACACACTTAACTTGCACAGGAAGCAAGCCAAGCAAAACCTAACTTGCACAGGAAGCAAGTCTAAACTATCCTATCTTGCACAGGAAGCAAGTCAAACAATCCTATCTTGCACAGGAAGCAAGTCAAACTATCCTATCTTGCACAGGAAGCAAGTCAAACAATCCTATCTTGCACAGGAAGTAAGTCAAACTATCCTATCTTGCACAGGAAGCAAGTCAAACAATCCTATCTTGCACAGGAAGCAAGTCAAACTATCCTATCTTGCACAGGAAGCAAGTCAAACAATCCTACAAGCACAGATAGCACACGCTATACACAAACAAGTGGCTCAAACAAGGGTTAGGTTTTAGTCAAGGGGTCATATCAACCTCAACAAACAAACCTCTGGAATGGGGTGAATGTGCTCTTAACCTTGCCATTGAGAGACTAAGGTGAAGCAGATGAAAGGATGAAGTGAGGATGAGACCTCACAGCTCTTATCCCTGGCCTGGGAGAGCTCAAGACAAGAATGTGTGGGTTCAGAAAGTGGGAACCCCTCTACACATTTAAAACTGACTCAACTGTACAATGGTACAAGATCTTGGGTTTGTATCTGCAATGCATCAACACAGTGGTGTGAGCAAAGCAGATGACACACTGAATAGTGGGGGATAGACTGCATATCCCTACCTTCTGTCAATTGCCTCTTCACTTAGGAGGTCTTTGACTCTATGCAAGGACAAAGTTAAACAGTCACAAACATTGCCTCTTAAGGAGGACTTCAGACAGTTGCCTGGCCAAGTAACAGGCCAGGTCTTCCAGGCTACATGGAGTAAAAGAGGCATACCTCAATGCAAATTGCTTATACAAGCAAAGCAAAGCAAAAAGTTCACAAGGAACTAAGCAACTAAAGCACCTGAAACAGTCAAGCAGATGTTAGTATGCAACTTCAAACAAAACAAACAGAAACAGAAACCAACAGTCAATTGGAGGCACATGGATGTGCAAGGCACAAGGCTTATGGCATGTGAGCCAAGCCACCTACAAAACAAAGAGGTTAGGCAATGATACTTGGGTAAGCTCAATCAAAAGAATTGGTCTTAATGGCCATTTGATGGTCAACCTGAAATCACAAGCTCAAAGGTGAGTAACAGGACCACTAGGGCAAGCCTAGGGTCAAAAACGAATGAGAAAGTCCAAACAGCAAGGGGTAAGTATCCAAAATCATGTTCAAACAATTAGGAAACAAAACCAATTGGGTTCACACTCATATCAATCACTATCATCATTTCATGAACCATTTAGGTCAAAACATGGCAAACAGAAGCTCATAGAAGTCAACAGCAAGACTTGCACCAAAAGCAATCTAAACATTTTCCAAAAATCATCAAATAAATCATGATCAAACCTAACACATAGCATGGTAAGCATGTAAAATTTCATCCCATTTGGGCAAGTGGAAGGCAGTCAATGAAAATCAGAAAGTCAAAGCACATTTGAACATGCTCAAAGAAAGTCAACAAGCATGGGTCAACTTCAAAAAATCATATCAAATTGAAAACAGATGAGAAATGAATGAGATTAACACCAATGCCAAGCTTGAGATGTCTACTTATCACATATCAAATTTCATGTCCATCTAATAAAGTATGAGAATTTCACAAATGAAATGGGAACATGTGTCACACAAAGTCAACTATTGACTAGGCAAGGGAGAAAATCTCAAACAATTAGGAACATAGCTCATATAAATCCAAGAAAATTCACATGTGAACTAGACATACAAGAGTAGGTTCATACAAAATTTGGGGTCATTTGGATGTAAGGAAGCATGGTAATGAAAATCATGAAGTTGGACATCAATGGTGTGACACAAGTTATCACACCCTAATTCAAAAAATCATATCTCACAAACCACAAATGATAAATCCACAAACTTTATACCAAAATCACCATGAATGTGTCTAGTTTAAGCACAAAAAATTTGTGAGCCATTGGATAAAGTATCATCATTTCACAAATGTTTTGGCAAGATGTACAAAATTTGGTCACATGTCACAAACCCTAAGGCCATTTAAAAACCACTCATCCAAAAATTCTGGAAAAATTATGATAAAAAAGTAGAGATCATGATGAACACAACACAAAAAATCCCATTCAAATTGGATCAAAAATGAGCAGGTTATGAATTTTGGAAGATTGGTAATCAAAGTGAAGAAATTAATTGGATTTATATTGAGAAAATGGCATTTTTGTAATTCTCTGATTCACTTAACCAAACACAGTCGTTTTGGGCACCAAATGAAATGTTTTCATTGGTTGGTGAGTGAAAAGCCAGGCCACACGAAAATGGGAAGAAATCTGGGAAAATTGGGATTAGGGTTTGTGTTCAAAAATCATAATTTCACAATCTTGCCCAAAAATTAAAATTGAGTACATGGAAATGATCAGCAAGCAATGGCAAACAAGAATCTATCACCCTTTTTCATTGAAAACTCGTGTGTATCATGAATCGAGCACAAACACATTTCCACATTAAACTCGTTTTCAAAATATCTTCATGAACACACAAACATTTCAAAAAATAAACACATCATGATAACCAGCATGGAAAGGCCTTTTGAAAACATATCACAATTTGACAAAAGGGGAAGGTCAAAATCCGTACCTATTTTGAAGGGCAGTTTGTGTTCTTGATGTTGTTTTGTGATGCCTTGCCAAAACAGATGAGCTTTAAGCTTTCCAATGATGGATAATGGTGATGGTATGGCTCAAGACATCTTGGAAGTGTTTAGATCATGGACTGTCATGGCTGAGAGTTTCTGACAGAAAGTTGAAAAATGCAAAGATGGATTTTTAGAAAATGAGATGAAGTTGGCTGTTGGTGTTGCTGCTGTAACTGTTGTTATTGTAATTTGGATGCTTTTTTTGACAGAAAACCAGAAGTGCAAAGCCAGGATCAGGTTTTTAGAGGGTGTGACCAATGGCCTTTGGCTGCTGTTTGGCAATGATGGTGAACAAAATGCTATGGTTGGCAAGGCAAGATTGGTTTGTTATGTTTGGACAGAAAAATGGGGAATCAAGTGGTAAGGTGTGATTTGGGGAGGGTGTATGGTTTGAGCAATGGCCAAGGGTTGAATGCAGGGTTTTGGTGCTGCTGTAGTTGGTTGATGTTGGTAAGGTTTTTTGGAAGAAAGGCCAAGCCAGTTTAGTTTGTTGGTTTTGGACAGAAGGAATTGGAATGCAAATGGCAAGGTGGGACTTTTGAGTGAGTGTGACTCAATGAAGTGCTTGTTGTGTTGGTTTTGTTGGTCTGCTACTGTAGGAAATGTTGGTAGCAGATTTTTTTGATCCTCAAAGGCCAAAAGCTAGGTCCAGTTTTAGAGAGTGTATGGAGTTGGCTAGGTTTTGTTGTTAGGTTGGTTGCTGTCGCTATTGCTGCAGTTGGACAGAAAATGTGTTTTTGATAGAGAACATCAAATGCCAACAACAGGGTTCCTCCTCTTTTGATCTCAGCAGAACCAACTTTAACATGCCAAAGTGAGTGAGTTTTTCTGAATGAACCTTTTCTTATCCATTTGCCTTGGCCAAGAATCTTGTGATGCTGCTACTGCTACTGGTTGTGATGACAGGAAAAGTGCAAAGTGGCCAAGTGATTTCCTTTGCCTGCTGCTAGGTTGTTGGGACAGGTTATTAGAGGAATGGCCAGGTGAGATCTTTTTGGGAAACGAGTGGAAAGTGTTTTTTGTCTGCTAATTGTTTTGGACAGAAGAAAATAAGCAGATGCAAAATGTTAGTTCAGTTCTTTTGTTGCAAAGTCTTTTTTTTGAATCAGCATGCCTTCCTCTCCTTTGCCTTGGCCAAGTGGTTTTGTGGTTTTGTGCTGCCAATGCTGTTACCAGTCACAGCAAATTAAGGCCTTGGTCTGCTATGAGCAGTACCAGGCATGGCAAGGCCCATGCTTTTGGATGCTTTTGACAGCTCTTTTCAAAATGGCCAAGGATCATGCTCCACAAAATGAAGTTTTCTCTTGTGTTATGCAGCCAAATCCTCAAGATGACAGGAATTTTTCCATAAAATCTGCTATGCCATATGGTACAAGTATGGTTCATGGACTTGGTTGTTGAAAACAATGTCCTTTTTGCCAATGTTCAAATAAGCTAGTATGGCCATATGTACTATTGGATTATGGCTGCACAATGAGGCTCACCATGACAGAAAAAATGATCAAGAATGCTGCATAATGATGCTGGTACAAGGCATGGTTGTGGAAAGCAAGGACAAGCATGGTGCATTTGTACCTTTCTTATAATTCAAGCAACCAAGTATAGATTCACATGTGCTGCATAATTTGACTTTGCAAACACATTTAAAATGATATTTATGAGCTGTCCCAATTGGCCAAATGCTGAAAAAATGTTTAAATCAAAAAGTCAACTCTTGGTCAAACTTACATTTAAATGAAATAGGTCAAAATATGCCATTTTGATTGGTGAAGTTTTGGCTCATGAAATTTATATTTTTGGAAAGAGGGGATCAAATGTGACTTGTAGGAAAAAACCCCACCAAAATTGGCCAAACGGTTTGAGAGATATGGCCCTTTGAAGTTCAAGATTTTCTGAAATCGATTCGATCATAACTTGCCAACCACACATGGGAATTGAGAGTTCTAGAACTTTTTGGAAATGGGAGAACAAGATCTTCAACTTTCATGTTGGGCAAAAATTCATTTGAGGCTTGTATCATGATGTAAGTTTGAGGATCAAAACTTTCCATTTTTGGTAAGTTTCAGTTACAGGCCCAGTTTCCATTTTGGGAAATTTCTGATCCGGCTTCAAATTCTTCCATGATGGTGTTTGACATGATATATGAAGACTATTTGGACATGAATGAGCTCTCACAAACCAAATCCAATCATCAAATCACTGATTAAATGGACAGTTGACCAACAGTTGACTTTTAGGGTTTCTGCCTGATTGTGCATTGACTGATGACTTCCAAACCCTAATTCCTTGAGAACTTGACTTCAAATGATGTCCCAATTTGTATGAACTCTTGATTATTAACCATGGTGCCCAAATTCCACAAGAATGACCACCAACCATTGCCTTGACTGACAGTTGACTTTCTTAGGGTTTTTGACTGTCTGGGCATGAACTGCTGACCTCTGAGCCCTTAACCCTTGACCAAAATACTTCAAATAGACCACCAAGCCATGTGAACTTGTTGGACAAACCCCAAGGCCTTGATTCAATGAGAAATTCCTTTGCTTGTTTGGTTGACTGATCAGGAGATTAGTTTGACCTAATTCTTGATTGCTTGCTCTTGAGGCAACTGTGAACAATGCAAATGCTATGCAATGGACCATGATATGCTATGACCTAATATGAAAATGTATGTACAATGATAGGTGCAAATTTGAGGTGCTACAGGCCAAAATACACTTAAGTGGGATTTTAGCTTGAAGCCCACACAAGTGGTTCTATAAATAGAACCCTTGGGTAGAAGCATTGTCATTCAGACTAACACTCAAGTGAAGACTTGGAATTTCGTTTCCCTCTCTCTCTCACTCAAAGCCTTCATTCGTACCAGCTAGCACTGAGATTGAAGGAATCCGTTCGTGTGGACTGAGTAGAGACGTTGTCATCGTTCAACGTTCGTGATCGCCACAAGAGGTAACGATTCTATCACTGATCATGCCCATTCGTAAGAATCACTAAATGGAGAAATTTTTAAATTCCGTTGCGCCTTGGATGGCAATTCTCCTTCAGTGGTATCAGAGCCACTTACGAAACCATAAATCTGATAACTGTTTTTGTTCTGTAATAATATGATTAAAGACAGAATGAATCAAAGATTAAATTGAGATCGATCAATATATATATATATATATATATATATATATATATATATATATATGATATATATAATCCTGATGCAAAATACATTATATATGATATAGTGTTCTCGTTTCGTTCATTCAAACACTCAATGATTGTTTTCCTTTGAGCGATCAATGGTCGTTTGCTTCTTGATCCGACATTAGTATGGTGAAGCAATGACGTGTTGATCAATCATACTGATATAACAATTGAGATGTGTTTGACGGTCTGAAATTGGTGCATCAGGGTTAGTGACGGCACAAGGGTTGTGTTGTCCGAGATTTATGCGATTGGGGTTATGACTGCATAAGAGTTGTGCTTTCTAAACACTTTTTGGAACAGTGTTAACCGGTTAACGCGTATGGTTAACTGGTTAACGCAATACTGTAAGACCCCAATTTTGTCCCTAAGATCCCTCATGGCATCATATCATATCATCACATTGCCTCAAGGATCATTGGACACCTTGCTGCCTTCCCTGTGGGTGGGTCATCTTTTTGAGAGTGTTTATTGATCACCAAGCATTCCTTGCATTTGTATATCATTGTTTTTCTTCTTATCACTAACCAAAAGTACAAAAATATGTCATCTAACCTTTGTCTTGCAGATGAAGCAATCAACAGTCAAGGCAATTCAAGTCCTTCATTGAGCAATAGATGGTGGTCATCCTTGAGATTTGGACCCCACAATCATTCACAAGAGTTCATATGAGCTATGATGTTATTTTGAAGCAAAATCCCAAGTGGTAGAGGCTTGAATTTCATCAGAACATTCCCAGGTCATCTGAAGGCCTAGAAAGTCAAGTGCAAGGTCAACTGTGGATTTGGAGGTGGGAAGTGATTAGAAATACTTCATTCATGTTCAAACAAGTCTCATTTGACATTTCAAACACTCACATTGAAGAATTTGAAGTCAGGTCAAGAGTTTCCAAAAATAGAAAGTGACCTATAATTTGAACTTTCCAAAAATGGAAAGATTTTGGACCAACTTCAACTTAATATTACATCATCAAGAAAGCTTCAAATGAACTTTTGTTGAACATGAAAGTTGTAGATCCTTCTCTCCCATTTCCAAAATGTCCAAGATCATGAGCATATGATGTGTGGTTAAGGAGATATGATCAAATCATGGCAAAGTATGCATGGGACTTCAAATGAGCATAACTTTTCAACCAAAGCTCCAAAATGGGTGGTTCTTTTTGCCATTTTCTCCTCATGACTTGTAGTTTCCAAAACATTCATTACATGGCTTGAATTCTATTTGCATTATCATGTGCTCATTCATGAAGTTTTTGAAGAGAAATTTCATAAAACCATTTTTAATGATTGAATGCATACAAAACCATCTCAAAAGCTTGCATGGGCCTTATTTGAGTGGATTGGGATCAGATTTGAGCACTGTTCACGTGCTACTTCATGCATGGGGGTGAAAACCCAATTTGTGCAAACACTCCAAAACTTAATTAATCTCATTAGCATTTGGTTTAAGCTTGATTACAGAGTGATTAGCATGAGGTATTTAAGCATAAGCATAAATGTTTTCAGGGAGAGGATTCATTTTGCAGATCTAGATCCAAAATTCTTCAAACTTTTCTCTCAATTTTTTTTGCAAATTCTTCAAACAAAAGCACATTCTATTGGTTGATTTTGATCTTGAGGCATTTTGGAGTAGAATTGGACGTGGAATTGTAGCAATTGGCGCCATATTGAAGCATACTCGAAGCTTAGAGCATTCATGGTGATTTCAAATTCTGTTGAATTCAAGTGTGTTTGAACTGCATTCTCTCCATCAATCAACTCCATAAGCATTGTAAAGAAGGTTTGGAGCATTGGCTGAGCTTGTAGCGCGAGATTCCAACTTCTGCACTTCAAGAGGTCATAAATCGATTCTCTTAATTTTAAAATCTATTATGATGTTGTTGTAGATCTTGATGCGCTGGTAATTCTGAGCTTTGAATCATGAATTTTCATGCAATATTGACTGAGTTAGGTTAGGTTAAAGTTTCATGCATGAATTTTGTTTGGTTCGATTTGATCTTGATACTTGGAATTAAGCTTAGCTATGCATGGATTCATGATCTCCATTGAATGTACAACGAGATGATGTGCGTAATTGTGAATTCTGGAACATTTTTTCTGGAAATGGTATGAACATGCTACTGTTCATCTTCTTCGCGAGGAAGAAGATGAAGATCCACATATGGCAACGTTTTTCTGGATAGGCCACGCTTTTCTGTTCTTGCCACGCTAGCCTAGGGTTTGATTGTTACTGGTCCACGTTTTGCTTCGCTTGCACTTCCATTGGTTCACGTTTGTTTGACTGGCACACTCAGCGCTTTGACCTGCCACATCACTTTAATGAAACGCCGCGTTTCATTACTTGGCGCCACACATTTGAATTCGTCCCTGGTTCGAATCCAGGCGACAGCGCTTTTTCAAATGCTTCCATATTTTTCTCCTTTTCCCTCCTTTTCCATATACTATGCTTCACATGTTTTTTTAAATTTTTTCTCATCTTAGAAAATTCATATCAATTTGAAAACTCATCCAAAAAATACCAGGTTTTTTGCATTGTGATCCTGGTTCTCTCTAGTTTTACATCATCATGATTTTACAAGTTGTGCTTGGCTGGATTTTATTTTGTGCTAGAATGATTGATCATATGTCCATGTTTGACCTTGCCTTGGTTATCATGTTGTGAAATGCTTGTTTCTTATCCAATGAATGTGAAATTTTTCATGATAAAACTAGACACATTTCTTGACATTTTGGTTTTGGTTTGGTATTTTTCTCAATTACCATTTCTGTTTTATGATTGTGCTAACTTGGTGTGACAATTTGTGTCACACCTTTGCTTGTCCAACTTGTATGATGTGATTTCCATATCAAATGATGTCCAATGCTTCTGATTTTTTGTATGTGGATCATGTTCGATGTCTTAAATGTGCATGAATTTTTCCAGATTTATTTGAATCATTTCTGTTTTGATTTGAATTTTCCATTCATGATGATCACATATGAGCTTTGAAATTGCCTTGAACTTCTTTTGATCATGAAATGCTTTTGGTAATTGATTTTGATATGAGACCTTTTGGAATGTGTCAATATGTGATTTAAGTTGATTCATTTAAATTTTTGCTCCTGTTTTGAATTTTTTCTCCATCTTTGACCCTAGGCTTTGACCTAGTGATTTGTGGCTTACATTTGAGCTTTGATTTCAGGTTGAACATCCAAGTTGCATAGTTGATGATGCTTCATCATTTGAGCATTGATGTTTGCTTTTGTTTACTAACATTTGTGTGTTTTGTAGGTTGATGTTAGCTCATTTGAGTTTGCCTCATGGCTTACACATTTTGTACATTGGGATTTTTTGCTGCTTATTGACTGTTGTCTGTTTGCCTGAGTATTGTACTGATTTGTTTAGTGTTTCCACAGGTACTTAAGTTGCTTTAAGTTCATTGTGAACTTTGCTTTGCTTGGTTGCTTAACCACTTAGGTACAATCTCTAATCTTCATGTAGTCTGGAAGACCTACTGTTATTGGTAGGCACCTGTCTGAAGTCCTCCTTAAGAGGCAATGCTTGTGATTGTTTAATTTTGTGCCAAGCAGGTAAAGTCCTCTTATGAGGCAATTGGCAGATAAAAGAGATGTGTAATCCATCTCCTGCTATTCAGTTGTGTCATTCACTTTGCTCACATAATGTGTTGATGCATTATGGATAATAACCCAAGATCTTATAGAGTCAATCCATTTGTGGAGAAGAGTTCCAACTTTCTGAACTCCCACACTTTCTATTGTTTAAAGCTCTCCCTGGCCAGGGATAAGAGCTATGAGGCACACCCCTCATCTCCATTTCATCTGCTTCACCCTAACTCTCAATGTTAGGGTTAAGAGCACAATTACCCCATTCCAGTTGGTTGTAAAGCCTAACCTTGATTGAGCCTAATTGATTGTGTATAGTGTGTGCTAATTGACTTGTTTGATTGCTTACTTGATTCATCTGTGCATGTTTGCTTATGTATGCCTCTGTGCATTTATCATCATTAATTATATATCATTTCATGATCATTGTTCATATCTTTGTGACACTTTGTTTGTCCATTGAGGAGGCAATTGTAAGTCCATTTATTGGCAGTTGTTTCCTGTGATCTGGTGGGATTTGGAACTAAGACCATTCATTGGCATTCCTTTCCTTGGAGTCGAGTGTAAGACCATTTATTGGCAACTTGTTTCCTCTTGCTTATTGCATTCTTTGTTTTGTTTTGTGAGGAGTCAATTGTAAGTCCATTTATTGGCAGTTGTTTCCTATGATCATTCCTTGGAGACTAGTATAAGTCCATTGATTGGCATCTGGTATCCATTTTTGTTTTTCTTTGAGGAGATTGGTATAAGTCCATTGATTGGCATCTGGTATCCATTGTTGCTGTTTTGTTTTAGGAGATTAGAATAAGTCCATTGATTGGCATCTGGTATCCAGTTTTGTTTTTGTTTGAGGAGATTGGTATAAGTCCATTGATTGGCATCCGGTATCCATTTTGTTTTAGAAGACTAGTATAAGTCCATTGATTGGCATCTGGTATCCAGTTTTGTTTTTGTTTGAGGAGATTGGTATAAGTCCATTTATTGGCATCTGGTATCCATTTTGTTTTGTGAGATTGGAATAAGTCCATTGATTGGCATCCGGTATCCATCTTGGTTGGCTTTGCCTGATACTTTGTCCATCTTGGATGGCAATTCTCCTTCACTTCAGTCATCAACAGGCCTGCTTCGTGTTTATCCACGCATCTGAGCAGAACCATGTCAAAATTCCTCTTGTAAAGCACATCACCATTAAGGTAGAAACTGCCAGATAATCTCCTCAAAGTCTTCTTATCTTTAACAGATGCCCCAGGGGGGTAAGTCTGACTTTGGAGAAAACATTTGATATCATAATACCACGGCTTATCATCTTTTACTTCCTCAACTGCGAACACATGAGCTGGTCTATCCAAGCACATCACAGTAATATTCGGGACTTCATTCCAATACTTGATAGCAATCATTGAAGCAAGCGTAGCGAGAGCATCCGCCATCCGATTCTCATCTCGAGGAATATGTTGGAAGTCAACCTTAGTAACGAAAGTTGAAATCCTCCTCGCATAATCCCTATATGGAATGAGGCCAGGCTGATTCGTCTCTCATTCACCTTTAATTTGATTCACAACAAGGGTCGAATCACCATAAACATCAAGATGTTTGATCCTAAGATCAATACATTCTTCCAAACCCATAATACAAGCCTCATACTCCGCCATATTATTCGTGGATTTGAAAGTTAGTCTTGCTGTAAAAGGAAAATGTGTGCCTTAAGGAGTAATAATTACTTCCCCAATACCATTTCCATACTGATCGACAGCACCAACGAACACCATACCCCATCGGGAACCAAACTCTGGCCCTTCATCGAGCGTAGGCTCATCACAATCTTTCATCTTCAAATACAGAATCTCCTCATCAGGGGAGTCGTATTGCACAGACTGATAATCTTCAATTGTTTGATGCGCAAAATGGTCAGCCAAGATACTACCTTTAATTGCTTTTTGAGCTCGATACTCAATATCATACTCAGATAACAACATCTGCCAACGGGAAATCCTCCCAGTTAAAGAAGGCTTCTCAAAGATATACTTGATTGGATCCATTTTGGATATCAACCAATTCGTATGATTCAGCATATACCGGCGTAAGCGCTTAGCAGCCCAAGCCAAAGCACAACATGTCTTCTCAAGCATTGAGTACCGAGACTCGCAGTCAGTGAACTTCTTACTCAAGTAGTATATTGCATATTATTTCTTTCCTGATTCATCTTACTGACCCAGAACACAACCCATGGAATCATCAAGCACTGTCAAGTACATAATCAACGGTCTCCCTTCAACAGGCCGAGACAAAATCGGAGGCTCAGATAAATACTCTTTGATACTATCAAAGGCCTTTTGGAAATCCTCGATCCAATCATGACGTTGATCTTTCTAGAGGAGCTTTAATATAGGCGCACATGTGGCAGTCATGTGGGATATAAATCTCAAAATGTAATTCAAGTGGCCTGAAATTCTGGTATCAGATATGAGATGTCGAAGGTAATGTCACAACACTAATATCTGAATAATACAAACAGGATAAAGATAAAGAACTGTAATGCAAAAGACACAAGCAATTGTTAACCCAATTCGGGGCAACTCACCTACGTCTGGGGGCTACCAAGCCAGGAAGGAAATCCACTAAATAGAATCAGTTCAAGGACTCTTAGTAAATAACACAAGTTACAGTCTTTTTCACCTAATCTTTACCCGTGTGACTTCTACCTAAGAACTCTTAGATATGAGATCCCACTCACTCCCCCTCAATCACACCAGTGATATTAAACAAGAATTACAATGAAAAGAAGACACTCTTAAAAGACACACACTTGATCTTACTTAACAGCTTCAATTAAGTAGACACACACTCATGCTTAAAAGCTTTGAGTGACAAATTACAACTCAAAAATCAAACCAATTCAATCATCTATGGATGAATTGAATGGCTTACAAGTCACATGACCACACAAGACTTAAACCCTTATTCTCTCTCAATATTTTGCTCTGTATTTCTTGTGTATCAAATCAGGTTTTCCATGTCCTTTTTATAAAAGCATTCAGCTGGGCTTGAACATCATAAAACCCTAAAACTATTTTCCATTCAAATCTTCTTAAGACAGTTGGTTAGATCTCTTTGGAAAATAAGTTTAATCACGTTGTAATTACTGATTAATAGTATGTTGAATTAACTCATCAATCATACACAGATTGCCATTAAAAGCGCAATCACATAATACATAACATTCAGACTAAATGTTCTGTATACATATGTCATGACATCGGGTCTGACATCCTGGAACAATCCTGCATAATTCCATTTTAAATATCCAACAGGTACATTATATCAGATGTCATGACATCGGGTATGACATCCTGAAACAATCCTGCATAATTATATTTTAAACATCCAGCAGGTACAAGATATCTTATGTTAAGACATCACATGTAACATATTGTGAACGCTCTTCGTTTTACCAAAATTGCTATCAACCAAGTCGTATGATTCAACATATACTGGCGTAAGCGCTTAGCAGCCCAAGCCAAAGCACAACATCTCTTCTCAAGCATTGAGTACCGAGACTCGTAGTCAGTGAACTTCTTACTCAAGTAGTATATTGCATATTGTTTCTTTCCTGATTCATCTTGCTGACCCAGGACACAACCCATGGAATCATCAAGCACAGTCAAGTACATAATCAACGGTCTCCCTCAAACAGGCGGAGACAGAATCGGAGGCTTAGATAAATACTCTTTGATACTATCAAAGGCCTTTTGGCAATCCTCGGTCCAATCATGATGCTGATCTTTCCGGAGGAGCTTGAATATAGGCGCACATGTGGCAGTCATGTGGGATATAAATCTCGAAATGTAATTCAAGTGGCCAAGAAAACCTCGGACTTGCTTCTCAGTTTTGGGCGCAGGCATCTCTTCTATTGCTTTGACCTTGGCAGGATCAACCTTAATACCTCTCTCGCTGACAATAAAGCCCAACAACTTGTCGGAACGGACTCCAAATGTACACTTGTTCGGATTCAAGCGGAGTTTGTACTTCCTCAAACGCTGGAAAAGCTTCAACAAGTGCTCTACATGTTCATATTCCGTTTTCGACTTTGCAATCATATCATCAACATACACCTCGATCTCCTTGTGCATCATATCATGAAACAAGGTAGTCATAGCTCGTTGATACGTGGCTCCGGCGTTCTTCAAACTGAAGGGCATCACTCGATAACAGAATGTTCCCCAAGGTGTGATGAATGTTGTCTTCTCCATATCCTCGGGTGCCATTTTAATCTGGTTATAACCGGAAAATCTGTCCATAAAGGAAAAGACATTGAATTTAGCCATATTGTCTACCAACATGTCAATGTGTGGTAGAGGGAAATCATCTTTCGGACTAGCTTTATTCAAGTCACGATAATCCACACACATTCGGACTTTTCCATCTTTCTTAGGCACAGGCACAATATTGGCCACCCATTGAGGATATATAGAAGTCACCAGAAACCCCGCATCAATTTGCTTCTGAACTTCTTCTTTAATCTTCACTGCCATGTCAGGATGAGCTCTTTTGAGCTTCTGCTTCATAGGCACACACTCAGGCTTTAATGGCAAGAAATGTTGCACGATATCAGTATCTAGACTAGACATGTCTTCATACGACCAGGCAAAGACATCGACATATTCTCGTAGCAACTCAATCAACCCCTTCTTAACAGACTCTTCAAGGAGTGCCCCAATCTTCACTTCATGAATGCAGTCTTCAGACCCCAAGTTGACTGTTTCCAGATTCTCAAGATGTGGTTGAATGATTTTCTCCTCGTACTCAAGCAAACGGGTGATCTCATCAGGAATCTCTTCAACATCATCTTCTTCTATCTCAAATACAGAAAACTCAAAGTTGGGAGATGGCGTTGGATCATTATGTTCAATGGGTTTGATTAACCTGCATAATGATTTTGAGTATAAAAGAGATTTTAGAATTCAAACAAGGCAAATCATTATGCAGATGAAAAGATTGATTTTATTCTCTTTTTAGGGTTTTATGGTGATCACCAATTTCATGCAAAAAGAAAAAAGGAAAAATAATTTGAGAAAACAAACATTTAACATGCGATTATTGAATGAATATCATTGTATTAATCAATTATGCCAACAATGTCTTCACTTCTCCTTTTGGCATGGAAGAAGGGTTTTTAATCAAAATGAACACATTACGTTGAATTATGGATAACTGTTGGAACATCAAAAACGATCCAATTATTGCAGATTCCTCCGGGTATGACAAAGTTGCCAAGGTCTTCCTCTTCATCTTCTTCAACGATGGCAGCAGCTTCCTGATGTTCAACGATGTGGATGAAACCCCCACTCTGGAACAATCCAAGATCATTGGAAACACCAGAAGAGTACCCTATGCCAGCCCGAGACTTGTTATCTTCCAACTTGATCATTTTCCCCAAACCAGTAGTTGCACCATACTCAATGGCTAACTTCGCATCATTATAGGAGACAAATGAAGAAAGTCCTTCCCTAGAAGGCTCAGCAATAGACAAGGCTTGGAACGGCGTTACAACCTCATCCTCAGAATCAATATAGGAGAAGAAAGATAAATGGCTGACCAAGAGAGCCTTCTCTCCCCCTATCACCACGAACTTTTTGTTCTTCACGAACTTCAACTTTTGGTGCAGGGTAGATGTCACGGCGCCTGCCTCGTGAATCCATGGTCTACCAAGCAAACAGCTATAAGACGGATGAATATCCATGACCTGGAAAGTGATCTGGAAATCACTGGGTCCAATCTTGATCGGGAGTTCTAATTCACCAATCACAGTTTTACGCGATCCATCAAAAGCTTTCATTACCACTCCATTTTGCCTCATGGGAGGTCCCTGATATGAAAGTTTGGCAAGAGTGGGTTTTGGCAATACATTGAGCGATGACCCTGTGTCCACCAACACATTGGACAGGGCATCGTCTTTACAGTTCATGGAGATATGTAAAGCCAAATTATGGTCTTTTCTCTCCTCGGGAAGATCATCATCACAGAAGCTCAAATTGTTGCAGGCGGTTATATTTGGAACAATGCTATCAAACTGCTCAATTGTGACAACATGATCCACGTATGTCACGTCCAACACCCTCTGCAATGCTTCGTGGTGTGGCTCTGAGTTCATCAGCAAAGATAAGACATATATCTTTGACGGAGTTTGTAGCAACTGATCCACAATATTATACTCACTCCTTTTCATGAGCCTCAACATCTCATCACCATCCTCTTTTAAAATGCCATACTGGCCACCCAGGATAGGAGCATTATTGGTTTTAACAAAAACAGGGTCAACACCCTTCACAACAGGAATAGAATTATTTGAAGAAGAAGTCCCCACAGGACTGGCAGGATTAACAGCAGATCTCTTCACAACGTCTTCGTGGGATTTCGGCTGAGCCGAGAAAACACGACCACTACGGGTCACTCCACTAACGTCAGAAATGCTCACGACAGAGGTTAAGGGCAACGGCACCTCCTTTTCATCTTCCAACATGACTGCATTATATCGTTATGGGACCGCTTTGCCTGATACATACGGGACCGGACCCGCTTGCTTGATCACAAGAGTTGGCGTTACTTTCTTCTTGCTGCCATCATACTTGATAACAACAGGATCAGGAATTTTGAATACAGGAGTAATAACATCAACTTCATCCTCGTCACGATTCTAAAGTATCTCAATCATCCCTTGATCTAGCATCTCTTGGATGTCCTTTCTCACTTGACGGCATCCTCTATCATTGATAGTGCACACCTGGCACCTATCATGATTATGCTCATAATGGTTGTGTTCACACAAAAGCTTATGCATATCTACTAAGGACTGCCTTATGTCATTTACATAAAGGACTTTGTACTTTCCAGGGCACCCCTGAACCATATTAACAACTGCCTTCCCATGCTCGGGCAATAGGTTCTTCTTCACATTTGGGCCTACATCCTCAAAGAACAATATCCCACTCCTCACAAGGTCTTGCACCTTGGTCTTCAAAGGAAAACAATACTCCACATCATGTCCGGGAGCACCGGAATGATACACACAGTGAAGTTCGGGCTTGTACCACCATTGAGGATTGGCTGGTACAGCAAGAGGATCACAAAGAGTTATCAACTTCCTATCGATTAAGGAAGGATAAAGTTCAGCATATGTCATCGGAATCGGGTCAAATGTCACCCTCTTCCTCTCATAGTTGCTGGTGCTGGTGTTGTTATTGTTGCGAGGCTGGTAAGCCTGTTGTTGTTGATTATGTTGTTGTTGTGGTTGTTGTTGAACTTCTCTGAAAGCAGGTGCTATATGAGCCACCTAGTGCTGGTTAACAGTTGGACGGACTTCTCTCCTCTTCACAGAGGTCCTTCTTTTAACATGGGAAGACACATCATGAGTCTCCCCCTCCTTCATCCTAGAAAATCCTCCATACTTCTTTGCTGAGGAACCATCATCACGAGATAAGCGTCCTTCACAGACCCCCTCTTCTATCCTCATTCCCATATTAATAATTTCGGTGAAGTCCGAGGGAGCACTAGCAATCATGCGCTCGTAATAGAAAGAGCTCAAAGCTTCAAGAAGATCTTTGTCATCTCCTTCTCCTCCAAGGGTGGCACTGTCTGAGCTGCCAATTCTCGTCACCTTTGGGCGTATTCCTTAAAGGTCTCCTTGTCCTTCTAGGACATTTCCCTCAATTGGCCCCTATCTGGAGCCATGTCCGTATTATATTTATACTGCTTCACAAAGGCCTCACCTAAATCGTTGAAAGTGCGGATGCTTGCACTCTCTAGCCCCATATACCACCGGAGCACAGCACCTATCAGGCTATCCTGAAAGTAGTGAATCAACAGTTGATCGTTTTCGGTTTGGGTTGACATCTTGCGAGCATACATCACAAGATGGCTGAGTGGACATGTATTTCCCTTGTACTTCTCAAATTCAGGCACTTTGAATTTAACAGGGATTTTAACGTTGGGCACCAAGCACAACTCAGCAGCACTCTTCCCAAAGAGGTCCTTACCTCTCAAAGTCTTCAACTCCTTGCGCAGCTCAAGGAATTGATCTTTCATCTCATCCATTTTCTCATATACATTCGGGCCCTCAAGTGGCTCAGAATGATAAATGGTGTCTTCTACTCGCGGGAGAGTGTGCACAACGGGAGGTGGCACAGACAGGACCGGGCTAGATGTCGGCATAGAAGCAAGAGTGGGAGTAAAACCCTCTGGCATGAAGTTGGATGGCATTCCCCAAGGGAATCCAGCAGGCATACTAGGAGCGAAGTGGGCGGTGGCGGTAGGCACGGTTGAGGTAGCCACTTCGGAGACAACAGTCCTCGCGGGAGGAGTTGCAGGAGTTGGTGAAGCTTGACTTTGCGCGGCCAGCACTGACTCCATCATGGCAGTCAGTCTAGCAATCTCTTCCTTCAAGTCTCTGTTCTCTTGTTCTAGGTGTTCCATGATCTTTGGATGATTTGCTCTGGTGTTATACCGGTGCGTCAACTTGTCTTCAAAATAAATAAAGAGCAAAGAGTTAGACCATTGATCAAGGGCTCTGAACAAAACCTGCTTATGCATATGATGCATGCAATGCTTGTGCATATGATTTTTTTTATCAAAGGAACTTTATAGAAATTTATTTGCAAACATTTTGAAAATATTGAACTTATAAGACATATGGAATACTCATAGCAATAATATTTGGAAACTTTTTACACCAAAGAAGTAGTACAGTTTTGGTAACCAAATACAATACAAGAGAAAAGGAGAATAAACATCCTATGGATCCCTAAAAGCAATCGTCCAAAGCCTTCGAAATTGGAAGATAAGTTGCACGAAGCCTCTTCACCTCTCTCTCATAAGTTGCTTCCATGTCGGCCTTCTCCTTGGCGAGCTGATCATACTTCCTCTTCCAAAACCTAGACCAGTGAGGAAGGAGAGAAGTAACCATATCATCGGGCTCATCGATAACCTGATTCTCTAGAAACTCTATCATTGCATCCTTATCCTTGAGCTGCTGAAGAAGTTCCCCACGCTCACGAACTCATGCACGCAACTGGTCTTCGTCTCTCAACTCCTCTACTCCTTGATTAGGGAGGGTCGAAGGCCCAACCATAACCATAGGGGTAGGTCTCGGATACTCGTATGGCATGCGGTACTTAAGAGCTCTGTTCCTTACCCAAGAGGTGTAAGGTTCCAAGCAACACAATTCTTTGGACCAAGATCACTCCTTCCTTTCCTATGAACCTTGCGCCAGGCGCGGACCATCCTGTCCTTCAATTTTTGGGGATCTTTACCCTCTTGAAAGAATAAGCCTTCCAACGAAATATTGTTAGGTTTATCCTTTAAGGGGAACCCAAGCCGACGGCGAGCCAAAGCAGGGTTGTAGTTAATTCCACCACACGTACCAAGAAGAGGTACATTAGAGAACTCACCACAAGAGTCAATAATCTGAACGCTATCTGTTGAATGTACTTTTAAGTGTCGGGTTTTTGTTATCGTATCCACAGGGATTGTGAGATATCACCGCCTTTCGACAGTTGTATTAATTCTTAGCTTAAGGTAACAATGGGGTTTTAGTATTTGTCACGGTATCTTGCATAAAAGTATAATAAAATGCGGTAAAAGTTTTGGTTTGAATATTTGAGAAATATTGCCAAAGTTAGGGTTCGACGATCACTTTGCATGTATATGTTCGATCAACAAAACTTATAAACTCCTTTAGATGATAAACTATTTCACAAAGTCCTCCCAATGTGTTTATCTCTAACACACATTGTGAGTTTTCCCATTTTGATCCATTGTTTATCTCTAACACAATCTATCAAAATGACAACTTTTTGGTTCAACCTTATGGTGAACAAAATCATTCATTACTATCTCTAGCTAACAAACAAGATTGGATGAAAACCTAGGTTAAGAGTTGGTAAACATCTCTCGATCATAAACCAACACAAAGAGTTTTCAATAAGAACAAAGTTTTCACCATATATTCACCATTAAAGAGTTTACAAATGAAGATCCTTACATTTACACACAAAGCTAATGATCATCTACATCTAACCTTGACAAAATGAGGACTTAGCTACTCATTTTCATGGTAGCTTGGTCAACAAGTTTCGGAAGAAGGTTGATCAACATCCGAGTCGAATAATCGAGATTGGATGGGAATCCACCTTCTTTTTGTGAAAGATGGTTAAGAGATGAAGAAAAATGGTTTCTAGGTCACAAAAGAACCTTAGAACAATGCTGTAAAATATCTAGAAAAAGTACAAAAGTATGGAAAAATAAGGTATGGCTCCAAAAAGTGGCACTTGCTACTTATAGAGCTGCTACTGGGCTGTCATGCTCGCTAGGCGAGTAGAATGGCTCGCCTAGCGAGCCCCTAATTGAGGCACCTGAGGCACCTGCGCCCAGAGAAACAGCCTTTCCCAGACTGTCATGTTCGCTGAACGAACAAAACCTTCGCCTAGCGAAGGCCACGCTTCAACCTTCGCTCCAGCGAGGTTGAGAGGTTTTGCTACTGGAATGCTCGCTGGGAGCTCGCTAATGGCTCGCCTAGCGAGTGAGTGTTGGCTGCGCTTTTCACCAAGTCTGGACGTGCTCGCCACACTCCTCGCTGGAAGCTCGCCTAGCGAGTGTGGTCATGTTTGCCACTGTAAAATACTGAAGCTTTTCGCTGGGCTTTCGCTGGACGCTCGCCTAGCGAGTCCTTCGCCACAGCCCTCGCCTAGCGAGCAAGCTGATGAATGCTTGTTTTGTTTGATCCCTTTGCCAAATTTCTTGTGTCTTCACTTTCTATTATTTCATGCCTACTTCTTGCACAATAACACACAATCAAAGGTACCAAGATAGATTATCATTGTATTGCATTTCATCTGAAACAAAGGTGATTTCGACATTTTAGCAAGGAAATGGAGTGAAAGATACCCATATTTGATAGCTCAAATAAGCACTTTCGGGTATCTAACAACTCTCCCCAACTAGATTCTTGCTTGTCCTCAAGCAAAGTATGCCTCTTGAAGGACAAGAGGATTTGCTTTAAGAAAATGGTTTCTCCGAAGTTGGATAAAACGGCTCAAACACAAGCGAATCAGCAGATACAAATTTCCAACGGTTAGAATAAAATAATACGCAAGAACTAAAACTTAATAGCAATGCGAAATATGTATCTATCTACAACAATATTATTTTGAATGAATCACCATATCTCTCCTCTTCGAATAAGGATTGAAGAATTTACGCGTTTGCAACCGCGGGAATAATCTCACTCTCTAACAAATAATGAAGAAATCAATTCGATTCATACAATGTCTAACAATTATAAATGGTAATGTGGAAGCACGAAGATCACTAAGGGCTTTTCGGTTGAAGCTTGGTTAGGTTAACAAACAAGGGTCATTTCTTAGGCTATTGAAAACGAGATTGCCGATGCAAAAGAGACATTCACTGTACATTATTTACACATCTCAACTTCGTTCCATTTATTTCTCATTTGAAACCTTCACAACTCTTATTTCACAACTCAATTTTTGTTTTTCACTATTTTTCTTCCAAGAAAACATTCATTTTTATTTTCTCCATATTGTATTTTTTTTTCTTTCACATCATATTTACAAAACAGATGTTTTTCTTTTCTAATTTTTATTTTCAATGCTTGCTCGGTTTTTCAAGAGTTGTGGCACTTACTGATTCTCATTTTCGTTCTCCCCAACTTATTTCTTACTCACCCTAAGTGAATGCTCTTAACTTTTTACGGCAAAAGAACAATAATCAAGATTTTCCGGGTTGTAAAAAAAAAGATTTTTGAAATCTCGCTTTATTTCAAGTTGAGATTCAACTGTTTAAGCTCAAAGGGGTTAACGAATACTCTCTCTGCTCACAGGTAAGTTGTATTTGGAACTGGTTGTGCTCGATAGAAAACAAGTGCCTTGATCATTTCTAATTGCTTCCACATATTCACAATAATAAAAGACAAAGCATGAATCAAATGAATCAACAAAACTTATTAGAATCCAGCATTTAAGTGTACAATGGAGGTTTCCTCACAATTTGTGGTTTTAAGTCCTAGATGAAACATTCATTCAATTATGTTGCAAAAAGACAATACTCAATTACAAAAAAAAGAGTGAAGTTCTTAGTGCATTCTAAAATTCTAGCCGGAGGTAACCATGTACCTTAGCCTTATTCACTTGTTTATTCTTATCATTGCCATCCAAGCTCGGATGCACCTTCATTGGATACTTCTTTGAGGAGCAACCAATCTAGAAGGTTTGCCACTCAACCAACCAAAAATTTATTAAAACACACAAAATTTAAAACATAAATAATAATATTAACTCAAAATTTAAATTTGTTCATGGGGGACGAAACACCCCAAAAGTACAAAGCCAAAATCAAAATACAGAATTCTGGAAATACAGTAGAAATAAAACATAAAATAAAAAATAAAATAACTTAGCCCTCCACGGACTCATAACCCTCCTCACTACCGGCTTCAGAACCGGTAGCCTTATCATCATCATCACCATCATCACCATCGGCAGCACCAGAAGACGCACCAGCACCCGCCCCCTCACCAAACACAGGCCTGTCCACAGGCCAGTTAGCGTTAAGCAGAAACTGCTCACGCGTTATCAATGAGTGATCGCCGGTGGGGTCACTTCCCTGCAGCTGTAACCGCTGCATAGAATCGTGCATGTCGAGCATGGCACGCTGAGTAGCCGCCATCCAGTCCCAATTATAAGTGCAGACAGCCTGCTGGTAAGGATCTGGTCCGAGAGTAGAAGTACCAGGACCATCAGAAGCCCGGGTACCCTCAGCAGCTGCACTACCTCTAACATTCTTCGCCCTGCAATACTTGGCCACGTAACGGACATCGATGGGTGGCAGGATCCTTACTTGACCCCTAGAAGGTAGCCTCACCCTCGCTTGTATGCACAAACTCATGATTAGGCAGGGGAAAGCCAGGGGACAATTCACACGAGCCCCCAAATTTAGCCCGCTTTCAATCACGGACTTAAACTCATAAGCAATAATCCTCGCCACATCGATCTGGACGTTAGTGAGGATAGAGTGTACCAAGTGTGCCATTGGGATCAGCACTGTAGAAGTCTGGGACTTGGGTTGGATGTTTGTCAGAACCAACAGCAGGATCAGTTGAGCCAAGGGAGTCATGTCCTCCCTGTGGTATCTCATAGGAACCCCAGATGGGTTTAGCTCAACTGATTTCCCTCTTAAAAGCAGGGCAGCAGAGATTGCGTCAATATCCCGGTGAAGCCGTAAGTCTGTGTGGTAGGTGTCTCGCTCCTCGACTCCCAGTTGGAGCGGTTCACCAAGGACGCGGTTAATAGCATCCCGATCAAAAGCAACAGGACGACCGGCCACTCTAGATGTCCATGTAAATGGCTCGTCATCATCAGGAAGTGCGTTCGCATAGAACTCACGCACCGTTGCAATATCATAATGCTCCAGGGGGTTAATTAACCGATCCCACTTCTTCGTGTCAATCAACCCGGCGAATGTTCTGTTCGTGCCTTCAGGGTTGATGACAAATCTCTTCTCCGGTAGAATTTTCCGCTTCTCCAAAGCAATGTACCTTGCGGCTTGCTTCGGCCCGACAAATTTGTCGGTATCAAATTTTATTGTTACGGGACGGGAAGTGTTCCCTCCCTTTCTCTTCTTTGAAGCGCCGGATCTAGATTCCATCTGCAAAACATAAAGAGGAAGCAACACACACAAAACAGATTAGACAGCAAAACCAGAATTCACAGTACTGTCATGCTCGCTGCTGCTTCGCCTAGCGAAGTGGCAGCGAATGCTCGCCTCTGGTTCGCCTAGCGAGTTGCTAGCGAACCTTACGGGTTTTTGGGTTCTGCAGTATTTTCAGTAAAATTTTCCCAAAACCCACATTCTAATGGTTTCAATTTCAGAACCTAATGATATATCAAGAAAAGAAACGTTCTATGTTATTGGTAATTACAAACTCACATGCAAAACCTAAAATTCCCAATTGCAAAACCTAAAATCCCCACATGCAAACCTAAAGTTTCCCATACCAACAACTTCATCCTAAATGACATTCAAATCAGGAATAAACAAAGCTTAAGCATAAAGAAATGGTATTAGGGCAAACCTTAGCAAAATAGAGTGATTGGATATGAAATGCAGTGAGGTTCACAATCCTCCAATTTAGGGTTTGAGTGTTTGTGAGAGAGATGAAAATGAGAGAGTGAGGTGAGTGTTCGTGCAAATGCCTCAGCAGAGTTGTCAAACAGAAAATTGTGTTTGGGCCCCCAATGAGTGGCCTGCTGAGAATTTAAATAACTGCTGTCACGCATCGCTCGCTGCTGCTTTGCCTAGCGAGCAGCTAGCGAATCTGTTCGCTACTGCTTCGCCTAGCGAGCATCAAGCGAGCATGACAGCATTTGCCTTTTCAAAGGCAGCATTCCAGGTACATTCAGCATGGTTTTAACAATTGGAAACCCAATACAACAGAACAGGAAAACAGTAAATACTTACAATGTTGGGGTGCCTCCCAACAAGCGCTTGTTTAACGTCGGCTAAGCTCGACGGTGTGATGCTCACAGAGGAGCATCCAAGGGAATAGCACAGCTCTCGCGATCCACATGACCGCCAAGATAAACCTTCAAACGTTGGCCATTAACGGTCCAACTGTCCTTCTTTTCTAGGTCCTCAATGACAATAGCTCCGTACTCCTTAACTTCTTTGACCTGAAATGGCCCGGACCATTTTGATTTCAACTTTCTGGGGAATAACTTCAACCTGGAATTGAACAAGAGGACCAACTGTCCCGGCACAAATTCTTTCTTTCGGAGCTTTTTGTCATGGTATTTTTTTACCTTCTCTTTGTACAACCAGCTTGAGTGGTATGCGGCATTGCGCATCTCCTCCAACTCAAGCAGTTGCACCTTCCTTTTCTCACCGGCCAAATCATTTTCAAAATTTAAAAATTTCAGAGCCCACAAGGCTTTGTGCTCCAATTCAACCGGCAAATGGCAAGTTTTACCAAACACCAATTGAAAAGGAGTTAGGCCAATTGGAGCTTTAAAGGCGGTACGGTATGCCCATAACGCTTCATCCAATTTTTGTGACCACTCTTTTTTCGAATTTGACACAGTTTTTTCAAGGATTCTCTTAATCTCACGATTAGAGACCTCAGCTTGCCCATTAGCCTGCGGGTGATACGGAGTTGCCACTCTATGTGATACACCGTAATGTTTTAAAATGCTTTCCAACGGTGCATTACAAAAGTGTGACCCTCCGTCACTTATCAACACTTGGGGGGTTCCGAAACGGGAAAATATGTTTTTCTTCAAAAAATTTATCACCGTTTTCGCATCCGCCCGAGGTGAGGCAATCGCCTCAACCCACTTAGAAACGTAATCAACTGCGACAAGCATATACTCGTTCCCATAAGAGGGTGGGAATGGTCCTACAAAATCAATGCCCCAACAATCAAATACTTCGACCTCTTGGATGTTTTGGAGAGGCATCTCGTCTCTCTTACCAATCCCACCGCTTCTTTGGCAACTATCACAACTTTGCGCATGGGTATGTGCGTCTTTGAAAATAGTGGGCCAATAAAATCCTGACTGAAGGATTTTAGTGGCCGTTCTCACCCCATTATAGTGTCCGCCGTAAGGCGAGTTGTGACAATGCCAAAGGATGCTCTGCGCTTCATCGCCAGTAACGCATCTCCTTAAAAGGTTATCACTACCCAACTTAAACAAGTACGGGTCATCCCATACGTAATACTTGGCATCCGAAAGAAACTTCCTTTTTTGGTTCGAAGTTAGGTCGGGAGGCACAAAACCACTAGCCTTGTGGTTCGCAAAGTCTGCAAACCACGGCCTAACTTGAACTTTAAACAGTTTTTCATCAGGAAATTCTTCCCGGATTTCCTTCTCTGGCGCGGTAACCTCCACATTCACTAAATGGGATAAATGATCCGCCACCAAATTTTCCGATCCTTTCTTGTCTTTGATTTCAACATCAAATTCTTGCAACAAGAGGATCCAACGGATGAGCCTTTGCTTCGAATCCGGTTTGGTAAGCAAATATTTAATCGCCGCGTGGTCGGTATACACTACGACTTTAGACCCTATAAGATAAGACCTAAACTTTTCAAGCGCGTACACTATTGCAAGTAGTTCTTTCTCCATGGTGGCATAGTTTATTTGAGCCTCGTTAAGAACTTTACTTGCATAATGTATCGCATGAAATTTTTTATCTTTTCTTTGGCCAAGTACCGCTCCAATTGCATAGTCGCTTGCATCACACATTAGCTCAAAATTTGAATTCCAATTTGGAGCGACTATAATTGGAGCGGTCACCAATTTTTCTTTCAAAGTTTCAAAAGCTTGCAAACATTCATCGGTTAAGAGAAATACCTGGTCCTTAGCTAGCAAATTGCTCAAAGGCTTAGCCACCTTTGAGAAGTCCTTGATAAAGCGCCAATAGAACCCGGCGTGCCCCAAAAAGCTTCGGATTCCCTTCACATTCACCGGAGGAGGTAACTTTTCAATCACTTCAACCTTAGCTCGATCAACTTCAAGCCCCCTTGAAGAGACTTTATGGCCAAGCACGATCCCCTCGGTCACCATGAAGTGACACTTCTCCCAATTAAGCACAAGATTGGTCTTCACACATCTTTCCAGCACCGTTTTCAAGTTTGCCAAGCATAGACTAAAGGATCCACCAAATACCGAGAAGTCATCCATGAAGACTTCCATTGTTTTCTCAATAAGGTCGGCAAAAATGGTTTGCACACATCGTTGGAAAGTCGTCGGTGCATTGCACAACCCAAAGGGCATTTTTCGGTAAGCGAACACTCCAAACGGACATGTGAAAGCCGTCTTTTCATGATCGGCCGGGTCAACCGCAATTTGGTTATACCCAGAATAGCCATCCAAGAAACAATAGTATTGTTGCCCCGAGAGTCTTTCGAGCATTTGATCCATGAACGGGAGTGGAAAATGGTCCTTTCGAGTTGCGGTATTCAACCGCCTATAATCAATACACATTCGCCACCCCGTTGCAACTTTAGTAGGGATCAATTCATCCTTGTCATTCCGGATCACGGTAATTCCACCTTTCTTCGGAACCACATGCACGGGACTAACCCATGGACTATCCGAGATCGGGTAAATCATTCCCGCATCCAACAGCTTTACAACTTCCTTTCGAACAACCTCCTTCATGGTAGGATTTAAGCGGCGTTGAGGTTGAGCTACCGACTTAAAATCCTCTTCCATCAAGATCTTGTGCATGCAATAGGAAGGGCTAATTCCTTTTAGATCGGAAAGAGTCCAACCCATGGCTTCTTGATTTTTTTTTAGCACATGGATCAAGCGGGCTTCTTCATCATTTGTCAAAAGGTTGCTTATGATGACCGGCTTTGCTTCGGTCTCATCTAGGAATACATACTTCAAGGTAGAAGGTAGTATTTTCAATTCAATAGGCGCTTTTTCGTCAGTAACCTCCTTCTTCAAGTCTTCTTCCGCAACTTCCCACGGTTGTAGTTCGTCTAAACTATCAAGTTCCTTTAAGCATTCCTCAAGAGCTTGCTCTTCTTCAACGATGAAAACCTCCAATGAGTCGTCAAGAACTAACTCCATAGGAGATATCTCATGAATATGCTTAGAAACCTCCAAAACTGCTTCTTCGATCACATCGATGCGAAAGCTATCATTTCTATCTTTTGAATGCTTCATTGCTTCGAATAGATCGAATGTTACTTCCTCATTTTGGACTCTCACCTTCATTAAACCGTCATCAACGTCTATCATCATTCGCGCGGTTTTCATGAACGGTCGGCCCAAGATGAGCGGAGCATCATCATCTTCTTCCATATCAATAACAATAAAATCGACCGGGAAAAAGAATTTGTCGACTTTAACCAAAACATCTTGGGCTACGCCATGAGGATGGGTTGTCGACTTATCTGCCAATTGTAACGTCATTCGGATGGACTTAATTTCAATGTTGCCAAGCCTCTTTATAATAGACAAAGGTATAAGATTAATGCTTGACCCCAAGTCAATTAGTCCCTTCCCGATATAGATATCACCAATTTTAACTGGCAAAGTAACTCTTCCCGGATCAACCTCTTTTTTTGGAAGCGTCCTTTGAATAATGGCACTACAGCTCGCATCTAGGACGATGGTCTCCGGTTCCGTATACCTCCGCTTTTTTGTAAGTATGTCCTTCATGAATTTGGCATACTTGGGCATTTGCTCCAAGGCTTCGGCAAACGGAATGTTGATTTGTAGTTGTTTAAAAATATCCATGAACCGGGCGTAATGCCGTTCATTCTCCCTTTTGGACGGGGCATGAGGATAAGGAAGGTTTTCGATTGGAGTAGTGCTCACTACCTCTTTTCCCTTTACAACTCTAGAACTCCTCCATCTAGGCTTTTTCACTTCCTCCCCCATTACCTCATCACTCGTATTTTTCTCAATCTCCACACTTTTTTTCTTTTCAACTTCACCATTCTTTTCGTTCTTTTCAACTTCTTCCTCCTCACTCCACTCCCCCACTTCACCATCAATATTTTCCTCCACTATTTCCTCCTCATTTTCTTTCTTTTTCTCTCTTTGTTCACTCTCAACTCTTTTGTTATTCTCACTCATCAACTCCTTCCCACTTCTCGTTGTGATCGCCTTACAATGCTCCTTAGGATTTGTTTGCGTGTTTGCCGAAAAGGAAGGACCGGTTTGTTGTTCCGCGAGTTGCTTAGCAAGTTGCCCAACTTGAGTCTCGAGATTTTTTATAGCCGCGTCGTTGCATTTTTTATTTGCCATTGACATTTGCATGAATTGCGTCAATGTCTCTTCCAACTTAGAAGTTACGACCGGCGGTTGTTGAGATTGATAAGGATTTTGGGGAGGGTTTTGACGGCTAGAAGAACCACCTCCATAACCTTGGTTATGGTAATAGTTACTCCTAGGTTGGAACCCTTGGTTCCCTTGGAAATGTGGTTTTTGATTTTGAGGGTTTGGTTGATAAGGTTGTTGTTGTTGTTGTCTCGGTTGGTAGTCCCTTTGGTTTGCCATGTAGTTTACATCTTCGAACCCCGGAGGTGGACAGAATCCGGTGTCATGCTCACCTTTGCAAAGCTCACAACAAGCTATTTGTTTAGCTTTAGAAGGTTCTATCAACTCTTTTATTTGTTGCGTTAAGAGTTCCACTTGTTGTGAGATGAGCTTGTTTTGGGCAAGGATGGCATCGTTCGTCCCTAGTTCAAGCACTCTCGGCTTTTTCAAAGAGTTGCCTCGACTTTGACTCTGAAGATCATTTAGAGCCATTCGATTTATGATATTTGTAGCTTCTTCGGCACTTTTAGACAATAAAGAGCCACCCGAGGTAGCATCCAACAACGTCTTGCAATTTGGTTGAAGTCCATTTTTGAAAATATGGATTTGAGTCATCTCATCAAATCCATGCCCTTTACACTTCCGAAGCATGGATTTGAATCTTTCCCACGCTTCATTTAAGGATTCATTGATTCCTTGTGCAAACACTGAGATGGCCGTCTTGGATTCCATGAACCGGTTATGGGAGAAGAATCTTTCGATGAACTTCTCTTCTAACACGTTCCAGTCTGTCGTGACGGCTGGTGTTTGATCTAAGTACCAATCTTTTGCTTTGCCGAGCAAAGCGTGGGGAAATAATCTTCTGAATAACGGTAGCTCCTGAGCCTGATCCACTCCGGCCGCCAATGCTATCTCATAAAATTTCGTGAGAAAAGCAAAGGGATCTTCATGGTCCATTCCGGTGAATGGACTTCCATATAATAAATTGAGAGTTCCCGTTTTCATCTCAGCTTGCCTTCCCGTGTGGTTGGCAAACTGAGCAGTGTTTCTTGGACTGTTTATGCATGGAGTAGAAATAGGCGGTGGTGGTGGCTCCATGTTAGGTATGAATGGTGGTGGATTTGTGGTAGAAGAACTTTCTCCTTGCTCTTGAGCCTCCTTGCGGTTCTCTCGATCTCAGGATCAAAAAGAAGTTTGTCCACAGGGATTTGCCCTCGCATAAAATGTAAGCTGCACACTAAACCAAACAAATTACAAGCACAAGTCAAAAATTCGAAAGCTAGAACTTAAACAACTATTGCGATGCTCGCAATATCAATTCACAATCCCCGGCAACGGCGCCATTTTGTTGAATGTACTTTTAAGTGTCGGGTTTTTGTTATCGTATCCACGGGGATTGTGAGATATCACCGCCTTTCGACAGTTGTATTAATTCTTAGCTTAAGGTAACAATGGGGTTTTAGTATTTGTCACGGTATCTTGCATTAAAGTATAATAAAATGCGGTAAAAGTTTTGGTTTGAATATTTGAGAAATATTGCCAAAGTTAGGGTTCGACGATCACTTTGCATGTATATGTTCGATCAACAAAACTTATAAACTCCTTTAGATGATAAACTATTTCACAAAGTCCTCCCAATGTGTTTATCTCTAACACACATTGTGAGTTTTCCCATTTTGATCCATTGTTTATCTCTAACACAATCTATCAAAATGACAACTTTTTGGTTCAACCTTATGGTGAACAAAATCATTCATTACTATCTCTAGCTAACAAACAAGATTGGATGAAAACCTAGGTTAAGAGTTGGTAAACATCTCTCGATCATAAACCAACACAAAGAGTTTTCAATAAGAACAAAGTTTTCACCATATATTCACCATTAAAGAGTTTACAAATGAAGATCCTTACATTTACACACAAAGCTAATGATCATCTACATCTAACCTTGACAAAATGAAGGACTTAGCTACTCATTTTCATGGTAGCTTGTTCAACAAGTTTCGGAAGAAGGTTGATCAACATCCGAGTCGAATAATCGAGATTGGATGGGAATCCACCTTCTTTTTGTGAAAGATTGTTAAGAGATGAAGAAAAATGGTTTCTAGGTCACAAAAGATCTCTAGAGCAAAATCTGAAAAATATCTAAAAAGGTACAAAAGTATGGAAGGTAAGTTATGGCTCCAAAAAGTAGCCCTTGCTACTTATAGAGCTGCTACTGAGCTGTCATGCTCGCTAGGCGAGCAGAATGGCTCGCCTAGCGAGCCCCTAATTGAGGCACCTGAGGCACCTGCGCCCAGAGAAACAGCCTTTCCCAGACTGTCATGTTCGCTGAACGAACAAAACCTTCGCCTAGCGAAGGCCACGCTTCAACCTTCGCTCCAGCGAGGTTGAGAGGTTTTGCTACTGGAATGCTCGCTGGGAGCTCGCTAATGGCTCGCCTAGCGAGTGAGTGTTGGCTGCGCTTTTCACCAAGTCTGGACGTGCTCGCCACACTCCTCGCTGGAAGCTCGCCTAGCGAGTGTGGTCATGTTTGCCACTGTAAAATACTGAAGCTTTTCGCTGGGCTTTCGCTGGACGCTCGCCTAGCGAGTCCTTCGCCACAGCCCTCGCCTAGCGAGCAAGCTGATGAATGCTTGTTTTGTTTAATCCCTTTGCCAAATTTCTTGTGTCTTCACTTTCTATTATTTCATGCCTACTTCCTGCACAATAACACACAAATCAAAGGTACCAAGATAGATTATCATTGTATTGCATTTCATCTGAAACAAAGGTGATTTCGACATTTTAGCAAGGAAATGGAGTGAAAGATACCCATATTTGATAGCTCAAATAAGCACTTTTGGGTATCTAACACTATCATAAACACGATCATACCAAGAGATATCATCATTAGTGAGAGACATAAATCTCGTGGACCACCGTAGACATCCCTTATTTTCCTTGAAGGCAAGCATCTGAGGCAAGTGCAAAATAAACCACGTGTACAACAGAGGCAGACGGCATACAATCGAACCACCACCCTTCGTATTCCTCATATGCAAAGAGAAATAAGTGTCACCCAACAGAGTCGGAACGAGATTAAGAGAAGAGAAAATCCTAATAGCGTTCACATCCACAAAGTTGTCGATGTTGGGAAATAACACTAGCCCATAGATGGGGAGTACAAATATGGCTTCAAAAGCTTCCTTACTCATGGACTTCCCAAACAAAGTAGCTATGGCAATTAGAAAATCAGACGGAAGACCTTGAATTCCACCTTTGGTAGTCATATTGGCAACAATGTCAGATACATCCATATGAAGCATATCAGCAATCTCTTGAGAAGACGGAATCTTCTCTAAACCACTGAATGACAACTGATCAAGAATAGGTATACCCACATAATAAGCATACTCCTCCAATGTAGGAAAAAGCTGGAAATCCGGAAAAGTGAAGCACCGATACAGAGGATCGTAGAACTGCACCAACACACTCATCAGACCCTCATCCACCTTAGTAGAAAGAATGGACAGAAGCTTCCATGGCGAGCTTTGAACTCCAAAGGCTCTAATATATAAGATGTCAAACTCCTTAACTCTTTCAAGTCGGGTTGTCTGAAACTGTACTTCTTCTTATTCCTTCTTTGCTTATCCATGTCTGAAAATTTGAAAATAGATCTCTTAAGTTCCTTGAAAAATCTTTATTGTTGATGATATGAATGCAGATGAATGCATGAATGCATGGATGCAACAATCACACTCAAGGATCAAACAAGTCACACCACACAAAGGTCACGAGATGGTTCAAGTCATCGTCAATATCAACCATCCATTTTGGTGGATTATGGTTTACACCTTATCAACACCCAAGTTCCATTGATATTGAGAATATACAAGAACGGATCAACCGTGTATCAAGGGTTTGTCAGATAAAACGACTACTCGTCCTCCAAAAATATCCTCAAGAGAAACTCTTATGAGTATAGTATCGCGTAACAATCGCCTCAAGTCTTACACTTGAACAACCTTCACACTACGTCCTAAAATAGGCCAAGAGGGGCTAGGTATCTAAGGTCCTTGGATTCTAGGGTTCTTATTGGAAAGAGTAATGCCTAACCACGACTACTCGTGTGACATTATTGATCCTAATAAAAGCCTCCACCAAGTGAATGGACTTGCAAGTTAACTTGTTAAGGAATAAATCCACACAAGTCAACAAGACTATGCCATTCTCCTATCATAAGTGCACTCGAGTTCGGGTATAGAACTCATCTCACAGGAGACCACCAAGCATACAAGCAATTAATATCAAGCAATTCATACATTAAAAACAATACATTCATCCCAAATTTTCACACAAAAATGTCACAAATAAATATAAACATACAACACACATAAGCAAAAAGTAGGCTAAACCCACGGGGATTGTGTCTCCCCAGCAGAGTCGCCACTTTTCTGTAGCGGGGTTTTCGTTACCTTTAGGTTTATTGACTAAACCAAAAGTAAACATACAATTCGAGTCGCCACCACACTTTTATTTGTCCAAAGGAAAGGCTAAAACGCGAACAAAAGCCAAATAAGAAGTTTTTCAAATCAAAAACTAATAAAAATGTCAGAGATCTAGGTAAGGGGGTTGGTTATGAAATGGGAAGGTTTTACGCACCCAAAACATCCTTAGTACTCTAAGGGAACCCTTTTTGCAAATTTGTGTTGTAAGTTGGTATTTGTGAAAATATTTATCCAAAAACTTTGGAGGGATGAGAAGAGAATAGATTATATTTACAAATTTTGTTGTTTGAATGGATGAACCCATTGCCTACGTACCATCACAAAGGAGGATCAAAACCTCGTAGTTCGTGGTAAAAATCTCAAAGATTGGTGCATTGATTTGACCAAAAGCCTTAAGGTCTTTTGTTATCAAAGGGAGAAAACTCAACCTAAACCAACAATCCACCATGTGAGGAGGGCTTCAACATGCTAGTGAGGGGTTAACCCTATAATAAGCATGGAAGACTTATGATTCAATCACTAAGGATGAGGTGAGATTTACATCAACCACTATGATAACTCAAACATATGACTAATGTTTTTTGAAAAGGTTTAACAAGTGGCCATTGAAACCACAAAAACAACTTGAAGTGAGTTATATTTACAAGTTAGATTTATTTGCAAAAATGAAGTCAAAGTTGGATTAAGATTTGTTCACAATGAGTATTGATGAAAATAGTTTTGAAAGGTCAAAGGCTTAAGGCCTAGGTTTCTAATTTGAAATAAACTCAAAGTTTAGAAAATGATTTTTGGCTTGGGTTAGAGTGGGGAGAAGAAGAGAATGGCTATTCCTAAAACATACAAAGATAAGAGGGGAAAGATAAACCCTTGGAGTTCCTTTTCTTGAAGTCATATAGATGACTCAAGATGCTCCTTTCCTTTGGACTTAGCACACAAACAAGCAATCACACAATTGAATTCAAACACCTAGGATCTCCATTTGGCTTGTCTCTTAACTTGGCTATTCATGACAATGGTCCTCCTTTCACAATCTCAAGATGGGATCCCTATCACACAAGAGCAAACATCAAAAAGTTCACAACATAATAAGGGGAATGGACAAAGAATAAGTTTGGATGAGAAGTCCTTTGAAGTCAACTTTGAATTTTAGCATTCTAAAGGCATGAGGCCTAGTTGCTCTTCAACAAGTTTTTCATTCTAATGGCAAGAGGCCTAGTTGCTCTTGAACTCCTTTAAGCATAGGTAAGTCCTAATTCTAAGTCATTTCTCCCTTTTGCATTTGGTTCAAACAAAACAAACACAAAGCAAACACAATATAACAATATATTTATATACAATAATTGGCTCAAATGAGCAAAAGGAAAATGACATAAACATAAAATATGTTCTCAAATGAGCAA